>NC_137282.1:38750000-39375000 GCF_054371585.1 Giraffa tippelskirchi
GAGCTGACTCACTGGAAAAGACCCTAATGCTGGGTCGGATTGGGGGCAGGAGGAGAAGGGGACGACAGAGGATGAGATGGTTGGATGGCATCACCGACTCGATGGACATGGGTTTGGGTGGACTCCGGGAGTTGGTGATGGACAGAGAGGCCTGGCGTGCTGCGATTCATGGGGTCGCAAAGAGTCGGACACGACTGAGCGACTGAACTGAACTGATAACTCAGAAGCCACACAGATGACCATAGAATTAATCCATGAATCCACTGTAATTTTTGTGAGATGGCCATGACATGGGATATTTTTTTTATCAATTATTTAGTAGGTCCCAACTATAAATGAAAATAATAACATTTCAGGTTATTTTGATTCTAAGTCGGAGCATAACTTATAATCAACAGATATTGACATATATGGCATTTTTTTATTGTACAGTTGCTCTGGTAAGTATTCTTGGATCTCTTTAAGGAAAGGTTTAGGGTTAAGATTTAATATATGAACATATAGCAGTGTCACAGGGTTCATCCTGAAAGGAAGCAAGTCTTCCCTTCAATCGCTTTTCAGATCATGTTTTTCCATTATGTCAGCTGACATCCACTGTTTGGTCTCCAGCTTTTGCTACTTTTTGGTGATGTAATAAGCAGAATCCATGTTACCAACTCAAAGAAGAAAAAAAAAGGAAGAATCTATGGTAAGGGTAAATTAAATAGACCATATTCTTTAAAACAGCTTTGACTATTTACCATTACCATGGATTCTGCTTTTCTTTTTATTTTTTTTAAACTTTGACTTCTTCTTTTATTTTTTCCATTATTGAAGTACAGCTGATTTACAAGGTTGTGCTAGTTTCCAGTGTACAGCAAAGTGAATCAGTTTTACAAATACATATAGCCACTCTATTTTAGATTCTTTTCCCATATAGGTCATCACAGAGTATTGAGTTCCCTGTGCTATCAGTAGGTTTTTGTTAGTTATCTATTTTATATATAATGTGTATATATAGATTCTTATAGATTCAAAGGTCCCGTAGCTTTCAAATGCTAGATATGGTAAATAAGCCAATACATCCTATTTTTTCCTTATACTTTATCCCAATCTTCCCCGAATAGGAGATTCAGTAACTGTTATTCCAGAAACCCATAATAGACTATCACCAAGCCACTTAATAACAATAGCAGGGCTCTTGTTATCTTATGTGGAATGATTCAATTTCTGAATGTCATTCTGAAAATCTTAAGTTACTTCTGGTACCCAGTCCCTTGACTTTGGTTCCTTCAAGAGTAGAACCTGAGACAAAGAGGTAAGTTTAGGCAGTGTTCTGAGAAGTACATTTATGAAGCTCAAGTAAAGAAGAGGAAAAATTTTGACAGACAACAATTCCATTTATTTATACCTTAAATAAAAATATTGCTGGAATCAGCAATTACAGCCAAATTCACTGGGCGTCCTATGAGGAGCCACCAAGAATGAACCTCAGGATTGTTTCAATAACAGGTTAATTGGAATTTTTATCTCTTACTCTCATCCCCCAGTTTTGATGATTGTCCCTGAGTTAAATCTGACATTTCTGCAATATCTTACACATGAGATTCAGCCAACTCAGAAAGACACAAATACCAGGTGGGGGACGGGGACTGTCAGCCTCAACGGAAACTCTCCATCACAGATTAACTAGCAGGAATATATATGGATAAGCGGTATCTGCTCTGAGGCATTCGGGAAAATCTAGCATGGCAAAGCTTTTACAATTAAATGTGGTGCATGCAATACTCATCATTTTTCTTGTTGAAACAGGAATCTGACTGTACAAAATTACTCAAACTACAGAGATGGAGGGACAACCAGGCTTAGGCACTGGGATGGATATTCTCCCGAACCAAGCTCCACTCTTGCTTCTCTTTTTCAGTTTGTATTAAGGTAAACAAATTTTACTTATAATCCCTGGGACTGCTGCTCTGGCTTCTGGTTTTCTTCAGTCACAGGATTCAGCAACTGAGCAGAGGGCAGGTAGAGGAAAAGGCTGAGACGTTTATTTTCCTCACTATCTCACAGCTCTGTTATGGGTTTGTCACGCCTGTGTTCCCCTTCAGGACACACATGGATTGGACAGCACCTCCCGAAATCTATATATAACTCTTGTCACATTTAGGAAAAAGCTCCCCCACCCCACCCTCACATGCTGTAATTAGTCAGGATTCTTCAGAGAAACAGAACCAACAGTGTCACCTGCAAAGCTTATTAATAATTCCTGGAAATAAAAATAGAATGTGTGTAATAAAATAAAGTCTAACCGTTTTTCCGGAGAAGGCAATGGCAACCCACTCCAGTACTCTTGCCCGGAAAATCCCATAGACGGAGGAGCCTGGTAGGCTACAGTCCACGGGTCCGGAAAAATCAGACACGACTCAGCGACTTCACTTTCACTTTTCACTTTCATGCACTGGAGAAGGAAATGACAACCCACTCCAGTACTCTTGCCTGGAGAATCCCAGACACAGAGGAGCCTGGTGGGCTGCCGTCTATGGGGTCGCACAGAGTCGGACACGACTGACGTGACTTAGCAGCAGCAGCGGCGGCAGCAACAGTTTTTCTTCTCCTTTGTTGCTTAGCCTAGTCTCACCTGCTTACAGGGTGTTGTGTGCAGAGGCTTTGACTCTACCTGGCACCTCAGACCAGAGGTCCTTGTGTGGGACAGCTGCAGTGGCACGTTAGCTCAGGACTCTGTAGAAACGCTATGCGGGACACAATTCAAGATGGCGGTGGCGACCTTGTGCGGAAAAGCTGGGCCCAGCACTGCACTCAGGAGCCTTGAGCAAAAACTCCACCCACCTCACGAGAACTCCGCCTACTTTCCTCCAAGCTGACAGCAGCCCTAGGAAGCAGCCCCGCCTACTGCCTGTGGTGAGAGTGCAGAAGCCCTGAGCTGGAGAAGCTGCAAGCACTGCAGGAGCAGGTTGGAGGCGCTTTATTTAAAACTGCCTGAATCAGGGTAAAAGATGGTCTCAGGGTACTGCTGGCCGAAAAGTACTGCAGGAGCTGTAGGACTGGGGAACCAGGTCCAGGAGGAAGCCATACAGAATTGCAGAGACTTGCCAATTATGCACAGAACCAAGAAGCAAAATTATTTCCTTCTAGTATCTCACGAGTGCTCGCCACTGACACAGCTTCACTGTCAGGTGGCAAAGAAAACCATAGGGCTAAATTCATTTTAGAGGCAAAAATTAAAAGAGTAATTTAGGAGCTTAAAGGCAATAAATTGATAACCCATACACTTACCTATATAAAATATAAAATTAGATATTTTTGAAGTGTTCTATCTTTCATGCATTGGAGATGGAAATGCCAACCCACTCCAGTGTTCTTGCCTGGAGAATCCCAGGGACGGGGGAGCCTGGAGGGCTCCCATCTAGGGGGTCGCACAGAGTCGGACACGACTGAAGCGACTTAGCAGCAGCAGCAGCAGAAGTGTTCTATGTTACCAGAGATCATCCTTCCTAAAGGATGGCCTTCATTTACTATGTCTGTGTGTGTGTGTGTGTGTGTGTGTGTGTGTCTGTGTGTGAGTCCCTTAGTCACTCGGTTGTGACAGACTCTTTGTGACCCCCATGGACTCTAGTCCATGGGATTCTCTAGGCAAGAATACTGGAGTGGGGAGCCATTTCCTTCTTCAGGAAATTTTCCCGACACAGGGATGGAATCCAGGTCTACCAGGCAGATTCTTTACCATCTGAGACACTAGGGAAGCCCTCATTTAGTATGGTCCTTCCTAAAACCTAAAACTTTTTAATGTATGGTAGAATTCATGACTAATTTTATATATCTAAAAAAATTTTTAAAAAAGCCAGAAATGAAATGCAATCTCTTTTTCAGATAGGACAATGGTAGTATTTAATTTTAAGATGTACTAATGAATTCCATCTAAAGATATACTCCTACTTCTTTTAAAATTGAACAAGTGAAGGCAATTTGTTATATAACTTCAAGAACTCATCTCCTAAACCATTACATTCTTAGTCCTTGACAGAAGTTTTGTATTTGAAAAGATTGATATATTTTGACACCCTTCAAAAATTTTAAGGCATTTACTAAATATAATGTGGCAAAGGGTACTGCCACAATTACAATTATTCCTGAGTTAAATCAGGAGCACTGATTCTCCTTCAATCATATGACTGGATTACCAAAGGCTACTAGATGTAATTGTTAGCAAACCCAAATGGTTTCTATGGTCATGATCATGTGTGAGTGTGTGCTCGGTCACTTAAGTCGTCTCTGATTCTTTGAGACCCTGCCAGGCTCCTCTGCCAGGCCTCTCTGCCTGTAGGATTTCCCAGGCAAGAATACTGGAGTGGGTTGTCATTTCCTTGATCTTTCCAACCCAGGGATCAAACACACATCTTCTGAATTGGCAGGTATATTCTTTACCACTGAGCCATCTGGGAAGCCCCATGGCCATGATCACTGGCAGACAATTTCAATAAGAACAGATTAGAAAGTACAGACAAACATTTCTATGGGAAGGATACTAAAGTTACTTAGTTAGTTAGTTTGTTTTGCATAGTTTTATTTTTTGTATTTATAAAGTATAACAGATAGAAAGTTTATATAGTGTAGTGTTGAAGTTTATGACTGCTTTGTAAATGAGTCTGGGTCTTAAATCACTACCCACTACATTTGGTATGTTTTAATGACATACAAAACACAACATTAGTTTATACTCACTAAAATTCTACTATATTCTCAGAAATTTTATGGCAGACACTTAAAATTTCTATTGAAACTTATACTTTTATGAAATTTTGGCATTCGTCACAAATTACTGCATGCCTAAGGAGGTGACAAAATTATTTTTTAATCAAAATTAATAAAATAAAAATTATACTATAATATATATTTACCTATGCCTTTCCCTGTTATAGATTCGTATATGTTAAAAGAGAAATTGTACATAACCTCAAACAACTTTCTTGCTTCTTTACCTAAACAAATTCAACATTTGACTTCAGCAACTATCTTAGCCTGAAAATACCTTAAATTATACACAATATTTTTCATATTATCTACCAAATTAAAATAATATTGTGATAGGACTGAGTGGCCGTAAAACAGATTGTCTGAATGGGCTTTTTTTTTTTTTTTCAGTGAGTGGGGAAACTTTTATTAATTTAATCTTGACACTAAGTATAAACTGAGTCTTCCTTGGACATACTAGACAATCTCCCTGGCTCTCAACTCTCTTGATATGAACCCTCTGTTTTGGTTTTTATTTGCCTAAATGTTTTGTTGTTTGAAATTTATAATATTAACTTTGCTGCATATTAGATTCAAGATAATTTGAGGGTTAAAATTAAACTTCTAGATTTCTCTTCATAACTAGATTACAGAAAATGTGTTCATTTTTTAAATTTAAAATTTTCTAATTGGCAAGAATACACAGAAGAACGATACAAAAAGATCTTTACAACTCAGATAATCACGATGGTGTGATCACTCACCTAGAGCCAGACATTCTGGAATGTGAAGTCAAGTGGGCCTTAGGAAGCATCACAATGAACAAAGCTAGTGGAGGTGACGGAATTCCAGGTGAGCTATTTCAAATACTAAAAGATGATGCTGTGAAAGTGCTGCAATCAATATGCCAGCAAATTTGGAAAGCTCAGCAGTGGCCACAGGACTGGAAAAGGTCAGTTTTCATTCCAATCCCAAAGAAAGGCAGTGCCAAAGAATGCTCAAGCACCCACACAATTGCGCTCATCTCACACACCAGTAAAGTAATGCTCAAAATTCTCCAAGCCAGGCTTCAGCACTACGTGAACCATGAACTTCCAGATGTTCAAGCTGGTTTTAGAAAAGGCAGAGGAACCAGAGATCAAATTGCCATGATGATCTGCTGGATCATCAAAAAAGCAAGACAGTTCCAGAAAAACATCTATTTCTGCTTTATTGACTATGCCAAAGCCTTTGACTGTGTGGATCACAAGAAACTGTAGAAAACTCTGAAAGAGGTGGGAATACCAGACCACCTGACTTGCCTCCTGAGAAAGCTGTATGCACTTCAGGAAGCAACAGTTAGAACTGGCCATGGAACAACTGACTAGTTCTAAATAGGAAAAGGAGTATGTCAAGGCTGTATATTGTCCCCCTGCTTATTTAACGTCTATGCAGAGTACATCATGAGAAACGCTGGGCTGGAAGAAACACAAGCTGGAATCAAGATTGCTGGGAGAAATATCAGTAACCTCAGATATGCAGATGACACCACCTTATGGCAGAAAATGAAGAAGACTTAAAGAGCCTCTTGATGCAAGTGAAAAGGAGAGTGAAAAAGTTGGCTTAAAGCTCAACATTCAGAAAACTAAGATCATGGCATCCGGTCCCATCACTTCATGGCAAATAGATGGAGAAACAGTGGCTGACTTTGTTTTGGGGGGCTCCAAAATCACTGCAGATGGTGACTGCAGCCATGAAATTAAAAGACACTTACTCCTTGGAAAAAAGTTATGACCAACATAGGCAGCATATTAGAAAGCAGAGACACTACTTTACCAAAAAAGTTCCATCTCATCAAGGCTATGGTTTTTCCAGTGGTCATGTATGGATGTGCGAGTTGGACTATAAAAAAACAGAGCACTGAAGAATTGATGCTTTTGAACTGTGGTGTTGGAGAAGACTCTTGAAAGTCCCTTGGACTGCAAGGAGATCCAACCAGTCCATCCTAAAGGAGATCAGTCCTGGGTGTTCACTGGAAGGACTGATGTTGAAGCTGAAACTCCAATATTTTGGCCTCCTGATGCAAAGAGGGTGTTTGCTATTACCAGTGCGTTCTCGTGGCAAAACTCTATCAGCTTTTGCCCTGCTTCATTCTGTACTCCAAGGCCAAATCTGCCTGTTACTCCAGGTGTTTCTTGACTTCCTACTTTTGCATTCCAGTCCTCTATAATGAAAAGGACATCTTTTTTGGGTGTTAGTTCTAGAAGGTCTTGTAGGTCTTCATAGAACTGTTCAACTTCAGCTTCTTCAGTGTTACTGGTCGGGGCATAGACTTGGATTACTGTGATATTGAATGGTTTGCCTTGGAAATGAACAGAGATCATTCTATCGTTTTTGAGATTGCATCCAAGTACTGCCTTTCGGACACTTTTTTTGACTATGATGGCTACTCCATTTCTTCTAAGGGATTCTAGCCCACAGTAGTAGATATAATGGTCATCTAAGTTAAATTCACCCATTCCAGACCATCTTAGTTCGCTGATTCCTAGAATGTCGACGTTCACTCTTGTCATCTCCTGTTTGACCACTTCCAATTTGCCTTGATTTTTTGGCTCCAAAATCACTGCTGATGGTAATTGCAGCCATGAAATTAAAAGATGCTTACTCCTTGAAAGGAAGGTTATGGCCAACCTAGATAGCATATTTAAAAGCAGAGACATTACTTTGCCAACAAAAGTCCATCTAGTCAAGTCTATGGTTTTTCCAGTGGTCATGTATGGATGTGAGAGTTGGATGATGAAGAAAGCTGAGCGCCAAAGAATTGATGCTTTTGAACTATGGTGTTGGAGAAGACTCTTGAGAGTCCCTTGGACTGCAAGGAGATCCAATCAATCCATCCTAAAGGAGATCAATCCTGGGTGTTCATTGGAAGGACTGATGTTGAAGCTGAAACTCCAATACTTTGGCCACCTCATGCGAAGAGTTGACTCATTGGAAAAGACCCTAATGCTGGGTAGGATTGGGGGCAGGAGAAGAAGGGGACGACAGAGGATGAGATGGTTGTATGGCATCACCGACTCGATAAACATGGGTTTGGGTAGACTCCGGGAGTTGGTGATGGACAGAGAGGCCTGGCGTGCTGCAATTCATGGGGTCGCAAAGAGTCGGACACAACTGAGCGACTGAACTGAACTGAACTGATGCAAATTGCTGGCTCATTTGCAAAGACCATGATGCTGGGAAAGATTGAAGGCAGGAGGAGAAGAGGACGACAGAGGATGAGATGGTTCAGTGGCATCACTGCCTCAATGGAGATGAGTTTGAGCAGTCTCCAGGAGTCGCTGATGGTCAGGGAGGCCTGGCCTGCTGTTGTCCATGGGGTTGCGAATAGGTAAACTTGACTGAGTGACTGAACTGAATTGAACTTGGTTACTAAAAAAAAGTATGACAATTACCTTAATATGTGGTGCATTGTTTTTTGTTTTCTTTCTCTTTTGGTTTTTGTCAGCTTGTAACTGAGTCGGATGCTAAATTGGTTGGAATCCTGGAAGGAAATTCATGGCACACACAAACTGGTAACTGAATAATGCTTACTGGGGACATGGTCACAAAAGTGTGGGTAGATTTAAGGGACCCACAAAAATATAATGAAGCTCTCAGAATCAACTATACTGAGGCAATGCCGCTGTGTTTATGGCTGAGGAAGAAGAGGGACAGAGCAGCAAGAATAAATACCACAATACACCGTTCCTCATTCCTTTGCATCTCTTCTTGACACCATTCATTGACCAATACCAACTAGAAGCCAGAGGTCAGGGGAGCGCAGATGATATAGGAAGGCTGTATCAGTCTTTCAGGGTGCAGAGAAATACACAAGATGACCGAATTTATATTTGGAAGACAAAACAGAAAATATTCAATACCCATGCAAAACCAGGACACCTTGCTCTCAAAAAAAAAAAAGAAAAAAAGCAGACAAATGAACAAAAACTATGGACCTACTTTCTTGATTCAAATTTACAAGCTTTCATAAACCCTCAAACAAATAATCAAAAATATGTATATATTTTCTAGCGTTTGTAGGCTGGCATGTAAAATTAGCTCGAGCGTATTTTTACTTATTTTACTTTATTCTATAACAATACAGGTTTTATTCGGTAGCTTCAATAATAAAGCTTCTCAGAAAATGTGTGCCCATGAAACAGGATAATTGATGAAAGTCAGAAAATTGAACTACTTCCAAAGATACAGATGAGGTTATCAACAAAATATAGCAAAGTATTGATGTTAACAACAACAGGGAGCAGAGGGAGGTGAAAAGAAAGTGAAAGTGAAAGTCAGTAAGTCGTGTCCAGTCTTTGTGACCCCATGGACTATCCAGCCCATGGGATTCTCCAGGCCACAATACTGGAGTGGGTAGCCTTTCCCTTCTCCAGGGGATCTTCCCTACCCAGGGATCGAACCCAGGACTCCTGCATTGCAGGCAGATTCTTTACCAGCTGAGCCAACATGGAAGCCCCAAAGGAGGTGAAAGGATGGTCATATGAGCTGGAGAGGGTAGCTATATGGGAAGTGCCATCTGACACTAGATGCCACTTCAGCTAGAGTGGTATAGAAACCCATGGCAACAAGTAGGAAAGGGTCCTGGTATTCTGGCTTTACTCTTTCATTCTCTAATCTACTGGTTGTTTCAACTGACTAAATCTAATGAGAGTCCGAGTGCAGAAAGCTCAGTGATGCCTTACAGAAAGGTCAGTGGCTTGGGTCACAGGAAAAATGAAGAAGGGTAAAGAGAGGATCAAGAAGGACAAACAGAAAATATTCAGCAAATAAGGGTAATGCATATTATAACCCCTAAATTCTATTTCAGAATTTCTATTAATAAAGAGATTTTGAAATCTGATGATTTTCTTTAAAAATGTCCTAACTTTTCAGAGAAAGAAATCTTCTTGGGAAGGCTAATAATACTCTCGTATTTGACCATGACAAAACCATCTGCTCTCAAAAATAGAAAGGAGTGAAGGAGTGATGTGGAAACATTGGAAGTTGGAGACAAAGAATAAATCTAAAATTAAAGAAGCTATCCAATTTCATTTTAATAAATACCCGTTATTATGACAGGTGATTTCAAGTCATGTCTCTTGTGAAAATTTGATGGACACTCAAAGTTATGAGTTAGTTTCAACTACGTTCAAGAATAAAATTCTAGACCTTGACAAAGTTAGATGACCTCTAACTTTATGCCTAAGAAAATTTATTTTTAAAACCTTAAAAAACCTTATAATATTTTTGTACTTTAAATTTGGCATTCTTCTTTATTTGATTAAATGTTTTAAAAAAGGTTTACTAATTTAATTATTTTTCCAAGTATATTTTCTTTATTAATGAGGAACTTAATAGTCATCCTATTTTACAAGAAATATCAGTATACACCTTAAACTTTTTTTATTATTGACATATAAAAAGAACAAAAGAGAAATCTATGCTATCTAAATATCAGGAAAATATTACTCTAATCACACTGGGTTTAGCTAAGACATTAACTTCATAAAAATACTACAAGTACTTGGAAACTATAGTTAAAAGTATGAAATTAGAATAAGTCAGAAAATACTTTATTTTATTACAGTATATTTTCTCTACTATTCTATTGAATTAACATCTTTATTTGCAAATGTATTATATATTTTGTACAAAATTTATGACATATATATTTGCAGATCCCATTATAAGCAGCTACTTGATACAGATACTATAGCCCTGAAAGTAGTGACTTATTTCATTAGTACATTTTAAAGTTCAAAATATTAAGTATTCTATAGGGGAAAAAAAACACATTGAACAAATATAATGATAAGGAGACAATATTTTAGTTTTAATATTTTTCAAGAATATACATATCTTTTAAATTAAGTTTGTTTAAGTAAAATAGACTGTAAAAATTTTTAATGATATTTTCTCCACAGATAACTATATTAAATTAAAGAAAATAGTCATAGTTAATCTGGGGAAACTTCATGATCGAAACATTCTGATATGACGTTTCAATACCTCACTATTATCAAGATTAAATATTTCTATTTTCAAATGTCGGGATTTTTTTTTTTAATTAGAACTGAGGTGATTGAAATATTTACCAGGCCTCAGTTTGACTGATCTCATCTGGAAAGAAACTACAACCTAGTAATAAAACAGATTAGAATTATAATTAAAGTACAAAGAAAGTAAGGTAATATATTTGCTTTTTTTTAAAATTGCAAACAGTACAAGTTAGTGTATCTTTTTAAAATACTTTAATTTAATTTCTAATATTTTACTAAATGCAGTGGAATGATTCATTAAGCTGAATATCCTTGTTCCATTAAGTGAGTTTATTTGAGGAAAAAAAATCTTTTGTAAAACTTTAAAAAAATTCCTAATCTTTTCATGTAAAGTGTTTTATTAAAAACTACCACATAGTGAGAAAATAATCATAATTAAATATAATCTTCAAAAATACATAAACTGAAATTTTATATCTTTGAATATATATCACACCAAATGTATCAGTCAGCTCCTTCCTAATATTAATATTTCCTTTCAGATTTACTTGCTTAATATAGTTCATTCCTTTCTCATATAAAAACGACCACACAGACACAGTAAGAATATTCACATTAAATTTTGTACAAGTTATAGAAATAATAAGTATAGGATTATCTATATTTTATTTAATAAAAAGTAAATATGAGTAACTTTAAGGACAACTAAGCAAGTAAAATGGAACATTTATGCTATTTAGTTTAATACATGACTTTCTAAACCAAACATAAACTCTTACAGTAATTTTATTTCATTTTTTGATAATGTTTAAATTGCATGCATTTTTATGAATTTTAAAAGAGAAAGGATAGTTATGCAAATTTTCCATCTTAGCAAGTTAACATAGGTAGTTTAATTCCTTTCTGTATCAGTTCCTCCTGGGAGGCAACATAAATTGATAGAATGTGAAGTCTGAGAGATCTCTTATATAAGTCAGTACTGATGTATTGATGCTTTTGAACTGTGGTGTTGGAGAAGACTCTTGAGAGTCCCTTGGACTGCAAGGAGATCCAACCAGTCCATCCTAAAGGAGATCAGTCCTTAGTGTTCACTGGAAGGTCTGATGCTGAAGCTGAAACTCCAATACTTTGGCCACCTGATGCAAAGAACTGACTCATTTGAAAAGACCCCGATCCCAGGAAAGATTGAAGGTGGGAGGAGAAGGGGATGACAGAAGATGATGGTTGAATGGCATCACTGACTCTATGGACATGGGTTTGGGTAAACTCTGGGAGTTGGTGATGGACAGGGAAGCCTGGCGTGCTGCAGTCCATGGGGTTGCAAAGAGTCGGACATGACTGAGTGACTGAACTGAACTGAACTGATGTATTATACTCTAAATCTTAGAATTTCTTTCCATAAAAGTGGAGCAGATAATAATTGTCACATTAATATTTATGCAGTGAAACCTGAACTGCTGCATCAAGTGTAATAAATTAAGATTTCAAACAGGCTCCCAGTAATTTTCCAGGTCTTGCCTCCAAGTAAGTTCAGCTTGGGTCTCTTTTTGCTGCCAAATGAGAAAAAGATTTTAATTTCAGGATTGTTTTGATTTTGGAATGGCAGATAAAGGAATATAGACTTGAATCACTGTACTCACCACATGAGTGAGAAAACTACTGCAGGAGTTAAACTTCCTACATAACACGCCAAGATAGTGAATTCAGGATTAAAACAATGCCACAGTGTTTAGAGCCTAAGTTTAGTCACTTCACTCTGCTACCTTTACAAGATTATTGTAATGATAAAGTAAAATAGTTCATTCAAACTTCTTTTCACCACTGCCATATAAAAGTGTTGATTAAGTCAACTTCCTTGTCTGTTTCTCAGCATCTTTTCTCTTCCTTTGAAGCTTCCCCTAAATCCTCCGTTTGTATCCTGGGAAATAATTCTACAGGAATACGACCCGTACACTACAATTTTGTTCTCACCACAGTCTTATTCCGAAACATTCCTACTGTCTTATTCTGAAAATCACATTTATATGTGCTTTCTGTGATTTGGAATCACCAATGTCCACTTATTATTTCTCTTGTAACCACTACTCTGGTCTTCATCAATTTCTAAGTATACATTCAATCAATAATGTCATTTAGAAAACAATGCTGGAAATATGGAAAATGAGAAGATAAATAAAACTAGTGAAGAATTTTGTTTTTCTAAGTAATGAGATATGCATTATGCAGATACTATACTAATGAAGTATGCAGATGACACCACCCTTATGGCAGAAAGTGAAGAGAACTAAAGAGCCTCTTGATGAAAGTGAAAGATGAGACTGAAAAAGTTGGCTTAAAGCTGAACATTCAGAAAACTAAGATCATGGCATCTGGTCCCATCACTTCATGGCAAATAGATGGGGAAACAGTGGAAACAGTGAGAGACTTCATTGTTTTGGGCTACAAAATCACTGCAGATGGTGATTGCAGCCATGAAATTAAAGATGCTTACTCCTCAGAAGGAAAGTTATGACCAACCTAGTTCATTTCAGTTCAGTCGCTCAGTCATGTCCGTCTCTTTGTGACCTCATGAATCGCAGCACGCCAGGCCTCCCTGTCCATCACCAACTCCCGGAGTTTACCCAAACTCATGTCCATCAAGTCGGTGATGCCATCCAGCCATCTCATCCTCTGTCGTCCCCTTCTCCTCCTGCCCCCAATCCTTCCCGGCATCAGGGTCTTTTCCAATGAGTCAGCTCTTCGCATCAGGTGGCCAAAGTATTGGAGTTTCAGCATCAACATCAGGCCTTCCAATGAACACCCAGGACTGATCTCCTTTAGAATGGACTGGTTGGATCTCCTTGCAGTCCAAGGGACTCTCAAGAGTCTTCTCCAACACCACAGTTCAAAAGCATGAATTCTTCGGCACTCAGCTTTCTTCACAGTCCAACTCTCACATCCATACATGACCCTTGGAAAAACCATAGCCTTGACTAGACGGACCTTTGTTGGCAAAGTAATGTCTCTGCTTTTTAATATGCTATCTAGGTTGGTCATAACTTTCCTAGACAGCATATTAAAAAGCAGAGACATTATTTTGCCAACAAAGGTCCATCTAGTCAAGGCTATAGATTTTCCAGTAGTCATGTATGGATGTGAGAGTTGGACTGTGAAGAAAGCTGAGTGCCGAAGAATTGATGCTTTTGAAGTGTGGTGTTGGAGAAGACTCTTGAGAGTCCCTTGGACTGCAAGGAGATCCAACCAGTCCATCCTAAAGGAGATCAGTCCTGGGTGTTCATTGGAAGGCCTGATGTTGATGCTGAAACTCCAATACTTTTGGCCACCTGATGTGAAGAGCTGACTCATTTGGAAAGACCCTTATGCTAGGTAAGATTGAGGGCAGGAGGAGAAGGGGACAACAGAGGATGAGATGGTTGGATGGCATCAACGACTCGATGGACATGAGTTTGCATGCGCTCTGGTAGTTGGTGTTGGACAGGAAGGCCTGGTGTGCTGCGGTTCATGGGGTGGCAAAGAGTCCAGCACGACTGAGCGACTGAACTGAACTGAACGGAAGTAATGAGGAAAAAAATAGAAAAGAGAGGATTCTCCATTGGTGAAGAGTTCATATTTAACAAAAATTATTTTGGGTATCTTCTAGTATCTTGAATGAAATGTCTAAAAGTTTTATAGAATTGAAAACTACCTGTGCATATTTTCATTCCCTTAAGCACTAACTATAATTATAAAATAACTATAACCAACATATAGAGTTTAGTAAAATTAATATGATAAAATCACCTACAATTTATCTAAAAGCTACTGAATTTGGATGTGTTTGCTTTTTCTTTATTTTTAACAACATATTTTAAAGAGTAGTCACAAATACGTGCATAGATTTGGCTCATGGTGAAGTTTTTAATTACAATGTTTTTGTTTGTTTGTTTCTGCATTTCCCTGGTGGCTCATCTGGTAAAGAATCTGCCTGCAATGCAGGAGGGCCAAATTCTCTCCCTGGGTTGGAATGATCTCTTGGAGAAGGGAATGGATACCCACTTCAATATTCTTGCCTGGAGAATTCCTTAGATAGAGGAGCCTGGCCAGCTACAGTCCATGGGGTCACAAAAGAATCAGACACAACTGAGCAACTAAACCTCACAATGTCTGTAGAGCACTCACAGTTCTAGTCACAGCCATAAGCCTTTAAAAATAAAATATATATATGTACATATATATATGTATAATTTACATAAGCAAAATTACTAAATATAGGTATCAATACTTAGAACTATGAGTGGAATTATGAATAATCTATAAATATTAACAGTTATTATATTTTGATTAAAATCTATTGACTTTCTATAACAAAAAATGTTATTGACACAATACCATATACCATTGTCTCCCATATAAACACTGAAAAATTAAAGCCCAAGGTCAAAAGAGTGAGTGTTATACCTGAAATCAAACCAAAGTAAGCTGTATCCAAAATCCTTGGTCTTAAAAGCTGTACTGAATTTCCAACAACCCCTTCCCAATAAAATCATAGGCAATTCAAAAAGTATCAAACATTAGGATTAGTTTATCTATCAGTATGCAATTCCTCTTTGGAAAAGACAGTACTGCTATTTTTCTGAATGTTATAATCGTTATAGTAAAAATGTAAACAAATGTCCAACCTAAGCCCCTGAATTGAACAATCTGTTTCATGACATGTATGTTCCTGATGGTCATCCAGTTTCATATTTTTTTGTTTAATAAACAGAGAACAATAGAACTAAGTTTTACTTCTTGGCTGCAGTTTACCTACACCTGAGTCTCTACTTACGAGAAGTTTGTGCATTATTTTTGCTCCTGTTCAGTTGCTAAGTCGTGTCGAACTCTTTGTGACCCCATGGACTGCAGCACACCAGGTTATCCTTTCCTTTGCTATATCCTGGAATTTGCTCAAACTCATGTCCATTGGGTCGGTGATGCCATCCAACCATCTCATCCTCAGTGTCCCTTTCTCCTCCTGCCCTCAATCTTTCCAAGGATCAGGGTCTTTTCCAGTGAGTTAGATCTTCACATCAGGTGGCCAAAGTATTGGAGCTTCAACTTAAGCATCAGTCCTTCCAAGGAATATAAAGAGATGATTTATTTTGGGATTGACTATTTTCTCTCCTTGCAGCCCAAGGGACTCCAAAGAGCCTTCTCCAGCACCACAGTTAGAAAACATCAGTTCTTTGGTACTCAGTCTTCTTTTGGAGAAGGAAATGGCAACCCCCTCCAGTATTCTTCCTGGAGAATCCCAGGGGCAGAGGAGCCTGGTGGGCTGCCATCTATGGGGTCACACAGAGTCGGACACAACTGAAGCGGCTTAGCAGCAACAGCAGTCTTCTTCATGGTCCAACTCTGACATCCGTATATGAATACTGGAAAAAACATAGCTTTTACTATATGAACCTTTGTCAGCAAAGTGATGTCTCTGCTGTTTAATACACTAAGATTGTCATAGCTTTCCTTCCAAGGAGCAAGTATCTTTTAATTTCATGCCTGCAGTCACAGTCCACAGTGATTTTGGAGCCCAAGAAAAGAAAATCTGTCATTGCTTCCATTTTCCCCTCTTCTATTTGCCACGAAGTGATGAGACTGGATGCCATAATCTTAGTATTTTGAATGTTGAGTTTTAAGCCAGTTTTTTCACTCTTCTCTTTCACCTTCATCAAGAAGATATTTAGTTCCTCTTCACTTTCTGCCATTAGAGTGGTATCATCTGCGTTGCTCAGGTTGTTGATATTTTCCCCAGCAATCTTGATTCCAGCTTGTGATTCATACAGCCTGGGATTTTGCATGGTGTACTCTGCATATAAGTTCAATAAGCAAGGCAGGTGACAATATAAAACCTTGATGTACTCCTCTCCCAATTTTGAACCAGTCCCTTGTTCCCTTTCTGGTTCCAACTGTTGCTTCTGGATCCAAATGCAGGATTCTCAGGCAACAGGTAAGGTGATCTGATACTCCTATCTCTTTAAGAATTTTCTACAGTTTGTTGTGGTCTACACAAAGGCTTTACTGTAGTCAATGACGCAGAAGTAGATGTTTCTCTGAAATTCCTTGCTTTTTCTATGATCCAATGAATGTTGGCAATTTCATCTCTGGTTTCTCTGCTTTTTCTAAATCCAGAACTTTCTTGTACACCTGAAAGTTCTCAGTTCATGTACTACTGCCGCCTAGCTTGAAGGATTTCAGGCATTGCCTTGTTAGCATGTGAAATGAGTGCAATTGTGTGGTAGTTTGAACATCCCCTGGCTGTGCTCTTCTTTGTGATTGGGATGAAATTGACCTTTCCCAGTCCTATGGCCACTGCTGAGTTTTCCAAATTTGCTGACACATTGAATGCAGCACTTTAACAACATCATCTTTTAGGATTTGAACTAGCTCAGCTAGAATTCTATCACCTCCACTGGCCTTGTTCATAGTATTGCTTCTTAAGGCCCACTTGACCTCACATCCCAGGATGTCTGGCTCTAGATGAATGACCACATCATCATGGTTATGGAGGTCATTAAGAGGTTTTTGTATAGTTCTTCGGTGTATTCTTGCCACCTTTTCTTAATTTCTTCTGCTTCTGTCACATCCTTACCATTTCTGTCTTTTATAATGCCCATTCTTGGCATGAAATTTTCCCTTGATATTTTCAATTTTATCGTAGAGATCTCGAGTCTTTCTGAGTTTATTGTTTCCTCTATTTCTTTGCACTGTTCACTTGAGAGGACTTTCTTGTCTCTCCTTGCTATTCTCTGGAATTTTGCATTCAGTTGAGTATATCTTTCCCTTTCTCCCTTGCCTTGTGCTTCTCTTCTTTTCTCGATTACTTGTAAAGCTCCCCAGACAACCATTTTGTCTTCTTCTATTTCTTTTTCTTTGGGATGGTTTTTGCCACTGCCTCCTGTACAGTGCTATAAACCTCTGTCTGTAGTTCTTCAGGCACTCTGTCTACCAGATCTAATCCCTTGAATCTATTCATTCCCTCCACTGTACAATCATAAGGGATTTGATTTATGTCATACGTGAAGGGCCTAGTGGTTTTCCCTACTTTCTTGTGCATTATTAGTTGCTACCAACTTATAAAATACCACTTTCTCTTAATTATCCTTAAATCAGTCATCAAAATTCTGTTTCTTATATCTAAAAGCTTAAATCATTCAGAATGACTTTGAAAGAACTGAAAGCTAATGGTATCAAATGTTGCTACCATTATAGTATTAATGTGCATAACTGGAGTGCTTATTCCACAATAATACATATTGAGTTTAAAAGATTCTCTAGGCAATAGTAATTTAATCTCTAGATATACTCTAGTGGTAGTTATTTCAGGTTCAGTGGCACTCTGATGAGAATAAACATTGAAATAGAAATTATTTTTTAGTTAATCTGCTTTTCCATCTAGTCAAAAATAAGATATTTAAATTTTAATTGAGAGAAACAATTATTTATAGAAATCACTCTATGAGACTATAACCTTTTATTCAAACTCAGAAGAGTTGAAAATAGAATTCCTTCTCCTTTGTAGAGTTTCTCTGTGGCAAGTTTGCGTTTGAGTAATGAGAGGGCAGCACTGGTGCCTATGTGGCTACGGGGAGAAATACATACTTCAAGTTGAATGGCTATCTGTATTAATGAAGACTTTATTACAATATGTTATCATGAATAATATCTCAGTTAAAATTGGGTTCAAGATATTATATAAAGAAGATTCTCTAATACATCAAAAACTAATTGTAAATCATGTAATCTAAGATATAATTAAGTGTTCATTACAAGAAAGTGAAAATTAGAGCAGCTATGCCCTGCAATTATTAGATTTTCAGATAAAAGATAATTGTGCTCTTTTTTTCACTTTGCAATGGGTATTGAAAGAAGGCTGTTCTGTAACAGTGTATATAAAAGTTATCTTAAATTATTTAGATATGCATATATATATATATATATACACACACACACACATGAGAAGCTTAAATTGAGCTGTTTTACATGGAGCTTAAATTGAGGACTCTCATTTGCATCTTCTTACTTCTCAGTCCTAAGCAAGCCTTTACTTTGGTAGAGACTAATTAATAGATGAGAAAAATTAGGCTTACATGTATTTAGTAACTCAATAAGTTTCCCCAGTAGAACAGTATGAAACTGTTGCTTTTGAGAGAGCTTTACCTCAGTAACCTTGATTCCAAGTTTGTGTGCTTCCTATCAAGTTTTATTCTTGCTTAAAATCCAGAATTTTGAATATGCTTCTTTTCCAAATATATAATTGTTTTTCTTGTCTGTAACCCCTTTATAAGCTGTGACTTTCACTGAATCATTTTTCTTTTATTTTCAAAAATGCTTGTAACTTTGCCTAATTTTCTCCTCTTCCTTGACTCTTTGCACATATCAGATTTTCCCCGTACCATGTCCTTTTTCATCTCAGCTGGCAATTAGAAATTGATGAATGCAGCTTTGAAAACTGCCAACTTTAATTTGACTCTTTAGATCAACTTTCAACCTTTCTCCACTTTGCTACACACCCTGGTAAGCTGACCTATATGGAGTTTATCAGAGGTTTCTTTTTGACTTCTGCTTGTGGTAAAGTGTTGCCAAAAAGGGAGCCAAGGTTAGAAGGAAATAGAATGAAGTAAGGATATTCACTCCTTGGCTTCCTCTCTGCAGTCTTTGGGGCTATCAGTGTTCTAGGCCCATTGTCACTATAACTGCTCTCTGCCCTATACCACAGTCCCTTTGGGCTTAGGTGTCCAGATCCTACTACCTCACCAGGGATGTTGCATTATCTTTTATTGTTTTCATCATCAACTGCCAACTGTATCAATGGTCATTTAACAAAAATAATTTAATTGTCCTAAAATATGTTTGACACCTCTTTCCTACTAGAACCATGAATCATGCACAGCCTGTTATTTGAACAAAATAATTCTAAATTAGGGGCATGATTCTCAATTTAAACCATCAATAAGTCATTAAAGCATGTATGATCCCGAATGAACCAGTGAATAATTCTTTATTATATGGGAGATAGTTTATTAATGTAGAAGAATATTGAGTAGGAAAAATTGTACAATGACACATAGAATTCATTTGAAAAAATGAATAGAAACTCTTTAGTGACTCAGGTAAGATGTATTATTAATAATTAGACAGTCACTTTCCTACAGATTTTCTTTGCCACTGTCCCAGCTTTTCTCAGAATTAGTTCCTAAGCTGTGATCTCAAGAATCTGGAGCACATGAAAGTAAAAGAAGATTAATCAGAAACCAATTTATGTGCATAATTACCTGGAAATTCAAATGACTGAATGGTCTCTGCTCAACAGTGAAACACTTAGTCTTTTGAAAGCATTGTATGAGCATTTTTTCAAATGAACATCTGATATTTTATTCACAACTATAAGCATCAAATTATATCACACATCACTTGTCAAAAATTAAACCAATAAAGGTAAGCATGATTTATTTTTCCTTTGTGTTAATTGCACTTACAAGAGTTAAATGTAAATGGACTACTTTGGGGCTCTAAATTTATCTGATTCACTCCTATGTTCTACCTGAAGCACAATTGTGAGTTCTTCTGACTGATGTGTTGATTTCCTCTCAGTGAGGGTGATATAATTAATGTGACCTTTTGATAAGGTGGGAGATAGAGGGTGAGACAAGTGCTCTCCAGAGAGCTATTAGCAGCTTCTGAGCAATTTGCTAATAGTAGAACTACCTGTATTAAGATCATACAGTTAAGATAATTGACAACCCTAATAATGAATATGTACAGGGAATGGAGAGAGGATAAAATGAAGTAAAACTGGTAATTACTTTAAAAATTATGAACTTTCAGTGCTAAGTAAACTTTGATTTAGGACCTCTGACTTTGTAAACACAATGAATAACTTTAACAAGCCTTCAAGAAACTGTTGACCTATGCAGTTGGAAAATTGTGTGGCTTTATTTCTATTGTCAGATATTGTTTTTACTGAAGTTTTTTTTTCCCTTTATAATTTCCATCAACACACAACCCCAGATATGTATTGGAGGCAAGAAATGTTCATACTAATGCATGAGCTTTCCTTTCATTCTAAGTTTAAAAAGATCTAATATGCTAGATTATAAAATTTGCCATACACCTATAAGTTAATGTATCATGATTAACAAAGACTCACGAAACCACAGATGTGCTTGATAAGTATTTTTTCCTAGACTAAAATGCTGTGGCGTAAATGTGATTACTGATGCCTTTTCAAGCTGTCAGAATTCACCAGTGTGTCCCCTGGATCATCAGAAGCTCTCTGTTCAAGCAGACTTCTGTGTTTGACTGTTTTTTTTTTCCAATTAGTTGTGGTTAATTAGCAAGGTCAATTTATACTTGTAAACTGCAGGATTGCCATGAGAAGTAGATGTTTCAGAAAACAGGAAAGCCAGAGAAGAGAGGAAGATAGAAAGAAACATTGTTACTATTATGTTTATTTTTCTTCCAACGTACTTCTAATCAAATTTTATGTTTTGACAGTTTAGTGGAACAAAATATTCATATTTTCATTTGTTAAGAATAACAACATACTAAAGTAATCTGTGTTATTTTACATGTGGCTGAATTTTTTTTTTTTTAACAAAATGTGCAGAGCTGGTCATTCAGGTGTGAATAGGAGTACCATGTTGTTAGGAAAAGATCACTGGCTTCAGAGTCAGAAGCCTATATGATCTGATGCTGAGTAAGTTTCATGCTTTTCTGGTATTATAGTTTATTAAAAGAGATTGCGTATCATTCCTTATACTATATAGTAAGATCTTGTTGTTCATCTGTTTTAAATATAATAGTTTGTATATGCTAATCTCAAACTCTTGATTTATCCCTTTACCCCTTTCCCCCTATGATAACCATAAATTTATTTTCTGTTTGTGAGTCTGTTTCTGTTTTGTAAATAAATTCTTTTTTTTTTTTAGATTCGAAATATAAGTGACATCACATATTAATCTTTGTCTGTCTTACTTCACTGAAGTTCATCTATATTGCGGAAAATGACATTGTTTCATTCTTTTTGTTAATATTCCATTGTGCATATATACATATCTATCCATTCATCTGTTGATGAACACCTAGGTTGCTTCCATATCTTTGCTGTTTTTAGTAGTGCTGCTATGAACACTGGGGTGCATGTATCTTTTTTGAATTAGAGCTTTTTATGTATATATGCCAAGGAGTAGAATTGCTGGATTTTATGGTAACTCTATTTTTAGTTTTTCAAGGAACTTCCATACTCTTCTCACAGTGGTTCTACCAATTTACACTCCCACCAGCAATGCAGGAGGGTTCCTATTTCTCCACACCCTCTCCAGCATTTATTATTTGTAGACTTTCTAATAATGGCCATTCTGAGAGGTGTAAGGTTATACCTCATCATAATTTTGATTTGCATTTGTCTAATAATTAGGGACACTGAGCATCTTTTCATGTGCCTATTGGTCATCTGTCTGTCTACTTTGGAGAAATGTCTATTTAGATCTTCTGCATATTTTTTGAATGAGTTGTTTGTTTGCTTTTTTCTTTTTCTTTTGAGTTGCATGAGTAGTTTGTATATTTTGGAGACTAAGCTCTTGCTGGTCTCATCATTTGTAAATATTTTCTCCCATTCCATAAGTTGTCTTTTCATTTTGTTTATTATTTCCTTCGCTGTGCAAAGGCTTATAAGTTTGATTAGGTCCCATTTGTTTATCTTTGCTTTTATTTCTATTGCCTTGCTTGACTGACCTAAGGAAACATTTCTCTGATTTATGTCAGAGAATGTTTTGCCTAAGTTCTCTTCTAGGATGTTCATAGCGTCATATCTTATATTTAAGTCTTTGAGCCATTTTGTGTTTATTTTTGCATATAATGTGAGAGTGTAGTCTAACTTCATTGATTTATACACAATTGTTCAGCTTTCCCAATACCACTTTCTAAAAAGATGATCTTTTCTCCATTGCATATTCTGGCCTCCTTTGTCAAAGATTAATTGATCATAGGTGTGTGGATTTACTTCTGGGCTCTCTATTCTGTTCTTTTGATCCATAAGTCTTTTTTTATTACTGCAGCTTTGTAGTATTGACTGAAGTCTGAGATGGCAATGCCTTCAGCTTTGTTCCTTTTTTCTCAGTATTGCTTTGGCAATTCTGGTCTTTTATATCATTCCACATAAATTCTAGGATTATTTGTACTAACTCTGTGGAAAATGTCATGGGTAATTTGATAAGGATTGCATTAATCTGTAGGTTGCTTTAAGTAATACAGCCATTTTAACAATATTAATTCTTCCAATTGAATAAAATCTTTCCATTTCTTGGAAACATTTTCAATCTCCTTTATTAATATTTTATAATCATCAGTATCCAAATTTTCACCCCCTTGGTCAGGTTTATTCTTCAGTACTTTACTTGTTGCTGTAATTTTAAGATGGATTTTTTTTTTTAAGTTCCCTTTCTGATATATCACTATAGTGTAAAGAAATGCAATGGATTTCTGTGTGTTAATTTGTATCCTGCCACCTTGCTGAATTCATTGACCAGTTCTAGTAGTTTTGGTGTGAAATCTTTAAGGTTTTCTATATAGAATATCTGCATATACTAACAACTTTACCTTTTCCCTTTCAATTTGTATAACTTTTATTTATTTTTCTTATCTAATTTCTGTGGCTAAGACTTCCAATACTATATTGAATAGAAATGGCGAGAGTGAGCATCCTTGTCTTGTTCTAGATTTAAGCAGGAAGGCTTTCAGCTTCTCATCATTGAGTATTATGTTAGCTGTGATTTTGTCACAAATAGTCTTATTATGCTGAATTATATTCCATCAATATGCACTTGATAAGAGTTTTTATATTGAATGAATATTGAATTTTATCAAATGCTTTTTCTGCATCCATTGAAATGATCAAATGATTTTTGTCTTTTCATAGTTATGGATTGTTCTAAGACCACAGCACTTGAATATTAGAAAGTGATGCATAATTTACATAATTGGAATATAGAAATAACATTGCTTGATTTACATCTCCCAGAATGTTAAATTACAAATTTGAGCAAGCTCCAAAACCCCTTTAACTTCAAATATCCTATAACTTAGCATGGCTTAGCTGAACTATAGAATTAAGGATATATATCACAAAGTTTTCTTTGTGGTCACATTCTATATTATTCTTTTAAGCAAATTTTTCTTATTCAGTCTGCTTAAAATGACATTCAGGGCAGAACGTAGGTGATATGCCACTTTAATATAATGTCAGAAATATGTCTCCATATTTTTTCCTATCTTTTCATATAAGGAAAAGAGTATGCTCTAAATACAGTAATATAAAAATACATATAATTAAATATTGCTACTAATAATACATAAATAATACTTTATAAATTAGCTTATAATATATTAAAAAACTCATTTAAACAACTAGACTTCTTATATCATTTATGAGTTATTTCAGAAATATTGTGAATGAAAATGAACTTATTTTTGAGTCTTCTGTAATTATTCTTACTGCTTGCCATAGAATTTCAAAGTACCTCAGTTATTCTAAACTGTTTTATTCTTTAGGTTCAGTCCTAATTCACCAAAGCTAGATTTTATTGCTATTGCAATGTATAAAACCCAGGGCACCTAATAATTTTATCTAAAAATGCCCTGGTCAGAAATGGATATTGCTACACCTGAAACATTTGATTCCCTCTAAGTATGCACATAATTTTATTATCAAGAAGACCAAAAGAGGGAGAAATAAAAAATAGCTTGCCTTCTGGAGAAATTCACATTCCTCACCTACTGTATACTTAAGACAAATTATGATTTCTCAAGCATATCATATTCTATGTGGAATCAATACCATGGTGAATTGTAACATTTTAATTTTTCAAATTGTTGATTCATCCAAAACAGATTTTATCTGACAAATAGCTTAACTATAGGTTTCCAAAAAAACAGTACGAACCACATACTAAGAGGTCAACATCATCTGCTACTTACAGATGTTGGTGCAAAAAAAACCAACCAACTAAACAAACATAAATCCCATAGTTTCTAAAGCTGGACTGAGCACAAAATTTTATTTTATTTAAACCTGGAATCTTCTGTAAGCACTGCACTCAGATAACTTGAAAGAGAGTTAAAAAGCTATTTTAAAGCAGCACTTGAAGAATAGCCAAGATATGCATTCATATGAGCTGAGAATGAAGAAAACCAACAATATAAAAACATGTATTTACATAGCATCTGTTACCTGTCAATGTTTCAAGTACTAAGCACGCATGATAATTAAGACCAACTTTCTAATTGAAAGGAGGTGAAGTTTACTGGGAAAGATATGTTGAAAAAATATAGAGATATGGTGTTAAAAATGATAATAGAAGAAGTGAGTAAAGTACAATTTCATTGATAATGGAGATTAGGAAACTGAAGAAATTTAATACTTATTATTGCTTATTAGTAGAGAGCATTTGAATCTTAGTCTAATATTATTACTGTCATCATACTAAAATTTTTATTTGGTGGGAAGGGAAAATGTCCTGATTTAATATGATGCACTATGAAACAATAATATTGAGACGCCAATACAGAATGGAGATTGAGAGCAATGAAACCTGAGATTGTTAGTTGAAAAAGGATTATTATGAATATTGAAGTCATTGAGGAATGGCTTTAAGAAATTACATAAAGTAAGCTTGTATGTTCTGTGATTGATTAGAACTTTTTAAAAATAATAGCAAAACAAAGACAGATAGTTACAGTATCTTTAAATGATAAGAAAATGTAAATAATGTATATCATGTTTATGGAAAAGCATAATTTCTCATTTGAGACAAACGTAGATAACTTATTTTGTCCTGTCTGCTAATGAATATGTCTCTGCTGAAGTCACAACTTTTCTCACAGATATGTCACTATTTGAAGAGAGCATTCCACTAGAGAGAAATCTGGTCCCTTACTATACTCTGGGGTACATGGGGTCTATATAGTGAGAACAGATGCTAAAATTACAAATAAGAAATAAATCCTAAATAAAGAAGAACTTTTAGTGTTCAGAATAGATCTTCTCTATGTCATAGCAGGATTTATAACTGAGGAATAGGGAAAGAGGCAACAAAATAAATGAGTGAATACAATTTTCAATAATGGTCTATGAGGTCATAAAACCAATTTTCTACAGTAAACAAATGAAGCTAAAATAGTTCAGTTACATATCTGAAATATTTTAAGACATTGATGAATAATTAAAAAGATTATTAAATCATATTATAATAGCCTATAGCGTGTGGAAGCAAATTTGATTGCAGGAGTTTATTAACTTTGTCATTTAAAAAGTTTTTTATTTTATATTTGAATATGTTTGACTTGCACTGTTTTAGTTTCATCTCTACAGTATGTTGATTTAGTTATATTTATATATAGACAATATATATAGGTTATTACAGAGTATTGAGTAGAGTTCCCTGTGCTATACAGTCAGTCTTTGTTTATTTTCTATTTTATATAGAGTAGTGTGTATATCGGAGAAGGCAATGGCACCCCACTCCAAGCTCCTAATTTGTCACTCCATCCATCTTTCCCTCTTTGTAACCATAAGTTTGTTTATTAAGTCTATGAGTTTGTTCATTTTGAATTAATAAAAAAATAAAATTTGAAATCAAAGATCCGCACAAGATAGTCTAAAAGAAGGCATCATCTGTAATGGGCAAGAGGTAAATTCTAAATATCCAGACTTCACAAATATTTGCTGGTTCATATTATCATTGTTGATTGTGTGGTACAAGGATAAAAGTATTGATTTAAGTTGGTCTTCTCATAGCTTTTCCAGTCATTCAACAGGAACATCAGTTCCTCTATGCAGTTCAGTCATTTAATCCAAAGGTGACAATTATTCCTGTATTTTTTAAGTGCTTTAAGTATCACCATATCGAAGATGACCAGACACAAAAGGAAGAAATGGCATCATGAAAAAAACGAGCAGATAATAGACAATATATTCAAACTCAGAAAATTACAAATATTACAATTACCCAAGAAACAACAAAAGCAAATATCCTTACTGTAATAGTTTCCTATGGCTGCCATAACATGTTGTGGTCACTCTGCGACAGCCAGACATTCTGGAATATGAAGTGAAGTGGACCTTAGGAAGAATTGTTATGAATAAAGCTAGTGGAGGCAATGGAATTCCAGTTGAGCTATTTAAAATCCTAAAAGATGATGCTGTGAAAGTGCTGCACCCAACGTGTCAGCCAATTTGGAAAACTCAGCACTGGGCACAGGACTGGAAAAGATCAGTTTCATTCCAATCCCAAAGAAGGGTAATGCCAAAGAATGTTCAAATTGCCATTCAATTGCGTTCATTTCACATGCTAGCAAGTTAATGCACAAAATTCTTCAAGCTAGCCTTTAGAAGTATGTGAACTGAGAACCTGTAGATGTACAGGTTGGATATAGAAAAGGTAGAGGAACCAGAGATCAAACTGTGAACATTTATTGGAGCATAGAAAAAGCAAGGGAATTGCTTTGCTTAGTAACTGAGTAACTCAGTAACTTGGTAACTGAGTAACTGAGTTAGTTACTCAGTCATGTCTGGCACTTTGTGACCCCATGGACTGTAGCCCACCTCTGTCCATGGAATTCTCCAGGCAGGTATACTGGAGTGGGTAGCCGTTCCCTTCTCCTGGGGGATCTTCCCGATCCAGGAGTCTAATCCAGGTCTTTTCACATTTCAGACAAATTGTTTACCATCTGAGCCATCAGACTATGTGGATCATAACAAACTGTGGAAAATTCTTAAAGAGATGGGAATACCAGATCACCTTACCTGTCTACTGAGAAATCTGTATGCACCTCAAGAGGCAACAGTTAGAACTGGACATGGAACAATGGACTTGTTCAAAATTGGGAAAGGAGTACCACAAGGATATATATCGTCACCCTGCTTATTTAATTTATATGAGGAGTATATCATGCGAAATGCCAGCCTGGATGAATCACAAACTGGAATTATCATTGCTGGGAGAAATACCAACAACATCAGATATGCAAATGATATCACTATAATGATAGAAAAGGAAGAGGAACTAAGGAGCCTTTTGACGAGTGTGAAAGAGGAGAGTGAAAAAAGGTGGTTTAAAGCCAAACCTTCAAAAAACTAAGATCATAATATCTGGGGCCATCACTTCATGACAAAGAAATGGAGTGACAATTTTTCTTTTCTTGGGCTCCAAAATCACTGTAGACAGTGACTCAGTTCAGTTCAGTTCAGTCGCTCAGTTGTGTCCAACTCTTTGCTACCCCATGAATGACAGCACTTCAGGCCTCCCTGTCCATCACCAACTCCCAGAGTTTACCCAGGCTCATGTCCATTGAGTCGGTGACACCATCCAATCATCTCATCCTCTGTCGTTCCCTTCTCCTCCTGCCCTCAATCTTTCCCAGCATCAGGGTCTTTTCAAATGAGTCAGCTCTTTGCATCAGGTGGCCAAAGTATTGGGGTTTCAGCTTCAACATCAGTCCTTCCAATGAACACCCAGGACTGATCTCCTTTAGGATGGACTGGTTGGATCTCCTTGCAGTCCAAGAGACTCTCAAGAGTCTTCTCCACCACCACAGTTCAAAAGCATCAATTCTTCTGTGCTCAGCTTTCTTTATAGTCCAACTCTCACATCCATACGTGACTACTGGAAAAACCATAGCTTTGACTAGATAGACCATTGTGGACAAAGTAATGTCTCTGCTTTTTAATATGCTGTCTAGGTTGGTCATAAGTTTCCTTCCAAGGAGTAAGAGTCTTTTAATTTCATGGCTGCAGTCACCATCTGCAGTGATTTTGGAGCACAAAAAAATAAAGTCAGCCACTGTTCTACTGTTTCCCCATCTATTTGCCATGAAATGATGGGACTGGATGCCATGCTCTTAGTTTTCTGAATATTGAGCTTTAAGCCAACTTTTTCACTCTCCTCTTTCACTTTCATCAAGAGGCTCTTTAGTTCTTCTTCACTTTCTGCCATAAGGGTGGTGTCATCTGCATATCTGAGGTTATTGATATTTCTCCCAGCAATCTTGATTCCAGCTTGTGCTTTCTCCAGCCCAGCGTTTCTCATGATGTACTCTGCATATAAGTTAAATAAGCAGGGTGACAATATACAGCTTTGACGTACTCCTTTTCCTATTTGGTACTAGTCTGTTGTTCCCTGTCCAGTTCTAACTGTTGCTTCCTGACCTGCATACAGGTTTCTCAAGAGGCAGGCCAGGTGGTCTGGTATTCCTATCTCTTTCAGAATTTTCCACAGTTTATTGTGATCCACACAGTCAAAGGCTTTGTCATAGTCAATAAAGCAGAAATAGATGTTTTTCTAGAATTCTCTTGCTATTTCGATGATCCAACAGATGTTGGCTACACCCATAAAATTACAAGATGCCTGCTCCTTGGAAGGAAATCTATGAAAAACCTAGAAAGTATGTTGAAAAGCAGAAACATCACTTTGCCAACAAAGAGCTGTATAGTTAAGTCCTTGGTTTTTCCAGTAGTCATGTATGGATGTGAGAGGTGGACCATAAAGAAGATTGAGTGCTGAAGAATTGATGCTTTCGAACAATGCTGCTGGAGAAGACTCTCGAGAATCCCTTGGACGACAAGGAGATCAAACCAGTCAATCCTAAAGGAAATCAATCATGAATATTCATTGGAAGTACTGATGCTGAAGCTGAAGCTCCAATACTTTGGCCACCTGATAGGAAGAGCCAACACTTTGGAAAAGACTCTGATGCTGAGAAAGATTGAAGACAAGGAGTGACGGAGGATGAGATGTTTGGATGGCATCGTCAACTCAATTGACATAAGTTTGAGGAAACACCAGGAGACAATGAAGGCCAGGGAAGCCTGGTGTGCTGCATTCCATTGAGTTGCAAAGAGCTGGACACGACTGGGCAACTGAACAATAACAATGTAATTTTGGAAAATATACAGACAGTAATCAATAGCATATATTGCTTACTTTTTCAAAATATCTAACAGAATATTTTTTCTTTTTTTAATAATGTTAATTTTACAGCCACTTATTTATCATTTAAAATTTTATTTTGGAAAATAAGTCACATCAAATGTCAGAGGATTTAGTTGAAGAAACTGTTTTCCTTTAAGAGATAAAAATCTTAATGAAGAGAGTTAAAACATCTCAGTCTTTATAAAAGGTCCACTGCTGATTTTTCAGTTCATTGTCTTCTTAATTTCCCCATTTATAAATGTGAGACGTCTGATTAGTTCTCTGGTGGATTTCAAGTATCATACAAGTGTGATGTATCAAATGTATTTAAGCCATATTAAGATTATTTCCCTGCTTTAATGAATGATATCCGTGTGCTTCTACCCTGCTGCAAAAAGCAAAAAACAAAAATACAGTAGAAACCAGCAATGAAAACAGATACAAATATTATATAAAGAAACAAATTACACTTTATCTCTTCTGGCTCCTACTTTGCTGTAAAGGTAATTTCTCCAAGTAGGGAAATATAAAATATTTTGTTTTCAAAATTATTTATACCACAATTAATTATGTGGCCCGTTGAACTCAAAATTAATAGGTAAAAGTATTTTTTTTAGGTTAGTTATTCAGTAAGTTTATATGTATTCTCCTAAAAATTGTGAAAAGAATTGTCTTTCAACCATTAAGTCACATCCAACCTTTTGAAACACTATGAACTGCACCATGCCAGGCTTCTCTGTCCTCCACCACCTCCCACAGTTTGCTCAAATTCATGTCCATTGAGTCAGTGATGCTATCTAACCATCTAATCCCTTGCCACCTCCTTTTCCTTTTTCCATCAGTCTTTCCCAGTATCAGGATCTTTACCAATCAACTGGCTTTTCACATCACATAGTCAAAGTATTTAGCTACGGCTCTAGCATCCGTCCTTCCAATGAATATTCATAGTTGATTTCCTTTAGGAGTGATTGGTTTGATCTCCTTTCTTTCTAAAGGAATCTCAGTCTTCTCCAGCGTTACAATTTGAGAGCATCAATTCTTTGGCACTCAGCCTTCTTTACGGTCCAACTCTCAAATCTGTACTTGACTACTCGAAAACTCATAGCTTTGCCTATAAAGACCTTTGTTGCCAAAGTGATGTCCCTGCTTTTTAATACGCTGCATAGGTTTATCATAGCTTTCCTTCCAAGGAACAAGCGTCTTCTTATTTCGTGGCTGCAGTCACTGTCTGAAGTGATTTTGAAGCCCAAGAAAAGAAAATCTATCATTGCTTCCAATTTTTCCCCTTCTATTTTCCATAAAGTGGTGGAATAAGATGCAATGATCTTAAATTTTTTAATGTTGAGTTTCAATCCAGCTTTTCACTCTCTTCTTTAATCCTCATCAAGAGGTTCTTTAGTTTCTCTTCATGTTCTGCCATTATTTGACTGAAATCATCTGAATATCTGAAGTTGTTGATTCCAGCTTATGCTTTATCCAGCCCAGCATTTCGCATTATATACTCTGAAGAAAAGTTATATAAGCAGAGTGACAATATACAGCCTTGTATTCATTTCCCAATTTTGAACCAGTCCATCGTTCCATGTCTGGTTCTAACTGTTGTTTCTTGATCTGCATAAAGGTTTCTCAAGAGACAGGTAAAGTCGTCTGATACTCCTATTTCTCTAAGAATTTTCCAGTTTTCTGTGATCCACACAGTCAAAGCTTTAGCATAGTGAATGAAGCAGAAGGACATGTTGCTCTGGAATTTCCCTGCTTTATTCAGGATCCAAGAAACGTTGCCAATTTGTTCTCTATTTCCTCTGCCTTTTCTAAACCTAGCTTGTACATCTGGAAGTTCTCAGTTCAAATACTGCTGAAGCCTAACTTAAAGGATTTTGAGCATAACCTTGTTAACATGTGAAATGATTGCAATTTTATGGTAGTTTTAACACTCATTGGCATTGTTTTTCTTTGGTATTCGAATGAAAACTGATATTTTCCAGTCTTGCGCCCACTGCTGAGTTTTCCAAATTTGCTGACATATTGAGTGCAGCACCTTAACGGCATTATCTTTTGGGATTTGAAACAGTTCAGCTGGAATTCTGTCACCCCTACTAGCTTTGTTCGTAGTAATGCTTCCTAAGAACCACTTAACTTCACACTCCAGGATATCTGGCTCTGGGTGAGTGACCACATAACTGTGGTTATCTGAGTCATTAAGACCTTTCTTTTATAGTTTTTCTGTGTGTTCTTGCCACCTCTTATTAATCTGTTCTGCCTCTGCTAGGTCCTTTCTCTTCCTGGCCTTTATCATGCTCATCTTTGCATGAAATATTCTCTTGATATCTCCAATTATCTTGAAGAGATGTCTAATCTCTCCCCTTCTATTTTTTTTCCCTCTATTTCTTGGCATTGTTCATTTAAGATTTTCTCATCACTCCTTGCTTTTTCTGGAACTCTGTATTGGGTTCCATATATCTTCCCCTTCCTCCCTTACTTTTCACAAGGAATTGTGTAAGGCAATATTTTAGTCTTTATTGAGAACATAATCTAGTCAAGCAGTTAAATATATGCAAATGCAATACTTACGCAGGAAAAGCATTGTGCTGTATTGTGTTTAGTCACTCAGTTGTGTCAGACTCTTTGTGACCCCACAGACTGTAGCCCACCAGGCTTCTCCATCCATGGAATTCTCTAGGCCAGAATACTGGAGTGGATAACTATTCCTTTTTCTAGGGGATCTTCCTAACTCAGGCATCAAACCCACATCTCCTGCATTGCAGGTGGATTCTTTACCACCTGAGCCACCAGGGAAGCCCAGTATCGTGGAAAGGAAGGGTTCAGCAATGGAATTTACAACCATGTCAAATAAACAAAAGTTCAGTAAAAGGGATATTTAAAAGATGTCCTTTGTTGTTTTTAATGACAGTTAGTTTAGTTTTGATTTATCTATCCAGACTGCAATATTAAAAATATATGATAGGTAAAGAAATAGAAGCTAGTAGCATATTTTATTTTAGGTTTTTAAAGAATGTGACTGCATCTGCATAGAGAAATACAGACAATCTAAAAGGATTCAGAAACTATGATGTGTAACAAAAATATTTTTTAATATTTATATTTTGTTCATTTAATATTCTCTTTGTTACTGTCATTATTTGGAGTATGTCACTGCTTAACCATATTTATGGTTTAAGAGATATAGCCAAAAAGAAGAGACGTATTGAGTATACAACATTTAAAGAAAGGAAATTAAATGGATGAAAATGTTTATAAAGAGAGGAAATGATAATATCTGGAGAGTGTATAGAAGAATATATATATATATTTTCCTGGTGTATAAGTCACATTCCCACCCTAATTAGCTACAGGAAAGGGCTATAACCAGGAATCTCTAATTCTTTGGGAAAATATTATTTGTCGTAATGAAAGTGTAACTAGAAGATTTAGGTGGATGAGTACCATTGACATAGGAATAGGGAAAGATTATAAAGTTGTGAAAGTGAGACTGAGCATAATATAACAAAACACTCAAAATAATAGAGCGTTTATGTGGGAGAAGAACAAGTTTGAATGTCATATTTGAGATGCTTGGATTGTCAAAATAAGGGCCTTGAACATTTCTTATACACAATGTGTACATGTGTCTATTTTAATATGCAGATGGAGAAAGCTAGTGACTAGCTACATTATTATTGCAATAATACAATTAAATTCTGGTTAAGTTTTCAGCCATTATTTTAGTGATGTCAGTAAATAATTGTTATATGTAAAAACACTGCCAGTAATGATTAACAAGATTTGTTGAATAATAGATTTGGTGAACAGTGTCAACAATGATTTTAAGTAATATTGCAAATATTTAATATTTCACCATCTGAAGAGGTCACATATAAAACAAAAACAAAGGATACAAAAAATTATAATAGACAAAATGTTAAATGAGAAAAAGTAAAAAAATAAATAGGATAAAGTGAAATCCACAGAAATGTTTTTAAATATGTATATGCCATGTTAGGGTACTTCTGGACAATAAAGAGTCTAGTTTTACTAATTTATGCCACTTTGCTAGGAGAGTGGTGTAGTACTTTGTCAATGTTACCATTTAACCATATGAATAATTTGTTATTTTAAATGACATGTTTATTTATGATGTATAATATTTAAAAATTTATAAATAATTGGCATACTTGAATTGAAATCCAATTACTTTAAAAATGACTTGCCTAAATGCTTTCTAATGCATTCTTAATGCATTGCCAGTCAATAATTTTAAGTAAATAGCTTTATAATTGTATTTTGCAATGAAGGTTCATATTTCAATTTTATATCTAATCTATGTTTACTAAAATAAAGAAATAAGTTATTCTGGAATATTGATATACTGTCTCAGATATTTATATAAATGAATTCATAACAAAAAATTTTCCCAAGTACTGTACAGCTTCAATTAGATTTTTATTAAAGACATTCTAAAACAGATATTAAATTATAGTTGTATGGAGATTTGAGTAGTTATATTTAAATTGAAATTCTATGGTGTTCTGAATAAAATTAACTGTACTATTACTTAATATAAATTTCTGTACACTTTACATATCAGATATTTATCATATGAAGCAAAGTCAAAAGTGCATACATTTGTAATATTCTGAAGATTTAAAACAAAAATATAAGTTATTACTATTGAAAAGCTGAAAAAGGAACAAAATATCAGTCTCATTTCAAGTGTATACATGAAAGTGTATTTTTCAATATTTGTCACTCAACCATATTTCTAAAGATACCAATGAATAGAAATGTCATACAGGTGAAATAGAGAAATATAGAGGAAAATGAACAAATTCAATAGAGTCAATGAAGTGGAAATAAAATAAATTTTGTAAATCGTGATTTAATCTTGTTTCTGAAATAAAGCTGTCAATTGTTACTTCTTCATGAAATCATTTTCACTCAAATACTTAGGTGGTACTTAAGTTATTTTTTCACATTTAAACATATTGAATTTCTTGTTTGACATGGTTGTCCTATACACTTATATCAGTCATCTAATAACATGAAAATATTCATGAAAAGGTAACAGGAAAGAAAATTTCCTTTTGTGGACAGGAAAGTCAAAATCCCATTATGTCACAATAAATATTTTATTTTATCTCTATCATGAAATGTCTAATATGTAACTATATAGTATATACCATATTTGCATATATGCAAGTATATTCCCTTACCCAAATTATACTTGTTTACATTCACATATTTATATTTTTTTAGAGAACAAGCAAATGTTTACAGTATAGGTTTTTTAATCTTACTGGTATTTATCTTCTTTGAAGCAGAAATGCAGAGCAAACAAACAAAATATTTATCTAGTGTATCAAGAACTGAAAAAATTATAACAGATTTATATATCATTTTATAAATGCAATTTTCATATTGATTTGCTTTTAGGCTGCAAATTATGCAGCAAAGAACTGAGTTTTGGTATGTTACTGATTTTGCTTTTCTCATTGAAAATAGAGGAGAAAATTAATAGCTTCTTAGTATTAGTGAATTTGATTCTTCTAGGACAGTGAATTCAATGCCTCTTTACTTTTTTGTATCTAATGACCTATTCTAAGGACTGAGTACTCTGAAGAAACATGCTTCTCATCCATTCAATTTAAATTCTAATTATTAACCAAACCAAATTGGTGTGCAAACTAATAGTTTGGTAATAGTATTGTATCTTTCAGAAAAGAGCTCACATTAAAGGAATCTTTTATCAGAATGACTGGATTTTGGATCTAGACTGGGAAGAAGGAGACAATTTCCACATGTTCTATAGACTAGACAGTGTATTAAAAAGCAGAGACATCACTTTGCCCACAAAGGTTTACATAGCCAAAGCTATGGTTTTTCCAGTAATCATATACAGATGTGAGAGTTGGACCATAAATAAGGCTGAGAGCTAAAGAATTGATGCTTTTCAATTCTAGTGCTGTTGAAGACTCTGGAGAGTCCCTTGGATAGCAAGGAGATACAACCAGTCCATCATAAAGGAAATCAGTCTTGAATATTTACTGGAAGGACTGATGCTAAAGCTGAAGCCCCAATACTTTGGCTACCTGATGAGGAGAGCTGACTCATTGCAGAAGACCCTGATACTGGGAAAGATTGAGGGCAAGAGGAGAAGAGGGCAACAGAGGATGAGATGGTTAGATAGCCTCACTGACCTAATGGACATGAATTTCAGGAAACTTGAGAATAAATAATGGACACGGAAGCCTGGTGTGCTGTAGTCCATGGGGTGGCAAAGAGTTGGACATAACTTAGTGACTAAACAACAATAACCATAAGCTATGCCCTTCACATAGTTAGTGCTTTATGTTAGGACCATAAACTCAATATTAAAAAGTATAGTGTAACCAAAGAGGACAAGTTTGGGGATCATTTCTTCCCTGTGATTTGGAAACTGACCAGGACCCTATGAGGTTCCTGGGCATAAAAGACTTTCTGTGTCACCTACTCTGAGTTTCAAAGGGCAAGTTCAAATGATTGCTAATCAGGGGAAGCTGAATGCCAAAGAACTGATCCTTTTGAACAGTGGTGCTGGAGAAGACTCTTGAGAGTCCTTTGGACAGCAAGGAGATCCAACCAGTCAACCCTAAAGGAAATCAACCTTTAATGTTCACTGGAAGAACTGATGCTGAAGCTGAACCTCCATTACTTTGACCATCTGATGTGAAGAGTCGGCTCATTGCAGAAGACCCTGATACTGGGAAAGATTGAGGGCAAGAGGAAAAGGGAGCAACAGAGGATGAGATGGTTGGATGGCATCATAGACTCTGTGGACATGACTTTGAGCATACCCCAGGAGATAGTGAAGGACAGGGAAGTCTGATGTGCTGCAGTCCACGGAGTTGGAAAGAGACAGGAACAACAACAATCAGGAGAAGGAGGGGATGTGGAGACAGGGAGGAGCAGTGAAGAAACAATAGTTCAGCCTTGGGGGCAGATTTTGTTTTCCCCTCAAGGGACACACATAATATCTCTAAGCTCTTCTGCAGAACTAATCCCCCACTCCCCCCGCAAATGGAGGATGTCAACTGCTTCCTGAAACACTCTTCATTCCAGAGATGGTCACAGTTTGGCCATCATCACCTGATGCCAGATGAACTCTGGACTGAAGAAATGCAGGCCTTAGGCACACCGATCCTTATTGACATTCGCCCCTGGACTATAAGACTCCTCAGTGTCCCACACATCCCTCCCCAAGCAGCACTGGAACACACAGTTTTGAGGGCATTAGCCCTCTGTAGCCTCCTTTGCTTGGCAAAGAAACAAATCTCTTTTTTTTTTTCTACTTCACCCAAAACTCTGCCTCTCAGATTTAATTCAGTGTTAGTGTACAGAAGTCAGATCTGGCCTGAGTTTCACACACAGAATGATGCAAATTATTAATTCAAATAATTTTTCTATAACAATTTGTTGTGACGCAAACAGTCATTTTGGTGTTTTGTAAGACTCCAAATTACTGTTCAATTTTCTTTTTGAGCTCTTAAGCCTGTTATTTTTTTAATCCATCTGACTTCATCAAAAAGGAAAGACTACAGTCAAAATCTAATGTATGATATAATCTGTTTTTAAAGCAAATAATTTTTTATGTTGTCAATCAAACCAGGTAGATGAATTTTGGTTTGTATATAAACTAATGCTTATTTCCTTTAAATAACACTTTTCTAGGAAATGATGACTATATTTAAATATTTATAATTCAGAAATTTAAAAATTTTTTCATAAGGGTGTTAGGGGAGACACTGACTAAAACCACCCACCAGACTAAATGGCACCACAGTAACCATTTGCATGAGTTATTTTATGACAGGAGGTCCTGGTAAGGAATACAGAACTAACAAGCCACCACTAACCAGAAGAATTGGGGAAAGGTCAAAAGGAGATGCCAGTCCACATGTCTTAACAACCGCCCAAAATTCTCCCCACTGTAATGTTATCTTGACTGATCAATGCTTGTGCACCACCAGGAAGGACTCTGAGTCAGAATGATTGTCCAGAGACAGTTGTTAATCATTCAGTCCCGTCCAACTCTTTGCCACCCCATGAAGCCCTGGAAGGGGTTTCCCTTCTAGCAATGAGGTAATGATAATTTGATATTATAATAATGTGACATTATGATGGATGACATCATTGACTCAATGGACATGAGTTTGAGTAAACTTCAAGTGATAATGAAGGACAGGGAAGCCTAGTGTGCTGCAGTCCATTTGTGTCCCAAAGAGTCAGACACAACTCAGCGACTGAACAACAATTATATATTTGTCATATAAGGATATAAGATTGACTTATACTCCAAGTTAGTCTAATTACTGTACCATTCACAGTTTAAAAATTCTAATAATAGTGAACAGATTATATGAAGAAAATATTTCTCTTTAAGTGAATATTTGATTCATGTTAAATGTATCTGTCAGAAATAGATTGATTCATAGATATAAAAATAACCTTTTTACTTTATGAACTACTTAATGGATCACTTAATGGATGCTATGAAATAAAATTTTATGAATCTCTTGTAGGAGCTTACCCTAAAGAACGTTTATGATTCACTCAGTTTTTGTGGCTAAAGCTGAATTTTTAACTCGCATACCAAGACTCTTATATATGGGCTTCTGTTTCGTCCTTATGGGTCAGGAAACCAATTCCTCTGAAAAGTGAAAACGCACACATAGACACAAGCACACACATTTCTCAACTTTTTCTGTGTTCTTCTTTTCAATCTGTTCATCTTCTCATTGACTCCTTTGCAAAAGATTATAGTTGAGGACTTTCTGTATTTTGCAAGTTTTGTAAATATCAGAAAAAATGTGTGAAGAGTCTTTACCTCTTAAAAAGCTTTGGCAGGCTGTTCAAGACTTATCCAAACAGCAAAATCAATCTAGCACCTGTCCCCTGGAATAGCCTGTGTAAGGGAAGGCTCTTTGAGAATAAATTGGGAAGGTTCTTAGACGGGATTCATCTGAGCAAAGGGAGGAGTGCTATCACCCTTCTACTTCCGTGGGACAGGGAACTTTAGGATAAAGGAAGATCACAAGAAATTCTACAGAGAAAACAGGGATGACTCTCAGAGGGGAAAGCTAACACCCGACTCTGTTTTTCCATGGGAGGGAAACAAGTGAAAAGTCTAAGAGAATTATACCTGCTTTTGATTTTTGAATAGGAAGCTTTTAATGTGGGAGGCTAGTTAGAATTGCTCTTGATATCAGGGCATAGAGAAAGGACAGGAATCAGCTAACTTTCACTTGCATAAGCAAGAATTTCTGATGCTAACTTTGAGCCTTGTTTGGACTCTGCTGAAATTTGTAAATGAAAAGTCATCTTGAAAAGATTTTGCCCACATCATATCTGGCTTGGTGAAGAAAACTTGGAAGAATAAAAGCTGCAAATGCAGTGTTTTGGGGGCCTAAACAGAAGTAGCAATAGTAGAGGTAAATATTTTCAGTGAATGAGACAGAGAGAGCAGCAGCTTTTTCAGGCCTACCATCAAAAAGTGGTACAGATGGGAAATATACCCAGACAAAACTTGAATTCTAAAAGACATGTGTACCCTTATGTACACAGCAGCACTGTTCACAGTAGCCAAAACATGGAAACAACCTAAATGCCCATTGACAGCTGAATGAAAAAAGAAGTGTGGTACATATATACAATGGAAAACTACTCACCCATAAAAAGAATGAGACAATGCCATTTACAGCTACATGAATGCACCTCGAGATTATTATGCTAAATGAGATGTCTTTCTCTTAAAGACAAATACTGTATGATATTACTTATATGCTGAGTCTAAAATGCGGCATGAATGAATCTATCTACAAAATAGAAACAGACTCACAGACATAGAGAATAGACTTGTGTTTGCCAAGGGGGAAGGAGGAAGGGAGAGGGATGGATTGGGGGCTTGGAGTTGGTAGATGCAAACTATCACATTTAGAATGGATAAAAACAAGGCCCTATGTATAACACAGGGAACTATATTTACTATCCTGTGACAAACCATAATATAAAAAAAATATAAAAGAAGAATATATATGTGTATAGCTGAGTCACTTTGCTGTATAGCAGAAATCAGCACAACATTGCAAATCAACTGTACAATTAAATAAAAAACTTAAAAAAAAAGTGTCACTGATGGCCAGATCACAATAGCACTGGTATTTAAGAATTTATATCATTTTCTCTAATTTCATTTCCTCCAATCCATTGCCTTGGAAGATCTAGCTACAAGGCCGGAATGGAGAAATAAAAGCATGTAGAAAAGTGGAAGATAAAACCAAGTACAGGTTTTCAGTCCAAAAGGCAAACAGAGAAACTTTAATGTCCCGAGGAGCACGAAATTACACATGAGGATTTTGAATTAAACAGGACTAGGTTTCTGTTTGGTTGCTTGTGTGTTTGTTTATAAAATCATAAAGTAACCAAATAGCTACAGGATCTTCCTGACGTTTCCAATATACTATATTTGAAAGTGTTAAAAAGAGAAAAAATAATCTCCTGATCACACTGCAATATATTCTACTGATTTGATGAAAAGGATTTACTTTGCTATTTACAGTTATACTAATGTGTTTTCATATATATCTTCTGGTCTTCCTGAAACTCCCATTTTTCCTATATGGTTATTCATTTATAATAACTTACAATTATTACAATTTCCTTGTAAATAGCTAATTTCCCCCATGGAGTAAAATGAGCCACGGAGAATATGGAAACGGTATAAAAATGATTTCTAATTTCTTAGTAGGGCCTTAAGTATTTGAACATATAGTATACTTCTGAGATTACAAAATAGTAAGATGACTCTAGTATGTTGCAAAATGTCCAAAATGTAAGGCACATTCTGATAGATATATTACCACTTTCACTGTCTTTTCAAGACAAATCACTATGATAATTTGGAAAATTGATTGGAATCTCTATCAATGACCTCTGGTTCAATCTGATTTTGGTATTGACCATCTGGTGATATCCATGTGTAGAGTCTTCTCTTGCATTGTTGGAAGAGGGTGTTTGCTATGACCAGTGCATTCTCTTGGCAAAACTCTGTTAGCCTTTGACCTGCTTCATTTTGTACACCAAGGTCAAATTTACCTGTTACTCCAGGTATTTCTTAACTTCCTACTTTTGCATTCCAGTCCCCTATAATGAAAAGGATATCTTTTTCAGATGTTAGTTCCAGAAGGCCTTGTAGGTCTTCATAGAACCATTCAAATTCAGCTTCTTCGGCATTACTGGTCAGGGCATAGATTTGAATTACTGTGAAATTGAATGGCTTGCCTTGGAAAAGAAAAGAGATCATGCTAGTGTTTTTGAGATTACATTCAAGTACTGCATTTTGGACTCCTTTGTTCACTATGATGGCTACTCCATTTCTTCTAAGTGATTCTTGCCCACAATAGTAGATATAATGGTCATCTGAGTTAAATTCACCCATTTTAGTCCATTTTAGCTCACTGATTCCTAAAATGTTTATGTTCACTCTTGCTATCTCCTGTTTCACCACTTCCAATTTGCCTTGATCCATGGACCTAACATTCCAGATTACTATGCGATATTGTTCTTTACAGCATCAGACTTTACTTCCATCACCAGTCACATTCACAACTGGGTGTTGTTTTTGCTCTGCCTCCATCTCTTCATTCTTTCTGAAGTTATTTCTCCACTGATCTCCAGTAGCATATTTGGCACCTACCAATCTGAGGAGTTCATCTTTCAGTGTTCTATGTTTTTGCATTTTCATACTCTTCATGAGGTTCTCAAGGCAAGAATACTGAAGTGGTTTGCCATTCCCTTCTCCAGTGGACCACATTTATTATTTTATTTATTGACTACACCAAAGACTTTGACTGTGTGGATCACAACAAACTATGGAAAATTCTTAAGAGATGGGAATACCAGACCACCTGACCTGCCTACTGAGAAATCTGTATGCAGGTCAACAAGCAACAGTTAGAACTGGACAGGGAACAACAGACTGCTTCCAAATCGGGAAAGAAGTATGTCAAGGCTGTATAATGTCACTCTGTTCATTTAACTTATATGCAGAGTACATCATGAGAAACGCTGGGCTGGAAGAAGCACAAGTTGGAATCAAGATTGCTGGGAGAAATATTAATAACCTCAGATATGCAAATGACACCACCCTTATGGCAGAAAGTGAAGAACAACTAAAGAGCCTCTTGATGAAAGTGAAAGAGGAGAGTGAAAAAGTTGGCTTAAAGCTCAACATTCAGAAAACTAAGATCATGGCATCCGGTCCCATCATTTCATGGTAAATAGATGGAGAAACAGTGGAAAGAGTGGCAGACTTTATTTTTGAGGGCTCCAAAATCACTGCAAATGGTGAGTGCAGCCATGAAATTAAAAGATGCTTACTCCTTGGAAGGAAAGTTATGACCAACCTAGACAGCTTATTAAAAAGCAGAGACATTACTTTGTTAACAAAAGTCCGATTATTCAAAGCTATTGTTTTTGAAGTAGTCATGTACAGATGTAAGAGTCGGACTGTAAAGAAAGCTGAGCACCGAAGAATTGATTCTTTTGAACTGTGGTGTTGGAGAAGACTCTTGAGAATCCCTTGGACTGCAAAGAGATCCAACCAGTCAATCCTGAAGGAAATCAGTTCTAAATATTCATTGGAAGGACTGATGCTGAAGCTGAAACTCAAATACTTTGACCACCTGATGCAAAGAACTGGACTCATTTGAAAAGACCCTGATGCTGGGAAAGATTGAAGGTGGGAGGAGAAGGGGACGACAGAAGTTGAGATGGTTGGATGGCATCACCAACTTGATGGAAGTGAGTTTGAGTAAGCTCCCAGAGTTGGTGATGGACAGGGAAACCTGGTGTGCTTCAGTCCATGGGTCGCAAGGAGTTGGACACGACTGAGTGACCCGAACGAATCAACGACCTCATTGTATACTCACAGAAAATTACACAAATTGTGGAAGTTACATGGTTTTAGTCATTTATTCATGTCTTGGGCCACTATCTGATAAGTTTCTTGTCCACACATTACCACACTTTTATCTTTACTAAAAGCAACAGGAACCACGATAACATAAGATACAGAAGAATTATTCATGTTGGCCAGAAAACACAAGAGGGGAAGCACATTTCCTAGTGGAGAACCTCTAGTCAATAATAATGACTGGCTCACCTGATCAGAGAGCTGAGGCCAAACACACAAAAATACAAGAAACTGAGTACAGGAAACCCTCTATAAACAAGAGCCCTAAATGGTCCAAAAAGACTAAAGAATGAGACAAGAAAATGCAATCTTTCACTTGATTACAGATGAGGTGAAAGAAGGGTGTAGAGTCTAGAGCTTTGCTGGTCATGACAGCTGCTCTCAAACAGCTATTTCTACATTTATACCCAGAGTTTTGATGCATAATATCTCTTTTTTTTTAGATGGGGAAAAGAGAAACTAATATTGAGATGTTAGAAAAACTATTATTTTTACACAGTTAAGCCAATTATTTTAAAGGAGTAAATGCTTAGAAAGAAAATGCCATATTCTATATGAAATACAGTCATACAGAAAATTGTCCCCAAATTGAATAAATAAAGTATAAGCTTTTTGTTAGAACTTATTCTTCAATTTGTTTTCTTATCTTTCATGCTAGAAAGGAAAAAAGTTAGATTAATCTCAATTTTACACTTCCTCTATTTTCCTTCCATTTTCCTCACAAACACATTTCTCCTAAAATTGTACTTTCAGAGATAACGATTCATTTTGTGAGTTCCTCCAGCACAAATGACATCCTGAGTAAACTTTATTCACTCACAGCAAATGGGGGAGGCAATGATCAGATGAATAATAGAAATTTTTCTTTCTTTGTAAGAATGAGTAAGTGGATAATATAGTAAACAGGTAGAAGGCTGTTTAAAATCAGAAATTCTTGATGTAAAATGTCCTATAAAACATATGCTTTATTTGTTACTACTTGTAATTATAGTGGGCAAAATGGGAGCAGGAAAAGACAGATTTTGATTTGATGTGATAACCATCAATAATCATTATGCAGTAATCAATATGCATAATAAAGCTATGCAATAATCATGGCTTTAGATTTATTATTATATTGAACCACAGAGAATCAACATCTGCTTGTGTTTAGAAAAATCTAAATCCAGCTATTTCTTATGGTTCAGTATGAAAGTATGCCTTTACTCAATGATCCAGGTGCAGGGTAATGAGATGAGGGTGGGTGAGGGTGACTTTCTTTCCTGTCTAGGTTCACAATCAGGACTCCCTCTGTTCAATTTGATATTTATCTTGATGTATATTGTAGTGTAAGCCCTTACATTTGATTCTTCTTTATGTAATGCAAGTGCCTAAGCTAAGCTTTGATTGCCAAAGCATCTACTTCAAAGATGGCTAAGATCAAGAATAAACACATTGCCAGGCAGGTTGCCCATCCTTCCTTTCTTTTTTTTTTTTTTTTTTTTTTGAGAGATCTTGACTGATTTTCATAAATGACTCTTTGGGCCATTTTATTTATTTTTTCCCATGTTTTAATATTTCTGCTCTTGTGTGTTAAACTCACTAATAAAAAAATAAGACCAAGTATTTCTCAGTTCCCAACCCCAATAAAAGCAGAACCCCAGGCCAACTCTCTCTCTATCTTCCTCTGCTTGAGATCTCACAGTTTTCCCTAGACAAAGCCTTATATGCTCCAGAATTTGTAAGTAGTAAACCTTCTTAACTTTCAAAGTTGTTTTCAGTATTCCAGTATAAGTGGTTTGATAAAATGTGTTACAGTGATGACAAATTTAGCACTGATTTCAAGTTTCAACAATTACACTTGTCTTACAGTTAGTACTGTCCACATGATTTTGGTAGCTGCAGTTTCTTTGCTAGGCAAAAAATAAAAGCATGAAATAAATATATTCTACTGAGAAATAGTTAATAAGAAGAAAAAATCATATAACCCTGTTGTAACCTATTCATAGATCAGAGCTTAAATTCTAAGCTTAGGATCATAGCAAGTACTGAATGAAATATAAGCATTTCAAATTGTGACTAAAAACTTTAGTTTTGTTTTCCAAAATGAATCACTCTACTTTGCTAGCCAAATATCACTATATGCTGACAAGTTAATTAGCTACTCATAGAATCCATGAGATACTGAAGTGCATATTAAAGTAATAAGAAGGGAAGTAGATAGTAATCCAAGAATTAATCAAAGACATCCTAATTTTTAGGTTCTATTTTCCAAGAAGTCTGTTAGTTGCTAAGTCAAGTCTGACTTTTGTGACCCTGTGGATTGTAGCCTGCCAGGCTCTGTCTGTCCATAGGATATCCTAGGCAAGAATGCTGGAGTATGTTGCCATTTCCTTCTCCAGGGGATCTTCAAGAACCAAGGATCAAACCTGGGTCTCCTGCATTGCAGGTGGATTTTTTACTGAATGAGTTACCAGGAAAGCCTTTATATTTATGTATGGAGACAGAGGGAGAGAGGGATTAGAGAATATTTGAGAATTGTGAGTTAAACAACTTTGCACACAAACTTTTTAATTAGTACTTAAGCCATATGGATGTAAATGCTTCCTGTTACTGAAATTAGAAGCATAGCACCTATTTGTCATCAATGTGAAATCAACTTACATGATACCATAACACAGACATAGACATCCAGTACTTTTTGCATCACAATATGTTCACTGAAGTTTTGAAGAGAAACAACAATCAGTATGCAAAAATTACTGGCCCGGATCATGTCACCTTTCTTTAAGGAACAGATGTGCAGATTCTATGGTTCACTCAAGAGTAGCAAGCACATTATTGTTTCTGGAATGCATACACTGAAACAGTTATAAAGATGTCAAAATTATGTTTCATTGTTCCATCTTTTGCCAATATGTATGGTGGAAATTTGTCATGATTGTGGTTACACAGCAAGTTTTGAAAAACTCTTGTTTATGTTTAAATAAATTATCATACAATTGTTATTTCTCACCAAGGTGCATATCAGAGATTTGCTTTCCTACCTGCTCTTACAGCTAGGATATTCCATAATGGGCCCATCTTCACAATTCTAAATGTGAAAATTTCATCCAGAAAAAAGGAATGAAGGCAGCAAACATCATACGCTATCCAAATACAACAAGAATAATGGTCAGATCACCTGGACTTGAGGACCAAAAGTGCAAAAACTTTCTGACATTCAGTACCCACATCAACAGTGTACAATGGTAGTTGTGGGGTCTTAGATGGAATGTTCTCATGTTATGGTCATGTAAAAATCTCTTTGCCTGACTTATTAAGTTATTAACATAAAAATCAAAATATCTTTCAGTAAATTCCATTTATATTTTGATTGGCTAGATTTCTTTTCCTTTCTTTTTTTCCATCAAAAAGTACTCAGTTCACTTCAGTAATTCAGTCATGTCTGACTCTTTGCAACCCCATGGACTGCAGCACGCCAGGCTTTCCTATCCATCAACAACCCCAGAGCTTACTTAAACTCATGCCCCTCGAGTCAGTGATGCCATCCAGCCATCTCATCCTCTGTCATCCCCTTCTCCTCCCACCTCAATTTTTCCCAGCATCAGGGTCTTTTCCAATGAGTCAGTTCTTCTCATTAGGTGGCCAAAGTATTGAAGTTTCAGCTTCAGCATTGGCACTTCCAATGAATATTCAGGACTGATTTCCTTTAGGATTGATTGGTTTGATCTCCTTGCAGTCCAAGGGATTTTCAAGAGTCTTCTCCAACACCACAGTTCAAAAGCATCAGTTCTTCAGTGCTCAAAAAGTACTCACCGTATGTGAAACGGTGGAAAACATGGTTATAGGCAATGGAACCTTAAGAAAATAAAAATCTAGCCCGTTTTATCTGGCCTGATAGTATTACCTGTCATGGAGGATGCACTTAATATTGAAAGATGACTCTTTGCCAAACACTAGCAAACATGTTATTTAAATTTTCAACCGGAGTTACTGATACAAACTACTTACACTTAGTGTGTCTAGTGACATGATGTTGGCATGAAAAATGTAAGGTCTATAAGATAGACTGATTACTTCTAATTTTACTGTAGCCTTAGAGAAAGATACTAACTCTTTCTCCCAATTTCTTAACTTGCGAAATTATCAGACAAATGGGAGTTGTCTATAGTCATGCTGAAAGACTTTATCATGATGTCATTGCAAAACTAAAGTAACCAAATGTAAAGTTCAAAGATGGCAGAATTTTACTGTCAGTTAATACACCTCTTCACTAAGGTTTTTATTAAAATGAGCAATGCAGTGCAGGGCCATGCAAGATAGATGGGTCACAGTGAAAAGTTCTGACAAAACGTGGTCCACTGGAGAAGAGAATGGCAATCCACTCCAGTATTCTTGCCTGGAGAACACTGTGAGGTCAGTTCAGTTCAGTTGCTCAGTCGTGTCCAACTCTTTGTGACCCCATGAACCACAGCATGCCAGGCCTCCCTGTCCATCACTAACTCCCGAAGTCCTCCCAAACCCATGTCCATTGTGTCGGTGATGCCACCCAACCATCTCATCCTCTGTTGTCCCCTTCTCCTATTGCCCTCAATCTTTCCCAGCATCAGGGTCTTTTCCAATGAGTCAGCTCTTCCCATCAGGTGGCCAAAGTATTGGAGTTTCAGCTTCAACATCAGTCCTTCCAATGAACACCCCGGACTGATCTCCTTTAGGATGGACTGGTTGGAACTCCTCGCAGTCCAAGGGACTCTCAAGAGTCTTCTCCAACACCACACTTCAAAAGCATCAATTCTTCTGCCCTCAGCTTTCTTTATAGTCCAATTCTTACATCCATACATGACTACTGAAAAAACCATAGCCTTGACTATACGGACATTTGTTGGCAAAGTAATGTCTCTGCTTTTTAATATGCTATCTAGGTTGGTCATAACTTTCCTTCCAAGGAGTAAGCGTCTTTTAATTTCATGGTTGCAATCACCATCTGCAGCAATTTTGGAGCCCAGAAAAATAAAGTCAGCCACTGTTTCCACTGTTTCTCTATCTATTTGCCATGAAGTGATGGGTGCCGGATGCCATGATCTTAGTTTTCTGAATGTTGAGCTTTAAGCCAACTTTTTCACTCTCCTCCTTCACTTTCATCAAGAGGCTCTTTAGTTCTTTGTCATTTTCTGCCATAAGGGTGGTGTCATCTGCATATCTGAGGTTATTGATATTTCTCCCGGCAATCTTGATTCCAGCTTTTGCTTCTTCCATCCCAGCGTTTCTCATGATGCACTCTGTCTATAAGATAAACAAGCATCATGACAATATACAGCCTTGACATACTCCTTTTCCTATCTGGAATCAGTCTGTTGTTCCATGTCCAGTTCTAACTGTTGCTTCCTGACCTGCATACAGGTTACTCAAGAGGCAGGCCAGGTGGTCTGGGATTCCCATCTCTTTCAGAATTTTCCACAGTTTATTGTGATCCACACAGTCAAAGGCTTTGACATAATCAATAAAGCAGAAATAAATGTTTTTCTGCAACTCTCTAGCTTTTTTGATGAGCCAGCAGCTGTTGGCAATTTGATCTCTGGTCCCACTGCCTTTTCTAAAACCAGCTTGAACATCTGAAGTTCATGGTTTACATAAGCTGGAGCCTGGCTTGGAGAATTTTGAACATTACTTTACTAGCTTGTGAGATGAGTGCAATTGTGCAGTAGTTTGAGCATTCTTTCGCATTGCCTTTCTTTGGGATTGGAATGAAAACTGACATTTCTCAGTCCTATGGCCACTGCTGAGTTTTCCAAATTTGCTGACATATTGAGTGCAGCACTTTCACAGCATCATGTTTTATGATTTGAAATAGCTCAACTGGAATTCCATCACCTCCACTAGCTTTGTCCGTAGTGATGCTTCCTAAGGCCCAGTTGACTTCACATTCCATGTGTCCTGCTCAGGTGAGTGTGAGTGATCACACCATCATCATTATCTGGGTTGTGAAGATTTTTTTGAACAGTTCTTCTGTGTATTCTTGCCATTTGTTCTTAATATCTTCTAGTTCTTCTGTCCTTTATTGAGCCCATCTTTGCGTGAAATGTTCCCTTGGTATCTCTAATTTTTCTGAGGATATCTCTAGTCTTTCTCATTCTATTGTTTTCCTCTATTTCTTTGCATTGATCACTGAGGAAGGCTTTCTTAACTCTCCTTGTTATTCTTTGGAACTCCGCATTAAAATGGGTGTATTTTTCCTTTTGTCCTTTGCCTTTAGCCTCTCTTCTTTTCACAACTATCTGTAAGGCCTTCTCAGACAGACATTTTGCTTTTAGGCATTTCTTTTTCTTGGGGATGGTCTTGCTCCCTGTCTCCTGTACAATGTCATGAATCTCCGTCCATAGTTCATCAGGCACTCTGTCTATCAGATCTAGTCCCTTAAATCTATTTCTCACTTCCACTGTAAAATCATAAGGGATTTGATTTAGGTCATACTTGAATTGTCTAGTGGTTTTCCCCACTTTCTTCAATTTCAGTCTGAATTTGGCAATAAGGAGTTCATGATCTGAGCCACAGTCAGCTCCCAGTCTTGTTTTTCTGACTGTATAGAGCTTCTCCATCTTTGGCTACAAAGATATAATCAATCTGATTTCGGTGTTGACCATCTGGTGATGTCCATGTGTAGAGTCTTCTCTTGTGTTGTTGGAAGAGGGTGTTTTCTATGACCAGTGTGTTCTCTTGGCAAAACTCTATTAGCCTTTGCCCTGCTTTATTCTGTACTCCAAGGACAAATTTGCCTGTTACTCCAGGTGTTTCCTGACTTCCTACTTTTGCATTCCAGTCCCTTATAATGAAAAGGACATATTTTTTGAGGCTCATAACTGAACAAAATAAATATAACTTGAGAAAATTGCTGAGAGATTTTTTAACTCTCAAAACACCTGAAACAATCTTCCCAGTTTAATTTTTACAATAAAATGATGAAAAGGAAATATTAATATATTGGTATTTTTCATTGGCCATTAGTTAAAGTTGTGTTTTGAGAAGATGGTTTAGAGATACAAAGAATGAAGGATAATTTTTGACTTCAAGTAAGTTAAAAGCTTTAAAAAAAACAGAAGTTTTAAAGTGAATTGCTTCAAATAAATAACAATTATCAATGAGCCATACAGGCAAGCATAGGCATAAAGGTTAAGAACAGGAGAGATCTAAGTAATGGGATTCATCCTAATAATAAGTAATTTGAAATAATTAATATATGTATGTATATGATCTTACCAAATAGTGATATAACAAATAAATATTTATTAAATGTATGTAACTAAAATTACAGTTTTCCCAACTTTTGTATTTCCATTTGAAATCAGCACATTCTTAAAGAGTAGATGATGTTTAGATTATAATATTTCACAGTAAAATAAGTATGCTTTTTACACAAAAGTAGATTCATTTGTTCCTAAAGCACCTAAAATTGCCTCAGTTGTGAAGTAAATCTATTTTTTTTTGTTTTTAAGTAATGATGGAGATTTAAATTTGTTGATTTATTTTCTACATGTTTTCTAAACAAAGCAGATTACACATGTCTTCTTGATAAAACCTTACAACACTTCTTTTAATTGAGGAAACTGAATCTGAATTCATAAATTTATGCAAGGTCAAGAGTTTGATAAATTGCTAAAGCAGGGGTTGAATTTAGGTTTGTATAAACCCAAGTATTGTTCTTAAAATAATACTATGATTTTCCACATATATTGGCATTTTCTATGGGAAACTATTTCATTATTGAAGGTTTACAGTATACTTTAAATAATAGTTTTTTTAAAAAAGGGTATTAATGCTTTAAAAATATCTACATCAAATCAAGAAATGTACCAAAAAGTTAAGATATAATATTGCCTATATCCCTTCCATGTTACAGTCCAAGAATACTATGTCTAACAATGTAAGGTGGATTATACATCATCTCTCCAGAAATTAACTAAGGCTCACCACTCATTGTCTCAGAGCATTCACATAACTGTTAAGATCTTTTGAGTAACAAGACTTACTATGTTATTATATAGATATATGAAGTTTCACACTACCATACAGAATAAGGCAGATGGCAGATGTTCCCAGTTATACATGAAGATATTAACATGACAAAATCCATATCATCTTGCAGCTCATCTAAAATCCCATTACCTCATTATTGATTAATTGCTTTGACTTTAAATTTACTTGAGATGAACTTGACTTATATATCTACTTGGTCTATTTATTCCAGAATGTTCTACCTGTCAAAATGAGTGAACCTAACGATGTTCTTTCAATGAGGAGAAAATTTATGTTAGTGTATTTGTCCTTGATAATAACAACACACAGAGTAAAGTTGTATTCATCCTAACAAAGGCACATTACACATGCAACAATTATTCATGCAATTATTTCCCCATGACTAAAGTTATGGAAATATTTTAAATTTTACAAAAAATGTGGTGCTCATATTCTATTTCCCCCTTTGAAGTTTTGGTACAGTTAAAAAAAAAAAACTGTAAGAATTCAAAGTGACTGTGCCTTAGACATTGTAAGCATTTTGGAAATCTCCTAGGAAAAAATATTTGTACAGGGATTTTTTGGTAATATTATTGACAATTACATAGGGTTAATAATACTTTTTGTCTTTTTAATTTGTCACTGGTGAATATGGATATTATGTGCTTACATGCTTAGTCCTTCAGTCACATCCAACTCTTTTTTGACTCCATTGACTGTAGCTCCTCTGTCCATGGAACCCTTCAGGCAAAAATAGTGGAGTGGGTAGCCATTCCCTTCTCCAGGGATCTTCCTGATCCAGGGATTGAACTCTGGTCTCCTGCATTGTAGGCAGATTCTTTGCCACTGAGTCACCAGGGAAGCACAATGGAACATGCCCGATATTATACTGTCATACTAAAGTGGAATAAGTGATAAATTTTATTTTCTTGGGCTCCAAAATCACTGAAAATGGTGGCTGTAGCCTTGAAATGTAAAAAACACCTGTTCATTGGGAGGAAAGCTATGACAAAACTAGACTGCGTATTAAAAAGCAGAGATACCATTTTGCCAACAGAGGTCCATATAGTCAAAGTTACGATTTTTTGAGTAGTCAACTCTCACAATAAGGATGTGATAGTTGAATCATAAAGAAGGGTGAGTGTCGAAGAATTGATGCCTTTTTTTTTATTTTGAAGGGGTTTATGTATTCTGTATATATACCCATTGTCAGATGTGCAGTTTTCTCTGAATATGTAACCTTATCGCTGTATTATCTTGACAGTATCCTTCACAAGAAAAATTTTAGATTTATAGTAAAACGAATTTGTTCACAAATTTTGTTCTTTTATTGATCTTCTTTGATATGTCTAACCAAACATTTTGGAGACTGTCTCTATATTTACGTCCAAAATGTTCTAATTTTATATTTGTATCTATAATCTACTTCAGTTAACTTTTTACAAGTGTGAGGTTCAGATCAAAATTCTTTTATGGCATGTTATGACCAGCTATTCCAGTACCACCTGTTGAAATGACCATGATTTCTCTATTGAAATACTTTTGTTTCTTTAATAAAAATTGATTATCCAGGAATCTTTCTGATCCAAGGCTTGAACCCAAGTCTCCTGAATTGCAGGCAGATTCTTTACCATCTGAGGTACCAGGGAAGCCCTTTCTAAACTCTATCCTATCTCATATTTATATTTTGGGATTTCTTTCTCTATGTTTTACAATAAACAAATTATATTAGAATATTGATTAAAATTGTGTGAATATATAAATCAATTGCTTAGAATTCATATCTTAACATCAACATTTCTAAGTCATGGACATACTGTAGTACATCTCATAATTCATTAAGGATGATTTTTTATTACTTTTAAAATTTTCAGTATATGTATCATTTATATGTTTTGCTTGGTTTACATTTCAGTTCAGTTCAGTTCAGCCGCTCAGTCATGTCCGACACTTTGCGACCCCATGGACTGCAGCATGCCAGGCCTCCCTGTCCACTGCTAACTCCTGGAGCTTACTAAAACTCATATCCATTGAGTCAATGATGCCATCCAAACATCTCATTCTCTGTCATCCCCTTCCCCCACCTTCAATCTTTCCCAGCATCAGGGTCTTTTCAAACCAGTAAGCTTCGCATCCGATGGCCAAAGTATTGGAGTTTCAGTTTCAACATCAGTCCTTCCAATGAATATTCAAGATTGATTTCCTTTAGGATGGACTGCTTGGATCTCCTTGCAGTCCAAGGGACTCTCAAGAGTCTTCTCCAACACCACAGTTCAAAAGCATCAATTCTTTGGTGCTCAGCTTTCTTTATAGTCCAACTCTCACATCCATACATGACTACTGGAAAAACCATAGTTTTGACTAGACAGACCTTCGTTGGCAAGGTAATGTCTCTGCTTTTTAATATGTTGTCTAGGTTGATCAGAGCTTTATTCCAAGGTGCAAGCATCTTTTAATTTCATGGCTGCAATTACCATCTGCAGTGATTTTGGAGCCCCCCAAAATAAAGTCTGTCACTGTTTCAACTGTTTCCCCATATATTTGCCATGAAGTGACTGGACGGGATGCCATGATCTTAGTGTTCTGAATGTTGAGTTTTAAGCCAATTTTTTCACTCTCCTCTTTCACTTTCATCAAGAAGCTCTTTAGGTCTTCTTTACTTTCTGCCCTAAGGGTGGTGTCATCTGCATATCTGAGGTTATCGATATTTCTCCTGGCAATCTTGATTTCAATTTGTGCTTCATCCAACCATGATGTACTCTGAATATAAGTTAAATAAGCAGGGTGACAATATGCAGTCTTGATGTACTCCTTTCCCAATTTGGAAGCAGTCTGTTGCTCCATGTCCAGTTCTAACTGTTGCTTCTTGACCTGCATACAGATTTCTCAGGAGGCAGGCCAGGTGGTCTGGTATTCCCATCTCTTTAAGAATTTTCCACAGTTTATTGTGATCCACACAGTCAAAGATTTTGGCTTAATCAATAAAGCAGAAGTAGATTTTTTTCTGAAACTCTTTTCCTGTTTCTATGATCCCACAGAGGTTGACAATTTGATCTCTGGTTCCTCTGCCCTTTCTAAATCCAGCTTCAACATCTGCAAGTTCATGTTCACGTACTGTTGAAGCCTGGCTTGTAGAATTTTGAGCATTACTTTGCTACCATGTGAGATGAGTACAATTGTACAGTAGTTTGCACATTCTTTGGCATTGCCCTTTCTTTGGGATTGGAATGAAAACTGACCTTTTCCAGTCTTTTAGCCACTGCTGAGTTTTCCAAATTTGATGGCATACGGAGTGCAGCACTTTCACAGCATCATCTTTGAGGATTTGAAATAGCTCAACTAGAATTCCATCACCTCCCCTAGCTTTTTTTTTTAGTGATGCTTCTTAAGGTCCACTTGACTTCGCATTTCAGGTTATCTGGTTCTAGGGGAGTGATCACACCATTTTGGTTATCTGGGTCATGAAGTTCTTTTTTGTATAGTTTTTGTGTGTATTCTTGCCACCTCTTAGTATCTTCTGTTAGGTCCATATTATTTCTGTCCTTTATTGTGCTCATCTTTGCATGAAATGTTCCCTTGGTATCTCTAATTTTCTTTTTTTTTTTTTTTTTCCCTGATGTATTTTCCCAGATCTTTATTGGTTCAGTTCTTGAAGAGAATTTTAGTCTTTCCCATTCTATTTTTTCCTCTATTTCTTTTCATTGATCCCCGAGAAAGGCTTTCTATCTCTCCTTGCTATGTTTTGGAACTCTGCATTCAAATGGATATATCTTTTCTTTTCTCTTTTGTCTTTATATGTGTTTTCATTATCTCACTGTATATATGTATTTCCATATATCTGGGCCTATATATTTCATTTTAAATTATTCATTGCTAAAATATAAAATCATGATTGATTTTTGTGTATTATATTTATATCATGTACCTTGACTAACTAATTGGATCTAGGAGCTTATTTTGAGACTTCCTTATAATGTTTAAATGAGTAATTACATGCTATCTTATAGCATGATGTTTTAAAATGTTTATTACGGTTGAATATTCACATAAGTTATGAACACTAATTTAACTTCTTGTACAAATATACCAGAAGATACATACTGGATTATTTATAATGCAATGTTTACAGAAACAGAGATTAGGAAAAATCTAGATTTCAGACATGCACAATATTCATACAAAGAATTACTATATAAAATTGAGCAGGGAATGATACAAAACATACATACCAGTGAAACTCAGGAACACATGTTTGAGGAAACACAGCATTTTGTGGAAATTTGCTTTCAAGTTGAAATCCTATAGAACATATAGAACTTGTGTATTATTTATTATTTAAAGACATATTTATATATACAGTAAAATTATGATGCCTTGAAATAAACACTAAATTAAAGGTGATTACTATATACACTGTACTATTACCTGAGAATATAGTACAAAGCAAATAGAGGTTTAGAATTTGCATAATGGAATATTTTTAAGCTAGATAATAGGCAATGTTTTTTCTTAACATTTTGCCAGACATGTTACTGTTTTTAAAAATATTCTAAAAAAAAAATAAACATCATGCCTGTAATTCTTCTATAAGGCATTTACTACAACTAAGCTGAAGATATTCGACTTCACAGATGTCAGACTTGACTTCATCAGATATTTTCCATTTCTGCTTCTTCAGCATTGCCATGGCTTCACCAATGAATAATAGCCCATGGCAAAAGATTCTCATCAATAAAGAAGCCCAAAGAACAGCCATTTCTCTAACACAGAAACCCCAAATGCCACTATTTAGCTCTTCCAGATTGACCATATTTCAGGACAGATAGCAGCAGAATTTATCATTTGTGGCTAAAAGGTTGGTTGGAGTGGTTTTCCTACAAAGGAAAGAAGAAATGGTTTAAGAATTGATCAATGCATCACATAAAACACCATCAGTGACAGACTATATAACTGCCAATTGTCACTGATTACCGAGTTTATTAAGAAAAGGCTACCTGGATAAGAGAAAGAAAACACTAACATCATCTGAACCTAAAAACAAAGTCATGGCCACTTACAGGGAAGCAGAGCTGTTGTCAGTGATCTCTTGGAGTAACACTGGACTAGAGAAAAACGTTTCCAAAATTGGTACTGTTTACTGTCAGTGACCATTGCATACATATCTGAAACACACAATATTACTTAAAGCTGAATGAATCAATGTTTTGTAATATTTTATTCATAGAATCTGCATCAGGCCCCATCACTTAATGGCAAATAGATGGGGGAAAAAAATGGAAACAGTGACAGACTTTATTTTCTTGGGCTTCAAAATCACTGTAGATTTTTGTGACCGCAGCCACAAAATTAAAAGACACTTGCTCCTTGGAAGAAAAGCTACCACAAACCTAGACAGAGTATTAAACAGGAGAGCCATCACTTTGCCGACAAAGATGTGTATAGTCAAAGCTGTGGTTTTTTCAGTAGCCATGTATGGATGTGAGAGGTGGACCATAAAGAAGGCTAAGTGCTGAAGAATTGATGTTTTCAAACTGTGGTGCTGGACAAGACTCTTGAGAGTCCATTGGACAACAAAGAGATCAAACTATTTAATCCTAAAGTAAATCAATCCTGAATATTCATTGGAAGGACTGATACTGAAGCTGAAGCTCCAATATTTTGGCCACCTGATGCGTAGAGCTGACTCATTGGAAAAGACCCTGATTCTGGGAAAGATTGAGGGCAAGAACAGAAGGGAGTAACAGAGGATGAGATGGTGGATGGCACCACTGACTCAATGTATATGAGTTTGAGCAAACTCAAGGAGATAGTGAAGGACAGGGAAGCATGCATGGCATGCTGCAGTCCATGGGGTCAGAAAGAGCTGGACACAACTGAGTGACTAAACAACAGCAATTCATAGAATCTTAAAAAAACAGAGTATAGATATGACAGATGGCAAAATGTTCAGTATTCTTGCCTGGAGAATCCCATGGATAGAGGAGCCTGGTGGACTACATTCCATGGAAACAAAAAGAGTTTGACACGACTGAAAGACTTTCACACAAAACAACAGGTAAATGTTCATAAGAAAAGTTGCTAAAAAGAAGATTCATTTTGCCATAGGAACTCGGAGCATTTAGAAAGACTTTATAGTGATATTTAAAGATATTTAAATTAGCTAGACAGAAGACATGAAATATATGGGAAAAACAGCATGGAGAAATGTTATGTTAGTTGATGTGGCATAGAAGGTGTGGAAACAGTAAGTTCTTCCTCTGGAAGATTAGTTTAGTTCTTGTCAGAAAGCCTTTGATGCTGTGTAAAGAAATCTCACCTGTCCTGTAGGCAACACAAGCAATATATAAAGCACATCCCTGGTTAATTAGAGTTGGGAGACTAGCAGGTAGAGCTCTCACACCCTATGATGATAGCCAATCCCAAAAGGAGAAAGAAAGATCCTGTGGTTGTGGGTGTCTGTCCTATTCATTGTAGGATCTCTACACATGAGACAGCAGGAACACCTCCTTCCAGTTCTGACAACCAAAAATATCCCTAGGCGTTGCCACATGTTTCCTGGAAAGAAGCATTGCCCCTGTTGAGAAATATTGTTCTAACCCACTGTCTACATTGCAACTGGGGATATCTTTGGGAACTTAGAGTTGATTATGTCTCTTCTTAAAGCTTTCCTAAATTCTTCTATTAAGTTTCCAATCAGTGAACCTGAAATAAAAAGCTTTTCATGACTTTGTCCTTGAATATCTCTTTTGCCACATTTCTCTTAATGGTGTACTCTACACTCTTCTATTTTGCTGCCAAGCAAACAGTCTTCTTGTAACTCCCCAATATCCTTTTCACTCCTCTTCTCAGTGACTTGTTTTATATTTCTCCCTCTGCTTGCAACGTGTTTACCTACAAACCCTTTTTAAGTGAATAAATTCTACTAAATCTTTGAAATTGAACCTGGGCATCACTTTCTTTTGGTAGATTTCTCTTGTATCTCAGGCCTGGTTATGTACTTCCTGATTGTCTTGAAGAATTTTATGCTGTAATAAGCATGAATTTTGTTAATTTGCTTCATCTCTGAATTCGTCTCAATGATCAATTCTCTGTTTCCTCTCAATTTGTTAACTTGATTCATCTCTGAAATGGACTTATTGAGCTCTCTAAGGATAGGAGAGCAACGTCATTGTTTATCTTTCTAGATGTTGGAGGTGGCCATCAAAGAGATTTGAGTGCCAGTTGACCTTCAAACGTTCCCTTGTGGCTCAGCTCTTAAAGAATCTGCCTGCAATGCGGGAGACCTGGGTTCGATCCCTGAGTTGGGAAGATCCCCTGGAGAAGGGAAAGGCTACCACTCCAGTATTCTGGCCTAGAGAATTCCATGGACTATACAGTCCATGGGGTCACAAGGAGTCACACATGACTGAGTGACTTTCACCTTCACCTAACCTTCAAACTGGATCCAGGCAATTGGAGACTCCTTACCTCCTCTGCTGTCCTTAGATAGTGAGTATCACTTTTGTTCCCTGCTTCCAGAAGCTGCTCCAAGGATACAGCCTTGAGATTGAAATGTGATGTTGAAACTTTGTGGACATGGTACGTGACTGAATTCAGCTGAGGCTTCTCTATACATTTCTGAGACTCTTGCAGGAAGGCACAGAAATCTGCTCTACTGGCATTTACCCAAAAGAAGCCTTGTAAGCAAGTTCCCTTGCTTATTAAACCTTCCACCTACCAATCTGGAGTGGTCTGCCTCTTTCTCCAGTCTCTCTCTGCCCTCCACATTAAGGGACTGGTTTCAGATTACACTTGAGTAGTTCCTGAGCAGATTGCCAAATAAGACTCACTCAGCAGAGTTCAATAAAGTCAGCCAGATTTGATATATTTTGAAACCATTCAGCATTATATGATAAAACTAAAGCCAGTAACAAACTAAAGTGTAACACAGCAACATAGTTATTTATTTACTAAAATTTAAGTTAGGATTTTATTTTCTTCTAAATGATATTATGGGTCATTTATAACATCACTGATAATTTGAAAACTTGAAGTAAAATATATAAAGGGAAAAGAGAGATACAGAAAGAAAGAGAACTTAGAGAGAATAATTAGGTACCAGATATAATTATTGTATTTCTACATTAGATATGAATCAATATTCAGAAACCTTGAATTCCCATAAGATCTTGTGATTCAAAGACAATTCCATAATGAATATGCATGCTCTCTGAATTTACCCTTAATTTATTGTTGTTTATTTTCACTTACTCCATCCTCCTAATTTGTAAGCCCTTCAAAGGCATGTTCTGTCAGAGACGTTCTGTTTATCCCCAACTAACTAAAACAAATGTTTGATAATGAAATCAATATATGTATAATTTTTTCATTTTTTTTTTACTTGAGAAAGAAAAATTTGAAAAGTTGGAATTTTTCCATTAAAATCAATCTGAAAAGACAAAAATCTTTTTGAAAGCAAAAATCCAGATCATTTCCTTTGGAGCTAATTTCACTTCATCTTTTTTCTTCTTCACTTCATTTTTTTATTTCTAGGGAAAAAATCCACAATACTCTATTTTTACTATTTTACTGTTTTTAATTTCCCTGGAGACTTTATTTAATAAATCATGAAAATGCATTACTGACATGATTTAAAACTGTCAATTTTGAAATAGTTATATTTTAGTAGGGTAAAACATTATGTTATAAATGTAAGTGTTCCTATTGTAAAAATTACTAGGAATATTTTAATAAACTCATAAAAATAAAAGGCTATTAAAATACTATATTTAGTTAATGCAATAATATATTTTATTTAGCAATTGCTTGTTTCATAATGTTATTTAAATATAATAAAATTAGTATTTTTGGTTCATAAAACAATCTGAGCTTTTAATCAATTAAAATTATTACATGTATATTATCACTCAAAAGAAACCTCTGTATATTCATATTGCAAGTAAAGTGTATATGTATATCTCATTAAAATTTTTATTTAAAAATTAAAAATTTGAAACAGAGTCACATAAACTGTATTACATATAGATATAATTGTTATATATAATTAAGCTTATAAAGACATCTATATAAATAAAATCTGGTATTTAAATTAAAAATATTAAAACTTGGCTATTATACTGTAAGATAATTTAAATTGAAAAGACATAAATTAACCCATGGTGCTAATAAAGCAACTGAAAAAATTTCTTAGATTTTTGTTCTGTAGCTAGAGCAAATTTAAGAGAAAGAGTATTCACCATTTTTTTTTTCAGGATTTATAAATGCAAATAAGGAATAACCAACAATTTTATCTGCAACTTGAACTTTATGTTTTACATTAGAGTATTATGGATTTTTCAAGATTTTATTGTATAATATTGATGGCACAAATACCAGTGTGATTATAAATAAGAACAAGCTTTAAGGACCATTGCAATAAAATATTGATAGCAATAGAGTAAAATTTCCTAGTAATGCCCAAAGCTAAAGACTAATAGGATCAAGAAGTAATTGACACAGTTTTTCCATCCCAAGAGTCTTAATTTCCAAAAATTGCTTGAGGAAATTATTGTTTCCTTAATATCTTTTCTACTTTTGTTTGAAAACATGTTAACTTTCATTTTTAGATGTTCTCAAAATTAAATAGCTGCATTTTTCACTATTATGTTTTTACAAAGTATATACTTTAATGAAACTCCTGGCCAGACTGAAATACACACATTCTAAATTTTAACAAGAAATGCAGTGGTATACATGTTCATTTTTTAAATATTATGTAAACTTATTTGCATAATATGTATGCATACATGTATATATAGTGTTGTATATATAAAATTTGTATCTCAATGTATAATATTAATCCATAATAAATATGTATAGCATAAACACACATGTATACTGAATGTATGTAATGTACATATTTAATATACTATAATATATATAAAACCTACAAATGTATTTCTGTTAAGGAAATGTTAAATATATGCTGCAACATTTAAGTACAATTCAACTATAAACAAATCAAAAAGAATCATATTTATTTTAATTTCCCACATACTTTCCCATCAATCCTATAAAATTCAATTACAAAATTTTAAATTTTCATTAGAACTAAAAGGCCTTAGTGTCCACTGTAAGTCACACATTTTTGTTGTTTTTTTCTTTTCCCCTGCATACACCCATGATCATTTTGATAAGGTACATCTCTTTATATTCTAGGTCCATAAATAAAGTATCTGATCATATTTTAAATATTTCATAAGTGATTCCAAATAGATTTATTCCTGTTCTTATAATTTAAATATATCCTTTAACAAAGTGCCCTTATTACAGTCCATGGGGTTGCACAGAGTTGGACACAACTGAGTGACCTTTAGTTCACTTCATTTTATTACTTTGCTGTAGAAACAGTGATCTTCCAGAGTGTACTAAAAAGTGTTGAATCTACATATGAATCACATTTAGAAATTTATCATCATTTTACCATTGAAGTTAGATGAAAATCCTTCCTAAGTACACCTCATAGTTTCAGTATATTTGGTACATTTTACATAAATCCTCAGTTTTAAGAGGGAGCTATTAAAAATTGGATGAAATAAGTGAAAAGATTAAAGAAGAGACTTGGATAAGTTGAGAGACTGAGGACATCTCTGCACATAGGTCTCAGAGCCAGAAAGAAGTGTTTGGGGCAGTTAAAAATACTGAGTTGAGACTGAGATTAGCACAGAAAGAGGAGAATAGAAAGAAAATTAAATTAATTATATGGCAAAATCCACAACATATTTAGCACCTTCCACCTGAATTTGTCTTGAAGTCTTGATTGTCTGACACTGAAGTTTATATTTAGACCATGATATGAGATTTATATTATCAATATCTGGTAAAAATTATTAAAATATTCTTGAACAAATAATCTGAAAGTTTCTTTACCTGCACCAGTACCTACTTTTACTATTGTTTTTTGTGCTTCCAATCTCAGATTTTCTCACTTTCTCACAGACTACATTGCATTTTATTATCAATACTTTCTCTGTACTAGATAATTCCCCAAAACATACCTTAGAGCCTTCTGTTTTAACACACACACACACATCCACAGTTTTATTTTTTTCTGACTCATCTTTTATGGTCACTAACCACTTTTTGTACTTTTCCACAGAACAACATCTCTTAGGAGAGTCCTCCACCTGCTCTGTCCCCTGCCATGTACTGAGTCACAGGTCAGCCGATGACGAAGGAGATTTCATTCTAGGCCACTCACACACACAATTTCAACCAGAGCCACAAAGACCTCCATAGCATAAGGTTTGTTTTTTTGTTGTTGTTGTTTTTAATTTCAATCATATTATCTCAATCTACTATATAAAATCTTTTCCTGACTGATCTTCATCCTAGAATTAAATCTTAGTTCTTCATTGGAATCTCGAAGGGTCATGGTTTGGCTCTTGTCAACTTTGCATTTCATCTCATCTTGTTCTTCCACTTGTTAACTAAGAGCCACCACACTGCCATCATTGCCTCAAAATCCTAAAATCAGAAAATTGGAAAAAAAAATGCTCATGCTACTACCAAAGGGGGGATGGCTTTCATTTTCACTCTGTTTCCACCCCATCGTGTAAGCCTAGAAATATTTGGAACATTTTTTTTTTTATCCTCCAGTTCCTCATTCAATATTTAACCTTAGAGGGATGCCACTGGTTTTTTATAGCAATTTGTTTCACCCTTGCAAAAAGGAAAGTGCCAAACCAACCCCAGGAAAAGTAATTGTGTTAGTGGGAATTTAACTAGTGTTGGGCTCTTGCAAATTGCCAAAACTCATAGAACATGCATGATTTTTTAAAATGGAAAATTAAACAATATCTTTTCTATAAAAGACAATTAAAGGAATAAAATCACCTGATGATGATGATGATAATGATATTTATATTGACTCTTCAAGTGTTAAGAATTTATGGGGAATATATGTATTTTTTTCCTAAATATGAGCAGTGTCATAAACAGTGAAGTCCCTGATATTAGGGGGGGGGTCTATAAAGTTTCTAAGAATGATTGGATTTTATTGTGAGCTGAACCAGACTTTAGATGCCTACAGTAAAGGTAACCTCTAGACAAGAGCATTTGTAAAAAAGAAAGAAAATGTCTTATCCTAAAGAGGGGTTAAGGCACACAATCCTCTCAACTATTTTATCCTCCTGGCTGGGAAGATTTGATGGAAAGATTGATGTATTTGGATTTTAAAAGTGTCTCTTTTAGCCCCAACTCTGCCAGTTTTAGCTACTTTTTGTGACTCTGGGTATCACCCCTCTGATCTTCAGATGCTTTATCTATAAAAGCTAGAAAAACAAAGCATGCTTCAAATCTCTAAGTTGCTTAACAGGAAAACCATGCAAAAGCATCAGCAAATGTATCTAGCAGAAGAGTGCTATATAAAAATAAATTATTTTCCTTTTGTAGCAGTGTTCATTATTTTTGCAGGTTCAAATATATTTGATTATGTGGTAGGCACTGTGCTGGACTTAAAGAGTTAATGATAGCATTAGTTATTTTCTGGACTTTTAGTGTCAAAACTGGTGAGAATATGGGCACTAAAATACTTCCTTGTGGCTTTCATGCTGGGAGGCCTGTAGCTGGTGTATTAAATTAACAATAGGAAGATTATGATCTGTTGAGTGAAGAAGCACGAGCCACCCTCACCTCACTGAGTTGGCAGATGACTCTCTGATCAGCATCAGAGCTCTCTCTTTGGGGAAGGGAAAACCCTGAGGTTATTTTAATTGAAAGCACAATTTCAATGAGCAAAGAAACTAAAATCACAAGATTAATTACTTATAGATCCTGGAAACAGAGAGGCGTAGTGCAGTGAGCAGAGGGCAAGTCCTCTGTTCCAGGTCATGAGTAAGTAGGAGATAGAAGGCAAGGTGCCTGAAAGCATGCTAAGTCACTTCAGTTATGTCAGACTTTTTATGACCCCATGGACTGTAGCCTGCCAGGCTCCTCTGTCCTTGGATTTTCCTAGACAAGGATACTGGAGCAGGTTGCCATGCCCTCTTCCAGGGGATCTTCCCTACCCAAGGATTGAACCTAAATCTCTTACATCTCCTGCATTAGCAGGCAGGTTCTTTACCACCAGGGCCACCTGGGAAGCCCCAGAAACCAGGGTAACAAGCATCTATTACTTATAAAGTGGTTGGAGTCATTAAATTTTCAACTCTAAGTGGTCAATTTAAAAGGGGCCAGAAGAAAAGCAAAGTGGAAACTTGTGGCTGGAATCTTAAGCTTACATCCTTATCGAAATGTCCAGGCTCTGGGTGTGAGCAGGATGTCATTTTGTAAAATACTTAAGAATTGACTCAAAGTAGCTGTTTTCTCATCACAGTTTTACTATCCAATTTAAAACAAGCATAGAAAAGATCTACCTGGAATCCAGAAGCTCCTTATGATGTGAATAGATACAGTTTTCAATTATCTCTTTTGAAGGTCAGAGTAATCATGAATTTCAGGCCTTTATATCATTTTAAGCTATCCACACATGCATTCAGATTTTACTTTATAACTATAAATGAATTTTATAGCTCAACTTTCTTTTGAGTTTCATTTTGATGTAACAGCCAGAATGTAGTGTAATGCATAGTGACAAAAACAAAAGAAAAAAAAATTACTATTTCAATAAAATAGTGAATATTATAATACTCCTTATTTTCCTATTCCCAGGTTTGCCAATCTGAGTAAAGAATTAATTCATCAAGCCAACAACTCACCATTGATTATTAATTTCTTTGTTAATTCTTCTGTACAATCCATTCTCAAGTGGGGTTGGATCAATCAATCACATGGCATATGAATCCATTGAATTTTCCCTATCTTCAGTGTCATTATTCCTGCCTACACCACCATCATCTCTTATTCCTGCTCATACCACCATTAGATAAGAAGGTAAGACTAATGTTATTTTAACCTGTTTATACTGTATGTTTTCTTATCACTGTATAACTCATCATCCATTAACAGCCAAAATCATATTTATAGACATGAGTCCCATGAACCTTCTCCACAAAGATACAACACTAACTGGTAAAAATTTACATATTAACCAAATAAACAATATTTAAGGGAAATGACTACAAAAAATTCAAAAGGAAATATTATTGATATACAGAGAGTGAAGAAGGTCAATTTTCACTCACTCTAACCAGAGAAGCAAAAAAGAGGAAGATCAAAAGAAAAGAAATAGAACAAGCACAACATTGAAAAGGAGTTATGAACGTGGTAGATATAACTCAGCTAGGAAAAATCACTTCAAAAATGAATGATTGTCAAGAGCTTAGTTGTTACTCCATGGTATCACTGCCTTGGTGTCCATTTTGTTTATCTGAGCAGCCTTAACGTTTCCTGGACTGACACTAGCTTCCTCATGCAAACATATGCCCTACAGGACAGCCCAGAGAGTCGCAAAGGTAAGTTTTTACATGACTTCCTTAACTGCCCTTACAATAAGGTTCTCTTCACCTCCCAGTGTCCTCCCTGTGCCCGTCTTAAATGAAACTCCCATTAACTTACCAAAATTATGCTCATTTGGTTGGAATAATTCAATCCGGCATATGACAGAACAGAATGCATTTTATTGTCCTTAATTCCTGATTGTTAGCTTTTCTAATAAAGAACTTTATTTTTTAAATAATGGGCAAATTGTAAAGTCGAATTAAACTTAGAAACTCTTGAAGCTTTGTTTCACTGAAAACTACAATTAGTTGTTTTGGCTAAAGTAATTTTGAGAAATATCAGTGGATAAGAACCTCTCTTGTTAAGTGGCAGACACATCTGAATTCTTCTTGGATATAGATTTTCATTGCTACAACCAGGGACAAAAAGAGAAAAAAAAGTAATGAAGCCCACATATGTGCATTTTGATGTTCCCTAAGAGATGGAGAATTTAATTATTTTGATCTAATTATACCCAAATCTAGTTTGTCTGATTTGATTACAACAGAATCTAGGTTTTGTGTAAGGTTACTGCTGAATCGGGACTACTCTAATTTCTGCCAAATCTAGTTTACTTGTTCTTTTCGTGACCAAAATTATCTACCTTATAGCTACAACAAAATTAACATTTTGTTAGGCAGGGCATTTATCTGCTTAATTCCTCTACCCCCAAAGCAAGAAAATATAGTTTAAAAACTTAAAGGGATGATTGGAATGAGCATAAATTGTATTGAATTTATAGAACACAAAATAAGTATTTGCATGTTTTACAGATATAGAAAAAATTATTAGCTATTCCAAATGTAACTAACTCCCTAATAGCATTATGTATATTTATGTTATCCATAGATTCACAGAGCCTGCCCATTTGCAAAAAAAAAGTTATATTATTATTAGAAATAAGTGATGGCATATTGGGAAAGATAAACACAATGTAGGCTTAATTTCTTCAGAGCCTTAGAATTTGTGATTAGCTTCAGAATATAGAAGCATATTTAGCTAGTCTCAACTCACAGTTTCTCCAGTTGTTGTCTACTTTCTCTTGGGAGACAGTGAAAGCAAGGAAAAACTTCTCTAGATTGAAACTTTTCTCAAGGAAACAATTGCTGTAGTTTATTTAAGAAGCATCTGCAAAATCCCTAGCATATATGTCACTTTAGCTTTTAGGAAGGAGCAAGGATGGGCTGTGCAAGTTCAGCCTATGGCAGCAAGTGAGTACTATGTCTCAACCATGGACATGGAACAACAGACTTTTTCCAAATAGGAAAAGGAGTACGTCAAGGCTGTATATTGTCATCCTGCTTATTTAACTTATATGCAGAGTTCATCATGAGAAACGCTGGGCTGGATGAAGCACAAGCTGGAATCAAGATTGCTGGGAGAACATCAATAACCTCAGTTATACAGATGACACCACCCTTATGGCAGAAGGCGAAGAAGAACATGAAAGTGAAAGAAGAGACGGAAGAAGTTGCCTTAGAACTCAACAATCAGAAAACTAAGATCATGGCATATGGTCCCATCACTTCACGGCAAATAGACGGGGAAATAGTGGCTGACTTTGTTTTTTTGGGCTCCAAAATCACTGCACATGGTGATTGCAGCCATGAAATTAAAAGACACTTACTCCTTGAAAGGAAAGTTATGATCAACATAGGCAGCATATTAGAAAGCAGAAACATTACCAACAAAGGTCCGTCTCATCAAGGCTATGGTTTTTCCATTAGTCATGTATGGATGTGAGAGTTGGACTATAAAGAAAGCTGAGCACCAAAGAATTGATGCTTTTGAAGTGTGGTGTTGGAGAAGACTCTTGAGAGTCCCTTGGACTGCAAGGAGATCCAACCAGTCCATCCTAAAGGAGATCGGTCCTGGGTGTTCATTGGAAGGACTGATGCTGAAGCTGAAACTCCAATACTTTGGCCACCTGATGCGAAGAGCTGACTCATTGGAAAAGACCCTGATGCTGGGAAAGATTGAGTGCAGGAGGAGAAGGGTACAACAGAGGATCGGATGGTTGGATGGCATCACAAACTCAAAGGACATGAGTTTGGGTAAACTCTGGGAGTTGGTGATGGACAGGGAGTCCTGGCATGCTGACAGGGGTCACTGCCAGTCCATGAGGTTGCAATGAGTTGGACACGACTGAGTGACTGTACTGAACTGTGTGTCCTGGTAGTTTATACTTGGTTCTGTAATATTTTAGTAAACCCTTTTCAAAACAAATAAACAAACATGGATATAGAATTATATTATGGCCACTTAAGGATTAAAATATCTTTGTTGTTGTTGTTGTTCAGTTGCTCAGTTATGTCTGCCTCTTTACCACCCCATGGACTGCAGCACATCAGGCTTCCCTGTCCTTTACCATTACCCGGAGCTTGCTGAAACTCATGTCCACTGAGTCGGTGATGCCATCCAACCATCTCATCCTCTGTCGTCCCCTTCTCCTCCTGCATTCAATCTTTCCCAGCATCAGGGGCTTTTGAAATGAGTCAGCTCTTCTCATCAGGTGGCCAAAGTATTGGAGTTTCAGCTTCAGCATCAGTCCTTCTAAGGAATATTCAGGATTGATTTCCTTTAGGATGGACTGGTTTGATCTCCTTGCAGTCCAAGGGACTCTCAAGAGTCTTCTCCAACACCACAGCTCAAAAGCATCAATTCTTGGCGTTCACTCTTCTTTTATGATCCAACTCTCACATCCATACCTGACTGCTGGTAAAACCATAGCTTTGACTATACAGACCTTTGTCGGCAAAGTAGTTTCTCTGCTTTTTAATGTGCTGTCTAGGTTTGTCATAGTTTTTCTTCTCAGGAGTAAGCATCTTTTAATTTTGTGGCTGCAGTCACCATCTGCAGTGACTTTGGAGCCCAGGAAAAATATAATACCTTAATTGGTATTAATTTTCTAAGAAATAATAGCATAATTAATACAAAAATAAGAGCAAAAGAGTAGGAAAGGAGGAAGGAGAGAGAGAAACAAGAAAGAAGAAAAAGAAAGAGAAGGGAAGAAGGAAGGAAAAGAAGGGTGAAAGAAAGAAGGAAAGAGTCTCTTTAGTATAGAATAAAAATCATATAGTGTGTCCTTAACAACGCAGGTTATTGAGAAAAATTCCCCAACTTAGCTTCCCTGGTGGCTCAGACGGTAAAGCGTCTGCCTGCAATGGGGAAGACCTGGGTTTAATACCTGGATTGGGAAGATACTCTGGAGAAGGAAATGGCAACCCACTCCAGTACTCTTGCTTGGAATTCCACGGATGGAGGAGCCTGGTAGGCTACAGTCCATGGGGTTGCAAAGAGTCAGACATGACTGAGCGACTTCACTTTACTTTTTAATAATCAAATCTCCAGTAGACAACTCAATAGTGTTCAAGAATAGAAGTATGTTCATGAGTGTAATTAGTCTTTTTATTTGACAAGGAATACTGTATATAACATAATAGACAACACGTTTCAATACAAAGAAAATAACTGCATGAATTTTCCTCTCACGTATTTGGGACTTATCATTGTCAAGAAAGAGTGGCCAGAGAGACAACAAATAACTGTTGAACAAAAAGTTCAGTCTACCAGAGAGCTCACCTTGTGGTGATACAAGTTGCAAAAATTCCTCAATGTCTTTCTGGAAATTTCAGTTAAACCTCCTTGAGACAATGAAATAATTTAGCTTTTTTAAGGAAAAAAAAACACACACATTAACCTCATAACCCCTAGAAAGCATCACACTCAGCTTTCATGTCAAGCTTGGAGACAGACAAACTGAAATATTTTAAGGATATTCTGTTTCAAGTTGTTCAAAATGAAAACTCATTAAAGAGAATTCAAAATAAATGTAGAATGCTGCAACCTTTAGAATAAAAAAAAAAGTTATTTTTATGCTATGAGTTTAAATGTGTCTAAAGTTGAGCTTCATTGTTCAGGTGATGTTTTTAGATGTGAAATAAGTAGTATGCCAAAGGTGGTTCCAGAGCCTTTCTCTTACATAAAATTTATGAGCTAATGCTATTTATAGTAAATGATAAGAATGGTTTATTTTAATTTTTTTATTCTAAAGCACTCTGCTAAGTGCCATGCCTTCACTATGTAATTTAACCCTCACAGTAGTTCTGTGAGGCAGAACTATCTCCAGTGCAGGTGTGTAAAATAGAAACTGTATTTCAGATGCAACCAAAATCAATTAGCTTGATTCCAAGTTTCAGCCTTTAAATATTGCATTATTTTATAATGTGATGATATGTCAAGTTGTTTGAAAATGTGAAGCACATCAGTCTTAATTAAAAGCTAATGGATAAATCACAATTTATAATGGGAAACATATAGGAACCAGAAAATATTTGGAAGCTACCAAACTGAAGTGATTTTTACTGCATACAGTTTATTGTATTGAAATGCCAAAACAGAAATCACCAAAGTTGTTCAATGAGAATACAAATAGAACCCTTTTAAAGACAAAATGTTGATATCAAAGTATCCCTTATGGTAAAATAGCAAGGTATGTTTGATGCTGTTTGACTTATGAGTGCTTCTGGAAGATCAGATGCTCTGAAAACAGTACTCAACAGATCTGTTTTGAGTGTATGAGAATTAATTAAGAAGGCCCAATAAGTTTCACTTTAGTTACCTTCTTTCTGGGGCAACAGAACCATGGTTTGGAAGAATATTGATAGATTTGTAATGCAAAGAGAAAGTATATGGTTCATGCTCTAAGAAACCATTTTTATGTGAACTTGCAAACTCAATTTTGATACAAAATTTCAACTTCTTAATATAATCCATAAATTTTTGTGGAAATATTTGTGAAGTGGACTGACTTTTCAATGTAAATATTGGTTCTCTTGTTTTATTTGCCAATATAGATTTTCAAGAGTATATGCAAATGTGACATTCAAGCTTTTTTTCTCCCCTAGACTGAGAATCATATTCCCCTAAAAAAAAACTTCACTGAATGCTGTTTCAAATGACTGTACCAAGCATTATATAGAATTTGTATTATTTTTTGCAAATACTTGAATATTCAAAATAATATCATTTGCAACAATAAAAAGGATAAATTGTTAGTTTTTCAACAATGAAATTTCTATTTATCATTAGTGACAGTTATATACATAGGGATAATATGATTATATTGTATTAAAATTAAATTAATTAATTAATTATTAAAATTAATAATATTTTAAGATCAGAGATTTTACAAAAATGGAAAGTTCAGAAAATACAGGAGAATTATGTTGTCATATTGAGCATACTTCTGGAAATACTTCCATTTTATTTTCATTTGTAGAACCTGTGCTTTTACATAAAAAAGCAATTTTCTTGAGAACACTTTACAAAAGAAAGTGATATTTTTGGCATTCAAGTATCAAGTGATAATGCTTCCTTTCTTATGTAATACTTTCCTTTGCTATTTTCATGGCCTGGTTATATACTGAGAGTTGGAATTCAAGTTATAATTATTTGATAAATCCTCAAGGTGAAAAGGATTTATGTCACCAGTCACACACAAAAATGGATCTGTTAACATAATAGATGTCTGGAGTACTCCTATTGAAGTGATTCTTTGCTTTACATGTTTCTAGTTTACTTTTAGATACAAGATCAGATTATCTTAGATACATTTGATAATTCTTCAAGGACAAGAGGAGTTTTTATTTTTACAGTTTTGGTATGAGCATTTGAAATGCTTTTCTCTTGAGAAAGCCCTGGAGTGAAAGAACATGATTGGTGCAAAAGAGAAGAAATTCATGATGATCACCATTAATTATTTTACAATATGTATCATTATTGTGTTTCTATTTTGATTATTCCTCCCACAAAGGGCCATTTCTATAAACAATTGAATGTGCTATAAAATTTTTAGTAAAATTACAGCATTATAAAGGCAAGTCTCACCCCTCTCTATTCCTCCTTTGATCACTTTTTGCAAAACCAATTTCTAAATATCAAAACAAGTGAAAGCAAAATTTAAAAAAAGTAAGGAAGAAATAAATAAGGAATCTAACTTAACTCACTTCTTGAGAATATTTCAATCAGTTTCTAAAACTGAACACTTCCACGGTCTTTGCAGGCCCAGCATATTCAGTGTTTACTGATTAAAATGTTAGTCACATGTTTAAAATATTCTCACAGTAACATCCATTCTGGTGTTTGACCAAATAACTGGGCACCATAGCTTAGCCAAATTGTGCATAAAATTAGCCATTGCACACATTAATGGGTTGGTAATGGATAAAAATGGGCTTCCAGGTGGCTCAGTGGTAAAGAATTCACCTGCAGTGGAGGAGAGCAGGGTTCAATCCCTGGGTCAAGAAGATCCCCTGAAGAAGGAAACGGCAATACACTCCAGTATTCTTGCTTGGACAATCCCATGGACAGAGAAGCCTGGTGGTTTGCATAGTTCAGGGGGTGGCAAAACGTCAGACATGACTGAGAGACTAAACAACAACAACAACAAAATGGTAAGAATATTTAGTAAGACCCAAAATCTCATTGAAAAATAGCATTCTGATCCAGATTAGGGGCTCAGCTGTCATGGGCTAATGGAAGTACTGCTCGTTAATTGAGATCCTATATAAACGAAGGGCACAATGTTTTATCCTTCCCAATAGAACAGCAATAGTTTGTGTTACATGGGATTTGTGCATTTCTATATGTGGCATTCTTTAAATCTATTTTGTTGTCTACCCATAATAACATGTCTGATCTTTCTAACTTCCTAGAATGTGGCATATTGCTCTAGTGTTATAAAGGGCCTAGGCTATAGTACACTGAGATTAGGTATTAATTATTTAGGTATAAATAATTTCCATCATTTATTCATTCAATGAAACATGTATTTGGAATGCATTGTGTCAGGTTCTATTCCCAAAGCCAAGGCACAAATGTAATGATGCTGAATTGAAAGATGAACTACAATGTCAAACAGCTATATGTGAAGACTCTGATATGGTGACAATGTTGAAAGCAATTATGTAACATATCCAAAATTTAAGAATCACACAAAATAATGATTATTATGCTTTCATCTCCAAACATAAGCGAGGTGAATTATGTGGACTACTAAGATCTACAGGAAACTCACAGACGGGGATATAATTAAAATCATGTCAGTATGTATTTCAGCCAACCAAATTACATAAAACTTGTCTCAGTAAGCCTAGCTCTAGGTTGATCAGTTACACCCAGATATAGATTCTCACTGCAAAATCCATCTAAGAAAGCATATTAAACATTGAAGTGTGAATGTGCATTTTGTGAAAAAAAAAAGTGGCCATGGTTTTTCTAACATCCGTTTTTGATACAAGGAAGTCATTGGCAATTGAAGTTGGCTAGAACTATTTCACAGTGACCATCTACAGCCATTAGAGAGCCTTTCATGCATCCATTTATGATGGATTGAGCTTGAGTTTGAGCAGTTTAAGAGAGTTCATGATATTTGTATCTCAACACAAATTTTCAAGCCACTGAGTGCCTAGCTTTTTACTTTTCATAGGTGTCATATCAACTGGGTTTCTAATGTGGAGAGCTACAGAGAAATCACAGCACTCTCCCTATAAAGACTAGTCTCTCAGACTTTTTTTCTGAATAAAGCCCTCTTTGCATCTTATTTTACTTTTTTATCTATTTCATGCAGTAATCTTGGTTTTGCCCTGACAGAGATGGATACAAGCTAAAGTGATTTAATAAGTATACACATTTTCATCATTTAGTATTTTCCAAATATGACCTATATTACATTACTAGGGCACATTTCCTAGGACTTGAATATCTTAAAATTGTCCTCCAAGGATTTTTAAAATCTTTTTCTTTGAGTTAGAGGTCATTTGACATTGGCATTACAATTCAATGAAATTCTTAAACTGTTTTTTTTTAACAAAAACTAGTGCAGAGTTAATAATTTGGACATTATAATTTCTATATACATGGAATTGAAAGTTTAAAAAAACAAAGCAAAGAACAACATGATGTTATACTTCAGTGTGCACTAGAAATAAGCAAATGTCACAATAGTATCACTTTACTTCTCTAGAAACTTCTGCAGTACTAGATGCAAATTCATAAAGACAATAATTCATATTCACCAAGGGAAATGGATATTAAAGAAGCTCATAGAAGCAATGACAATATTCATTGCTGTTATTCAAAGTGGAATTCCCCATGTGGCACTGCGAGGTGATATGGGCAAGTAGACTTAATAGAGATTGTCTAAAAAATAAGTAAATAAAATGCATATATAATAATACCCATGTGAAGCTGCGTAAATAACATTCCTACCTAATTCACCTCCTAGAAATCAATGCCTTAAAACTGACCTTTAATTCCCAAAGCCCAATGGGATAAAATTGCTAATTCACAATTTAATGAATTATTATCATGCAACTGTACATCTCCTTTAAGTTCCCAATTTGAATTAAAATAGTCATTTCTATGGGCAAAATAAAAAAAAATTAACATTGAAATTAAACTACAGAAAATCATGGGAGGTATGTATATATAGAAAAGGAGAAAAGGAAAGATATTCCCATCTGAATGCAGAGTTCCAAAGAATAGCAAGGAGAGATAAGAAAGCCTTCCTCAGCGATCAATGCAAAGAAATAGAGGAAAACAACAGAATGGGAAAGACTAGAGATCTCTTCAAGAAAATTAGATATATCAAGGGAAAATTTCATGCAAAGATGGGCTCAATAAAGGACAGAAATGGTATGAACCGAACAGAAGCAGAAGATATTAAGAAGAGGTGGCAAAAATACACAGAAGAACTGTACAAAAAAGATCTTCACGACCCATATAATCACGATGGTGTGATCACTCACCTAGAGCCAGACATCCTGGAATGTGAAGTCAAGTGGGCCTTAGAAAGCATCACTATGAACAAAGCTAGTGGAGGTGATGGAATTCTGGTTGAACTATTTTAAATCCTGAAAGATGATGCTGTGAAAGTGCTGCACTCAATAGGCCAGCAAATTTGGAAAACTCAGCAGGGGCCACAGGACTGGAAAAGTCAGTTTTCATTCCAATCCCAAAGAAAGGCAATGCCAAAGAATGCTCAAACTACTCCACAATTGCACTCATCTCACACGCTAGTAAAGTAATGCTCAAAATTCTCCAAGTCAGGCTTCAGCAATATGTGAACCATGATACCAGATGTTCAAGCTGGTTTTAGAAAAGGCAGAGGAACCAGAGATCAAATCCAACATCTTCTGGATCATCAAAAATGCAAGAGAGTTTCAGAAAAACATCTATTTCTGCTTTAATGACTGTGCAAAACCTTTGACTGTGTGGTTCACAATAAACTGTGGAAAATTCTGAAAGAGATGGGAATACCAGATCACCTGACCTGTCTCTTGAGAAACCTGTATGCAGATCAGGAAGCAACAGTTAGAACTGGACATGGAACAACTGACTGGTTCCAAATAGGAAAAGGAGTAGGTCAAGGCTATATATTGTCACCCTGCTTGTTTAACTTATATGCAGAGTACCTCATGAGAAATGCTGGGCTGGAAGAAGCACAAGCTGCAATCAAGATTGCTGGGAGAAATATCAATAACCTCTTATATGCAGATGACACCACCCTTATGGCAAAAAGTGAAGAGGAACTAAAGAGCCTCTTGATGAAAGTGAAAGAGGATAGTGAAAAAGTTGGCTTGAAGCTCAACATTCAGAAAACTAAGTTCTTGGCATCTGGTCCCATCACTTCATAGGAAATAGGTGGGAAAACAATGGAAACGGTGTCAGACTTTATTTTTGGGGCTCCAAAATCACTGCAGATGGTGATTGCAGCCATGAAATTAAAAGACACCTACTCCTTGGAAGGAAAGTTATGACCAACATAGGCAGCATATTAAAAAGCAGAGACGTTACTTTGCCAACAAAGGTCTGTCTAGTCAAGGCTATGGTTTTTCCAGTGGTCATGTATGGATGTGAGAGTTACACTGTGAAGAAAGCTGAGTACCAAAGAATTGATGCTTTTGAACTGTGGTGTTGGAGAAGACTCTTGAGAGTACCTTGGACTGTGAGGAGATCCAACCAGTCCATCCTAAAGATCAGTCCTGGGTGTTCATTTGAAGGACTGATGTTGAAGCTGAAACTCCAATACTTTGGCCACCTGATGCAAAGAGTTGACTCATTGGAAAAGACCCTGATGCTGGGAAGGGTTGGGGGCAGGAGGAGAAGGGGATGACAGAGGATGAGATGGCTGGATGGCATCACCGACTCGATGGACATGAGTTTTGGTAAATTCCGGGAGTTGGTGATGGACAGGGAGGCCTGGTGTGCTGTGATTCATGGGGTCACAAAGAGTGAGACACGACTGAGTGACTGAACTGATTGAACTGATGTATATCTAGTGATAGAACATAAATACTATCTTTACTTTTGGCAATGGATGAATCTCTTATTGTAAACAAATGTCTTGTACAATTTTTAAAAAGGACTTCTTCAAGTATCTGGCCAGGACTATAGTTCTATTCACTTCTCTCTTATTCTTCTCACAACTTGTTAAGCCCTCTTCTTATCTGACAGTAATCCTCAGAGAAGTAGATAAGCTTCTTCTACTCCTGTGCTCTGAAAACCAAATTTCAGGTATTTAGGTGGGTGGAACTGAGAAATTGTATAAATATGAAGTGGCTTTTCAAAAATCAATCATGATAGTGAATTTCTACCATAGTGGGTAGTACTCTGGAGCTGTCAAAACTTTGATCTGGTACATATATGAATTCTAGAAGCATATCATTTATTATATTTTTTTAGGACCTGCTGTGTGACACACATTGTTGAGGTGTGAAATTACGACAGTGAATAAAGCAAAGTTTCTGCTGTTAAAAGGTAAAAAGATACAACACAGAAAGATGAGCCCCCAGGTCTGTAGATGTCCAGCTACTGGAGAAGAGCAGAGAAATAGCTCCAGAAGGAATGAAGAGACTGAGCCAAAGCAGAAACAATGCTCAGTTTTTCATGTGTCTGGTGGTAAAAGTCAAGTCTGGTACTGTAAAGAAAACACTGCATAGGAACCTGAAATGTTAGGTTCATGAATCAAGGTAAATTGGAAGTGGTCAAACAGGAGATGGCAAGAGTGAATGCGGACATTTTAGGAATCAAGGAACTTAAATAGATGGGAATGGACAAATTTAATTCAGGTGACCATTATATCTACTACTGCGGGCAAGAATCCATTAGAACAAAAGGATTAGCCCTCAAGTCAACAAAAGAGTCCAAAATGCAGTACTTGGGTACAATCTCAAAAACAACAGAAGGATCTTGGTTCATTTCAAAGTTCCAAAGAATAGCAAGGAGAGATAAGAAATCCCTCTTAAGAGAAGAATGCAAAGACATAGAGGAAAACAAAAGACTGGGAAAGAGTAGAGATTTCTCTGAGAAAATTAGAGATACTAGGGAACACTTCATTCAAAGATGGGCAAAATAAAGAACAGAAATGGTATGGACCTAACAGAAGAAGAAGATGTTAAGAAGAAGTGGCAAGAATACACAGAGGAACTATACAAAGAAAAGGTCTTAATGACCTGGAAAACCATGATGGTGTGATCAATCACCTAGAGCCAGACACATGGAGTGTGAATTCAAGTGGGCCTTAGGAAGCATCACTATGAACATAGCTAGTAGAGGTGATGGAATTCCAGCTGAACTATTTCAAATCCTGAAAGATGATGCTGTGAAAGTGCTGCACTCAGTATGTCAGCAAATTTGGAAAACTCAGCAGTGGCCACAAGACAGGAAAAGGTGAGTGTTCATTCCAATCTCAAAGAAAGGCAATGCCAAAGAATGTTTAAACTACCGCACAATTGCACTCATCTCATATACTAGCAAGATAATGCTCATAATCCTTCAAGGTAGGCTTCAACAGTACGTGAACTGAGAAATTCCAGATGTACAAACTGCATTTAGAAAAGGCAGAGGAACCAGAGATGAAATTGCCAACATCCATTGAAACATAGAAAGATCAAGGGAATTCCAGAAAAACATCTCCTTCACTGAATATACACAAGCCTTCGATTGTGTGGATAACAACAGACTGTGGAAAATTCTGAAAGAGTAGAGAATACCAAACCACCTTACTTGCCTCCTGAGAAACCTGTATGCAGGTCAAAGAGCAACAGTTAGAACCTTACATGGAACAATGGACTGGTTCCAAATTTGGAAACTAGGGCATCGAGGCTGTAAATTGTCACCCTGCTTATTTAACTTCTAGGCAGAATACGTCATGTGAAGTGCCAGCCTTGATGAAGCGCAAGCTGGAATCAAGATTGACAGGAGAAATATCAATAACCTCAGATATGCAGATGACACCACCCCTATGGCAGAAAGCAAAGAGAAACTAAAGAAGCTCTTGATAAAGGTGAAAGAGGAGAATGAAAAAGTTGGCTTAAAACTGAACATTCAAAAAACTAAGATCATAGTGTCTGGTCCCAACACTTCATGGCAAATAGATGGGGAAATAATGGAAGCAGTAGCAGACTTTACTTTTTTGGGCTCCAAAATCACTGTGTATGGTGACTGCATGAAATTAAAAGATGCTTGATCCTTGGAAGAAGAGCTATGAAAAACCTAGACTGCATATTAAAAAGCAGAGACACCACTTTGCCAAAAAATGTCTGGTCAAAGTTATGGTTTTTCCAGTAGTCATGTATGAAAGTGAGATCTGGACCATAGAGAAGGCTGAGTGCTGAAGAATTAAAGCTTTGGAACTGTGGTGCTGGAGAAGTCTCTCAAGAGTCCCTTGGACAGCAAGGAGATCACACCTGTCAATCTTAAAGGAAATCAACCCTGAATTTTCATCGGAGGGACTGATGCTGAAGCTCCAATACTTTGGCCACCTGATATAAAGTGCAGACTCATTGGAAAAGACCCTGATGCTGGGAAAGATTGAAGGCAGGAGGAGAAGGGGATGACAGAGGATGAGATGGCTGGATGGCATCACTGACTCAGTGGACATGAGTTTGAACAAACTCCAGGAGATATGAAAGGACAGTGAAAGCTAGTGTGCAGCAGTCCATGGTGTCACAAAGAGTAGGACATGACTGAGTGACCAAACAGCAAAGGTTAAATAAAGATAACAAAATATATTTTTGATAAAAAGTTATCTTCATTGATATTATAATATTTAAGTTAAAACCATAAGAATAAGGAAGAGGAGGAAGAGGGGGAAGGAGAAGGAGGTAAGGAGAGAAGGAAGAGAAGAAAACTAAGGAGAAAAAAAGGAGAAAGGGGGAGAGAGAGGGGAGGGGGAGTGGCAGAAGGACAGGGAGAGGGACAAGAAGTAAAAGGAAGGGAAGGAAGAAGAGGAGGGGAAAAAAGGAAAGATACAGCTACATAATTAGGTGCAGGAGAAACTATCTCAGTAAAAAACATAAGAAAAAAATCCCTGAGATTATGTTTCTGTGGAGTATAACATTTTTCATCTTCCAACTAACTAATCCTTTTTTTTTTTTTTTTGAAATTCAGGGTTACTTTCTGTTATTTGTGTCAGAAGGCAGTTTTACTGTTGGTATCAGTAACGTGTACTTATGCCGAAATAACTCTCTGAAAATTAAATTTATTCTAAAAATGCAGGACCTATATTTTGGAGCTAGTAATTCATTTTTTAATGTGTGTTTGCACATGTCACTATGTATTCATTAACTAGTCTTCCATTTATCTATACCTATCTATCTACCCATCTCTCATCTTCTAAATGTTAGTAACAGCCATCTAATCATCTTCTGATATCTTCAAATCATGAGACATATAAGTTCTTTATTTTATGTTGGAAGGTGGCATCTACTGGTGACATTTAAAATTGCTGTCAAAGTAAACGAGCAAGAGAAATACAAAAGAAGTCCTTACTGTTTGACAACTCCAAGTAAGTGAAGAAACAAGAAATCCATCAAAAGAACTCAAGGAAATTATATCATGAAGATTGGTAAACTCAGGATGAATGTGAGTCTTTTGTGCTTTACACTCAATTTTCAAATATATCTTTTTTATTGTTGATACATAACAAATGTAGGGCCTCCTAGGTGGCACAGGGGAAAAGAATCTGCCTGCCATTGCAGGAGACACAGGAGGCATGAATTCCATCCCTGGGTCGAGAAGATCCCCTGGAGGAGGAAATGGTAACCCAATCCAGTATTCTTGCCTGAAAAATTCATAGAGAGAGGAGCCTGGACAGATATGGAGTATTTTACCTACGTTCATACTGTTTCTGGTTTTTACCTGTATTTTGTTTTTCAAATAAACGGGTGAGATCTGTGCATAAAAACTAAACAATAACAAATTCACAACTAAAAGGAGTAAAAGAACTAAGAAATAAGTCACTAAGAAAAGTAAAAATTGGTTTCTATTGGGAATTTCAGGGAAAACCACAAGGACAATGGTACATTTATAGATATAATTAAATATAAGTTACATTTTAATAAAATTTGATTTAAAAATGGTGACATTGTTAGAGTCCTGCAAAACAGAACAAGGAAGTAAAAAAATAGATGAGAGATTTTAGCAAGATTGTGTGAGGTTTTGATAAGGATTGAGTAGAGATTAAATATCCTACCAGAGTTGGATTATAAATAAGACTGAGCAGCAAAGAAATGATACTTTTGAATTTTGGTGCTAGCAAATATTATCGAGAGTCTCTTGGATTGCAAGGAAATCAAACCAGTCAATCCTAAAGGAAATCAACCCTGACTATTCATTGGAAAAGAATGATGCCGAGGCTGAAGCTCCAATACTTTGGCCACCTGATGCTAACAGCTGACTCAACTGGTCAACAATAACAACAACAAGAGATTAAAGATAAATAGCCATATTTTGTCAGTGGTGAAAAACTTGTAGTCAGGGAAAGTCAATGTTGGTAAACAGACTTTTATGATAAAGAATGATAAGGAAATAGGAGTACTTGGAATTCACATATGTTATGCTATTTGTCCAGAAAAATATTTCAGAAGATAAGAACTGGGTGTTGACAATACTCAGGGACAACATGGAAAAATTCATCAGGAATTTTTATTTGATAATCTTTACAATCAAAGGTATGTTAGTGGGGACAAAGAAGTTCAAGGTGACTTTTTTATTTCTAATATGGTAATACGGTGATTCAAACAAGTAAAAGGATTAACAGACAAATCACAGAGTGTAATCAAAAGAATTTAAGAATGAAGTTTGGAGATGACAATTTAGAAATTACTATGGAAAAAAAAGTAGAATTGTCAATCAGATAGAATATAGAGAAATAATCCAAAAAGAAGATAAATATCAGGGAGTTCAACCCTGAATATTCATTGGAAGGACTGGTGTTGAAGCTGAAGCTCCAATACTTTGGTCACCTGATGCAAAGAGATGACTCATTGGAAAAGTTCCTGATGCTGGGAAAGATTGAGGGCAAGAGAAGGGGGCAACAGAGGATGAGATGGTTGGATGGCATCACTGACCCAATGGACGTGAGTTTGAGCAAACTCCAGGAGATAGTGAAGGACAGGGAAGCCTGGCATGTTGCAGTTCATGGGATTGCAAAGAGTCAGACATGGCTTAGCAACTGAACAGCAGCAACAAATCAGGAAGTTATTAGCATATGGATGCAACACATTTTGTGCAATGTGAAAAAGAAAAAAGGAAAAAGTCGATATAGATAATCATCAGACCAGTGACTGAGTTTGAGGTCATAACTGCCATTAGTAAGAAAAAAAACAGTGAGAAAAAAATGGGATTATAAATAAAGAAGAAAGCAGAGGTACAATTAAAGAGAAGAATAATGGAAATCAATGGGAAGTTTATTTTCTGTCACTGCTTACTTTAGCAGTTGTGGATAGGTATATTATTGTGGTTTAAGATTTTCATTTCCCTAATGACTAATTGTATTGAGCCTTTTTTTAAAATGTGCTAATTAGCCATTTTTCAATCTTTTTTTGAAAAATATTTACACAAGTTCCTTGTCAATTTTTCAGTTGTGTTACTTGTGTTCTTGTTGAACTGTAAGAGTTCTTTATGTATTTTCACATTAACTTCAAACTCTATATGTGATTTGCAAGTATTTCTCCCATTCTCTGAGTTATTTTTCATTCTCTTTACAGTGTTCTTCAAAAAATTATAATGGAATATAATTTATCTATTTTTTTGTTGCCTGTGTTTCTGGTATTCTATTTAAAAGTCATTGTCAAATTTATAATTATGTATATTTGTATTTATATTTTTTATAAAATCTGTATAATATTCATTCAAATTTAGGTGTTTGAATTGTTTTGAGTGACTATTTGTATGTGGTATATAGATGGGGCTCAACTCCTTTTTTATTTTTGCATGTGGTTATCAAGTTGAAGAGACTATTTTTTCCCCATTTAATGATAAAGTTGTGTTCAAAAGTATCCAACTATTAGTGTAGACCTAGCTATATATCTTTTCAACCCTGAATTTTTGCTCCATGTATTTTGGGACTCTGTTATTAGATGTGTATACATTCATATTTGTTATATCTTCCTGATGGGTTGAAACTTTTTTTTTTAATAAATTTATTTATTTTAGTTGGGGGCTAATTACTTTACAATATTGTAGTGGTTTTTGCCATATATTGACATGAATCAGCCATGGGTTTACATGTGTTCCCCATCCTGGACCCCCCTCCCTCCTCCCTCCCCATCCCATCCCTCTGGGTCATCCCATTACCCCGGCCCTGAGCATTTGTCTCATGCATTGAACCTGGAATGGTGTTCTGTTTCACATATGATAATATACATGTTTCAATGCTGTTCTCCCAGAACGTCACACCCTCTCCTTCTCCCTCAGAGTCCATAAGACTGTTCTATGCATCTGTGTCTCTTATTCTGTCTTGTATATAGGGTTATCGTTGCCATTTTTCAAATTCCATATATATGCATTAGTATACTGTATTGGTGTTTTTCTTTCTGGCTTACTTCACTCTGTATAATGGACCCCAGTTTCATCCATCTCAATAGAACTGATTCAAATGTATTTTTTTTAATGGCTGAGTAATATTCCATTGTGTATATGTACCACAGCTTCCTTATCCATTCGTCTGCTGATGGACATCTAGGTTGTTTCCATGTCCTGGCTATTGTAAACAGTGCTGCGATGAACATTGGGGTACACGCGTCTCTTTCAATTCTGGTTTCCTCAGTGTGTATGCCCAGCAGTGGGATTGCTGGGTCATATGGCAGTTCTATTCCCAGTTTTTTAAGGAATCTCCATACTGTTCTCCATAGTGGCTGTACTAGTTTGCATTCCCACCAACAGTGTAAGAGGGTTCCCTTTTCTCCACACCCTCTCCAGCATTTATTGCTTGTAGACTTTTGGATAGCAGCCATTCTGACTGGTGTGAAATGGTACCTCATTGTGGTTTTGATTTGCATTTCTCTAATAGAGTGATGTTGAGCATCTTTTCATGTGTTTGTTAGCCATCTGTATGTCTTCTTTGGAGAAATGTCTGTTTAGTTCTTTGGCCCATTTTTTGATTGGGTCATTTATTTTTCTGGAATTCAGCTGCAGGAGTTGCTTGTATATTTTTGAGATTAATTGTTTGTCTGTTGCTTCATTTGCTATTATTTTCTCCCATTCTGAAGGCTGTCTTTTCACCTTGCTTATAGTTTCCTTTGTTGTGCAAAAGCTTTTGATTTTAATTAGGTCCCATTGGTTTATTTTTGCTTTTATTTCCGATATTATGGGAGGTGGGTCATGGAGGATCCTGCTGTGATTTATGTCGGAGAGTGTTTTGCCTATGTTTTCCTCTAGGAGTTTTATAGTTTCTGGTCTTACGTTTAGATCTTTAATCCATTTTGAGTTTATTTTTGTGTATGGTGTTAGGAAGTGTTCTAGTTTCATTCTTTTACAAGTGGTTGACCAGTTTTCCCCACCACTTGTTAAAGAGATTGTCTTTTCTCCATTGTATATTCTTACCTCCTTTGTCGAAGATAAGGTGTCCATAGGTGCGTGGGTTTATCTCTGGGCTTTCTATTTTGTTCCATTGATCTATATTTCTGTCTTTGTGCCAGTACCATACTGTCTTGATGACTGTGGCTTTGTAGTAGAGCCTGAAGTCAGGCAGGTTGATTCCTCCAGTTCCATTCTTCTTTCTCAAGATTGCTTTGGCTATTTGAGGTTTCTTATATTTCCACACAAATTGTGAGATGATTTGTTCTAGTTCTGTGAAAAATACGGTTGGTAGCTTGATAGGGATTGCATTGAATCTATAGATTGCTTTAGGTAGTATACTCATTTTCACTATATTAATTCTTCCAATCCATGAACACGGTATATTTCTCCATCTTTGATTTCTTTCATCAGTGTTTTATAGTTTTCTATATATAAGTCTTTTGTTTCTTTAGGTAGATATATTCCTAAGTATTTTATTCTTTTTGTTGCAATGGTGAATGGTATTGTTTCCTTAATTTCTCTTTCTGTTTTCTCATTATTGGAGTATAGGAATGCAAGGGATTTCTGTGTGTTAATTTTATATCCTGCAACTTTACTATATTCATTGATTAGCTCTAGTAATTTTCTGGTAGAATCTTTAGGGTTTTCTATGTAGAGGATCATGTCATCTGCAAACAGTGAGAGTTTTACTTCTTCTTTTCCTATCTGTATTCCTTTTATTTCTTTTTCTGCTCTGATTGCTGTGGCTAAAACTTCCAAAACTATGTTGAATAGTAGTGGTGAAAGTGGGCATCCTTGCCTTGTTCCTGAGTTTAGGGGAAATGCTTTCAATTTTTCACCATTGAGGATAATGTTTGCTGTGGGTTTGTCATATATAGCTTTTATTATGTGGAGGTATGTTCCTTCTATTCCTGCTTTCTGGAGGGTTTTTATCATAAATGGATGTTGAATTTTGTCAAAGGCTTTTTCTGCATCTATTGAGATGATCATATGGTTTTTATCTTTCAATTTGTTAATGTGGTGTATTACATTGATTGATTTGCGGATGTTAAAGAAACCTTGCATTCCTGGGATAAAGCCCACTTGGTCATAATGTATGATCTTTTTAATATGATGTTGGATTCTGCTTGATAGAATTTTATTAAGGATTTTTGCATCTATGTTCATCAGTGATATTGGCCTGTAGTTTTCTTTTTTTGTGGCATCTTTGTCTGGTTTCAGAATTAGGGTGATGGTGGCCTCATAGAATGAGTTTGGAAGTTTACCATCTTCTGCAATTTTCTGGAAAAGTTTGAGTAGGATAGGTGTTAGCTCTTCTCTAAATTTTTGGTAGAATTCAGCTGTGAAGCCGTCTGGCCCTGGGCTTTTGTTTGCTGGGAGATTTCTGATTACAGTTTCGATTTCCGTGCTTGTGATGGGTCTGTTAAGATCTTCTATTTCTTCCTGGTTCAGTTTCGGAAAGTTATACTTTTCTAAGAACTTGTCCATTTCTTCCAAGTTGTCCATTTTATTGGCATATAGCTGTTGGTAGTAGTCTCTTATGATCCTTTGTATTTCTGTGTAGTCTGTTGTGATCTCTCCATTTTCATTTGTAATTTTGTTGACCTGATTCTTCTCCCTTTGTTTCTTGATGAGTCTGGCTAATGGCTTGTCAATTTTGTTTATCTTCTCGAAAAACCAGCTTTTAGTTTTTATTGATTTTTGCTATGGTCTCTTTTGTTTCTTTTGCATTTATTTGTGCCCTAATTTTTAAGATTTCTTTCCTTCTACTGACCCTGGGGTTCTTCATTTCTTCCTTCTCTAGTTGCTTTAGGTGTAGAGTTAGTTTATTTATTTGATTTTTTTCTTGTTTCTTGAGGTATGCCTGTATTGCTATGAACCTTCCCCTTAGCATTGCTTTTACAGTGTCCCATAGGTTTTGGGTTGTTGTGTTTTCATTTTCATTTGTTTCTATGCATAATTTGATTTCTTTTTTGATTTGTTCTGTGATTTGTTGGTTATTCAGAAGCGTGTTGTTTAGCCTCCATATGTTGGCATTTTTAATAGTTTTTTTCCTGTAATTGAGGTCTAATCTTACTGCATTGTGGTCAGAGAAGATGGCTGGGATGATTTCAATTTTTTTGAATTTACCAAGGCTAGATTTATGGCCCAGGATGTGATCTATCCTGGAGAAAGTTCCGTGTGCACTTGAGAAAAGGTGAAATTGATTGTTTTGGGGTGGAAAGTCCTGTAAATATCAATTAAATCTAATTTGTCTATTGTATCATTTAAAGTTTGTGTTTCCTTGTTAATTTTCTGTTTAGTTGATCTATCCATATGTGTTGAGTGGAGTATTAAAGTTTCCCACTAATATTGTGTTATTGTTAATTTCCCCTTTCATACTTGTTAGTATTTGCCTTATATATTGTGGTGCTCCTATGTTGGGTGCATATATATTTGTAATTGTTACATCTTCTTGGATTGATCCTTTGATCATTATGTAGTGTCCTTCTTTGTCCCTTTTCACAGCCTTTATTTTAAAGTCTATTTTATCTGAAATGAGTATTGCAACTCCTGCTTTCTTTTGGTCTCCATTTGCATGAAATATGTTTTTCCATCCCTTCACTTTCAGTCTGTATGTGTCCCTAGTTTTGAGGTGGGTCTCTTGTAGACAGCATATATAGGGGTCTTGTTTTTGTATCCATTCAGACAGCCTTTGTCTTTTGGTTGGGGCATTCAACCCATTTACATTTAAGGTAATTATTGATAAGTATGATCCTGTTGCCATTTACTTTGTTGTTTTGAGTTCGTGTTTAAACACCCTTTCTGTGTTTCCTGTTTAGAGAAGATCCTTTAGCATTTGTTGGAGAGCTGGTTTGGTGGTGCTGAATTCCCTCAGCTCTTGCTTGTCTGTAAAGCGTTTGAATTCTCCTTCATATCTGAATGAGATCCTTGCTGGGTACAGTAATCTGGGTTGTAGATTATTCTCTTTCATTACTTTAAGTATGTCCTGCCATTCCCTTCTAGCCTGAAGAGTTTCTATTGAAAGATCAGCTGTTATCCTTATGAGGATCCCCTTGTGTGTTATTTGTTGGTTTTCCCTTGCTGCTTTTCTTTTCTTTTCTTTTTTTTTTCAAATAAGTTTATTTATTTTAGTTGGGGGCTAATTACTTTACAATATTGTAGTAGTTTTTGCCATACATTGACATGAATCAGCCATGGGTTTACATGTGTTCCCCCCTTGCTGCTTTTAATATTTGTTCTTTGTGTTTGATCTTTGTTAATTTGATTAATATGTGTCTTGGGGTGTTTTGCCTTGGGTTTATCCTGTTTGGGACTCTCTGGGTTTCTTGGACTTCTGTGACTATTTCCTTCCTCATTTTAGGGACATTTTCAACTATTATCTCCTCGAGTATTTTTTCATGGCCTTTCCTTTTATCTTCTTCTGGGACTCCTATGATTCGAATGTTGGGGCGTTTCACATTGTCCCAGAGGTCCCTGAGGTTTTCCTCATTTCTTTTGATTCTTTTTTCCTCTTTGCTTCGTTTATTTCCACCATTCTATCTTCTACCTCACTTATCCTATCTTCTGCCTCTGTTATTCTACTGTTGGTTCCCTCCAGAGTGTTTTTTATCTCCTTTATTTCATTATTCATTATATATTGACTCCTTTTTATTTCTTCTAGGTCCTTGATAAACATGTCTTGCATCTTCTCAATCCTTGTCTCCAGGCTATTTATCTGTAACTCCATTTTGCTTTCAAGATTTTGGATCATGTTTATTATCATTATTCTAAATTCTTTTTCAGATAGATTCCCTATCTCCTCCTCTTTTGTTTGGTTTGGTGGGCATTTCTCATTTTCCTTTACTTGCTGAGTATTTCTCTGCCTTTTCATCTTGTTTAGATTGCTGTGTTAGGCGTGGCCTTTCTGTATTCTGGTAGTTTGAAGTTCCTCTTTATTGTGGAGGTTCTTCACTGTGGGTGGGGTTGGACGGGTGGCTTGTCAAGGTTTCCTGGTTGTGGGAGCTTGTGTCAGTGTTCTGGTGGGTGGAGCTGGATTTCTTCTCTCTAGAGTGCAATGGAGTGTCCAGTACTGAGTTTTGAGATGTCTATGGATTTGGTGTGCCTCTGGGCAGCCTGTATATTGATGCTCAGGGCTATGTTCCTGCATTGCTGGAGAATTTGCGTGGTATGTCTTGTTCTGGAAATTATTGGCTCTTGGGTGGAGCTTGGTTTCAGTGTATATGTGGAGGCTATTGGATGGTCTCTTATTAATTAATGTTTCCCCTGGCTTTCAGTCTTATTCTTGCAGTAGCCTCAAGACTTCTCCATCCATACAGCATCAATAATAAAACTTTTAGGTTAATGGTGAAAAGATTCTCCACAGTGAGGGATACCCAGAGAGGTTCACTGAGTTACATGGAGAGGTGAAGGGGGGGCGGGTGTTGAGGTGACCAGGAGGAGAAGAGGGGGACTCAAACGTGGAGAGAGCAGTCTAGCCAGTAAGCACTTCACTCTGTGCTCTCCACAGTCTGGAACCCTCAGAGCGGTTCACAGAGATACATAGAGAGGGGGGAGGAAGGTAATAGAGGTGAGCATGAGTAGAAAGGGAGGAGTCAAGAGGGGAGAGAGAGATCTGGGCAGTATTCTGTTCCCAAAGTGTTCTCCGGTACCCAGAACACCCTCAGAGATTCACAGAATTGGGTTGAGAAGAAAAGGAGGAGGGTGGGAGATAGAGGTTCCCTGGGGGAGAAGAAAGAGCGTCAATAGAGGGAAAGGGTAATCAAGCCAGTAATCACACTCCTGAGTAAAAATGGGTACTAAAGATTGGGTTCTTAAATGTACAAAATTGATATCAAATATGTAAAACAAAGATTAAAAATCTAGAGTAGTGGTTAAACTCTTATAAAACATACAATATAAAAAAAAGAAAACAGTGTAAAAAGAAAAAAACAGTAAAACAGCAAAAAAAGAAACAGTAAAAAAAAGTAAAACAGGAAAAAAACAGTGGAAAAAAAAAGAAAACACAAAAGGTATAAAATATATGTATGCAGTTTGCTTTAAAAATAGGGGTTTTTTTTTGCAAGGTAATAGTGGGTTATGAAAATGAAAATCAAAGGTGTAATAGAGGACTTAAAGAAAAAAGAAAGAAAAAGAATTTTAAAAAAATTAAAAAAAAAATGATAATAGTAAAAATGTATATCCCGGACTTTCTCTGGAGCTGTTGTGAGCAGTGTGGGGTCTGTTCAGTTTCAGATAGATCCTTGTTCCTGCTTATACTTTTCAAGATCTATAGGCCCCTTTCAATGCAGTCGGTGTTAACTACAGGGATTTTAATCTGTTGGCCTGTCACTTCCAAAGCGCTTCCCTCTGTTTATTTGGCTTCTGTTTGCAGGTCTCTTCAGTGTCTAATTTCCGCCCTGCCACAAAGGGGCGGAGGCGGTCTCTTTAGGTTCACTTGTTCAGTCCTGCTGTGGGGAGGGAGGAACGCTGCAAACCTATATCACTGGCATGTGTGTGGAGAGCTCGCAGTGTCTCGGCCGCACTGGGTTCGCCCCCGCTCACGGCGTGTGTGCTTTCCCCGTCTACCCTGCTCAGGCTTCAGGTTACTCGGCCGGGGAGTGGGCCCTGAGATGCATGCACTTCCCAGGTCTAAGCCGCTCAGGTTCAGGTTCCCAGGTACTCCACAAAGGCACAGACTCGGTTGCGCCCGTGGTTTGTGCCGTTCCCGGTCGGAGCAGCTCAGGCGGCCAGGAGTTTGGCGAGCGCACTCTTCCCTGTTGGGGCGGTGCGGCTTACCACCTTCCTGGTCCCCGCCTCGGTTTACGGGCGCGCCCGGCTCCGGTGTGCTTTGTGTCGGTTCTGGGGAGCTGGTCTCTGGCTGCGACCCTCCCGGCGGCTGTCGACCCTCTGGGATCTCAGGCAGTCTTTGCTTAGAAACTGGGAGCCTGTTTGCAGTTTGGTAGGGGGTGCCCTCTCCGGGGCCGAGTTTGCCCCTTTCCGGCTCTGGCGGGCCCCGCCTGCCTGCTGTGTCCGGCGGGGGATGGGGCGGTCCGCAGCCGGCTAGCTCTCCTCTGGTATCGCTCAGTCCTTCGTTCTGTGAGCGGGCCGGCAGTGCCTTAGATTTGGGCTTTTCGCGGGATAGTTTTCTCTCTCTGGCTGCCCCACAGTTTAGGTTACTATCTCACGTTAGCTCCCTCAGATTGCCCTCAGGGCACTCGGGCCTGGTCCTTACCCTAGGCAGTGCCGCCCGCTCCTCTCTGTTCAGCTCCCACTTGCTGGTGGCGGATGCGAGCGTCTGGGGTTCTTTGCTGGGAGTTGCCTTTAGGCACGTAATCTGTGGGTTTTATTTATTTTTTCTCCCAGTTATGTTGCCCTCTGAGATTCGAAATCTTCCCCCAAACCCGCTGGTGAGAGGGTTTCCTGGTGCTTGGAAATTTCTCCTCTTTTTCGACTCCCTCCCCGGGATGGGTCTCCGTCCCTAACTCTTTAGTCTCTCTTTTTATCTTTTATAATTTCTCCTACCTGCTTTCGAAGATAATGCGCTGTCTTTCTGGATGCCTGACGTCCTCTGCCAGGGTTCAGAAGTAGTTTTGTGAAGTTTGCTCAGCGTTCAGATGTTCTTTCGATAAATTTGTGGAGGAGAGAGTGGTCTCCCCGTCCTATTCCTCCGCCATCTTAGCCCCTCTCCCGGGTTGAAACTTTTACTAATATATAAAGATCTTTGTCTCTTGTAATCATTTTTTATTTGAAATTTATTTATTCTGATAATAATAAATACACGCCAGCCCTTTTTATTTACTATTCAGATGGAAGATAGTTTTCCATGTTTTAACTCAACTTCTTTGTGTCTTTTAATCTAAAGTGATTCTTTTGTAAAAAGCATATAGATAATGTTTCTTTTTAATCCATTTTGCCAGTTCCTATCTTCTAACTGGAGAGTTTAATCCATTCACTCTCAATTACTTGTAAGGAAAGACTTGATTCTGCCATTTTGCCATTTGGCTTCTGTATCTCTTGTGTATGCTTTCTTCCACTTAATTCTTCCATTGCTATTTAAAAATTGTTTTTTTGTAGTGTATCATTTTGATTCTCTTCTTATTGTGTTTCCTATATTTCTTAAATTATTTCAATGGTTATCTTAGAAATTGCAGTTTACACCCTAAACATTTAACAATCTAATTTGAACAGTACTGCCTTACGTTCAGTAGTGTCTGAACACTGCTTCTAGCCTTCTCTGTCCCTACACTTTTTATTGTTAATATCACAGATTATACCCTTATACACTATATGCTCATTAACATAGGTTTATAAGTTTTATGTGTTTGTATTTTAAATTATATAGTGAAGCAAAAAAAAAAAGAGTTGCAAAACAAAATATAGTGATATTGACTTTTATATTTACTTATATAGTTATACCTTTAGCAATGTTCTTCATTCCTTCATATGACTTCAAGTTACTATCTGGTGTCTTTTCAGTCTGAAAGATTTCCTTTAACATTTCTTGTAAGGCAGGTCTATTAGTAAAGTGGATTTCTTTAGGTTTTATGTTTTTCCTTAGCTTTTAATTTCTACTTTATCCTTAAAGGATACTTTTGGTTGATAGCTTTTTTTTTTCTTTTTGATTCTCCAAGTTCCCATGTTTGGAAAACTCAACAGTGGCCACAAGAATAGAAAAGGTCAGTTTTCATTCCAATTCCGAAGAAAGGCAATACCAAACAATGTGCAAGCTACCGCACAATTGCACTCATCTCACACGCTAGCAAAGTAATGCTCAAAATTCTCCAAGCCAGACTTCAACAGTACGTGAACCAGGAACTTCCAGATGTTCAAGGTGGATTTAGAAAAGGCAGAGGAACAAGAGATCAAATTGCCAACATCTGCTGGATCATCAAAAAAGCAAGAGACTTCCGGAATAACATCTACTTCTGCTTTATTGACTACGCCGAAGCCTTTGACTGCATAGATCACGACAAATTGTGGAAAATTCTTCAAGAGATGGGAATACCAGACAACCTGACCTGGCTCCTGAGAAATCTGTATGCAGGTCAAGAAGCAACAGTTAGAATTGGACATGGAACAACACACTGGTTCCAAATTGGGAAAGGAGTACGTCAATGCTGCATATTGTCATCCTGCTTATTTAACATATATGCAGAGCACATCATGCAGAATGCTGGTTGGATGAAGCACAAGGTCAAATCAAGATTGCCAGAAGAAATATCAATAATGTCAGATACACAGATGCCACCACCCTTATGGCAGAAAGTGAAGAAGAACTAAAGAGCCTCTTGATGAAAGTGAAAGAGGAGAGTGGCTTAAAACTCAACATTCAGAAAACTAAAATCTTGGCATCTGGTCCCATCACTTCATGGCAAATAGATGGGGAAACAATGGAAATGGTGTAAGACTTTATTTTGGGGGGCTCCAAAATCACTGCCAAGGGTGACTGCAGCCATGAAATTAAAAGACACTTGCTTCTTGGAAGAAAAGCTATGACCAACCTAGACAGCATATTAAAAAGCAGAGACATCACTTTACCAACAAAGGTCTGTTTAGTCAAAGCTATGGTTTTTCCAGTAGTGATGTATGGATGTGAGATTTGGACTATAAAGAACGCTGAGCGCCGAAGAATTGATAGACACGAGTTTGAGTAAGCTCTGGGAGTTGGTAATGGGCAGAGAAGCCTGGTGTGCTGCAGTCCATGGGGTCGCAAAGAGTCGGACATGACTGAGCACCTGAACTGATGCTCCTATGTTAGGTACTTTGTGTTATCCTATTGCCTTCTGGCTTCCATCCATGGTTTCAAATAAGAAATCAACCAATAATTTAGGTAAGATTGTACTGTGTCAGTTATTTTTCCCTTCTTTTTTTGAAGTATTCTATCTTGTCTTTGTCTGTAGATCATTTACACTGTGCATCAATGTGAATCTCATTGAGTGCATCCTGCTTGGAGTTGTTGAGTATCTTGATGTTCAGTTTCATTTCCTTCATCAAATTTGGAAATTTTTCTGCCTTTTTTGTTGTTATTGAAGTATTCCTTCTGTCTCCTTTGCTCTGACTGTTGTTACTGGAACTAATTAGGAAACTTTTCATTTTACTTTTTGTACTTTTCATAATTTCTGTTTGTCCCTTTAGATGATTTTTATGTCTTGTTGAAAGTCTCATTTAGTTAATGCACTGTTTTTGTGGTTTTCTTTAGTTCTTTACCATGGTTCACTTATCTCTTTGAACATATTTAATACAGTTGATTTGATGTCTTTTTCTAGTAAGTCCAGTGTCTAGGCTTCTTTAGGGACATTTTGTGTCATTTTTCTCTTTTGAATGGGCCATACTTTCCTCTTTCTTTACAGTATTCTAACTGTATATTCCACGGGGTACAGAGTTCAACATGACTGAGCAATTTTCACTTTCATTTTCACTCCTAAATTGCAAGCAGATTCTTTACCATCCTAGCCACCAGGGAAGCCCCTCTGCCAAAAGAAAAAAAAAAACAGCAACAGAAAGTTTGATTATTTTGTAAATTGAGAATGAGGTTTATCAATAGTTTTCCAATATTTTAAATATGGTTAGTATAGATTATACTTGGAATTCTGCAGTAAGTATTTTGCTTTATTAATGAACACTGGCAAAACAGGAAATAATATGAAATTGAAAATTAATGAGTGACTTTAACATACTGAGGAAATCACATACATACATACTCCACTATTTTGCTCATATCACTCCCCAAAGCAGCCATGTTAAACATATTTAATCTCTCTTCCCAAAAATATATATTTGTATTTGCTCAGATGACACCATCATTAAAGTATTTTCAGCACAGCTTCAAAATTATGAAAGAGTGAAATTTATGTACATACTGTAATTGCATTCTTAGCCAATGGTTTATACTAAATTAACAAAGTACAGTAAGTTAAATGAGCAAGTCTATTTCTATACAATAATTACTTTAAGACTCAACTTGCTAACCCCAGTGAAATATTGCCTTACCTAATAATTATATGTTTCAGAATATTAAGGACACGAGTTGAAGCTAAAACAAATTTATTTCTATGTAAAACATAAAATTATTTTCATTGCATTGTCTTATAGAGGTAAGTGAAAATATGTTATAATGGCAAGTTTGACATAAAAAAAAAAAGATACAAAAATATGTTAACTCCTGGCCATATGATATGAACTATTCATTCCCAGTATATTTTTTGTATGATTTGACTATCTAAAATATTAGTTCTTATTCATCTTTCTATATGCTAAATAGTCATAATCAAATATTAACTGAACTTGCAGCAATTTTAATACACCCGACTCAAGACAAAGCTGTCTACATAACAGGAAATTTCAAAATTTACCTCTATAAAGGTTCTCTTTGAAATGTCAAATTTACAAAAATAAAGGCAACCCCTATGCTTATTCACAATATCTAGGAAAATATTTTAAAATGCCTGGAGTTATTTGTGTGAAAATGTGAGATGAAACTATTACACCACAAGATGGCAGATTGAGGCCACTAAACCAATGTTTCTTGCAAAAGGAAAGGTATTATTTTCTCTTTTATTTACAAGTTGAAAATTTTACAGAATTTTTAATAAAATAATAGAAGTTGCATATAATTCAGATATTTACTGATTATTGGAGCTCTAGTGTAAGTCAAATGTTATTTTTCAATCAAGATTCTATTTTCTGTTTTGTTATACACAGTTCAGTTCAGTGCTCAGTTGTGTCCGACACTGTGACTCCATGGACTGCAGTACGCCAGGCTTCCCTGTCCATCACCGACATTTGGATCTTGCTCCAACTCCAGTCCATCGAGTGGGTGATGACATACAACCATCTCATCCTATGTCATCCCCTTCTCCTTCCACCTTCAATCTTTCCCAGCATCAGGGTCTTTTCCAATGAGTCAGTTCTCCGCATCAGGTGGCCAAAGTTTTGGAGTTTCAACTTCAACATCAGTCCTTCCAATGAATATTCCGGACTGATTTCCTTTAGGACTAACTGGTTTGATCTCCTTGCAGTCCAAGGGACTCTCAAGAGTCTTCTCCAACACCACAATTCAAAAGCATCAATACTTTGGCGCTCAGCTTTCTTTATAGTCCAACTCTCCCATCCATACATGACTACTGGAAAAAAAATAGCTTTGACTAGACAGACCTTTGTTGGCAAAGTAATGTCTCTGCTTTTTAATATGCTGTCTAAGTTGGTCATAACTTTTCTTCCAAGGAGCAAGTGTCTTTTAATTTCATGGCAGCAGTCTCCATCTGCAGTGATTTTGGAGCCCCCAAAATAAAGTCTCTCACCATTTCTATTGTTTCCCCATTTATTTGCCATGAAGTGATGGGGCCAGATGCCATGATCTTAGTTTTCTGAATGTTAAGTTTAAGACAACTTTTTCACTCTCCTCTTTCACTTTCATCAAGAGGCTCTTTAGTTCTTCTTCACTTTCTGCCATAAGGGTGGTGTCATCTGCATATCTGAGGTTATTGATATTTCTCCCTGCAATCTTTTTTCAGGCTTGAGCTTCATCCAGCCCAGCATTTCACACGATGTACTCTGCATATAAGTTAAATAAGCAGGGTGACAATATGCAGCATTGACGTCCTCCTTTCCCGATATGGAACCAGTCTGTTGCTCCATGTCCAATTCTAACTGTTGCTTCTTGACCTGCATACAGATTTCTCAGGAGCCAGGTCAGGTTGTCTGGTATTCCCATCTCTTGAAGAATTTTCCACAGTTTGTTGTGATCTATGCAGTCAAAGGCTTTGGCATAGTCAATAAAGCAGAAGTAGATGTTATTCCGGAAGTCTCTTGCTTTTTTGATGATCCAGCAGATGATGGCAATTTGATCTCTCATTCTTCTGCCTTTTCTAAATCCACCTTGAACACCTGGAAGTTCCGGTTCAGGTACTGTTGAAGCCTGGCTTGGAGAATTTTGAGCATTACTTTGCTAGCGTGTGAGATGAGTGCAATTGTGTGGTAGTTTGAACATTAGTTGGCATTGCCTTTCTTTGGGATTGGAATGAAAACTGACCTTTTCCAGTCCTGTGGTCACTGTTGAGTTTTACAGATTTGCTGGCATATTGAATGCAGCACTTTCACAGCATCATCTTTCAGGATTTGAAATAGCTCAACTGGAATTCCATCACCTCCACTAGCTTTGTTTGTAGTGATGCTTCCTAAGGCCCACTTGACTTCACATTCCAGGATGTCTGGCTCTAGGTGAGTGATCACGCCATCGTGGTTATCTCGTTCATGAAGTTCTTTTTTTGTATAGTTCTTCTGTGTATTCTAGCCACCTCTTCTTAATATCTTCTTGCTTCTGTTAGGTCCATACCATTTCTGTCCTTTATTGTGCCCATCTTTGCATGAAATATTCCCTTGGTATCTCTAATTTTCTTGAAGAGATCTCCAGTCTTTCTATTGTTTTTCCTCTATTTCTTTGCATTGATCGCTGAGGAGGCTTTCTTATCTCTCCTTGCTATTGTTTGAAACTCTGCATTCAAATGGGTATATTTTTTATTTTCTCCTTTGCCTTTAGCTTTTTTTGTTATATTAGGGCATACTATATACTTTTTTTATTAAATAAAATTCATCATTTTCTATAATTAAATGTCTAAAGATTTTTTCAAACTGCCAAGTGGTCTGTGTATCCCATAAATATCAAGGTGAGCACAACACTTTTGACTTTATTTCTGAATAAAATTTACTTTTTTAGGCCACATTTGGAATCATGAGATATTTATAGTTACTAAGAATGAACTAATGAAACAAAAACAAAAAATACTTGAAATATTTTTTACTTTGAAATAACTTTATTTAAATTTTTTTTGTTTTTATTTCAATTTTTGGAATCTTTACCTGTATGATCCCTTCTCATCTTGATTTTTAGTCCTTTAATATCATAAGATTTGCTTATATTATAAGATACATAATGCTGATGGTAGCACAAGTGTATATATTCAATGTGTGTCTAAACTCAAAAAATTGTGCATATCAATTAATTGTATATATTTTATGTAGTTTTTAATACCACTATACCTCAACAAAGCTGAGAAAAAATAAAATCTATTGGTTCTTTAAATGAATAAATAAAATATATCTTGTATTTGTATTCTTACATTTATATTTGATATTGTATTCAAATTACCATTATGAAGCCAAGACAACTATATTATAGGAGGAAAATCTATGATGAGGATTTGGTGAAGATGTAAATACAGGTAGCATCTGGTGAGAAAGTTCCTAGACATCAACAAATTATAAAAATATGTGTGTGTTTTTTTTTTTTTTTTGAGGGAATAGCTAGATGTCCAATGAGGCTATGTCATAGACAATGCATTTTGTTATTATAGCCAGAGAGTGAGACTAAAAACATGTTTTCAAAGACAACTTAACTTTCCAAAAGAAATTTCTGGATGATTCAGTCAGTTTGGGGAATTCTCTTTTTTAGATGTTAAATTAGGAGCTTGTTTTAATTTGATTTAACATTTATAAAGATCAAATTTATAGCCCTATGAAAGATGACAAGATGGGAAGGAAGAGGCTATTTTGGGCAATAAAAATCAACTAGGAGTCTTTTCCACAACTCATGATTAAAAAAAAAAATGAAAATTCAGGCATAAGAATCAAAACAGGAAGGATGCCTGATATGTTGGAGTAATTACGTAGTTAAGTGCAGGGAATTCTTAATAAGTGATTAGTTTGAGGATTACTTACTTATTAGTTTAACAAATTAATTAAGCTCTTATATTATGCTTAGGCACATTTTTAAATGTTAGGTTACAATTCTGAAAAGACAAAATCCAAAGCATTACACAATTTATCTTTTACTGGGAATACATTCACTGTGATGGTTTGTTCCAGGCAAAGGAAATTAAAACTGCAAACACCTTGAAACTAATATGTTTTAAATACACTGAAAAGTCCCAAGCTACAATACAAGAATGAAAAGGGGAAAGGAAATTGGGATGCATTTCTTAATATCTAAAACATTGGACAATATTTTAAAATCTCCTACTAATTTGTGTATCAGCTTTGCATGGGCATTGAATATATAGAAGTAAACAAACATTTTTTTTTTTGACAAATTATAGAGAACTTAACTATATTAGGGAGTATGAACCAATGTCAGATAAATGTCTGTTGGTGTGAAGAAGAGGAAAGAGTCAAGTTTAATGTCTGCAATGTTTTCTTAGTAAAGCCAGCTGTTTTTGTAACAATGCCGTTTATCTAGGGGCTTCCCAGGTAGTACAGTGGTAAAGAATCTTTGGTCCCTGGGTCGGGAAGATCCCCTGGAAGAGGAAATGACAATCCACTCCAGTACTCCTGTCTGGAAAACTCCCATGAATAGAGGAGCTTGGGGTTCTACAGTCTAGGGGGATCACAAAGAGTCGGGCATGACGTAGAGACTAAGCACAGCACACACACAACCTAGATGAAAACGTCACAAACAAAGCAGTTATTGCTGAAGCATGATGGAAGAATGGAGGTAATAAGTACTGCTTTTTAAAAGAATTTGCTATGATATAAACTACCAGAAGCTGTCAGTACAAACTAAAATCTTATTGAAAATTATATATAGTCAATATTTTAATGGTAGAATATAATTATAGTAAGTGATGTGTACAGTCCTATTGAAAGTTAAAAGGAAGAACATATTAGGTTGAGGAAACAGAGAAAGCTTACCAATCGACATAAAGCCTCAAGAATGGGTAGGATTTTGGCAAAAGTAAGGTGTGTTAGGGAGAAAATTTATTGAAGCAGAAGGCAAAACAGAGATGCAATCAAGGAAACTTAAAAAGTGTAAAAGAAGGCCGTTTTAGAAAAAAATGGTATATGCTTGCTCATGCATAGGATACAAATGCATAAAATTAATATACTGCAAATGTATTCATTCAACTAGGGGAGTAACTTTCATATTCTTCAATTATATTATATTTTCATCTAGTCTGCATGGTATCAATGATAATGCAAAGGTAAATTGAGGTAAAGAATGAATAAGACAGGAATGAGAGTTCTTTCATTGACGGCATGGAGATTGTGTTTGTGTGTACAATGAAGAAAATCTGCCTTGAACATCAACAGTTTGAGTGCATCCAGGCTAAACAATTCTCCACACAAAACATCATGGAGTTCTTCAGGCTGAATCCTGAACCAACAGTTTTAGTTCAGAGAGAAAAGTTTCTTAATAAAAGGCACATATTGACTTAAAGGATGCAATGCATGCAAGGGCCAGGCTAGACTGCATTACTGGTATAGAAATGTACAGACTTCATGGATTATTAACACATATATATTTGCTTGCTTGAGGTTAAAGGAGTAGAGGCTTTTTAATTACCTGTGATTTGCTGTACTTTGCATGGTGAATATCTTCTTATAATGATACACCAGGAGAGAGGTATCACCTATCAGAGGAAAAGAAATATGGTTACAGAATATGAGAAAGAATGTGAATGAAGAACTATGCATGTAATAGTATCTTGCTAGGTACAAGTAGTGCATGGTCATGCCATTAATATAGATAAAAGTTTGTGAATGAAGGCTTTGGTAGTGCAGGGAAGAACAGAGAGTAACAGTAAATAATTTTATACATATATATAAGATTATGTATATATGTATATTTTATATATATATATATATACATACATACATAATATTGTTTTTCATTTTCTCCGTTGTGTCCAACTCTGTGACACCATGTACTGCAGCATGCCAGGCTTTCTTGTCTTTCACTATCTCCCTGAGTTTGCTCAGACTCACGTGCATTGAGTCGATGATGCCATCCAACCATCTCATATATATAATTTATCGTTCTTAGGAAAGTTCTGATGGAGCATACAAGTGAGAACTCAGAGAAATTATCATACGGTGAACATTAACACTGATACATACAGAAGGCCTTTCTTTAATTTTTGTCTTCTGAAACAAAGGACAGAAAACGTCTTTGAATTTGCATTTCCTTGTGGTTGAACACTGAACTACAGTCAATGTTATATAAGTCCATTCTCATTTCATTCTTATCTCTATTTATATGTCACTTCCTCAAACAAATCTTCACTCAAAAAAAACTAAGATATTCACCAGTTGTGATTTTTGCCGTGTCCTAATTTTCTTTGTAATGATTTATCACTTCTTGGCATTATATCGTGTATGCTATTTGTCTGAAGCTATTAGTCTGAAATAATTTAATAATAATTTTGGAAGTAGGGCAGATGAACTAGATAGTGGTTATGATCTCATCTTAGCCAGTGCTACAATTAAAAAAATGGATTGCTATTAATTTTATACTATAAAGTTACTGTTAAGAATCAAATATTCTTTGCCTGTTAGAAGGATAAAAGTTTCTTAGTTCAATCATAAATCATACAATTCTAATGTAAAATTGTGCTCCTGCTTTTGTGTTTTCTGTATCTGCAGTTGTAAATTTATTTTGGTGACTATCAAGGCAGAAACTGACTTCATCTTTTCCTTTCTTTTCTGATTGCAAATAATTAGATTATACAGAATATCTGGAGACTATAGCTGGTGTAGGTGTTGATCAAAGGGGCACAGATATTAAGACAAGATGGCACTCTATGTAATTCACTTGATGTGGTTCATTTCTTTGGTTAGATAAATCTAAATTTTTGTCATTTAGCCATTACTGAGGGAAAAGAAGATTAATGTTCTAATTTGAATTTCTCCTGCCACAAAATATGTCTAATACTTGTTTTTCTTCCATTTTAAACTTTCATTTGGCACCGAATATTACTTACATTAAGTAATAAGAGATATTTACAAGTAACCATGTATAGTCTTTCAGTTTTTTATTGTCTTACCCTGAGCTTTCAATGAGGCCTGACATTGGGTTAACAAGCTGTTACAGTGAAAAGCTTTATGAGATAAATTTAACTAGTATTTCAGGTTTCCAGGGATAACAACCAGCGGCTAAACCATTAAGATAATTACAGGGACAGAGAAGTGAACTGAGGCAGTTTGTCAGACCAAGAAATAATGGATCTAACTAAATTGAATTCTGTGAAAAATAATAACAATAAAGTGCATTCTCTAAGAAACAGAGAGGAATTTTAAGCCAATCCTGAGTCACTGGCAGTATCTCATTTTAAAAGAAGTTACTCAGGAGAATGACTTAAATGCGCTAAGTGTAAAACGTGTGCTAATATACATAAATAGTATGAGCTTTTTAAAGTATCATTATATTGGAATATTTAAATATAAAGAGATTTTAAGCTTTGCTCTAAATTTGTCAATTTAAAAAAGCATAATTAGAGCATATTTATTTTTTCACCAATAAATGAAGTGATATTCATAGATAATTTAAGTATACTGATTACTAAGGAAAATGATCCATAATTATTTAAAGGAGGATTTACCCTAATATTTTATACATGCTAGGAAGAGAGAACAGATGGTTTTTGTGTTTATTTAGTTTGAAGCTTATACCATGGAAGTAATTGTTTTATATTCCACTTATTGTAGTTCAAATGCATCTTGCAGTAAATATTTCTAAAAACAAAGTATTTTTTAATGATATTTAGATATATGTTTAGATTTTTACCTAAAAAGGTGTCTTGTCTCAAATTTAAAATGACCTTGATTTTTTTTTTCAACAGAACATGTAGAAAACTTGCTATGAATTCATGAAAGGAGTGGGATAAGTAGAGGTGGGAGGGAGGTCCAAGGAGGGATTATATGTATACATATAACTGATTTACTTCTTGTACAGCAGAAACTAATGCAACATTGTAAAGCAATTTTACTCCAATAAAAAATGCTTTTAATATATCATTCAAAAGTAATTAAATGCTTTCAATTATTTGAATCTCTTTGGTTTTGTACATTTTTAACAATAAAAAGAATGGAGAAATATAATTTCAGTGTTTGTACAATGTGGCACATACTATAAATAATTTCATTCTTATAGATAAGTATTCAGAGAAGGGTGACACCTATGCTTAACATACTTAACATAACAATTCAATCTATTAGATTTGCATCTAGTTTCTTTTGCTGCCAGGGCATTGATTGTCACATTTATAGAAATGTTTAAGAAACTGTCAGCCAAAGTAAGAGAATCTGATGGACTTCTCACTGTAGAAAGGAGTGATTACTGGAAATGCGATCTCTAATGATTCAAAGTGTATTGATTTCAATTTACTTTCAATAATTTTTGTCCTAAAACTGAATGCGGACTCATTGAAATGCATAATTAGAAATAGAACTTGAAGACTTGCTACCAACTATAGGCAACATGTTCAGTTGGGAACACTGCCATTCATCCATTTACCTCCTAGCAAAATTACCTAATTCTTTAAATCTCAGGACAGAAAAGCCCTGGGGAATGAACAAAGATCACCTAGTCTATAGAAAGAGCCTGCTTTAATATAACCTTGTATGTAATGAATGACTGAAAATAACAAAATTATTTTAAAATCTCATATAAATTGCTTGTCTCTTTCCTTTATCTTCTCAATTTACATTTAGTTGCAGATTCTGCGGGGAGAACTGAATGCCCATGTATTATATACTGTATCATTTACGATGAAATGTGTAGGACCGTTCTTTGTGTCACATGGATTTGAGTGTGTTCTGTTATGCCACAAGAAGATTAGATTCTAGGAGATTTGGGGTTTTATCTTCCTGGGTTAATTACTCTGGGTGTATGTACAGATGCAAAATAACAGTTTTATGGCATATGGAAGTTCTGAATCTTAGTTGAACCTGGCAAATGTGACCTAGTTTCAATGATGAAAAATATTAAGTATATAACTAGATGTAAAATGACAAGGATAATATGATAAAATCCCTTCTTATATAATAGCTAATCAGTTTATGCAACCTTGGTCATTAAATAATAATTAATTAACCTATAGTGATTAATTTAAAGGAAAATTGCACCTCTATTATAATCCACCAAATGTAAAATAGATAGCTAGTGGAACATTGCTGTATAACACAGGGAACTCAAGCCATGCTCTGAGATAACCCAGAGGGGTGGGATGTGGTGAGGGGGTGGGAGGGAGGTTCAAGAGGGAGGGTACATATGTATACTTATAACTGATTCACATTGTTGTATGGCAGAAACCAACACAGCATTGTAAAGCAATTATTCTGCAATTAAAAGTAAAAAAAAAAGAAAAAACAGGGTAATGATCTTGTAATTTGTTTTATAGGTATTGCCTCCATGAGAAGTGAAAACAAACAGTTTATACAGTTATAAATCTTCCAGTTCAAGATGTTAAACTGAGCACATCAGCGAGACCCTTCTTACAGGCAAGACCTCATTTAAATTATTTTAAATGTAAAGTGATTTAAATATCTAACATGCTAAAGAAAAGAAGGGGGCATCAGTATTGAGAAATTTCAATATATTTATAAGAAGTCAATAAATAGATGGATAATTTATAAAATGGATATAAAAGCAGCAAGATGGAATATATGCAGAGAGAACTTCATAGTGGGAGTATATATTGGCACTATTGCATATAGATAACAAACTTGCTGCAACAAGTAGCAAACAACAAGATTAGGCAAAGAAACAGTACTTAAAAAGGGAAAGAAAATTGAGCAAAAGGAAGGGATATTGGATAACCTGAGCTAAAGTTTTATGGAACTGCCAGGCTAATAAATTAAGCAATAGAGGTACCAAAATGTTATCTAAAAATATAGTAATAACCATCAGATGATTAGATGAAAGAAAAAGAAATCATTGAAAGGAATCGATTTGGGAAGTGGTGGGCATGGGGAGAAAAAAAGGAGGGAGAAAAATCTATTTCTTCTCATTATAATTCCTACTGTGCAATTTCACTTTTTAACACAATGGTTATATTACTTTCACCAAAGTAACAGTGATACAATAATACAAACCTTGCTCACATTTATGTCTACTCATATGAATCCAGTCAATAGTGGCATGACGAACTCAGATAAATCCCATGGGAAAAATGACGAATGCTCTTAAAAAATGGTTGAAAGTTAAAAGGGACGTGAATTATATTTTAAGATAGCATGCATAGCATGTCACTTACTACGAAATATTTCTTAATTGCTAATGCTGGGAAATAATGAGCTCTGTTTGTTTAAATAATTTCCTGGAGAATAGCTTTCTCCTTTCAAATGAGAACCTTAAAGTATTGTGTAACTGACCTGTGTGGGAAACAGAATGACTCAGTAAATAAGTTTATTCTACACAACTTAAACTGTTAGTGAATGGATACTCATGTGATCTATGTTGTTCAGTCCCTAAGTCATGTTCAACTGTTGAGGACTCCATGGACTGTAGCACACCAGGCTTCCCTGTCCTTGTCCTTCCCCTCCCTGTCTTAATCTCCTGGAGTTTGCTCAAACTCATGTCCAATGAGTCACTGATGCCATCTAACCGTTTTATCCTCTGTCATCCTCTTCTCCTTCTGCCTTCAGTCTTTCCCAGCATCAGGGTCTTTTCCAATGAGTCAGCTCTTTGCATCAGGGGGCCAAATATATTGGAGCATCAGCTTCTGCATCAGTCCTTCCAGTGAATGTTCAGGGTTGATTTCCTTTAGTATTTGACAGATGTGATCTCCTTGCTGTCCAAGGGACACTCAAGAGTCTTTTCCAGCACCACAGTTTGAAAGCATCAATTCTTAAGCACTCAGCCTTCTTTATGGCCCAAATCTCATATCCATACATGACTATCAGAAAAGCTAAAAACATAGCTTTGACTATTCAAAACTTTGCCAGCAAAGTGATGTCTCTACTTTTTAATATGCTCTCCAGGTTTGTCATAGCTTTTCTTCCAAGGAGCAAGGGTCTTTTAATTTTGTGGTTGCAGTCACTGTCTGCAGTGATTATGGAGCCCAAGAAAATAGAATCTGTCACTGTTTCCATTTTTCCCCCCATCTCTTTGCCATGAAGTGACGGGACCAGATGTCATGATTTTGGTTTTTTGAATCTTGATTCTTAAGCCAGGTTTTTCACTCTTCTCTTTCACCTTCATCAAGAGGCTCTTTAGTTCCTCTCCTATACTTATATTTTTCCATAGATATTGGCACACTAGTAAAATATTCACATTGTGCATAGACAGCTCAGTGAATAATTAGAGTTTCTAAAAACTAAACAAAAGCAAAATGACTGCATAAAATTTTTATTGGCAGTAACTGCTGGGAAATTATAGATCTGCTTCTCCAGCCGATAAAAATACATTTCAACACAAATTCAATCCTTGAAATAATTATTGAGAAATAAATATAAGCCAAGAGCTAGTATCTTTGCTCACATCATTTTGGAGTAAAATCTTTAGAACTGTCATCTGTGAATATGAAAAACAATCATATTCATGAATGGGAAACAAAGATTCATCATATTCTTGATTGGAATGGCATGTAAACTGTTTGAATCAGAAGATGCTGAGTATAAGAATAGAAGAGAATGATAACATGACCTAAGATAGAGTAATAAATAATGTCTACTGCTCTGATTTTATAGATGATAGCTCACCTGCTCTGTTCTGGGCTGAATAAATGCCACTCACCACAGTTGTGTGAATAACAGCTGCCTGATCAGCACTTCCGTTGTTGAGCAACAATACAGTCAATATATCTGATTTTTATTCCAGGAAGCCTTTGTTTTTATAGATTCTAAGAAACTATGCCACATTTAGGATTTTGTGCCAATCATACAGCTTTAGTGACTCAATTAAGGAAAGTAGAAATTTAAATCTAATGTGAATTATTTGTTTTTTATGAAATAAATTTGATAACCTTTCATGAGAAAGGATAAACCAAGCTTTAAATGGTCTGAATTATTATACAACTTTAATGGGCATGCAATATCAAAAGATACCATGAAATGAAGTAAGAGACTAGTCACTTACTGAAGCTTTTATTTTGTAGTTCGAATAAATCACGAATAATTATAGGGCTTCACTATGTATATCACTTTGCTGTACAATTTTTATTAGAAAAGAAGAATCACTTAAGTACTTACTAATATTTTTTAACAATAATCCTCTATTCAGAGACTACTTAAATTTAAGAAACATTCATTGAAAACTTCCAGCTGCTCTATACCCTCAAACATCTGGAAAGAGAAAGTACCTACAAGTCCTATATACAAACAAAGAAAATAAAGATAGCAAAACATAATCAGATTTTGCTATATCTTTTGCCTGAATATTAGCTAATTTGACTAAAATTATCATTTTGATAAAGGAAAACATCCATCCCATAGTTTCCAATTAATGTTTAGGTTATTTTTATATATTTGTTTTAGTCACATAAATATTTTAAAATTTAAATGTTTCTTTTTGAAGAGAAAAATCAATATGAATGCCCAAATTTGTAGATACTATTCATTCAGTCACCATTATTTTTACCAGGACTGGGTTGTTCAAACTCCTCACATTCTGAAGATCTTTAGCACTAAGCCTTGATTGGCCTTTTGGGATATAAGCTCTATAAATTATAAAGTATTCACTGTATTTTGGGATCTTTGGATGGCGCTTTCTCAAAAATACATCTAGGTAAATTGTTATAATTTGAAATTATCTATTAAAAGTATTTAAAATATTATTTGAGCAGAAAATATATCTTAGGAAATCCACATCTATAGCATATAAATGTTATATGAAAAGCTTTTTTTCCTTTTTTGACAGAAAATCTGTGATTTTAGTCAAACTAAGTAATGTATAGGCAGAAAATGACAAACCAAAACCAGATATGTCAAGGTAATACTATAATATGAATTCTAATTTCTGTAAATATGAATTGAAATATGAGAATCTCTATTTCTGCTTGCCAAATGTACACATGCACCTATGCAGAAAGTTTTCTTCTGAACACTCAAAACAAATAACCTCAAAATTAATCCCAGACTCAAGATATAAAGCCTAAGGCGATATCATATTGCCAGAGAATCAACTTAGAATAGAAATGGTGCTAGCAATTATCTCATTTATTATTTAGGGAAGTAAGACCAGATTAAAGTGACTTGTTTATGGTCAGTTAGAGCGGGGAACAAGTGACTTCAGTAAAGAAGTCACATATCTGCTAATTCATCCATTGATTTGTATGTCTATCCATTTACGCCTGCTTCCCTCTCTCCTTCAATTCCTTATTTACTTGTTTCAAAATACAATTTGAATACATTTCCCCAATAAAGTCTGTCATTATAGCCCATAGAAAGGTTAAATTGAATTTCAGTAACTCTCTACTTTTTCATTCATCACTAATGACAACATATTATAAATAATTGAGGATTTTTATATGTAAAGTGTAATCTTTTTCTGATCCTTTCAAGGACAAAGTTCTTAGCGCCTGATAACAGTTTCTAGGAGCCAGCAAGCATGTAATAAACATTATAAAAATAATAAATATGGTATGACATCCTGTACATAAATGCCAGAATACAAATAATATATATACACTCAAAAGAACTGTTTTGCTTATGAATTATAAAAGGTCCTACAGACATGTGACTACCCCACAGTGCTTACCCCACACATCAGATGTGCTCACATTCTTTACATAACATACCAGTACTGAGATTTATACCTAGATTCTCAATTAAATCTTTACTAATTTAATCTGTATCCTTTCAATGTAATAAATCATAACCTGAGTAAAACAGCTCTTCTAGGTTCTCTGAATCCTCACAAGTTGTCAGGTCTGCCAGTCCTATGAACCCCACGCAGATATCCAGATCACTTCCTTTGGAGAACATGGCCCCAGTTCCACATCATTCTGGTTGATCTAATAATCATAAGGCCCACCTATTGCTGATTACATGTTTGGATCTCTTATAAGATAGGCTATACAACCGCTCTGTTGAGCAGAGAAATAGAAGCATTGGAAGTGTTTGGAGTTGAATCACGTGCTAAAAGTGTAGACAGATGTCCTCCAAATCCTTCTGCAATTATGGTCCCAGTCCTTTCTAAGGCTGTATAAGCAATTTCTTTTACTTGGGCTAAACTTTATACTTCTAATATTTCTTAATATTGTTTACTTTTATAAATCAAGATACTCAAAATTAGTTCCTTTTTTTTTTTTTTCTATCATAGGAAGCAATAGCAGTAAATCAGGTCCTCGGTGATGGAATTTTAATATGGTAAACAATAGCTAGATTGGGGATTGATTTGATTTGAAAATACAAAAGGAATTAAGAAAGCTGTACAGGTTTTTTTTCCCTTGTTTACTTTTATACAGAGATTTATCATTTCCTGAACATTAAGGGGAAAATTACTATAAAAAGATAGGGTGAAGAATATCAGATTGCCATTTGTACAAAGTCTGTTCCTCTTTTTTCCTTGATGGGAAAACATCGAATCACTGATTCTCTTCATCGTATATTTTTTGGTTGTGTTTTGTTTTGTCTATATATATACTACTACTCAACAGCTCGTGGTATGATTGACATTTACATTGTTTCCAACTTTTTGTTACTATGAATAATGCGGCTATGAAAATTTGTATACATTTTTTTGTGTACATAGTTTAATTTCCTCTGATATATGCTTAAGAGTGGAATTACCAGATTATAGGGTAACTCTATCCTAAACCTTTCAAATACCAGCCAACTTATTTTTGAAAGCAGCTGAACCATTTTACATGCCTACCAGTAATATATGAGGGACAATATATATCATTGTCATTCCTCACTGTTACCTGTCTTTTTATTTATTGCTATTGTAGTAAGTGTGAAGTGGTGTCTCATTATGGTTCTAATTTTCGTATTCTTAATGGCTAAGATTGTTGAGCATTTTTTCAGGTGCTTATTACACATTTTTTATATCTTCAGAGAAATTTTTATTCATGTTGCTTGCCTTCTATTCATCTTAGAATTGACTTCTGCATATTTGTATTATTGAGTTGTAATAATATATATTCTAAATAAAGTCCCTTATTAAATATTTTCAACTTTGTAAATATTTTTCCCATTTTGGGAAAATGTTCCCCAATTTGTCCTTTCATTTTGTTGATATAGTCCTTTGAAGCACTGAAGCTTTAATTCTGATGAGGTTTAATTAATCTATTGTTTATTTTGTCACTTGTAATTTTGGCAGTTTTTCTAGAAAGGCTCTTTCTGACTCAAAATCACAAGGCTTTAATCATATTTTATCTTTTTCTGTTTTACAGGTTTAGCTTTCTCATTGAGGTCTGTGATACATTTTGAGTTAATTTTTGTTGTAAGGGTCTGTCTCACGTTTCTGCTATGGTAATCTAATTGTCTCAGAACTTTTGTTTAAAAAAAAAAACTGCTTTCTAATTGAACTGAATTGAACTCTTTTGAAAATCAATTGATCATTAATGTAAAAGTTTAGTTTGGGACTCTCAATTCTATTTTATGTTTATATGACCATCTTTGGGTCAATACTATACTATTTTGATTTCTCTAGCTTTCTCATAAGTTTTGAATTTGCACAGTATGAGTCTCTTCCAAATTTGTTCTTTTTAAAGAGTGTTTTGTCCACTCTTAATTCTTTCTATTTCCATATTAATTTTAAAATGTTTGCCAATTTCTGTAAGCAAAGCACCTAGCACTTTGGTAAGAACTGTATAGACTCTGTAGATTGACTTGAGGAATATTTGAGATTGATTCCGGTTGAAGAATATATCAACATCTCCACTAGACATTAAAAGAAAGTGAAAGTGTTAGTTGCTCAACTGTGTCCGACTCTTTGCAACCCCATGGACTGTGGCCCACCAGGCTCCTCTGTCCCTGGAATTCTTCAGGCAAGAATACTGGAGTGAGTAGCCATTCCCTACTTCAGGGGATCTTCTCAACCCAGGTATTGAACTTAAGTCTCCTGCATTGCAGGCAAATTCTTTACCTCTGAGGAACCAGAGAAGCCCAGACCTTAGAACATTCCAGTAAAAAATAGGAACTCTTTCTCATTGTCAGGGGAATAAAATGAACAAATAAATTAGCCCTACTTTGGACAGGTGTGATATAACTTCAGTTCCTAAATAACAGATACACAAGCAGGCATTGTCAGTTCCCAACTGCCAACACATAAGTGGGCACATCCTACACATTAAGGATTTTTTTGTATCTTAGGCCAGAGTTTTGTTCTTGTCTACCTGCTGGCATTTGGACAACAGTCAATTTTCTGTTTGTAAATAAGAAAGGTCAAAAAATACTTTGACTCTTTCACTGTGATCCATATGTTACCCAGAAAAGTTCCTGGACTCTTTCTTAAAAAAAGAGAAGTCTTTCAACATTACATTTCTAAACCCACTTTATGTGTTTCATGCTGTCACCCTAGTGTGACACATTCAGATTTCTCCTTTGGAAATCCTCCCACAGTTTTCCCCATTATATTGCTGCATAGCATTTAGTGCCATCAAACTCAGTATTTTTCATTATTATGGCATTCTTTTTTTGCCCTAAAATACTGTTTTAGCACTTGGACATTCTTCTTTCTCTCCACCTTTTGAAGATTGAGTTTTTTTCTGACTCATTATTTGTTCAGCTTTGCCTCTTCAAACACCACACTGACAATGGTCTCCTGCTGAGAAAATGTTCAGCATGAGTTTGACATTAAAATCTTTCCCATCATGTGTTAGAGTTTATGAGTTGTTATAATTTTAAACACATCATTTGGATATTCACTATTAAAATTTTCATTCAGATACATATTCAGCAAGTTGAGGTAAACTGAATGTGTCCTAATATATATATTAACTATTTTTCTTTTTTCAATATTTTATTGGAATATAATTGCTTTACAATGTTGTGTTAGTTTCTGCAGAACGTGAGTCAGTCATACGTATACATATGCCACTTCCTTCTTAAGTCTCCCTCCCGCTCCCCCATTTCACTCCTCCGTGTCATCACAGGACACCAAGCTGAGCTCCCTGTGCTATACAGCAGCTTCCCGTTAGCTCTTTAGTTTACACACGGTAGTGTGTATATTTCAGTGCTACTCTAAATTCTTCCACTCCTCTTCTCCAAGATATCTCTAGGTGGGATATCTCTTATGAAAAGAGATATCTTTCATCTCATAATTACATTCTATGGATCTACCATTGTACGCGAACATACACTCATGCTCACATGCATACACATACACATACTTTTCCTTCTGTAACTATTAGGCTCTGTAGTACAAGTCAACTAGAAATTGTTTCTCCATAGGGAGATTTCTGAAAAAGAATCCATGATACAATAAGCATTTTTTTCTTATGTCCTTGGAAAAATGAGTGTCTTTTTCCTTTGCAGAATGGTAGTGATATAATAGGTTAAAGGATACTACTTACGTGTTTTCTATTTAACAGAATGGATAAAATAGATTTACTATGTCAATAGTTGCTCATGGGAGCCAGGAAAGTATTGATTTCACCATTAAGGAGACCACAGCTACGAATGGAATCTTAACTTCATTAAGCTTAAGTAAGCACATTGCCATTACCCTAGACCCATCTGTCTTTTTCCATTGGCTGACCAAGAGTATCAAATGGGGTGTAATAGAAATCACAGCATTTGTAGTACAGTATAAGAGCAAAGGTATTGGAGTCCAAGTGCCTAGATGCAAATTTAGCATAATATGGACTAGCATTGGAACTTAGGTATGCTATTTAACATATAAATAAACTCTGGGATTCAGCTAAATAAAATGAGAATAGTAATCGTACCTGCTTCCTAGAGTAGGGATTGGGGTGCAATGAGATATTATATGTAATATTATCTTGTATTAAAAAAGTAACATAATAATTGCAATTACTCTCATTATTATTCACAATGAGCTTTTACATACATTTTTGATAAATTTAAAAATATTAGAATGTTTAGTTTGGAATATCTTGGATAATCCATCACTGCATTTTAACAAAAGGTGTTTATTGAAATTCAGGATACATTTGTGCTTATTTTTATGAAAGAAAAGTTCTGTGCATTTTGTGGCATTAGGAATCTATGTCAAAGTGTGCACAAGTGTTAACATACTAATGAAGAACAAGGAGAAACGGTAACTGATGAGTGTAGGTTTTAATTAAAATTTTAGATTGATAAATACAGTCACACTACCCAAATGTACAAGTAGACATAGGTAGAGTTTATTTGAAAAATGAATTAATTTTTAAATGGGCTACAGCTCATTGACTTATATTACTCAAAGTAACCTATACTGAAAATCCTGAGTGAGGCTTTGCACAAGCAATTGTTTTCATCTAAAAAACAAACAAACAAACAAACAAACATAAAAGAGGGGAAGGAGGGACTTGGATCCATCAGAGAGCACACAGAAAAGGAAATACACATGCAAATTAAGGCAAAGGTATTATCAGACACTACTTGCATCTATCTGAAAGAAATGGAGACACAGACAAATGTATATATAAATACACACACACATATATATATTTATAAATACAAATATATGTGAAGTATGAGAGATATAGCAGTATCCCATGATACTGTTAATGCTACTAATTAAATGAAATACATTAGTCAACATTGAAAATATAAAAGTTCAAAAATTAAGAGAAAGGATATTTCCCTGAAATCCAAATATTTCTGCCTAGTTCTCTAGGGGTACTAGATATGCATAGGTAAATAACAATCCCAGTCCAAATATCTTCTTAAAGGTGATTCCACAGTTCGGAATAGAAAATGCAGAAATCATGGAACAACCTCTCTTAGCCTCTTTTAAGGAGAAGATTTTTTCTTAGTCCCCTATTCCCTAAAATAAGAGCAGAGAGCACAAGTATGAATGTTCAGAAAGGATAAGAAGGAGGAGGAAGAAGAAGAAGAGAAATTTTATGGTCTCAAAGGGTATAAAATAAATAGAAACAAGAACAAGTGTTAAGAATGGTTGTGAAGAATGCATGGTGAAAGAATGTCTGAGTTGCTTTATTTGTGTAATAGAGGACATCTTGGTTACATGAAGAAAGGAGGAGCTGGTTTTATCAGCAGAGCACATTTATTCAGCACCATAGTGAGAACTGCCATATTTTTAAGGTACTCACATGACTTTTGGATACAAAGCTTACTAGATGAGAATGTCTATATTTCATTTATATATTGACAATTTCACAAGCATCTATAGTTAGTTCTGAAAGTTGATGAAATTGAAAAGGTTAATTTTTAGAAAAAGACATTTATAGGGTCTACCTAAACCTAAATTTTTTAGTGGCAGTGAAATCAACCTTCACTGAACTGAACTTAGACTATGAAAAAAAAAAAAAACCCAAAACGCTGCTTATATCCTATAAAGGAGGACATTTATGAATAATAACCTACCCTGTGCTTAAAGAAGCATTTAATTAGTTGTGGAATGTTATTAAAAAATCGACTGAGTTTTCAGTAAGTCATATCAGAAGGACTGAAGAGAAAGTAGGGACTAAGCATTTAAGCAAGATACAGAAAATGGATGCTTTCAAACATCTCATTTCTAATTAAATTATATGGGAAGGAGGTTTTCAATTCCAGGATGGATATACTAGATTCTTTAAGCTCAGTACTTCCTTTGCAATAGTTACCTGCACTAGCCAGGTAGATTACAAATATACTTTTAAAAACAATGAGGATACAATAAACAAAAACAGCAAGGATAGGATAAGCTAAAATCGTAGGGAGAATGACTCAGTCCATTGCAAGCTGAGGGTCACTGGATGTTTTCCTTACAGGAGGGTATAGACAATTTGGAGGGTTAGTAAGGATCTTATGTGGAAATGAGAAAAACATGGAAACTTTCAGACTTGGAAATTGTTAGGTAGTTAGAATAGGAAAAAGGAGTCCAGAATGGCGGTGGCTAAAAGAAAAAGAAGGGAAGAAAAGCCCACAAAAATAGGAGAAAGGAAGTTCTGAGGACCAGAGTGAGGACCTCAGGTGAAACAAACAGCCCTCCTGGCTAGCCCAATTTACATAGGGCAGGCACAGGGGACAAGGATAAAAAAAAAAAAAAAACACACATATAAAAAGAGGAGCCAAAATTGACCCTTGGGCTTATCTTCTCATCTTTTGGGTCGGCCTTCCCTCACCCCTTGAGGATGTATTTTCTTTTGCTTGTTAAATAAAATTGAGCCTTAACATGGAGCTGTAACACTGGTCTATCCATTGCTTCAAACTTTTCCTGTGGTGAGATAGAACCGAGGAAATTACTAACTCCACCAACAAAATCATCCATAATTGCACAGTTAGTTTTCTCTATGGGATATTTGGGGAACACACTGGAGATTATAGGCACAATGATAGAAGCTTTTAGATGATGTAGACTAAAAAAATACACAGAATCTAAAAGCTGAGAGTTAGTTTTTTTTAATTAAATTTATTTGTTTTTAATTGAAGGATAATTGCTTTCCAGGACTGTGTCAGTTTAGCTGAGTTCAGTCGCTCAGTCATGTCCAGCTCTTTGCGACCCATGGACTACAGCATGACAGGCTTCCCTGTCCATCACCAACTCCCAGAGCTTACTCAAACTCATGTCCATTGAGTCAGTGATGCCATCCAACCATGTCATCCTCAGTTGTTTCCTGCTCCTCCTGCCTACAATCTTTCCCAGCATCAGGGTCTTTTCCAATGAGTCAGTTCTTCGCATCAGGTGGCCAAAGTATCGGAGTTTCAGCTTCAGCATCAGTCTTTCCAATGAATATTCAGGATTGATTTCCTTTAGGATGGACTGTTGGACCTCCTTGCAGTCCAAGGGACTCTCAAGAGTCTTCTCCAGCACCACAGTTCAAAAGCATCAATTCTTCGGGCTTCAGCTTTCTTTATAGTCCAACTCTCACATCCATACATGGCTACTGGAAAAACATTAGCTTTGACTAGATGGACCTTTGCCAGCATACTAATATCTCTGCTTTCTAATATGCTGCCTAGGTTGAGTATTACTTTTCTTCCAAAGACCAAGCATCTTTTAATTTCATGGTTTCAGTCACCATCTGCAGTGATTTTGAAGCCCAAGAAAATAAAGTTTATCACTGTTTCCATTGTTTCCCCGTCTATTTGCCATGAAGTGATGGGATCAGATGTGATGAACTTAGTTTTCTGAATGTTGAGTTTTAAGCCAACATTTTCATTCTCCTCTTTCACTTAATCAAGAGGCTTTTCAGTTTCTCTTCATTTTCTGCCATAAGGGTGGTGTCATCTGCATATCTGAGGTTATTGATATTTCTCCTAGCAATCTTGATTCCAGCCTCTGCTTCATCCAACCTGGCATTTCACATGATGTACACTGCCCAGAGGTTAAATAAACAGGGTGACAATATGCAGCGTTAAGGTACTCCTTTTCCTATTTGGAACCAGTCTGTTGTTCCATGTCCAGTCTACCTGTTGCTTCTGACCTGCATACAGGTTTCTTAACAGGAAGGTGAGGTGGTCTGATATTTCCATCTCTTGAAGAATTTTCCATGATTTGTTGTGATCCACACAGTCAAAGGCTTTGGCATAATCAGTAAAGCAGAAGTGAATATTTTTCTGGTACTCTCTTGCCTTTTCAATGATCAATTTGCCAATATTCAGAAATGAATTGATCTCTGATTCTGCTGCCTTTTCTAAATTCAGCTTGAACATCTGGAAGTTCACTGTTCACCTACTGTTGAAGCCTGACTTGGAGAATTTTGAGCTTTACTTTGCTAGCTTGTGAGATGAGTGCAATTGTGCAGTAGTTTGAACATTCTTTTCCATTTCCTTTCTGTGGGAGTGGAATGAAAACTGACCTTTTCCAGTCCTGTGGCCACTGCTGTTTTCCAAACTTGCTGGCATAACTGAATGCAGCACTTTCACAGCAACATCTTTTAAGATTTGAAATAGCTCAACTGGAATTCCATCACCTTCTCTACATTTGTTTGTGGTAATGCTTTCTAAGGCCCACTTGACTTTGCATTCCAGGATTTCTGGCTCTAGGTGAGTGATCACACCATCGTGGTTATCTTGGTCATGAAAGTCTTTTTTGTATAGTTCTTCTTTGTATCCTTGCCACCTTTTCTTAATATCTTCTGATTCTGTTAGGTCCATACCATTTCTGTCCTTTATTGTGCCCATCTTTGCCTGAAATGTTCCCTTGGTATCTCTAATTTTCTTGAAGAAGGGAATGGCAAACCACTTCGTTATTCTTGCTTTGAGAACCCCATGAACAACATGAAAAGGCAAAAATATAGGACACAGAAAGATGAACTCTCCAGGTTGGTAGGTGTTCAATATGCTATGAGAGATCAGTGGAGAAATAACTCCAGAAAGAATAAGAGAAGGAGCAAAAGCAAAAAAAACCACACCCAGTTGTGGATGTGACTGGGGATGGAAGTAAAGTTCAATGCTGTAAAGAGAAATATTGCATTGGAACATTGAATGTTAGGTCTATGAACCACTGCACCACCAGAGAAGTCCCCAAGGTAAATTGGTGGTTGTCAAACAGGAGATGGTAAGAATGAACATAAACATTTTAGGAATCAGCAAACTAAAATGGACTGGAATGGGTGAATTTAGCTCAGATAACCATTATATCTACTACTGTGGGCAGGAATCCCTTAGAAGAAATGGAGTAGCCCTTATAGTCAACAAAAGAGTCTGAAATTCAGTACTTGGATGCAGTCTCAAAAATGACAGAATGATCTCTGTTTGTTTCCAAGGCAAACCATTCAATATCACAGTAATATAAGTCTATGCCCCGACCAGTAATGCTGAAGATGCTGAAGTTGAAAAGTTCTATGAATACCTACACGACCTTCTAGAACCAACACCCCAAATTGATGTCCTTTTCATTATAGGGGACAGGAATGCAAAAGTAGGAAGGCAAGAAACATCTGGAGTAACAGGCAAATTTGGCCTTGTACAAAATGAAGCAGGTCAAAGGTTAACAGAATTTTGCCAAGAGAACGCCCTGGTCATAGCAAACACCCTCTTTCAAAAACATAAGAGAAGACTCTACACATGGACATCACCAGATGGTTAATATCAAAATCAGATTGATTATATTCTTTGCAGCCAAAGGTGGAGAAGCTCTATACCGTCAGCAAAAACAAGCCTGCGGCTCAGTTCATGAACTCCTTACGCCAAATTCAAACTTAAATTGAAGAAAGTAGGGAAAACCACTAGACCATTCAGGTTGACCTAGATCAAATCCCTTATGATTATACAGTTGAAGCGACAAATAGATTCAAACGATTAGATCTGATAGATAGAGTACCTGAAGAACTATGGACAGAAGTTTGTGACAATGTAAAAGAGGCATTGATCAAGACCATCCCTAAGAAGTAGAAATGTAAAAAGGCAAAATAGTTGTCTGAGTAGTCCTTACAAATAGCTGAGAAAAGAAAAGAAGCTAAAGGCAAAGGAGAAAAGGAAAGATATACCCATTTAAATGCCGAGTTCCAAAGAATAGCAAGGAGAGATAAGAAAGCCTTCCTCAATGATCAATGCAAATAAATAGAGGTAAACAATACAATGTTAAAGACTAGAGATCGCTTCAAGAAAATTAGTGATACCAAGGTAACATTTCATGCAAAGATAGGCACAGTATTGTGTTGGTTTCTGCCAAACATGAATCAGGCATAGATATATCTATGTACCCTCCCTTTTGAACCTCCTTCTATCCCACCTTTCTCCCCATCCCTCTGCTCTAGGTGGTTACAGGGCCCTGGTTTGAGTTCCTTGAGTGGTACAGCGAATTCCCATTGGCTATCTAGTTTACATATGATAATGTATGTTTCCATGTTACTCTTTCCATACATCCCTCCCTAGATTTATTCCATGGGAAAGTTAGAACTTGAGACCAAGAGACAGTATCTCAGGAGACACTGAGAGGGCTGACTCTGAGGAGTTGGGGGAGAAGTCAGGCTATACACAAGTTTGCAACAAGAGGCAGGTAATCTAAATATCAAAAGATTACTGTTAATTAAGAAAAACCAGATCTCTCACATGAAGAGATTTCGCGATCTTCTGGCGTGCTGCAGTCTATGGGGTAGCAAAGAGTCAGATCTATGCGAAGGTGCAACAGTCTAGGATTGCTAAAATTTCTTTTGTATGCATCTGGCTATCTGGGGCCAATCCTGCTTTCTTGACTGTTCATAGCCTAATTCTTTGTTTACCTTAGGAGATGGTAGTTGGCATGGATAGCTGTCTCTCACATGCCCCCAGCTCCTCAGTGTTTACTAGGGAGGAAGTACCTAATTGCTTCCAAATAGCTGGCTTTGTTTCACCTGGGCTCAGAAATTTGCATTTGGAAAAGCCAATAACTCAGTTGGTAAAGAATCAGCCTGCAAAGCAGGAGACCCCAGTTTGATTCCTGGGTTGGGATGATCCCCTGGAAAAGGAAAAGGCTCCCCACTCCAGTATTCTGGCCTTGAGAATTCCATGGACTGTATAGTCCATGGGGTCACAAAGAGTCGGACACGACTGAGTGACTTTCATACTTCACGTCACACTGTTTACTGGTAGGGCATAGAGCAGAAACATTTCATTTCACAAAGGTGATGTGAAAATGTCTTTAGCTTCAAAGGTAGGAGTACTCAAAGTTTGGTGGAGGGAATGAATTTGTATCAAATATGTGATATCCCTTCAATAAATTTGCCACATTTGAAGCTCTTTATGTGAGAGCCCTATGAGAAAAGCTCAAAATCTTTCAGCACAAAGTTAAATCCCATTCAGTCTTCCCTGTGTGAAGAAAAGTTCTAGTAGTTGGCCAGAACCTTGGGAAGAATATTCTAGGACAAACAAGATGGAATAAACCTTATCCTCTTAGGAATTGACTCTTTTTGTTTTTCTTTTTAACAGAGTGAAAACAACTGAATCTTTTGAAAAATGCCATTTATGTACTTCATGGTTCTTTTCTACAAAATTCCCAGCATATACATGTGTGAAAAGGTATAAAATTATGACCAGAAATCAAGCAAAAAGATTCCACATACTTGGATTCACAGATGATACAGATATTAGAGTTTGCATAAAATGCTTCAAGAGAACTATGAAAAAGTTAGGAAAAAGCAGAAGCAATTTAAACTGTTGCAACAGAACAATCTGTTTAAAAGTTTCACATACTTATTTAATAACTAATTATAAACTATTTAATGTCCCACCGCACACCAGACAGTATGAAAAAGAGGATGACTGTCCTGGGTGTTCATTGGAAGGACTGATGTTGAAGCTGAAACTCTAATACTTTGGCCACCTGATGTAAAGAGCTGACTCATTGGAAAAGACCCCGATGCTGGGAAAGATTGAGGGCAGGAGGAGAAGGGGACGACAGAGGATAAGATGGCTGGATGGCATCACCAACTCGATGGACATGAGCCGGGGTAAACTCCAGAAGTTGGTGATGGACAGGGAGGCCTGGCATGCTGCAATTCATGGGGTCGCAAAGAGTCGGACAGACTGAGTGACTGAACTGAACTGAACTGAACTGAAACTAAATAACAGATTGATAGAAAATGTCCAAATTGAAGTAGAAGAAAAATTAAAAACAGAAACAAAAGACAGATATTCGATCCATGGTTCAAGAAGGTCCCCTGGAGGGCATGGCTACCCATTGCAGTATACTTGTCTAGAGAATCCCATGGACAGAGAAGCCTGGTGGGCTACAGTGCATAGAATCCCAGTCAGACATGACTGAAGCCACTGAGCACACATGCATGCAGCTGTGAAACTACTGCTAGACTCTAAGAGAAGTATTTTTAACTATAAACCCAACAGATTTGGAGTGAAAGATACAACTGGAAGTCAGTTTGTGCTGTATCATCAGACATAGAAGGTCTAAAAATTATTTAAAATTTCCATAGAATGTTGAAGCCGTTCTCTACCTTTTCAACATGGTTTAGTATTAAAAAAAAAAAAAAAGAAAAAAAGTGAATACATAAGGAATGGAAGTATTTCTGCTTAAACATGCTGGATTTAGGGCCCCTTTTAATATTTATTCATTCAAGAAATTTCACTAAATGAAATCATGTGTGTGTGTGTGTGTGTTTAAACAGATAATTCCACCAGGGCAAGGAGAATGTAAGGAATGTAATGGCAGCAGAAACACTAAAGCAGAAATGCTAATTGACTTAACACTGGAGGAGAGTGAAGAATAAAGACATCATAGAACTCCAAGCAGAGTAGCATGACAACACACTCTAGCATTCTTGCCTGGAAAATCCCATGGGCAGAGGAGAGGACTACAGTCCACAGGATCACAAAGAGTCAGATATGACTAAGTACACACATATCAGGACTTTCAAGAGACACAAATACTGTTTCAGTATTGTCCTTCCAAAATAAGGAAGAAAGCAGGAAAAAAATGAAAATCTAAGTAACTGTCCGAAATAATTTTTAAGAAAAAGGTCCTTTAGCTTAGTGGCATATTCCAGGCAGCCCTGTGACTGTCCCTTTTCCATATCAATAAAGGCTGGAGATTTACTCTTTAGAGAGGATTTAGTGCTTGCTATCTATGTGAAGGAAATCAGGCATATTGAGAGCAGGGAGACAAAACTGAAAACAGTTTAATGTGAGAGTTCTCATATTAAATGATTAGATCCCTGGCCTTATGCTGATCTTGATTTTCAAAATCACTGTCAGCAATGTCTTTGCTCCCAAATCAATAGACTTTGATAACTTTCTCTTTGGAGTATGACCTTTTCGGATACCCCAATGAAAGAGGAACTTGTACACTCTGTGGTAAAGATTTTAATTGGAAACCTCCACTCATAAACAAAGCTTCTAATGGTTTCGATATTTATCTCATAAATATCCTCTGAAACCTATGGATAGATCTCTGTGACTGATCCAAGCAAATAGAAAAAACTGTGACCAGTAAGACGTTAGGCTTTTTAGGTAAGGAAATTTCAAAGCACGTATTTCAAGTTGTCAAGAACTTAGCTGAGCTGGCAGAAACTGAACCATCAGATGTCTGAATAGCCAATTAAAGCAGTAAGACAAAAATGAAAGTTCTGTGCCTCTAATCACTTACTGGGATGGTAGAAACAAGCAGTTAAAATGGGAGAAAAAGCTGACTCTCCATGTTGCATTTCCCAAGCAGAATGGACCCTGACCCTGGAGGAGGGTCAGGTAGGTCCGCACAGATGTCAGGCCCTGTCAATATTGAGGGAGCCCTAACAAAAGCCTCCAGCAGTTTCATGTACCTAGAGGCCTGGAGAAGGACAAGATGGAGGGCTTGGAACAGAAAAGTAGAGGGTACTCAGTCAGAGTAGGGAAAATATCTTCAAAGGTTTCCCTCCTCCCTACACTAGGAGGTTTCAACAGAGGTCCTGGAAGACATCAGGCAAAGCCTTAGACAGAAAATCCAGGAGTAAAGGTGCCTGGGCTAGAAATCCAGATACATAAGTAGCATAACCAGCCAGAGTGGTCTAAGTCATCGACTGCAACTCTCTTCATAGACTGGTACCTGGGCTGGGCACCAAATTTTTGGGGAAGGCAGCCTGAGCCCTGCTAGGTAAAGACTTGGTGAACTTGGTGATTGCCTGCAGTCAGATCCGAAAAATCACATCTCAATGATGCTGGGAAAGATAGAGGGCAGGAGGAGAAGGGGGCAACAGAGGATGAGCTGATTGGATGGCATCACTGACTCAAAGGACGTGAATTTGAGCAAACTCAGGAAGCTAGTAAAGGACAGGGAAGCTTGGCATGCTGCAGTTCATAGGGTCACAGAGTTGGACATGACTTAGCTACTGAACAACAAGTTTTTAATCAGGAGCTGAGCTCCTCAAAAATATTCTCATAAAGAGGTAGCATAAGCTATTTAAAACTGGATGTTGCATAAAAGAATACCCAGAAGGAAAAATTTTTTATAAAGCAATTTTATGATAACTAAAATAATATATAGTTAAACTGGAAGAATTTTTGTATAAAACTACAAATATATTTTGCATTTATTGTATATACAAAATATATATGTGTATATTTTGTATGTTTGCATATACATATATTTGCATATATACACAATAGTGCATGAAAGGGAAAAGTGAAAGTGAAGTCGCTCAGTCGTGTCTGACTCTTAGCGACCCCATGGACTGTAGCCTACCAGGCTTCTCCGTCCATGGGATTTTCCAGGCAAGAGTACTGGAGTGGGGTGCCATTGCCTTCTCCGATTGTATAAAATAATTGTGTATAAAACTACAAACATACACTAAGGATCTCTTTAAGAAAATTAGAGACACCAAGGGAATGTTTCATGCAAAGATGGGCACAATAAAGGGTGAAATGGTATGGACCTAACAGAAACAGGAGATATTAAGAAGAGGTGGCAAGAATACACAGAAGAACTGTACAAAAAAGATCTTCATGACCCATATAATCATGATGGTGTGATCACTCACCTACAGCCAGATATCCTGAAATGTGAAGTTAAGTAGGCCTTAGGAAGCATCACTACAAACAAAGCTAGTGGAGGTGATGGAATTCCAGTTGAGCTATTTCAAATTTTAAAAGATGATGCTGTGAAAGTGTTGCACTCAATATGTCAGCAAATTTAGAAAACTCAGCAGTGGCCACAGGACTGGAAAAGATCAGTTTTCATTTCAATCCCAAAGAAAGGCATTGCCAAAGAATGCTCAAACGACCACACAATTGCACTCATCTCACACGCTAGTAAAGTAATGCTCAAAATTCTCCAAGACAGGCTTCAGCAATACGTGAACCGTGAACTTCCAGATGTTCAAGCTGGTTTTAGAAAAGGCAGAAGAACCAGAGATTAAATTGCCAACATTTGCTGGATCATCAAAAAAGCAAGAGAGTTTCAGAAAAAAACATCTATTTCTGCTTTATTGACTATGCCAAAGCCTTTGACTGTGTGGATAACAACAAACTGTGGAAAATTCTGAAAGAGATGGGAATACCAAACCACCTGACCTGCTTCTTAAGAAACCTGTATGCAGGTCAGGAAGCAACAATTAAAACTGGACATGGAACAACAGACTAGTTCCAAATAGGAAAAGGAGTACATCAAGGCTGTATATTGTCACCCTGTTTATTTAGCTTATATGCAGAGTACATCATGAGAAATGCTGGGCTGGAAGAAACACAAGCTGGAATTAAGATTGCCAGGGGAAATATCAATAACCTTAGATATGCAGATGACACCACCCTTATGGCAGAAAGTGAAGAAGAACTAAAGAGCCTCTCAATGAAAGTGAAAGAGGAGAGTGAAAAAGTTGGCTTAAAGCTCAACATTCAGAAAACTAAGATAATGGCATCCGGTCCCATCAATTTATGGCGATAAGATGGTGAAACTGTGGAAACAATGGCTGACTTTATTTTATTTTATTTTTGGGGTTGGGCTCCAAAGTCGCTGCAGATGGTGACTGCAGCCACAAAATTAAAAGATGGCTACTCCTTGAAAGGAAAGTTATGACCAACCTAGACAGCATATTAAAAAGCAGACACTACTTTGTCAACAAAGGTCCACCTAGTCAAGGCTATAGTTTTTCCAGTAGTCATGTATGGATGTGAGAGTTGGACTATAAAGAAAGCTGAGCACTGAAGAATTGATGCTTTTGAACTGTGGTGTTGGAGGAGACTCTTGAGAGTCCCTTGGACTGCACAGAGATCCAACCAGTCCATTCTAAAGGAGATCAGTCTGGGTGTTCATTGGAAGGACTGATGTTGAAGCTGAAACTCCAATACTTTGGCCACCTAATGTGAAGAGCTGACTCATTCGAAAAGACCCTGATGCTGGGAAAGATTCAGGGCAGGAGGAGGAAGCGACGACGGAGGATGAGATGGTTGGATGGCGTCACTGACTCAATGGACATGACTTTGGGTATACTCCGGGAGATGGTGATGGACAGGGAGGCCTGGCGTGCTGCGGTTCAATGGCGTCGCAAAGAGTCGGACACGACTGAGTGACTGAACTGAATGGAACAAACATACACGAAATATATACACATACATACTTATACATATATATATATGAAAAATCTTAAAAAATTAAGAAATATACAGAACCAGACCTGATGCTCAAAAGCCTAACAAATAGAGATTCCAGGATATCATAAAACTAATTTTAGGTGACATTATCAAATATATAATCTGAAAACACGTTATCAGTGTGAAGGACAGATATTTGTATCCAAGTTCCTAACTGGATGAATAAAAATAATCCTACACGAATACATCATCTTGGCGTTTCAGATCCACTGACATCAAAATTAGATTCTACATGTTTCAAGCAAATAATAAAATGTTCTTCGTGAAAGATAAAGAATGAGAATATTGAAAAACTTTTCTCAAAATGGAACAAAACAAAAATGGAAATTAGGAAATGGGGTACGTGTTTTCAAAATGTCAGAAATATTTGTAGCAATTGGGATAGTCAACAGGATTCATAAAAGGCTAATAAGGTAGTTGCTCACAGAAGTTTAGTTTTACAGCCACAAGATGTTTAACATCAGAGGAAGGAAGCATAAAAGAGCAACAGGGAGGACTGAAACATGCAAGCAGAGTTCCTACAGTTCTCTCTTCAAGCTACACAGGATCCAGATCCCAAACTCTCAAGACATGTGAAACATCTCAGTCTCAGGGAAGTTCAGGTTGCATGGTCTCATATAATAACTAAACCTAAGTGCGGAACATTTAACAATGCAGTTTTAATAAATAACATAAATAAACTGGAACTGAATCCCTCCCAGGGAGTTTTAGAATGTAAAATAGTGATGGTGTCATCATCACCAGCACACCCTATTCCTATCTGGGGCAAACCTCAGGACCATGGCTCCAGGTGATGACTAGGTTAGCAGGAGCCATCTGAAAGTTAACCCACTGCTTAATGTTATCTAACTTACAAATTCATGCTTTGCTACACTTAACAAATGAAGGTAAATGTAAAATCAAAATATATTTTAGATATAGAAAATCTCATGGTTTTATCTTTATGAAAGAGCTGTTGGAGAAACTGCTATACAAAAACTGAAGAATATAAGCTATGTAAGATACCAGATTCAGAACAAAAAATCTCAATACAAGACAGAGATGAAGGCAATTCCCCAGATGACTGTGAGTGGAATTTCCAAAATAAGAGCCAGGAATCTGGCCTAAGGATCCAATTTTCCAGACTGCGGCAGTTTGGAGGTTCTGGAAGAGATTTTCTTAAAATGATGAAATTGATCAAATTCCTAATATACATTTCATGTTGTGTGAAAAATGAAAGTGTTAGTCATTCAGCTTTGCATGACAATTTATGACCCCATGGACTGTAGCCTGCCAGGCTCCTCTGTCCAAGGAATTCTCCAGGCAAGAATACTGGAGTGGGTAGCCATGCCCTTCTCCAGAGGATCTTCCTGACCCAGGAACTGAACCTGGGTCTCCCACATTGCAGGCAGATTCTTTACTGTCTGAGCCACCAGGGAAGTCCCAGATGTTGTAGTTGTTTGAACTGTGTTACTCAAAGATCTGTGCAAGAACTTACCCTGATACCTATGAATTTAACCTGTTTGGAACTAAGATATTTGCAGATGTAATTAAGTTAATAATCTTGAGAGAAGCTCATTTTGGATTTAGGGTGAAAAGAGAGAGAAACTTGAGACATAGAAGCATATGAAAGAAGGCTATGTGAAAATAGAGGAAAAGATTAGAGTTATGCTACTACAAGCCAAGGACCACCAGGCATCACCAGCAACTGGTGAAGCATAAAGAGGATTATCTTGAGCCTTCCCAGGGGCATGATCCTGCCAACACAATTATTTCAGACTTCTGCCTCCAGAAATCTGGGGGAATAAGCATCTGTCATTTTCAGACACCAAGTTTGTGGTAATTTGTTATAATAACTTTAGAAAATTGAAACAGATATATACAAAAAATAAGCAAAGAAAATCATGATAACTGTTAAGTCTGGGGAAATCATGAATTTTTGCTAAAAAGGAAAATAATATTATCAGATACTTCATGTATGTAAAATTTAGATTGCCATCATAATTTCAATACTGAATATGAATCTATAGTTCAACCAAAATTACAGTCTAATTATACTTGAGCTATGTGGAAAAGGGAACTGTACTTGAGTGAAATGGAGTTGGATTGAGACAAAGGAAAATGCAGGAAAACAGATTTCAAAAATTGGATATGGGAGGTAACAACTGCAAAGGTTAGAAGTGATTAGATTAGTGAAGTATATAATGGCTAAGATGAGTAAAAATTAGTGATGATTTCTTTATGGGACTAAAATAAATCAAACTATCAAATTTGGCTCTTAAATTTCTGCTAGATTGTCCAGATGACGGCAACAAAATCTTTAACAGCTTTCTTTGGAGTGTGGGTCTACACACTGATTTTTGAGTAATGCTTTTGCATAAACATCAACCATATTCATCATCTAAGATTTTGGTTTGATTCATTACAATATAATGTAACAAAACAGGACAGTTAACAGAGTACTGGAAGTACTCTGTACTCTGTACTATTGTATTTTAAAGGTTTAAAAACCGTTTTTAGATAAATGTTTCCCAACATTAAAAAAAAATTCTTTTCCTCCTAAGAATGTTGTGTAGACATTTTTCCTCATGAACTTCTAATATGAAGCATATACTATTATTTATATACAGCATGTATACTTTTTGGTTTATATGTAAAATTGTAACTTTTTTACATCTTCCCAAGAACTGATAATGGTCTCTTTAGGGCTGATGTTGCCCTCATTGAAAACACAATGTTATTGTAGCCTTCCTTATAATTATTATCTAGAACTTTTGATGGGAGCTATTCATCTTTTGTTGTTTAATCGTTAAATTGTATCCGACTCTTTGTAACCCCATGGATTTTAGCCTGCCAAGTTCCTCTGTGGAACTTGAAATTTCCCAAGTAAGAATACTGGAGAGGGTTGCCATTTCCTTCTCTAGGGGATCTTCCCAACCCAGCTATAGAACCTGTGTCTCCGGCTTAGCAGGCAGATGCTTTATCACTGAGTCCCCTGGAAGCCTATTCATCTTTACTGAATACTAATAATATGACTATTTCAATAAAAAATGAATTCTACCTTTGTACTTATATTCAGTTGATATGTAATGCCTGATTCAATTCTTTATGTAATATATTTTAATTAAATCAGTTTCATACTGATAATATCAAACACAACTGACATTAACTGTTTTAGGGAAAAACAAATGACTTGGTAGAAATATAAAAGTTAAATGAATGTTCAGTATACTATAACCATGTATTATTATCTTTTCCCCACCGATTGGAGAATTTCAGTTAATTGACTAAATATTAATCAATTATTAACTTGATATCAGTAATGGAAACTTCCACTATAAACATGTTTATTCAGTTTGGATTCATTCTTGTGTGTGTGTGTGTGTGTTTATTTATGTTTATGTGTGTGTGAGAGAGAGAGATTAATTTAATATGTAAGTAAATTTGACTGCCCCCAAATCAAAAGAATCGATTGATATTCATTACTTTTCTAGACATTATTTTCAATTAAAAAATTAACAAAAATACTCATTTTAAATAAACATTTGAATACTGATTCATATTTACTGGATTGGAGACATGAATGCTAATTAAAATATAAAAAATTTTTTTTGATATAATGTATCATAGACATACCTTTTCAATACAAAATCATTTGTTCTTAAATAATTGGGAATACATGTATAAAATTATTCTTTTTATTTAAAAATGGTTACAAGTTATTCTATAAAAAGAAAATAAAAACATTATTAATTCCACTTAAGCTATCTGCCACAGTTATTATAGTCAGGTTAAACTTCTAACATACCATTCCCTTTTACATAAATGAGCTGCAAAATAACGAACATTTCACATTATCACATTTGAAAAATTTTTTTCAGTACTAAAATTTTATCCTATTTTATTAGTTGCTGAATTTAAATTAGACTTTTATCAGCTTATTTTTCAGTCTCCATATTAGTGCAGAGGAATTCAGACAGCTTCATTTATCACAGTGTTAGTGAAGATCTATGTAGTTCCATCATAAATGGCTTGTGACTGTCACAGTAGTGCTGTAAATTACACAGAAGTCATAGTATGTGAGGTTTCTATACTGTTAGACATATATCTGAGATACATACCTTGGAAGGTGTACATCATCATTGTATAACATAATTCCTGAAATATCTTTATACTAAAAATAAAACCACATTAAATTTACAAAAGAAGTCATTAAGATATAGTTTTCATACCAGTGCAAAAATTTTAAAAATAAATGAAAAAGAAAATATAAATCTTCTTTATTAATAGAAAATTGAACAAAGGAATTTTATATCTTTATATGTAAGATTTGGAAAGCATCCCAGTCTTCACTAAGTGGTCTTCATTAACTATGGATCTTATTCCTCCTCACTCTCATGACTCCTTGATAAAGGCTATAGAAGATTGTTGGAGAGGTTACAGAGAGAAGCTTTCAGGATCATTCATTTTAAACAGGAAAATAAAAATAAAAGCAAAAGACAGGTCATGTTTTTACATAAAAAGTTTCAAAAATAAAAGACCCCGTATAACTTTCTAATATTAAGTATGCATGTAAAGTATGTAACTTCCCAGGTGGCGCAGTGGTAAAGAACCTGCCTACCAATGCAGGTGACCCAAAAGACCTGGGGTCGATCCCTGGCTTGGGAAGATCCCCTGGAGCAGGAAGTGGCAACCCACTCCAGTATTCTTGCCTGCAGAATCCCCACAGACAGAGGAGCCTGGCAGGCTACAGTCCATGAGGTCACAGAGTCAGACACAGCTGAGCAACTAAGCACAGCACACACATATAAGGTATACAGTTACTTTTTGAGTAATTGGGCTTTTATGCCTTACTTTGTTATCATATTTGTGATAGAAATAACCAATACAGTTCATATCACTGGAAAAAAAGTATGTTTTTCATTTATTCCTCCATCAAGCCTTGGGTGTATCTGTGTGTGTTTGTGTATATGTGTGTTAGAGAAAGAGAATTGTGGGGAAGGGGATGAAGAGGAAGGGAGATTTGTTGACTGCCGTGTTCTGGAAACAGCATTTCCAAGCTATCATTTCATTTCTTTTCATGGAATCTAAATTTCCTAAATTTTAGAAACTGAATTTCAAGTGGGTTAAACATCTTCTTCATAGATATTTGGCCTGTACTTGTTGAATCAGTTAAAGTACTCCAGGCTTTCTGCCTTATAAATTACACTTCACTGAAGCTGAGTTTGTCAGAATATCGAAACTATCAATAGGTTCTTTCTGTGAGACAGTGTGCTTAAAGTTGAAGGAGTTTAAAAATATATATATTTTTTTCAAATGTATGCTTTCTTTTAAAGTATAGCCTTATGAAAAATATCATGAGAATTTTGTTATTTAGAAACATGATTAAACTTGCAAAATATTATTTGCTGAAGCTGTTATGCTGTGGTTATGAGAACCTTCTAATTATAGCTGTTGAAGATGCTGCTGTTATCACAGAAGATCACAAAACTGCATCATTTTGTTGTTCACAAGTAATTCCCCCACATTACTGTTAGACCAGGGTCTCCAAGCTTCTTTGTCTTGCCTTGATTTTGATTTGTACCTAAGTTAATACTCCCCCAATTCTTCAATAAGTTTTGGAAGCTAAGTTTCGTTCTCATTTGCAAGAAGGTAAATTACAGTAATATGCTACATGTCAGTTTCTTCAAATGAATTGTAATAGGTTCCTGATGAAAGTTCATAAAAATCTCTCTTGACATTACACTGATATCCTTTTCATTATGCATTGTCACTAAATTATGATAAGATAATTCTTGGTCTCAACTAAAGACCTGATTTTTCCTAAAAAAGAATCCATGAAACTAATTTTCAATCAAAAATTAGGTTATTAAGACTATATTCAGAAATAAATGATGGTATGAGGAATGAGAATCATCTGTTGACTCCGGTTTGCATTTATTTCTGTATTTACCTATATTAAAGATGACTATTAAAATTATAACTAAAATTCGATATAGTTAATAGAAAACATAGTTTAAAACCATATATGCTTTTTCATAATTTAATTAGAATACATTTCTAAGCAACTTAAATCACACACAGTTTACACTACTTGTATCTTCTCCTATATGTATAATTTAAATGTTGTTATAATACAGCAGATGTGTACACATACATATTAAAAATCTATGTTTAGACACATATGTATAAATTATGTCACCCTGAAGATATTGTGTTATGATTTTATTGTTTCCTTCATTTCTGAATATATTGTTTATCATTTATAAAAATATACCACTTAAGAAGTCATGAAAACATACATATTTATCTAAGGACTAATGTATATAGGTGGAGAAATCACACGTGAAATGTCCAGAGCAGACTATATTGGGGGGAGTATCTACTTTTGAAGTAATGATAGTGGGTAGCATTTTTGTATGTGTTTTTTCAGTTTCACAAAATGTATTCATTTGATTTTGGAAGCCTAACTCACTACCAACATATCAACTTATTATATAGATAAAATATGGAGAAGATTCCTAACCTACTGAGGCTTTCAGTTCTGCAGTTTAAGGTTCAGATTTTAGATGTCATTTTCATAAGTTTTGGAACAGATTCTAGAGATAAGAAATCTGAAGATCTCCATGAGATGGTCAAATTTTCCTGAAGAGTATAGAGAAAAAACCCACCAACCTGAATGCTGTGTGAGGAGGTTCAGCTGGCCAAGTCAAGTAATTGTTTAGTTGTTCAGTTGTGTCCAACACTTTTGTGATCTCATGTACTGTAGCCCACCAAGCTCCACTGTCCATGGGATTTCCCAGGTAAGAATTCTGATGGGGTTTGCCATTTCCTTCTCCAGAGGATCTTCCCAACACAGAGATCCAACTCTCATCTCCTGCACTGGCGGGCAGATTCTTTACCACTGAGGTGCCAGGGAAGCCCCTGAGTAGATGTCACCAGCCCCTAAAGAGAGACTGTCTTATTCACCTGCATTGTATGGTTTGATGAAAATCTACCATCTTATATTGTTGTTCAGTCATGTCTCACTCTTTGTCACCTCATGGAGTGCAGCATGCCAGGCTTCCAGTGCTTCACTATCTCCCAGAGTATGCTCAAACTCATGTCCATTGAGTCGATGATGCCATCCAACCATCTCATCCTCTGTTGCCCCCTTCTCCTTAATCTTTCCCAGCATCAAGGTCTTTTCCAATGGGTCAGTTCTTCACATCTTGTGGCCAAAGTATTGGAGCGTCTTATATACTTTGCTTATTGACATTATTGCTCTTAACTCTTGTCCTGTCATGTTTGAAAAATGATGACATATGTTTATCCAAGCAATATGAAGCTGCCTCAGAAATAAGTCTCTTACTGTCCTTAGTAGAGAGGTCTCTGATTGCTAGGCCATGGATAGCACTGAACTCTCTAAAAAAGAGTCACAACTTAAGTCACACTTAAGAGTCATAACCTGTCACTTCTCCAGCATATATATATAAGAGGTCCCAATAGAATGGATGCTGAGCCTCTGAAATGGGTAACCAAGAAAGATTAAAACCACTTTAAATGAAAACTGAAGACGAAAAACTTAAGTAAGGAGATCCTCTTAAGCCTGAAAAAATAAAATAAAATCAGAGCCCTCAGGCATATATGCAAAGATAATGTAGTAAAAAAACACAATTATAAAAATATTCAAGGAAAATAAAAACAATAATGGGGACTCTTGAAACTAGAATAAAAGATGTTGAAATTTATTTGTAGGATATATGATAGCATAGAGAAAAATATGAAGAAATCAAAACCATGATGGAAAATGAAAGAGGTATTATAATACAATATAGCATTGGTAATCACAGACACACTGTCGTACGGCAGATCTATAGAGGACGTTCATCTTGCATAACTGAAACTCTATGCCATCTGAACTGAAATGTCCTGTTTTCCTCACTCCCCAGCCCTTGGCAACCAACTTTCTACTCTCTGTTTCTGAGTGTGATTATTTTGGACTCTTCAGCTAAGTGGAATCATGTAGATTTTGTCTTTCTGTGACTGACTTATTTCACTTAGTATAATATTTTCCAGGTTCATCCATATTACTGTTTAAAATAAAATGCAAAACTTGCTAGAATAATCTGTAGAATCCCATGTCTATTAAAATCAGGAAGAAAAAATGTAGAAATCTCAAAGCTAGTGTTATTTGTATTGGTATGGGTCAGAAAATAGCAATAGCAACAACAAATTAAAAGTATTTGGATTCATGAGTTTTTTTTTCATTATAAAATCATTTGGACTTGTATGGCACTGAAAGTCTCAAAGCAAAGATTACTGACAAAGTGTCTTTCTAGGATTACACCAGACTAAGCCACTCTCTTGGTTTTAATTCTGAAACAGCCTTTCTAGAGTTTTTATAACATAATTTCAGGATGAGCCCACACTTTTTGGCTCATCCTGAAAGGCTTCTTTTTAGTTAAGTACTTACACCTCTGTATAGTCCAAGCTGGACTTCCCAGGTGGTGCTAGTGGTAAAGAACCTGCCTGCCAATGCAGGAGACATAAGAAATGCGGATTTGATCCCTGCGTTGGGAAGATCCCGTAGAGGAGGGTATGGCAACCCACTCCAGTATTCTTGCTTGGAGAATCCCATGGACAGAGGAGCCTGGCAGACTATATTCCATGGGGTCCCACAGGGTCTGATATGACTGAGGCAACTTAGCAAGGACCCACCTATAGTCAAAGCTATGGTTTTTTCCAGTAGTCATGTACAGATGTGAGAGTTGAACCATAAGAAGGCCGGGTGGAAAAGAATTGGTGCTTTCAAACTAGTGCTGGGGAAGACTCTTGAGAGACCTTTGGACAGCATGGAGATCAAAGCCATGAATCCTAAAGGAAATCAACCTTGAATATTCATTGGAAGGTCTGATGCTGAAGCTGAAACTCCAGTACTTTGGTTACCTGATACAAAGAGCCAACTCATTGGAAAAGACTCTGATGCTGGGAAAGATTGAGGGCAGGAGCAATACTCTTCCAAAATAAGAACTAACCAATGATGATGAGGAAAACATGATGTTTCCAAATTTTTATAAACAGAAGTGTAAATTATTTAGAATAATATTTTATTTATTTTAAACAAATATTTAGATCTTTGATTTAATTCAATATACTTTCCTTCTATTTGAAAATAAGCTGCATGAGCTCATGCAGCTCAATACCAGAAAAATAAATGGCCCAATCAAAAAATGGCCAAAGAACTAAACAGACATTTCTCCAAAGAAGACATACAGATGGCTAACAAGCACATGAAATGATGCTCAACATCACTTATTATCAGAGAAATGCAAATCAAAACCACAATGAGGTACCATCGCACGCCAGTCAGAATGGCTGCTATCAAAAAGTCTACAAACAATAAATGCTGGAGAGGGTGTGGAGAAAAGGGAACCCTCTTACACTGTTGGTGGGAATGCAAACTAGTACAGCCACTATGGAGAACAGTGTGGAGATTCCTTAAAAAACTGGAAGTAGAACTGCCATATGACCCAGGAATCCCACTGCTGGGCATACACACTGAGGAAACCAGAATTAAAGGAGACACGTTTACCCCAGTGTTCATCACAGCACTGTTTACCATAGCTAGGACATGGAAGCCACCTAAATGTCCATCGGCAGACAAATGGATAAGAAAGTTGTGGTGCATATACACAATGGAATATTCCTCAGCTATTAAAATGAACACATTTGAATCAGTTCTAATGAAGTGGATGAAACTGGAGCCTATTATACAGATTGAAGTTAGTCAGAAAGAAAATCACTAATACAGTATATTAACACATATATACGGAATTTAGAAACAACGACCTTATATGTGAGGCAGCAAAAGAGACAGAGATATAAAGAACAGACTTTTGGACTCTGTGGGAGAAAGCGAGGGTCGGATGATTTGAGAGAATAGCATTGAAACATGTATATTACCATATGCGAACTAGATGATCAGTCCAAGTTCGATGCATGAAACAGCGCACTCAAAGCCGGTGCACTGGGACAATCCAGAGGGATGGGATGGGGAGGGAGGTGGGAGAGGGGTTTGGGATAGGGGACACGTGTACACCTGTGGCTGACTCAAGTAAAGGTATGGCAAAAACCACCACAATATTGTAAAGTAGTTAACCTCCAATTAAAATCAATTAATTAATTAAAAAAAAAGAAAAGAAGCTGTATGAGGACAAGAACTTTGAGGCGCTGTCCACAGCATTTAGAATAGAGATAGATACATATTAGGCTGGGCTTCCATGGTGGCTTAGATGGTAAGGAGTCCACCTGCAATGCAGGAGACCCTGGTTTGATCCCTGAGTTGGGAAGATACGCTGGAGAAGGGCATGGCAATCCACTCCAGCATTCTTGCCTGGAGAATTCCATAAACAGAGAATCCTGGTGGTTTACAGTCTATGGGGTTGCAAAGTATTGGACAAGACTGAACAACTAACACTTTCACATATTAGGTTGTCAATGCATATATATATATATATATAATTTATGCATATATAGTAAATACATTATATATATACATATGTGTATGCATATATATATATATATATAAATACATATATATATATATAAAGAGAGAGAGCCACCAAGGAAGCCATAGAGCAAGACAGTAAATGAATATCTTGAGATTGGATTATAGAATCAAGTACACATGACTCACAGAAATTACAGAATATTTGGGAAAGAAAGGGAGTGGGAGAGACGAAAAAAGAAAAAGGGATGTAGGCAGAGACAAAGAGAGAGGGATGGAAGAAAGGAAGAAAAGAAAGATGGAAGGAAAGAAGAAAGGAAGGAAGGAAGGGGAATAGAAATACCATATGAAATGCATTTTGTCTCGTTTGGAAAGGTGTTGTATATAGAATTCAAAAACATCAAGCTGAATTTCTTTTCCCAGTTGGAACAAAAAGGATTCTTATGTCAATTTCAAGTTGAAAATCTCTTTCAATTCCTCAAACAGTTGGTAACCTGAATGTTTGTAATTTGAATAAAGAGTAGGATGATTTCCAAGTAGGAATTGAGATTTTAAAATTCAGGTCTCTCAAAAGGGAATAGGAGAGCAGTTCTCTGTTTGTGAAATGCATTGCCTGCTGTTTTCATTAAACAGTAACTGTGCTTTTTTTGAACCTTTGCCCCATAAAAATAGAAAGAAAAAAAAGAAGATCAAACAAATTCAAGTCAAACAGTTGGAGTTTTTGGTATAGCTGTCGTATTTTACCAAAATGTCAAGTACTTAAATGCAGATGGTTTATGTTCCCTGCTATTTTAAGAGCGACAGTCCTTGGATTGAAGCTGGTATTGATGAAAGCAATGCACATTACCACCTCCTCAGGAGCTGGAAGAACTCGCCCGCAGGAGAAGTATAAAAGCAATGAAAGCACCTGCTCTGAGCCAGAGAGGATGCTCCCTGGAAACATAAGCTGTTTTCTTCTTTAGCTGTGCCATCTGAACTACTTAGCAAAGAGCATCTAAGCAAACAAACCATGCTAGATCCCAACATACAGCAAAAGCAGAAAATTCAACAAACACATTTAAGGAATGTTTAATTATTAATATATTTGCAATAAGATTTGCACAAATCCTATCCAATCACATTTTTACTGTTTATTTTTTCAATTAATTTAAATGTTCTAAGTTCTATAAATTATGAGACAATAAGATCATTTGCAAGAGCTGTTTACAGAATATTAAATTATGCTTCCAAGGTCCTTATTTTCAAACAAATATTTGTAATCAGTAACAAATTATCAGCAAAATTCAATTTTTGTATTTGTATGCTATTAAATTATGGCAAAACATTCTAACCTAGAGATCTAGGTAAGATATATGGAATCAAACATTGTTAAAAGTAAGCAAACCATTTTGTGGTTGATCTTAACAAGTAGGATAGACTTCAGAGATGAAGTATTCAGTTCCACCTCAGGATTCTTGTAAGTTAAATTGTATGTTCTATATTATGTTATAATAGCCCCTCTCATATGCTCTTAGATACAGCCTATACTCATTATTCTCTTTTTGAGAATGTGCCTACTCGCTAAAATGTATTTGTAAACCAAAATCAATACATGCCCTCTTTTCCTGGTCATTGGTGGATATGGATAGAGTAGGTGAGTCACCTGACATATACTTTTTCAGCTTAGTTACAACTAGACAATGTTCTGTCTTCTTGAATCAACTCATACTGTAAGCAAGTATCCTTTTTGTGGTCTATTTAATACCATATTGCTTTTGCATCATTTTGTTTCTGTGGTGACTTTGCTGTTTAACGTAACTCTAAGTATATTGTAGACATGTAGTCTAGCGTTTGCAGGCACAAGATGTGGTATGCATTATGGAGAAAATATCATACTTTCTGTTTGTTGGATTAGCTTTGTTAAGGTACATGTTATGGTGCTTTTTGGCTGTGAGTTCACTGTTTATAAATCAATGATATACATTAAATAAGATGTCTTTAAGGAGGAACACATGTAAAACAAGGTTATGTACTTAATGATTGACTAAAATGTTCAGGTTAGAAGTTACAGAAACCTAATCCTCATTTTCCCTAGAAGCAAAGGTTAATTATTCATTAATTTAGTGTTTACAGTGACATTCTAGAACAGAACTACTGTGCATAAGTGGAATAAACTACGCATGTGATATAATATGTCATATACAGAGTAACAATAGCAAGCACATTATAAATTACATATAAGCTTTTGCTACTTATAATTGTAATGTTTATTTCTTGTGTCAAATTGAGTGGGGCTTCCTGTGTCCAAACATTATTCTGGGTGTGTCTGTGATGGAATTTTTGGAAGATTAACATTTGAGTAGACACACTGCATAAAGCAGATTGCCTTTCCTCAGGTGAGTGGGCCACATCTGATCCACTGAAGACCTGAATAGAATAAAATGCCTGTGAGGGAATGGTTCCAGCCTGATTGCTTGGAGCTGGTGTGTGGGTGTTGTCTGGCCTTCAGACTTAGCCTGAAAGGCTGGATCTTCTTGGATTTCAAGTCTGCCAACTTTCAGACTGGAAATTACATTGTTAGCTCTCCTGAACTGTAGGCCTTTGGACTCAAACCGAAACTGTGTATCTGTTTTGGGTCTATCCCGCTTGAGACAGCAGTCTTTGGGACTTGTCAACCTTCATAATTGTGTGAGCTAATTCTCTATAATGAATCTCTTATCTATCTTATCTACTCATCTGCCTAACCATCTATTCTATTGATTTGTTTGTTTACCTGAAAGAGACTGATTAATACATTATTCTCTCTCTTTTATCCAAATGTTTACGCATGCATATATAAATATATTTGCTATAGGAGAGAAACATGTGTATGTTTTGCTCTTGTTATCTTTTCTCCCTCCCAAAAAACATTAAAATGACAGTAATGTAGTACAGACTACAATAAAGTCATAAAGATAATGGCAGTATGGAAGTGAACCAGATTGTGAAGAATTTATGGATGACTTCACACAAATTGAATTTTGCTGACAGATAAACTAGAAGCAACAAGTTCTAGCCCACTGCACTGACAAGACAATGATGTAGCTTTTCTTCTCAGGAGAGATCCATAAAAATTCTGGTCTCAATGCTAAAGTGGTGTAAAAAAGCCAGAAATTGGAAAGCAATGATACAGCAGTGAGCAGTGGTTGAAAGCGAAGATCTGCTCAAAATAAATCATTGCCAAGGAGGGCAGTGTTTGTATGTTGGCATTCTACAACAGACTTTTACCTAAATAGAGGAAATAGCGGATGGACAGAGGGGACTCTAAGATCCCATGTATGAAAGAGAACAAACCACATAGGCAGGACTGAGTCTAACCAAAAGGGGGAAAGAACGGGACTGCAAAGGAAACATATATCAATGTCTTCAATGGATTAACTTAACCATCAATTCATATGTGAGAGTAAACAGCAAGGAATGCCAAACGCATAGTGAGAACAAACAGCACACAAAACAAAGAATATGATGAATAAACTGATCAAGGAACTCTAGATAAAATAACAATAAATTAGGACAAAAAGAATTTTTTTAAAAAGTGCTTGAAAGATAAGTTCTGGGAGGTAATGTACAGAATGGTTACAGAGTTGACAATACTATATAGTATATTTGAAAGGCTAAGTGGCTAAGAGAGCAGAATTTAAAAATTTTCCTGACAAAAAGAATTAGAATTATGTGAGGTCTTTTTCCCTGGTGGCTCAGTGGCAAAGAACCTACCTTCAATGCAAGAAACCCAGTTTTGATCCCTGGGTCAGAAACATCCCCTGGAGAATGAAATAGCAATCCACTCCAGTATTCTTGGCTAGAAAAACCCATGGACAGAGGAGCCTGGCAGGCTACAATCTTGGGCGTCTCAAAGAGTTGAACATGACTTAGCACTTTGTTGGACACACAAGCACAAGGTAACAATGTCAACTAAACTTGTTGTAGTGATTGTTTTGCAATATATGCATATATAAAATCATTATATTGCACACCTTCAACTAATGTAATGTTACATGTCAAGTACATCTCAATAAAAAGAGAAAAAAGTGGTTGAGATGATGCTGATTATGTTGGTGATGAGAAAAACAATAACATTAAGACACATATTAAGAGAAATATGAAAAAGTTTTGTACTATTAAAGAAAAGAAGAATAATACTAGGAAATAGGAACTCTAGAAAACAAGATGCTAATAAAGTAATGCTCAAAATTCTCCAAGCCAGGCTTCAGCAATACCTGAACCGTGAACTTCCAGATATTCAAGCTGGTTTTAGAAAAGGCAGAGGAACCAGAGATCAAACTGCCAATGTCCGCTGGATCATCGAAAAAGCAAGAGAGTTCCAGAAAAACATCTATTTCTGCTTTATTGACTATGCCAAAGCCTTTCACTGTGTGGATCCCAATAAACTGTGGAAAATTCTGAAAGAGATGGGAATACCAGACCATCTGACCTGTCTCTTGAGAAACCTGTATGCAGGTCAGAAAGCAACAGTTAGAATTGGACATGGAACAACAGACTGGTTCCAAATAGGAAAAGGAGTACGTCAAGGCTGTATATTGTCACCCTGCTTATTTAACTTATATGCAGAGTACATCATGAGAAACGCTGGGCTGGAAGAAACACAAGCTGGAATCAAGATTGCCGGGAGAAATATCAATAACCTCAGATATGCAGATGACACCACCCTTATGGCAGAAAATGAAGAAGAACTAAGGAGCCTCTTGATGAAGGTGAAAGAGGAGAGTGAAAAAGTTGGCTTAAAGCTCAACATTCAGAAAACTAAGATCATGGCATCTGGTCCCATCACTTCATGGGAAATAGATGGGGAAACAGTGGAAACAGTGTCAGACTTTATTTTTTGGGACTCCAAAATCACTGCTGATGGTCATTGCAGCCATGAAATTAAAAGACGCTTACTCCTTGGAAGGAAGGTTGTGGCCAACCTAGATAGCATATTTAAAAGCAGAGACATTACTTTGCCAACAAAAGTCCGTCTAGTCAAGGCTATGGTTTTTCCAGTAGTCATGTATGGATGTGAGAGTTGGACTATAAAGAAAGCTGAGCGCTGAAGAACTGATGCCTTTGAACTGTGGTGTTGGAGAAGACTCTTGAGAGTCCCTTGGACTGCAAGGAGATCCAATCAATCCATCCTAAAGGAGATCAATCCTGGGTGTTCATTGGAAGAACTGATGTTGAAGCTGAAACTCCAATACTTTGGCCACCTCATGCGAAGAGTTGACTCATTGGAAAAGACCCTAATGCTGGGTAGGATTGGGAGCAGGAGGAGAAGGGGATGACAGAGGATGAGATGGTTGGATTGCATCACCAACTCGATGGACATGGGTTTGGGTAGACTCCGGGAGTTGGCGATGGACAGAGAGGCCTGGCGTGCTGCAGTTTATGGGGTCGCAAAGAGTTGGACACGACTGAGAGACTGAACTGAACTGAACTGAACTGAGAAAACAAGAATCTCTTTAAAATAAAAAAAAAATATGATTTCAAAAATATAACAAATGTGTAGAAGGGATACAAATTACAATACATGAAATCATCTTCTTGCCAAAAAGTAAACTGAATGAGAAGATATGGAATGTATAAAAGCTAATGCTCACAAAAATATATGGAATTTGATACATAATTCCTATAACAGGTATTACAGAAGGAGACTATAGAAGGTAAACAATAAATCAGCAGATAATAGAAATTTCAGGAACCCTATTGCTCTTTGGAAGAAAAGCTATGACAAACCTAGTCAGTGTATTAACAAGCAGAGACATCACTTTGCTGACAAAGGTCCATAAAATCAAGCAGATCTGGGAACTGGACCATAAAGAAGGCCGAACAGGAAAGAGTTGATGCTTTCCAACTGTTGTGCTGGAGAAGACTCTTGAGACTCCCTTGGACAAGCAAGGAGATCAAATCAGTCAATCCAAAAGGAAATCATCCCTGAATATTCATTGGAAGGACTGATGTTGAAGCTGAAGCTCCAATACTTTGGCCACCGAATGTGAAGAGCCGACTCATTGGAAAAGACCCTGATGCTAGGAAAGATTGAAGACAGGAGGAGAAGGGAACAACAGAGGATAAGATGACTGGATGGCATGACTGACTCAATGGACATGAGTTTGAGCAACTGTGGGAGATAGTGAAGACAGGGAAACATGGTGTGCTGCAGTCCATAGGGTTGCAAAGAAATGGACGTGTCTTAGCTACTGAACAACAGCAAATACCAGAATGCTATTATGCATTTCAGTGGAGGGAAGACCAAAAAATAAGCAGGTATGACCATGATTCCCCAGTGACCCAGTGTGCAAGCTTTAGTTGTGTCCAACTCTTTGTTGTACCATAGTCCTAAGTACTGTAGCCTACCAGACTCCTCTGTGGAATTCTCCAAGCAAGAATCCTGGAGTAGGTTGCCATTTCCTTCTCCAGGGGATCTTCCAAACCCAGGGATCAAACTCATGTCTCTTTGCATTGGCAGGCAGATTCTTTACTACTACAGATTCTTTACTACTGACTGTTGTCAGTATTACTGTCAATACTGACTATTCTTTACCTGAGTCATCTGGGATACCATACTGGATTTTAAATTGCAAAATTTTAGTGGAAAAACTTTTTATAGCTGGAGTTCAGTACGTAGAAAAATAATCAAGTGTAAGGCTAACTAAAAAATCTGTAAAATGTATACAGTGGTACGAAGATATTATGTAAGTGTGGTGTCTAGCTTAAAAAAATTAAAAACAGAGGGATAAAATTTCAGAAAAATTGGAATTAATTAAAAAATACAACTGAAAGGAATTTGAGGTTGATTCTTGTGCCATATGTCAAGAAATAATTTTGTTCAAATTCCAACAGAAATCTGGCCAACTCCAAGAACATCATATTCAAGAATAAAGTTGGTTTTTTTATTTCAATAAAAGGAATAAAAAGTTATGTAATTATCATACAACAATTTATTAAGATGAAATTGAGAGGACAACTAACTTCAAAAAAGGCAAGCTATTATTATCCAAATAGAAAATTAAACATTTGGCATGGATGCAAATATATTAATGAATACATATAGGCAACCAAATGAATAAATAAAAGCATAGACTATGAGGCAAGAAAGATAAGTATTAGTACAGAAAATTAAAGCCTCTATCTTTCATAGGGAGAAGGCAGTGGCACCCCACTCCAGTACTCTTGTCTGGAGATTCCCAGGGACGGTGGAGCCTGGTGGGCTGCCATCTATGGGGTCGCACAGAGTCAGACATGACTGAAGCGACTTAGTAGCAGCAGAAGCAGCATCTTTCATGGAGGAGTCAATATTTTTATGGTTATCAAATAAAAACACTATAACATTAATTATTATATTGCAATAATACTACTAAATATTAGGACATGTTTTATACAAGATTGTTGCTCCCAAAAACTCTATGCTGAAATTCTAATCCCAAGTACATCAGAATGTGACTATATTTAGAGAAAAAGGCCTTTATGGTGGTAATTACTTAATATGAGGTTTTTAGGGTAGGCCCTAATCCAGTATGCTCAGTTGCTCAGCTGTATCTGACCCTTTGTGACCCCATGGACTGTAGCCCGCCATGCTCTTTTGTCCATGGGATTCTCCAGGCAAGAATACTGGAGTGGGTAGCCATTTCCTTCTCCAGGGGATCTTCCCCACCCAGGAACTGAACCCACGTCTCCTGCGTCTCCTGCATTGGCAGGCAGATTTTTTTTACCACCAATCCAATATGACTATTTTTCTTACAAGAAGAAATTTAGATGTAGAGAAGCATAGATTGAAGACAGGGAGAAAACTTCTCTACAAGCCAAGTAGAAAGCCCTGGAATGGACCCTTCCATCACAGCTCTCAGATGGAAACTTCCTTTTGACACTTCAATCTCATATTTCTAGTATAAAAACTGTAAGAAGCTAGCAATGTTTATTGTCCAAGCCACCCAGACTGTGGTACAAAAATCTTAGCAAACTAATTATGGAGTAAATAAGAATTGAATCAGTATGATTACATCTAAAATAAGCCTGCATATAATGTCTGTATGGTTTTAATATCTCTCTCCACCCATATCTCCTTCATCTCCATCTGCATATACATCTCTATCTGCATCTGAACTTGTATCTGCTTGTTCATCTTCATCTCTATTACTTATGCATATGTTTGCCTATTATTGGTGGAGGTGGACTTGACATTACAGTGCTAAGCAAAAATGAGCTGAGCTAAAGAACCATTTTTTATCATTATAGGTAGGTTTAATAATGATGAAAATCATTCAACAAGTAATTTGCACAGTATCATCCTAAAAGCTTTTTTTCATTTTCTCTTTTTAGATCTACTTCCCATAGTTTTCTTTGATAAATATTATTTTAGTTTCCTCTCAGAATTTATCATCAGGAAAATCCATTATAAATGCAATATGAAAACAAACTGAAAGTGGTTCTACCGATATATTAAGTAATTAAATTATTTTATTTAGAAATATACTACTCAGAATGATTATTTTCTAACTTCTGAAGTTTCCTTTTAGACACTGACATGATAAAACTTTTCACATTGTAGTTTAATAACAAAGCAATTTAGTTGTTTTAGTTGCAATTACCCTTTGTTGACTATTTAGCATATATCATACTGAATAAATGATCTTAAATTTTTCCGTATAGTAGATTTCAAAGGGGTCACGACAATAATTTTTAATGTAAAATAATTTGAGTCTTTCAATATCTTTGTGTTATTTTCATAATTAATATTGCTTTAAAGTTTAAACATACTATAATATCCTAATCTTTTCTAAATTCAAGAGTCCCAAAGTTACTTAAAGTGTTAGTATGGGGGAAAAAATCTATCAGCAGTTATATGTATTATAAAGTAATATAAAATACCAACTTACTGGTTTACACAATGCTAAGTCAAGTAATTTTAATAAATGATGTTTCCCTTGAGTAAATATAACCTCAAATATCTGACTGCTTTCTGGCAACACAACATTGTTAAGCAACTATCCTCTAATTAAAATTTTAAAAAATTTAAAAAATCTCTGACTGGTAATTGTAAAAACAATAAATTTGTAAAACTTATGTAATCAAATGTACCAAAAGTGTTACTATGCTTATTCTTACATGCCAATATTTTCAGTGAAAAATATTTTTGTTCCTTTTTAATCCTGATTTTAATAATTAAAATAAAATTTAGATTCATTTATTTAAATTTATTATTTTCACCCCTAAAAAGTGAAACAAAAAGTGAAAATATTAGTCTCTCAATCGTGTCTGACTCTTTGTGACCCATGGACTATAGCCTGCCAGGCTCCTCTGTCCATGAGATTGTCCAGGGAAGAATATTGGAGTGGGTAACAATTCCCTTTTCCAGAGGATCTTCCTGACCCAGGGATTGAACCTGGGTCTCCTGCATTGCAGGAGATTCTTTAACATCTGAGCCACCAGGCTCACCCCTAAAAATGCACTTCCAATTGTAATCTGACCAAACCCAAAGATTGTTTGTACTAGTAATACTTCTTCTTTCATTCATATAGTCTCTGAAGATCTCAAATGCTCACATCATCATTCCTGTTGATCCTCACAAATCTCTGTCAGTCATACAGGGTATGGATTACTTTCTGTTTTGTTTCATGAGGGGTGGTAAACATGATTTGAGAATTATATGTGGTAGAAGGAAAACTATAAGAAGCTGAATGTGTGACTTTGGAGACTGCTGTTTGATGTATATGTAGAAGAGATGAGGTAAATTTAAAAATGATAAAGGAAGAGATAAAAGGAGTATTTTCCAGGACTATATACATATATATATATGTATATACACACATATATATAAAATTATAAATGTACATACATAGTGGTAAAGAATCCACTTGCCAATGCAAGAGATGCAGGAGACACAGGAGATGTGGGTTTGATCCCTGGGTCAGGGTGATCCCCTGGAGGAGGAAATGACACCCCACTCTAGCATTCTTGTCAGAAGAATCCTATGGACAGAGGAGCCTGGTGGGCTACAGTCCTTGGGGTTGCAAAGAGTCAAACATGACTGAGAGAAAGCACACACATACATCAATATGTATAATATATTTATAAATTATGCATATATATTTGAAGTTATGATACATGTTAGAATAAAAACAAGCAACAAGAAATCCTGCCATGGTCTGGATGTGTGTGTTTCCCCCCAAATTCATACATTCATGCATTGAAATTCTAATGCCCAATGTGATTTTACGGGTTGAGGTATTTAGGAGATACTCAGAAGCGGGCTACAAAGAATGAGATGGTTGGACGGCATCATCGACTCAATGGACAAGAGTTTGAGCAAACTCTGGGAGATAGTGAAGGACAGGGAAGCCCGAAGGGCTGTGGTCTATGGGGTCACAAAGTGTTGGCACAACTGAGAGACTGCAACAGGCCATGGGGGTGGAACACTCGTGAATGTGATTAGTGCTTTAATAAAAGAGACTGAACAGAACAGTCCAGCCCCATCTGCCCCTTAAGGCTATTACATGAAGTCTGTGACCCAGAAAAGAGCCCTTGCTGTCCATGCTGGCCCCTGGTTGCAGACTTCAAGCCTCAAGAAATGTTTGCTGTTTACAGGCCACCCAGTCTGTGGTATTAATATTTTGTTATTGTAGCTGGAATGAATTAAGACAATGCCTAACCATTTTAGTAAGCAGATAAACACTGCCTATTTAAAGCATAATGAGACTATTTGCATGAACTTTTTTGAATGTGGAATCATAAACATTAAAATCAGGATTTAAGCAATGGACTATCTGAAAGGAAACTTTAAAGAGATAAATATATATGTTTGATGAGTATCTTAATAAGAGCTGTTTAGTTTTGTTTTGTGTTTAATAAACTCAAAGTGTAAAACAATGTTCTGGGAGCCCGCAAATTATCTTTTAACACTGGCTCTTATATCAGACAGGCGCTAATTTGCTGATTTCAAGTCAGGACTGTAGTGGTTGGTGTAATTTGTCACCATTTCCATCTTGAAAAATGGACACTATAGAAGTTTGGAGAGAAGCAAGTATGAGTGGTGTGGTAGCGAGTTAACATCCGTGGATTAGATTCTAATATTAGTTGAGTTAATGGTAATTGTTCTTCCTATTATACCATATAATCAAGATGCATCGCTAAATTAACATGTAAGCAATACAAAGCCATCCAATCTTCTATAAGCCTCTCATTTCAGTACTTTTGTAAGCCAATTTCCATACTCATTTTACTAGTTCCAGTAAATGAAATTGAAGTACTACAATTTATCCCTGACTAACACATTTGGTATTAAATATGTTCTTGGAGACAACGGTAACAAATATGACATCTGAAATTAGTGTTTCTGGGGCTGTTTTCAAGATGCCAAAATAATTGCAATTTTTTGTATTTTGTCTGATTCTGATTTTTGTTTTTGTCTTTAAGCTACTGTTGTTCACATAGTTTACTTAACATCTGTAAAATAGGGTTGTTTAATAAAAAGATATCATTTTTATAAATAAGCAGTCTTTCAGTTGAAATAACAATGCCAATTGCTGTGGACTGCATTTCTGTATACCCACACACACAGACATATATATATATAATAAATGCATATATTTATATATGCATATTTATAATATACGTATATCATATAAATTCAACAAATGATCTTGAGATATTATGAGAAATGTATTTGAATAGAATTAGAATTTTAAGCCTTAAATTTGTCTATTTGCTGTCTAGTTATCATATTTGATTGCTTCATGAAAATATAATATTTTATTATACTATTAAACTTGTATAACACCAATTGTTTTATTTCAAATAATGAATATAGGCAAACATTTAATGCAAAGAAAATAAGTATATTATTTAGGGTCTGATTCACTACTGATGCATAATGATACTGTACTATTCTATATTATAATCAATAATTCTAGCATATATATTATATATATAAGCACATATATTATTAAGAAAAAAACTAGGTGACCTTGGGCTTCCCAGATGGCACAGTGGCAAAGAATCTGCCTGCCAGTGCAGGAGGCTCAAGAAGCTCGGGTTCAATCCCTGGGTGGTGAAGAACCTCTGGAGTAGAAAATGGCAACCCACTCCAATATTCTTGCCTGGAAAATCCCGTGGACAGAGGAGCCTGGCAGGCTACAGTCTGTGGCGCCACAAAGAGTAGGACACAACTGAACATGCAGGTGACCTTATCTGCTTAGATTTTTTTATTGGTAATTTGTATTTCAAATATTGGAGGTGATAAATAGTACATGTTTTTGCTGGCCAACAATTATTTAAAACTAAAGTGAGCTGCAAACTGTAAAGATCTGGAACAATTCATTTATTCACCTTTATAACTAATGTATATGTGTGTGTGTCATGTACTAGATAATATGCATTGATTGGGTGGGTATGATTTGGCAGGAACTCATCCCACCTTTGTACTTTAGTTTTCACAGCAATTTTGTAAGAGGTAGCACTCTATTCCTCTCTACAGAAGAAGAAAAAGAAGAAAAAAACAAAGACAAATCTCTCTGATGGCAAAGAACACTTTGAGATCAAAGTAATCACAGTCCTAATCTATATATATTTTGAAACATTATTTAGTCAATAATGTATTTGTTAATATCAAGACAAATATAAAGTGATATATTACCTACCATGTTCTTTAGGGAGAGTGAAGGCTCTTGTATAATATGACTAAGACACCTAACTCCTATTACTGGGATTAACGAGGCTAATACACAGATACCTAAGACATATAATCAGATATAACGAAATTGAAGTACTACAATTTATCCCTGACTAACACTTTTGATATTAAATATGCTCTTGGAGACAACTGTAACAAATATCACACCTGAAATTAGTATTTCTGGGGCTGTTTTCAAGATGCCAAAATAATTGCAATTTTTTGTATTTTGTCTGATTCTGATTTTCATTTCTGTCTTTAAACTGCTGTTGTTCACATAGTTTACTTAACATCAGTAAAACTGTGTTGTTTAATGGAAAGATATCATTTTCATAATTAGGCATTTATGCATAAATAAGCATTATTTGCGTAAATAAGCTTATAAAGTTAAACTTACATATTTTTACGCTTAATCAATTAAAGTGAAAGTATTAGTCAGTCAGTTGTGTCCGATTCTTTGAGACCCCATGGACTGTAGCCCCCCAGGCTCCCCTTTGTGCATAGTGTTCTCCAGGCAAGAAAACTAGAGTGGGTGACCATTCCCATCTCCAGGGGATCTTCCTAACCCGGGGATCGAACTCAGGTCTCCTGCATTGCAGGCAGACTCTTCACCACCTGAGTTATGAGGAAACTAAACTGCTTGCTAAAAAGTGTTGATATTTTGGTCTCACTCTTTGAAATATTATACAGTAGGTTTGATAGAGTTGGCCCCAAATCTAGATGTTTATTTGAGAACCTATGTGATTATTGATTCATGTGGTTCATGGAACACATTTATGAGTATTACAGATGAAGTTTTATTCTGTATTATCAGCTTGGGAGTTAGCCCTCAGATCCTTCTCAGTTTGCATTCTCTTGGGCTACTGAGCAAGGCCAGTGAATTTATTTGTCCAAATCATTCACGTTTTAGTGAAAGAAAAGTGACTTTTCAGATATTTATATCCTATCATAGTGAATTAATATAGCTTACAAGATATGATGCTTGCTTTATTTTTCCGTCCTTCTTCATGTTTTATTATTCCTTAATGCCTGATATCTCCACTTGTTGCTGTTGTTTAGTTGCTAAGTTACATCCAACTCTTTGTGACCCCATGGCCTGTAGCCCACCAGCTACAGAGGACTGGCCATGAAATTTCCCATGCAAGAAGACTGGAATGGGTTGCTATTTCTTTCTCCAGGGGATGTCCCTGACCCAGGGATGGAACCTGTGTCTCCTGCATTGGCAGGCAGATTCTTTACCACTGATCCACCTGGGAAGCCCATCTCTTTTTATAACTCAATTATATTACATTCACATTAGTCTCAGAAAATTCTATTTATTCATCTCCAGTATCTCTATTTTCCTACAACTGATTAACCATCAGATTAAGATTAACTTGCCATTCTAATCAAGAAAACTTTCTTTCCTCTTGGAGGTTTGGCCTAGCACTCTCTTAATGTGTCCCATGGCATCTGGAAGGTAGTGTTTTTTGGAGCACTTGCTTCACTATACGGCAGTTGTTAGCTTACTGTCATTATCCTTTCCAACCTGCAAAAATCCATGCATTTCTACACCCACAACAATTCTCACAATGAATTGTGAATGGCAAAAATACAATTTCTTTTATTTTTATTTATATTTATTAAAGTCTAATTGACAGGCAATACTATATTAGTTTCAGGTGTACAACCTAGGGTTTAATATTTTTATAAATTATACTTTGTTTAGAATTATTACAAAATAATGGCTATATTTCCCTGTAATGTACAATACATCCTTTTTGCTTCTTTCTTTCTTTCTTTTTGACTAGGCTTGGTCTTTGTTGCTGCACAGGCTTTCCTGTAGTTGTGGCGAGTGGGGACTAGTCTCTAGTTGCTGTGAGAGAGCTTCTCATTGCAGTGGCTTCTCTTGTTACAGAGCATTGGCTCTAGGGTCCCACAAGCTTTAATAGTTGCAGCACATGGGTTCAGAAGTTGCATCTCCCTGGGTCTACAGCACAGGTTCAATAGTTGAAGCACTCAGGCTTAGTTGTTTCAAGGCATGAGGGATCCTTTCAGATCAGGGATCTCCGAAGATCATGGGTCCAACCCATGTCTCCTGTACTGGCAAGTGTATTCTTTACTATTTACTCACCAGGTAAGCCCCTGCTTATTTATTTTACACATACTAGTTTGTGTCTCTTAATACTATCCCTCTCTACTGCTAAGCTCCAGTTTGTTCTCTACATCTGTGAGTCTGCTTTATTTTATTACAGACATTTATTTGTTGGTTTTTAAATAAACGAAAGTTTTAAATTAATGGCTTCTTTTAGTTTTAGGATTGACCATTTTTGGGGGATTATGTTTTCAACTTTTTTATGTGCTTTCCAGAAGCCATTTAAAACTTCATAAACTTACTATCTAGTCAAAGTTATGGTTTTTCCAGTAGCCAGGTATGGATGTGAGAGTTGGACTATAAAGAAAGCTGAGCACCAAAGAATTGATGCTTTTGAACTGTGGTGTTGGACAAGACTCTTGAAAATCCCTTGGACTGCAAGGAGATCAAACCAGTCAATCCTAAAGGAAATCAGTCCTGAATATTCATTGGAAGGACTGACGCTGAAGTTGAAACTCCAATACTTTGGCCACCTGAAGTGAAGAGTTGACTCATTTGATTACAAGAATCAGGAAATTAAGAAAATAAATCTACTGAAGTAGCTTGAGACTGTAAGAGGTGGGGAGGAAAAACATCCGGAGAGAGATGGCAACTGAACAGGTCCTTCAGCACAAGCATAATGAAAGGATCAGGAGCAGGAGGCAAAGGATGGAGCTAAGGCTCCCAGGATGGTTTGCACTGGGACTCCTCTGTGGCTCTTTTGTGGATTTTCTAGAAACAGAAAGACATTTTCCTGGCCTTTTTCTGGCATTGCCAGTGGAAAGTGGACAGCAGGGAGCCAGCCATCATCAGTCAATCGTCGCCACCGCAGATCTTCAACAGGATCTTCCAGTATTCTCCTCAAGTATTTCCCAAGAGGCCATGGTATAGCGACTTGCCACAGAGCCATTTGCACTTCAATCTGATGTCCAGGAGATTGATCTCACTGAGAGACTCCAGGATGTGAATCAGGGTCTGGTCCTCTGTTTCTGCTCCACCCTAAGGCTTGTTAAGCCTTTTGGCAAAGAAGAAGCTGGGGTATTCTTGAGCCATGTCTCCATGGCCAGCCTTCCCCCCTCCACGTTCCCAGAAATCTCTAAGCAGATGCTCTTCTCAATGTTCTACTCCTTGACATTAGCTGATACTTATTAAAATTGGCCAGGAACATATGTGATGATGCCTTGGTTTCCAAATGGAGCTGGAGGCTTGACGAGGGTGATAGATACAGACTGTGGGTACCCTGGGTAGTCCAATCTCATCTGCTAGTGCCCGGAACAAGGCACTGAAGTCTTCTAAGGGTGGGTTCCTGGGGGCTGCTGCCCAGGGGCAGCATGGGTTGGTCTGTCACTGGGAATGCTGGGAATGAGTTTCCTTCAGAGAGAGGGTATATTCCATATGGGGGACCAGCTTGTTGGGTGGAAAAGGGCGAAGCCAAACCCCCAGGGAAGACCAGAGGGTCCTGGGTATAGTTTTGGCAGGGTGGCTTCTAAAACATTCAGGACCCTTTGACCACCTATCTGCAGAAGTACTCCTGGCTGAACTGCCCCAGGTAGTTAACCATGGTTATCCAGCTAGATGCCAGGCGTGTTGGGAGGGACTAGCCACCATAGAGCCAGGCTCTCTACCAGGTGCAGAGGTTGGTAGCTGCTGTGTGTGGGTGAAGCCTGGGAGATCCATGGCTAGATCTGGCCACCAACCACAGCAGTAGTGGACTGCGAGGGACAAAGGGGGACACAGCAAGAGCAGCTACCTCCACTTTCATTCAGGCAGCCCACCTTAGGTCTAGGGGCACTTGTCCACTCAAATGAGGGCAGGGCATTTTATTTACGTCCTTCCCCTTGACTTCATGAAGAGCAGAACATTTATTTGTAAATTATCACCTAGATTTTGCCAGATCCTTTGCTTTCCAAATGTTTAGTGGATAAAGATCTTTTCTACCAAGGGAGGAATATGTACCTGACCTGAGTGACTAATTCCGCCCCCCCTTTGTTTTTAATTTCTTCACTGATATACTAGATTAGAAAGATTCAAGAAATTCATTCTTCTTAGCAAAGTTTACCTTTGACTTTTTTGGAAACTAAGATGTGAAACAGAATGATAGGTGGAATACTGAGAATAGATTGTACTGGTAACATATTTTATATCTAATAATAGTATTATGCTAGGATTTGCATATTTCTATTTTTAGGAAGTTATAATGAAGAAAATATGGGCAATGGAAAAGGTTGTATTTGTTATATGCATTAATAAATAATTAGCCTTATACCAGTAGGGTAGAGTAAATGGACTATTTCAAGATAAAGAGCAACTTTGAATAAGATGAATCCATTCATTGGTTGGAATGTTTCAACTTGTTTTTAAAAATAATCTTTAATGCATATGCATGAAGCCAGCATTAAAAAAAAAACTTTATATTTGCAAAGCACAAAACTTATTTTGTTTTCCTTTGTAGTTTCAGATGTTACCTGGTGTAAATCATGGTTCAGAGTTAAGAGAAACAAGAAAGAAAAAGCTTTTATTTTCTGATCAGGAGATGAATAAAACTTTAGCCTACACAAATCATGTTTTGGCATAACTTTTATTAATATGTCATGGACAATTTAGCTCAGGTTTGTCTTAGATTAATCGCCTAGTAATATTGATAACTATAAGCCTGTCAAAACTTGAGAAAAAAACTTTAAAAATTCAATAGTATTTCATAAGCAGATGATAGAAAAAATATAATGCTTATGACAGAGTCATTAAAATTTTCTTTTATTTCTAAATACTTTATAATATTTATATGATGGGAAAGTTATCAAAAGTTATAGACATTTCTTATTTACTTCAGAAGTTATTGATCACATAATCTTATTTTCTAAACCAAGATTGGAATAGTGAAGGCAAATTTAAAGTACACTTTCCTGAGAGTTCTCTCTAAAAGATAATAGCATTTTTTGAGAGTGTCACAATTAAGCAAAATAATTTATTTTTCTTGCTAATGGGATTTTCTTTTAAATAATAGTTAGGGAAATCCCTCAGAATATATTCAATATTCTTATTTCTACTTCTAAATTATGCCTTTAATTTTTATATCACATACCATTTTTATTTTGAATATTAGCATGATTAAAATTGGCAATTTTTTAGTTACAATGTACATCATAGTGACTATACTTAATGATACTGTATTATATAGCTGAAAGTTGCTAAGAAAGATCTTAAATGTTCTCACCAAAGAAAGGAAATGGTAATTAAGTAACTTGATGCAGGTGGTAGCTAACACTATGGTAGTAATGATTTTACAATCCATAAAAGCATAAATGCATTAAATAAACATATTGTACATCTTAAACTTGTACTGTTTTATATAAATTATCTCTACATAAAACTGGAAAAATTAAAAATTGACATAGATAACTGAGAAAGTCTAAGGCAAAGACAAGTGTTGGATTTCAAAAAAAAAGAATAAAACACTCATACAACATCTTCCAATTTCTCAACATATGTAAAAACAGCATAGCAAAAGGCACGAGAAGTACCTAGTACCATAAACAGAATATGCTCAGATATTTAGAACCAACTGTACCACAGCTTGTTCATCTGAAGACCCAATTCTATGAAATTGTATTTTTAGTAAGTAGAATAGTCCCTCCCACACACACCAGAGATGTCTACCTTCTAATCTCTAAAACCTGTGAATATATTCTCTTACATAGATAAAGAGATCTAGCAGATGCAATTATATTAAGGCTGAAATGGGGGAGATTATTCTGGCTTGTCAGAGTAGGGCCAGTATAATCCAAAGTGTCCTTATCAAAGAAAGTCAGGAGGGTAAGAGTCAGAAAAAAGGAGGAAGTGGAGGTCAAAGTGATGTGGAGCCATGAGCCGAGGAATTTAGGCAGCCTCTAGCTGTTGAATAAAGCAAGGATGTAGTCTTTCCTAGGGTACCTGAAAGGAAGATCACCCCGCCAACCACTTGATTTTAGAAGTTTTAAACTCCAGAACTGTAAGATTATAAATTTGTTATTTTAAGGTACTAATTTTGTGATAGTTTATTTAAGCAGTGATATAAAGCAAATAGACTGTTAAAGAACAAGATAGTATAAACAGTAGAGCCATGTATTAGGGACAGGAAATAATTATTCACCACAAATAGAGAAAAGTGTACAGCCAAAAGAAAAATAGAAGACCCAGCACAGCCAAAAAAAAAAAAAAGCATAGTAATATTATAAAAAAGAAAGAACAGACATACTCAGCTGATTAAAAATAAAGTACTCAGCTGATTAAAAATAAAAGAGAGGCCATAAGATTTAGGACTGGCCATAAATTTAATCACCGGTGTCCTTATAAGAAGACACAAAGACACAAGATACACAGGGATAATGACATGCAGAAATGGGGCAGGTTGAGTGATGCATCTGCTTGCTAAAGATTGTTATCCAACACCAGCAGTGGGAGAGAGGCTGGGAACATGATATCCCTCAGAGTCAACAGAAGAAATCAATCTTGTTGACACTGTTGATTTCAGAGTTCTAGCCCTAGAACTGTGGAGGAAGAAAACTTTGCTGCAAACCACTCAGACTGTGGTACTTTGTTACAGCAGCCATAGAAAACAAGTACAAATACCCTTGATCTAAACTTTACCATGAGTATTTTCACCCATTAAGCACTTTACTTGGCACTAGCCCTTGAACAAATCCTTGCAATTCAAGCATGTATTAGACTGAAATATTTTTATCATTGAAAACTCACTTATATCTCATTGCTTACTTTTTGAGGACTAAAGTGTGTGCATGTTAAGTTGCTTCAGTCGTGTCTGACTCTTTGCCACCCTATGGACTGTAGCCCACCAGGCTCCTCTGTCCATGAGATTCACCAGGAAAGAATGCTGGAGTGGGTTGCCATGCGCTCCTCCAAGGGATCTTCCTAACCCGGAGATCGAACCTGTATCTCTTATGTTTCCTGCATTGGCAGATGGGTTCTTTACCACTGGTGACCCCTTGGAAGCCCCCTTGGGGACTAACAGAAGTCAGCTATTCTGAACTTGCAAGTCTCTAAATGTTTATTGTGTCTTTATTCACTTTCATTTCTGCTTGCAAATTGACACCTCCCCTCCCCATTTTTCCCTGAGCTCATTTTTTTGGGTAATATTTTGTAAGATGCAGCCAATAGTAACCAGTATTTTTTCCACCTAAACTTCTTTATTCAAACATTTATCCCTTCCTGAGATATACAGGATGTATATCTCAAAGATACTGCCAGTTCAGCTCAAGACAACAAAAATAGTATTTTGTCACACCATTACAATAAAACATTTTTCCAGCCTCAGTGATAATGTTCCTTGCTGCTTATCCCTCACAGGATGGAAGGGTTGAGGGTTTTCTCAGGTTTCCCTTATAAAGGCACTAATCCTACTCAAGAGAGCTCCATTCTAATAACCTAACCACTTACCAAAGGCCCCATCCCCTAATATCATCATATTAAGGGTTAAGATTTCAACATACGGATTTTGGAAGGACACACTCAGTCCATAACAGCACTGCCAACTAAAAAAGTGCTGGGAAGTGTGAACATCAATGTACCTATGTTAAAATGGGAATAAGGTATTAATGGACAATGGTAACACCTACCAAAATATCAGTAAAAAGGATATATTTAATTGATATTTCTGATTGACAGAGCAGGTTTATAAATTTGAAGGCAAAAAGCAGAAAAAAATTGCAGACATCTATTGATTGTAGACTGCCAAGCACCTGTGTCCTTGGAATTTTCTAGGCAAGGATACCAGAGTGGGTTGCCACTCCCTTCTCCAGGGGATTGTCCTGACCCAGGTATTGAACCTGGGTCTTCTGCTTCCCTGATAGCTCAGTTGGTAAAGAATCCGGCTGCAATGCAGGAGACCCCGGTTCAATTCTTGGGTCAGGAGGATCTCCTGGAAAAGGGGTAGGCTGCCCACTCCAATATTCTTGGGCTTCCCTTGTGACTCAGCTGGTAAGGAATCCACCTGCAATGTGGGAGACCTGGGTTCGATCCCTGGGTTGGGAAGATCCCCTGGAGAAGGGAAAGCCTACCCACTCCAGTATTCCAGCCTGGAGAATTCCATGGACTGTATGGTCCATAGGGTCACAAAGAGTGGGACGGGACTGAGAGACTTGCACGTTCACTTTCACTCCTGCATCGCTGGCATATTCTTTACCATCCTAGCCACCAGGGAAGCCCCTCCACCAGAAGAAATAGCAACAGAAATTTTGATTATTTTGTAAATTGTGAATGAGTTTTATCAATAGTTTTCCAATATTGTAAATATTGCTAGTATAGATTATATCTTGGAATTCTGCAGTATTTTGCTTTATTAATGAACACTGCCCAAACAGGAAATAATACAAAATTGAAAGTTAAGGTCATATCTAAAATATACAGATATGTGCAATTATTTCTCCAGATATATTACATACATTGAAAGTATATATGGGTTTGTTTATTATGTATAATGAGATATATTCCAATACATAATATAGACATTATATTACTATATATGTTATTTCTCCCGCCTGAGTGTGTGTGTGACTCCTCCTGAATTTCTTAGGATAAATGGCAACTTTAAGGTAGACTCCAAGATAAGGATTAGTCAAATACAATGGCAGATACTTCCAGATGTCTTGTGCTAAGGACTGTTGCAGTAACTGCACTACATAAGGAGCACAGCTAGGGGTTCCATGCTTCATGTGGTCTAGATTATATTTACAAAGATCAGACTGAACTTTTGAATAATCATAGTGAGTAGAGTTTCACTACATTCTCAACATCAGCTCAAAGAAATTTGCATAGGTACCACATGTGATAACCAGCAGATAATGCTTCAAACTCTACAGGCATTTTAAGCTAAAGTTTGCACTATATTTCCCAGCTGAAGGAGCAGTTGTACTTCAACATTCTTTCATTTCAGGGGAAAATTTAACCTTTTCTGTTATTTCAATGAATCATCATTGTCTAGTAAGGGAAAATAGTGTAAAGTTAGTTGAAACTAAGAGAAAAAAATATAGTTTGGTAACAGAAACCAAAAATGCAAATGGGGAAAAGAAGCAATTTACATAAATGTTCGAAGGAGGCTTAACAAAAAGAGTCTTTCTGTTGTTTGGAATTTTAGTGACTAGAGAAATATACTAGGCAATTATTAAATTAAATATATTCATTTAAACAGTTTAGAACCATATTGCTTATAAAGGGAAACCTTGATTGGCATGAATAGACTTTGTATAACCACGCAGTGATATGTCACATTTTGTGAAGACATGACTGCAAGTTTTCCATTTTATTAGCCTGATAATTTACTTTTGGATTATTATTATTATTATTATTTGGAAAGAGGGAGCCATTATTTCTAATTAGAGGAATCAGCTGCTTTCTTTGGCAATTTTCTTTTTTCTTTATCACTTTAAGGTGTCTAATTATGCAGTAGAATTATATTTAAATTTCCAAAACTTAAAATGTATTTTTGCAGAGCATTCATTAAAAATACTCACACCTTGCGTACATTAAACTCCAAATGTGAATAATCTGTTTTTAACAAAGGATCAAATATTATGATGATTCATTCGAATTATTTCTTGAAAGAAAGTTACTCAGCTGTGTCCGACTCTATGTGACTCCAGGGGCTGTACAAATATTTCATTATTTCATTTATTTTATATAAGCTTCCTGAAGCAAATACATTTTTCATAAAGTGAAAAATAACAGATTAGTAACAATGAAAAAAGTTCATGCATCAACATAAGAAATTGTGTATAAATCCTTGTTAATACAGTTAACCCTTGAACAAAGGGGTAAAGCTGCGCGCCCACTTATACATGGATATTTTCAAATAGTAAAAAATACAGCACTACATAGGCCATGCTTGATTGAATCTGTCCAGATATAGAAGAGCTGATTGCAAATTATAGGTGGATTAGCTTCTGAGTTTTACAGGGGTAAGCAGTACTCAATTTTTTCTATCTTATATAGGTTATTTCAATGGTATATAACAAATGAAAATAATAGAAACGTAGATGACTTTCTTATTGCTTTGATTTTTTAAAAATATTAAAATATATTAAAGATAATGTCTATAGAAATTCAACATTTTAATGGAGTACTTTCTCACACAAAAGACAACCATACATTTTATGAACATTTACAAAATTTGATTTTCTATATGTAAAATTACATTTATGAATTTATACCTTGTAGTAATTCTGAAAATATTATAAAGTAAAAGGAACCCACATCTTGTAAATATTTTACATGTCTTTCAAACATGTTTGTTTATAAATACTTATAAATAATACTGTATTTTGAATCTTTAAAATCTGGTTTCTTTTTTTTTTCTAAAGGGATTACCATTTCTAAACTACTTTTTTATATAGGGAGCCCAGTTCAATTTGCATTTAATGTTCTGACACATAATTCTTACCTCTTCTAGGAATTTAAACATCAATTAAACAAGAGTCTTATACCTACCCAGCAATGTAGGTTTCTCATGCTCACTTTCATTCATTTCTCTGTTTCCTTTTAAATTTTGGTAAAGTAGATAATAACATAAAATTTGCCAAGTTAACCATTTTTAATTGTATATTTCTGTAGTGTTATATGAAAACAATCTCCAGAACTTTTTCATTCTGTAAAATTCAAACTCTATACTCATTAAATGGCTTCTTATTTCCCCTTTTCTCTAGCTCCTGGCATCCACCCCTCAACTCTGTCTCTATGAACTTGAATACTTTAGATATCTCATAGAAATAGAATTAAATTTTCTGTTTTGACTGACATTTCACTTAGCTTGATTTTGGCAAGATTCATCAGTGCTCTAATGTGTCAAAATGGCTTTCCTTTCATGGTTAAGCAATGTTCCATTGTATGTATATATTACATTTTGTTTATTCATTAATCTCTTGAGAGGCATTTGGGTTGCCTTTATATTTTGATTGTTAGAGACCAATATGTATGCTCACATGCTGCTGGGTAAGCTGCTGTGAAAAAGAGTGTGCAAACATTTTTTTAAGACCCTGGTTTCAGTTCAATATCAAGAAATGGAATTGCTAAATATTTTATGTAGTATTTTATTTTATTTTTTTGAGGCACTGTTGTACTATTATCCATTGTGACTGCACCATTTTGTCTTCCCACCAACAGTGCACAGGGGTTCTAATTCTTACACATCTTTACCAATATTTATTATTTTCTTTTTTTTATACTAAGTATCCTAATGGGTGTGAGATGATATCTCATTGGGTTTTGATTTAATTTGCCTAGTGATTAGCAATGTTGAATATCTTTTCATGTGCTTGTTTGTTTTTATGGATTTCTTGCATTTGGATGTGTCTCATTCCTGCATCTGATCTCAGAGATGCATGATACATATTAAATTTGTATGCACACATACAGACATAGATGGGCAGGGAAATTCTTTACCGCTATAACCACCTGGAAAGCCCCTATAGTCAGTCCTAGCTTATTGACAGTGATGTTCCTGGCTAGGAAAGCCTGAGGCACCGACCTAGGCCATATTTACTCGCAGAAAATCCCACAGACATTGCCTTATCCTATCAGGGCCAATGCTGTGGCTGCACCAGCCCTTGTGGTTCTCATTATGATTGCAGGATGCACCCACGCAAAACCATCAGGCAACTTTGAAGAACAAGATTTATTCTTTATAAGTCCTGAAGGGTACATGGCATGTTCAATGGTCACACAATAAGGCTGAGAGGAGAGAGAAGGAATGCAAATCTGGGGCTCAATGGATGGAGTGTCTAGGGTTTCCAGGGTTAACTCTTTATTGGCAATTTTAAAGCAATAAAATTGGAATTAGGATGCAGGAAGGTAAATTAGAGTCACTTAGGTCTTCATGGCCTGGTCTTTCTAAAAGAGAAACTTCATGGGTGGATGCAGCTTGGTTTCCTAGTTTGTTTTGCTGGAAGTTGTGTCATACAGCTGGCAATATATTTATCTAAGATGGATGTTTCTGTAATTCAAATTTAATATCTGGCACTTATGTTAAAATAAAAAAGCTTGATGTCAAGCATTGCAGTATGGAATAAATTAATTTTAAAATTTAAATACACTACAATATGGAATTGGAAAACAGATTTAAGTACCCAATGTATTTATTTTATTTCATATTTCCAGTATTTTTCTTGAGTTTTCTTCATATATAAAACATTTCATCTGCATATAACATTTTATTTTCTGCAGTTGTGTGTCCATTCTATATAACTTTTAAAATCTTGAGGAATTAACATAATTATTGTCTTTCATCTCAATAGAATTGCGTAGCCAAGGCTTCAGACTCAGAGTTTTAATAAAATGTGATATTTATTTATTTCCTTACTGAATTTAAGAAAGACACTTCACTCATGCATTATGGAAAGCTGTGTGTACCTGTCACCTACTCTTTCACCCCAAATGTGACATAAGTTTAGCTCTATTTGGAATAAATTTGGGCCTTTTACCAAACTTTTCCTAATCGCTAGTCTCTCACTGCCTCTCCTCAGGTGAGAGTGATGCAATTTCGATACTGGGAAATGGCTTAACTCCACGTCTCCTGAGGCTGAACATGAGGGGAAAAAAAAGCACTTCTAACCTTATTTTCCTGTTTTCCTCTTGATGATATCAAAAAATAAGTTAGTTAAGGGACTTGGAAAAAAAAATTTACTGTCCCTAGGTACTACAGAATAACTAAATCTCCAAATTCTTTAATAAGCTTTTCCTCATTTCATCAATGTAGCTTTTCAAAATATTGTTGTTTTTTTTTCATATTACATGTATCATTCTGCAAATTCTTGTGGGGGGAAGGTTACTATTGTTTGATACAAAATTAGATTTGTGTGCTATTAAACAATTACTTTTAGTCTTTTATAACCAATTAAAAGCTTTCATATATATTTCTTTTATTATTGTAAAAACAAGTGCAATGGTGGAACATACGTTGTTATCCTATCCTGTAATTCAGAAAAGTGAATTTTGTAAATCTAAATGATTCTTTTAAGATTTTTCACTTATATGTGTGTGGGTATGTGTATTATCTGGTAGGTCAATAAAATGCTTTCTAACAAGTCCAAGAGAAAATTAAAAGTTCACATCGATTGTGTGTGTGTGTGTGTGTTGGTTTTCCTTGGATTGCACTTACATCATCATGCTGAGACAAAAATGTCTAAAATGTAAAGAAAAAGTAAACTTAGGTAAAACTTATAACATCATACATCTCAGTTTGAAAAACATTACTCATTTGTGTTGTGTGTGATTGTGTATGTATATAAATTTCTCTGTGTGGAAAGTATTTGTTGAAATAATGACGAATATGATTTCCTTCACAATAGTAGGCTGTAGAACCAGTATATACAACAATCTATTTCTTTTATTGAATTTTATCTGCTGAATATGATTAGTAAAGCATGCAGAAGAGAAAATAATTACCTACTGGGCATCAGAAGTTCCTTATTAAAGTTAAAGACACTAATATATTCCCAAGAGTACAATTAAATATAAAACAAGTCAATTGTGTATAGCCCAGAGAATAGTTGATGAGTGAAGACCTGTTAAATAATGAGAAAGTTGGTCCTATTAAAAATGTCATAGTAACTAGCATGCTTATTTCTTCTATCTCAAATAGTTTTAGCAGACCAAATAGGATGAAATATATCTAGACAACTTCTATTTCTATCTGGAAATTAATGGAAGATAAATTTAGAACTATCATATTAAGTTTGATATACTAAGTCTTAGTACCATGCTAAATGCAAGTAATGTATACAACTAATATTCAGTGTAATTTTAAAATTTGAATATTTTTACCATTTATTGCATGAAAATATTGACATAATAATGGCATAAATTGTCATCAAATAATCTCAACTTTCAATTTATTTTAATAATTCTCTATGAAAAAGATGGTCTAAAATACACTGAACCATTGTTATGAAATAATTGTCTATATCATGAAGTATCATGAGGCTTAAAGCTTAAACAATAACCCACTAAATGCATTAAAATACAGATTCTGGACATCTCGCTTTTGATCTATCTTGTTAATATTTTCCTGACTCTTCCAAATAATTTTTGTTGTAGATCAAATTTAATTCAATTAAAAGTCAAATTATGTGCAGTTAGTTTTCTAACAATTCAACATTTTAAAATTAATTTATTTGTAGTTATATATAAATGGCCACCTGATGTGACGAACTGACTCATTAGAAAAAACCCTGATGCTGGGAAAGATTGAAGACAGGAGGAGAAGGAGACAACAGAGAATGAGATGGTTGATTTGCATCACCGACTCGATGGACATGAGTTTGAGTAAGCTCTGGGAGTTGGTGATGGACAGGGAAGCCTGGTGTGCTGCAGTCCATGGGGTCACAAAGAGTCAAACATGACTGAGCGACTGAACAGAACTGAACTGAAATATGAATGTATTTTAGGTATCAGTATGTTACAACTGGGTTTAAGAAAATAAATTAAACCTATTTTAAAAATGTGTGGATGTGAAGTCAGGATTCCTCAGCTCTAGAGAACATCATGGAAGGATTCCTCATAAATAATAATTTTATTTAATATTAATCAGTCAAAAATATAAGCATGTATGTAAGCTTTCAACAATGGATCTCCTTAGAGTGGAGCTCTATCTATACACGGACTTAAGAAAAATGCAACTGTAACTTTGGCAACTACATTTATATAAATACTACATTTTTGATCATGGCCTGCAATTTCAATTGAAGCTGTCCTAACCACAACTTAATTTTGTTGGACCCCATCCTTTTGAAAGCTCTGCCTAGTGATTTTCTCTACTTCATTTAGTAGCACATGCCATTCCAACTTCTGCTTTTCTCTCACACCTTCTCAAATACTTTGCACTCCAAGTTTGGGCCTTATGCTCCCTCGGAAGATCTTTTGACGAATTCACCCATGACATTCATAATGCAAAATCCAGGAATTCTAACTCCATAACTAACTTGACCTGTTATCAGTGCTTGGCACAACTGATCACTTTATCCTTCCTGAAGAACTGTCTTTCACTTAATTTTCCAAACATTGTGTCCCTTTTTGGTTTACAGCTTATTTCACGGTTGATACTTCTAAGAATTCTTTGCTGGATTCTGTTCATTTTCGTAGCTTTTAAATTTTGTCAGCTCCTCTCCTATTCCCCACCAAATCTCTCATCTATCTCTTTCAGTAACACGTATTTGCTGATCTGACAAATTTGTAACTTCAGCTAAAATTTCTGGCAGGAAATCCATACACAACTGCCACTTCTGTTAAATTAGCACATAAATATTTAATAGCATCAAACACAATATGTCATTCAGCAATTGCTTTGATACTATATACATCATGGCCAACACTGACCATTGTTTGCCACAGCAACTATAACCACTCTTGCCAAAGACAACACCATCTCTTTCCTAGCTTTTGTGTGTGCGTGTGTTGTGTGTGTGTGTGTGTGTGTGCACATGTTCAGTTGTGTCCAACTCTTTGTGATTGCGTGGACTGTAGCTCACCAGGCTCCTCTGTCCATGGAATTCTCGGGCAAAAATACTGGAGCAGATTGCCATTTCTTACTTCAAGGATCTTCCTGAACCAGGGTTTGAACTCATGTCTCCTGTGTCTCCTGCATTGGCAGGCAGATTCTTTACTACTGCACCACCTGAGCCATTAACTCATCTCCCTGTTTCTCCTTTTGCTCTCTCCCAAGAATTTAGTCTTCATACATTACCCAAGGGATCATTTTCAGATATCACAGAATTGATCACCTCTGTGGTCATATCTGGGGGCTTCCCTGACATCTCAAGTAGTAAAGAATCCATCTTCTAATGCAGGAGATGCAAAAAACTTGGGTTTGATCCCTCGATGGGGAAGATCCCCTGGAGGAGGAAATGGCCTTCCACTCCAGTATTCTTGCTTACAAAATCCCATGGACAGAGAAGCCTGAGGGGCTACAGTCCATAGTGTCACAAAGAGTCGGGCATGACTAAGTATGCAGGTACACAAGCACAGGCCATATTTATTCAATGGCTTCCTTCACATTTAGAACAAAGTCCAAAATCATTAAAATTTCTACAAAACTGTGTGCAGTCTTGAACTTTTCCTCCCTGTCATCAACTCTTACAACTATCCCTATTTTTCAGTGTGCATCATCTACACTGGCATTGTCTTGACTTTTGGCCTCAAAGAAAAAAAGTTTTTTTCATACTCTTTGCAATGACTAGAAGGCACCAGTCTTCAAATATATAATATCGATGTGGTGAAATATTTCAAATCTGTAGTAAGCTGTGTGGTAGGGAAAGAATGACCACAATAGAGATGTCCCCACCCTTAGAATAGTTTCAATCTTTCTAATTTAATTAAAAAAAGGAGAGTGAAACAAACAGAAGTTAAATATTTGTAGGAAAAGCTGTTGAATGTTAATATCTTCCTATATACTCACAACCATACACACATGCAAAAGCACATACACACACTTATATGCACAATTTACAAACATTTATCAATTCTTAATTTTCCAAGTGTTTCTATTGTATGTGTGTATGTTTAATTTTACCAAATGGACTTCTTCAGAAGTGATGGGTGTCTTTTTTGATCCCTCCCTGATAGTCTTTCCGTTGTGCTCTACACCCTCTATGAGGCTGTTCTATATGAAACCTGGTGGTTTTCTATATGAAACCTGTCTGGTGGCTCAGACAGTAAAGAATCTGCCTGCAATGAGGGAGATTCAGGTTCGATTCCAGGGTCAGGAAGATCCCCTGGATAAGGGAATGATTACCCACTCCAATCCTTGTGACTGGAGAATTCCTTGGATAGAGGAGCCTGGTGGGTTACCGTCCATGGGTTTGCAAAGAGTCGGACATGACTGAGCGATGAACACTATATGAACTCTGACAAGGAGCAACCTTGATCATACGGTGGCAATGTGAGCTAAATATCCTCCTCTACCAAAAGAGAAATTGTTCCTTCCTACCTGTTCTGTCTCTGTGTTCAAGGCACTTGTTCTATTCAATTACTCTGCCTTCTTATCCCTCAGGCTTAATATTAGATATTGTTCACAGCTGTCAATATCGCCATGTTGTTATATAGGTGTATTCTTTTGTGGGGTCTCTACAACTAATTCATGTCTTTGTAAATATTCCCTTTATTAAATTGTCCTCAACTTACCCAATTTGAGTGTTCCATTTGTTTTGGAACAGAACATTGCCAGAAATTGTAGCTGTTAAAATGGTTAAATACATTCTTTATAGCTCTTTCCTAATATTTTACCTTGAGATATTACATATTTACATAAGTAACATTTAATATAGCACTGCATTTTAGTACTGTGGTGCAGGTATGCAATTTACTGCTTTAAAAAATTTCAAGAGCTGATCATTTGAAAACTCAGAGGTTGCTTTCTAAATTTTTGTCTATGCATAAATAATTTTGACTAAATATGGGAGAGGTAAATCTTACTTTTTGCATTTTCTTCAATTTATGATTGATGACTAAGAACCAGCTCAAAGGCATCAAAAGAGCCACATATCAATCCATGTGAGATAACCAGCATGATAGTCAACAACTGCTACATATATTTGTCAAAAAATGCCTTAATGATGAGTTCTACTTTCTGTTCAAAATTAGAACTCAAATGTTCTGTACAGTCAATGCCATTTGATATTTTCTTAAAGAATTATTATGAATCTTCAATCACTCAAATTATATTAGCTTTGGACTGAAGAATATATATGGTTATACCTAAACCTTACGTTTCTTAAATTCTAAATATTAATTGTTTAATCATGTAGATACATTGTATTGATATTTATATGTTTCCTCCTTCAAACACTAGGTGGCACAGTGGTAAACAATCCACCAGCCAATGAAGGGGGCACAAGAGTTGCGGCTTAGATCCCTGGTTTAGGAAGATCTCTTGAAAGCGGGGCTGGAAACCCACTATAATATTCTTGCCTGGAAAATTCCATGGACAGAGGAGCCTGGAAGGCTTCAGTCCATAGGGTGACAAAGAGTTAGACATGACTGAGCATACCTAATCTGAATGTGTATATTAATAAATTTTATAATAATAAATCAATCTATGCCAGCAATATGATCAACTTGATTGATTTGTAACTTTTTTGAAAATCTGTCTTTATATGTATTGATAAAATTTTGCTTAGGATTTTTGCAAATACTTTAAACTGTGAGATAAATTTACAATTTTGCACAATTTCTATAATCTTTAAGTAGTTTTGGCATTAATGTTATCAGTTCAGTCATTCAGTCCTGTCTGACTCTTTGTGACCCCAAGGACTGCAGCACGACAGGCTTCCCTGTCCATCACAATCTCCCGGAGCTTGCTCAAACTCATGTCTACCAAGTTGGTGATGCCATCCAACCATTTCATCCTCTGTCATTCCCTGCTCCTCCTGCCTTCTTTCCCAGCATCAGGGTCTTTTCCAGTGAGTCAGTTCTTTATATCAGGTGGCCAAAGTATTGGAGCTTCAGCTTCAGCATCAGCTCTTCCAATGAATATTCAGGATTGATTTCCTTTAGGATTGACTGGATGGATCTCCTTGCAGTCCAAGGGACTCACAAGAGTCTTCTCCAACACCACAGCTCAAAAGCATTAATTCTTCGGCACTCAGCTGTCTTTACAGTCCAACTCCCACATCCATACATGACTACATAGCTTTGACTAGATGGGCATTTTTTCGCAAAGTAATGTCTCTGCTTTTTAATATGCTGTCTAGGTTGGTCATAGCTTTTCTTCCAAGGAGCAAGCGTCTTTTAATTTTATGGCTGCAATCACCATTTGCAGTGATTTTGGAGCCCAAGAAAATAAAGTCTGTCACAGTTTCCCCATTTATTTGCCGTGAGTGATGGGACCAGATATCATGATCTTAGATTTTTGAATGTTGAGTTTTAAGCTAGCTTTTTCACTCTCTTCTTTCACTTTCATCAAGAGGCTCTTCAGGTCCTCTTCACTTTTTGCCATAAGGGAGGTACATTTGCATATCTGAGGTTATTGATATTTCTCCTGGCAATTTGATTCCAGCTTGTGCTTCATCCAGTCCGGCATTTCGCATGATGTACTCTGCATAGAAGTTAAATAACCAAGGTGGCAATATACAGACTTTACTTTCTCTATTCCCAATTTGGAACCACTCTGTTTTTCCATGTCTACTTCTAGCTGTTGCTTCTTGACCTGCATTTCTCAGGAGGCAGGTAAGCTGCTCTGGTATTCCCATCTCTATAAGAATTTTCCACAGTTTGTTGTGATCCACGCAGTCAAAGGCTTTGGTGTAGTCAATAAAGTAGAAATAAATGTTTTTCTGGAACTCTCTTGCTTTTTTGATGATCCATTGGATGTTGGCAATTTGATCTCTGTTTCCTCTGCCTTTTCTAAAACCAGCTTGGACATCTGGAAATTCTCAGTTCACGTACTGTTGAAGCCTTGCTTGGAGAATTTTGAGCATTACTATCTTGTGAGATGAGTGCAATTGTGCAGTAGTTTGAACATTCTTTTGCATTTCCATTCTTTGGGATTGGAATGAAAGCTGACCTTTTCCAGTCCTGTGGCCACTGCTGAGTTTTCCAAATTTGCTGTCATATTGAATGCAGCACTTTCACAGCATCATCTTTTAGGATTTGAAATAGCTCAACTGGAATTCCATCACCTCCACTAGCTTTGTTTTTAGTGATGATTCCTAAGGCCCACTTGACTTCTCACTCCAGGATGTCTGGCTCTAGGTGAATGATCACACCGTCGTGGTTATCTGGGTCATTGATATCTTTTTTGTATAGCTCTTCTGTGTGTTCTTGCCACCTCTTGTTAACATCTTCTGCTTCTATTAGGTCCATACTTTATTGTGCTCATCTTTGCATAAAATGTTCCTTTGGTATCTCTAATTTTCTTGAAGCCATCTCTAGTCTTTCCCATTCTATTTTTTTCACCTATTTCTTTACCTTGATCGCTTAGGAAAACTTTCTTATCTCTCCTTGCTATTCTTTGTAACTCCGCATTAATCTTATAAAAGCCCCATAAATAGTTTTCAAAGAAGACTTCCTTTTACATTGCCTGGAAAGTTTGATGACATTTGAATTATTTTTTCCATAAGAACTTTAAATTACACATGTACAAAATCATTAGGCTTGATTTTTTAATTGTTTTGTTTTTTCTTTTACTTTTCTTGGGAGGAAGCTTTCAACTAACTTAAGATTAATAACTAAATTTATAGAAATAGGCTATTGTTTACTAAGTCAGTTTTAATATTCTATATTTTTAGATATTTTTGCACTTTCAAATTCATTGGCATACATACATTTCTGTGTATATCTAAATATCCATTACATTTGTAATTATATATCCTGTTTCACTTTTTAAAAGTGTATTTTCTAATATTTTTAAATTGATTTCAAATGACAAGTTTTGAAATATGACCATGTAAGATTTTTTCTGGGGAAGATGGAGTGAAAAATAATAAATTTTTGGAAGGTCAGTAGGATTGGAATGTTGGGCAATTGAATCAGGTATAGTGAATAAATACAAAGTGCTAAATGTTTTAATATGGGAAGATTTAAAATAAGGCCACATAAGATGAGAAGGAGAAGACATGTTACTTAATATAATTTGATTTGAGGCATGTCAAATGAAAGTGATATTGCTCCAAAAAGTCAACAAAGAGTGACATAGACATTTCCTTCTTGCAGGCTAAAAGGTCAAATATCTGACACTAGCATTTACACATAGATGAACATAAATTGATGTTTTAATAAAATTATATTTATGTATAATTTATTTAACCAATGAAAAGTGTCAAGTAGCCAGGAAATCGATTATACTCTATCATCTTTTGAAATTTTAAGTGCTAAGTATATTTTTGCAGGGGTCATTACTTAGTCTGCTACTATTAAACATTTTTAAAATTAATGATTAGGGTGATGAACCACAGTGTCTTTATTAAATTTGCTGATGACACCAATTTGGTAGGACAATTAGCACATTTAAAAACTGGATTAAAATTCAAGATGACCTTGATGAGTTGGAGAGGAGCCTGGATATAAACAAGATGAAGTTGATTAAGTTCCTGTACAGTAATTCATTTAGGTTATTTCACATTTACAGTGGCAAAACCATTATGCAACTTTGATCAGAACTTTTAATCAGAATAGTTTGAATGATATTTCTTCATTGCAGCTCAGTCATAGCAAATGTGAAGTCAAGATTTTTTTGCATCCAACTGTCATAAAAACTAAGTTATTAGTTTAATCAAAGTGATGTTGCTGCCAGGGTTCTTTAAGGCATGAACACCAAGGTTTAGATGGAAAATATATCTATCAGAAATCACTTAGGACATGACAGTGTTTCTAAACTAATTTTTGAAATAAAAGTCACTGGAAATGTCAAAACCACCAAGTACATTGACAAAGGTTTTAAAAAGGAAAATAGTGGTAAATACATAATTACATGAAATTTGGGTGTTTTTATATAAAAGTTACTTTATGTTTTAAAGAGAATATCTATAACTGAATTATGGTGTCAATACATTGACAAATGAGCTATCTGTGAGTAAAATATTTCATGTATGAGTAAACTAGCTTAAGAAATAGGTGTTAATGCTAAAAAATATATTTAGACTTCAGAATTGACATTAATAGTGACATGTTTTCTTTAAAGAGAGTTTTAAAATTGGGGGACTCAAGGCCTATAATGAGAATCTTATGCAAATTTTTAATTATCAGGGACAGAAAGTTTACCTAGATCCAGAAATTTTGTCAATATCCGGAAGCTCATCTATGATACACTATCCCTGGTCAATATATACAAGGTTAAGAAACTTAAGAATTGTCTTCTCAATATATATGGTTTCAGGGCACTTCTACTTTTGTTCTATTTAGTAGACTGTATTACTTAGAGCAGTCTTAGATTTATAGAAAAAATGAACACAAGTACAGAGTTCTCCTCTCTACCACAGTTTCCCCTATCATTAGCATTTTGAATTAGTGTAGTACTTTGTTACAATTGGAAAATCAACAGTGAAACATTATTATTAACTACATTTCATTGTTTTGAAGAAGGAAATGGCGACCCAGTCCCGCATTTTTGCCTGGGAAATCCCATGGTCAGAGGAGACTGGCAGGCTACAGTCCATGTTGTTGCAAAGAGTCAAACCTGACTTAGTGACAAGCACAAGTGAACAAAAACAAAAGTTCATTGTTTACAGTAAAGTTTACTCTGTGTTGGAGAGGCTTTTAGGTTTTGCCAAATGCATGGCATGTATCCATTCTTAGTGTATCACACAGAATTTAGTGCCCTAAGTATCCTCTGTACTAAAATATATTCATCTTTCTTTTTCATTCTCCAATCCCTGGCAAAAAATTATCCTTTTGCTGCCTTTAAATTTTGCATTTTTCAGGATATTATGTAGTTAGAATCATGCAATATACAGTACAGTCTTTTCAAATGGACTTCTTTCATGTTGCAGTATGCATTTAGTTTTTTCCAAGATGTTTCATGACTCTATAGCTCATTTCTTTGTATTCCATTATATGAATGATCCAGTTTGCTTATCTATTCATCTACTGAATGGTGTCTTGTTTGTTTCCAACTTTTGACAATTATGATTAACTGCTATAACTTGCTATAGATATCTGTGTTCTTATTTTTGTTTGGATAAAAGCTTTCAACATTTTTTGGCAAATATCTTGAAGTGTAATAGTTAGAACACATGGATAAAACTATGTTTAGAGTTGTGAGAAACTGCCAAACTGTCTTTGAAAGTGACTATACTGTTTCTCACTTCTGCTTGAAAAGAGTAAGAGTTCTTTTTGCTCCACAGCCTCTTCACCATTTGTTGTTACCATGGTTTTAGATGTTAGCCATGTTCCTAAGGGTGTAGTGGCATCTCACCTTTATCTACAATTCCCTAGTGATATATGAGGCTGAGCGTATTTTCATATTTTTATTTGCCATTTGTATATCCTCTTTGGTAGGGTGTCTTTTAAAGCCTTCTGTCTACTTTTTTAACAGGGTTGCTTGTTTACTTATGCTGATTTTTAAGAGTTATATGCACTTCATAAATAAAGGTTCTTTATTATATATATCTTTTTCAAATATTTGCTCTCAGTCAGTAGCTCATGTTTTCACTCTCTTTATGATGTCTTTAACAAAGTATAGTTTTAAAAATTTTAATGTAACCTAGCCGTATTTTTTATGCATTGTGTTTTGATGTTGTATCTGATAACTCTGCCATATCCAAGGCCAACTATGTTATATTCAATAACCTTTTTTATAGTTTGTGTTTTGCATTTGTTTTTGCTCTGACATGTACAAAGTCAGGAGATTTTCACTCCTGTTCTCACAAAGAGACCAAAGTTGAAAAAAAAAAATACCTGAGAATCAACAATATTTCTTAGATTCATCAGAGGATTGCGATAACAAAGTAAACTGCTGCCCTGAAAACTGAAAAGACAGATAGTCAGATGCAAAGAACCACAGTTCTGTTCCAAAGGGAATGGAGCCCAGGAGCAGAATCACACAAGTGGATCTAGTATCAGAGGGAATACTTTAAATTGTTGTTGATGGATTGCTGGAGGCTCAGTGTAGTGACTAGCTTGAGATTTTAAACTTAAAGTGGATCAAGAAGGGGAAAGAGCTTATACTTACAAAGAAACAAAGATAGGAATTACATCAAACTGCTTTTTAGAAACCATGCAAGTAAGAATATAGTTGAGAGAAATAATTAAAGTGCTGGAAAAACACCACCAACTTCGAATTTTTTAACCAGTGAATTATCTATCGAAAGTGAAGGAGAAATAAAGAATCTCAGAGAAAAATCAAGGTTTTTTTTTTTTTAGTTTGTTTGTTTGTTTTAACCAGTAGGACTTCCTTGCAGAAAGTGGCCATGTAGGGACTTTGGATAAAAGTAAAATGTTACAAGTCAGAGACTCTGATCTACATTATGAAAGGAAAAATGTTAGAGAAGGAATAAATGAAAGTAAAATAAAATATTTTAATTTTCTTATTCATTCACTAGGGTTTAGGAAATGGAAATATTCTAAACATGTATTTTTATTTATTAATTGGAATAATTTTACAAGATGGTGATTTCCATAATATACTATATGGTTATCCAGTGCTATAGCTTGTATGGTGATACAGCATATACACTTCACTCTTTCTCAGTAACCAAGTTTTTAAATTACCAAAATCCCATGAATTTTATTAAATTTTATATTGATTCATGATACAAATCTTAGCAAAGTAGGAGAAGGAAGAATATTTCTAATCCTGATAGGGGAATACTATAAAATTATATAGCTAACATTATACTTAATGATGCAAAACTAGGAAGAAATATTTGAATAACACATATCTGATAAAGGACTTGTATCCAGAATATATAAAGACTCCTTACAACTTCTTAATAAAGTGAAATATAATTCAATAAGAATCACTAAATGATTGAAGTCATATCTCACCAAACATAACATTTAGATGACAATAGCACATGACAAAGTAGTCAGTATTATTAGTGTTTAGAAAATTCATGCTAATACTATGATGAGATACCTTATATCCAACTAGAATGATTGAATTGACAAAGACGGGTTATTATGAAATATTGGTGAGGAACTCCAATGCATTGCTATACAAAATGAACTAGCTATTTGAAAAAATAACTTGACAATTTCCTATAAAGTTAAACCTGTAATTACCAGAGAATAAGCAATTTCACTCTTAGGCAGTAGTTTAGTCACTCAGTCGTGTCCAAACCTTTTTGATTCCATGGACACCAGCATGCCAGTCTTCCCTGTCCTTCACAATCTCCCAGAGCTTGCTCGAACTCATGTCCATTGAGTTGGTGATGCTATCCAACTATCTCATCCTCTGTCATTCCCTTCTCCTCCTGCCTTCAATCTTACCCAGCATCAGGGTCTTTTCCAGTTAGTCAGCCCTTTGCATCAGGTGGCGAAAGTATTGGAGCTTCAGCTTTAGCATCAGTCCTTGTAATGAATATTCAGGTTTAATTTCCTTTAGGATTGACTGGTTTGAACTCCTTGCAGTCCAAGAGACTCTCAAGAGTCTTCTCAAATACCACAGTTCAAAAGCATAAATTCTTTGGTGCTCAGCTTTCTTCTTCAGAAGGTAAACAGTATCTAATAAATCTTATGTATTTATGTATTTTAGAATTTCTACATTTCAGAAATGACATGCTATTCAAAATTGTATGGTAAATAAACATTATTTCATTTATATATTACAACACAGGAAAAATTGAAATACACAAATGTTAGATTTTTATATATGATAAATATGCGAAAATAAAGCTTTCATCATTATTTGAAAAGACTGTGAATGAGTACTCCTACTCTCTCTTAATTACTCCCTCACTCCTTCTCTCTTTTTTCTTTTATCACTCAGGCAAAAGACCTAGAGAGTAACTTAATGGCATAATGCACATAATGACATACATTTATGTATATTAGATTATTATTATGGAATAATATTGCTGAAATGGAATGTCTTTAAAATCCTAGAAACAAAGGAACATTGTATCAAATATCATGCTTTTTTTAATCTCCTAATAATGTTCACTTGACTTCCTGAAAGTGGTAAAATTCTTTCTGTTTTTGGTAAGATAACTTGGTGGAATTGTCAGGTACATCAAATTTCCCTTAAAGATTTTGTCACAAAATTCACAAGTTCCAGTTCCTCTGAGGCAGATGTAAATACACTGTCACTTTTGTGTGTTTGTTTGCTCCAATACTGTGTGATGTACTGTCTCTTGGGAAGTAGATTTACTTCACTTACTTCTCAAAAGATTTATTTTGAACTAATATAAATCATTTTAGAGAAGTCAAGGTGAAATAATTTTTAGTCTGTGATGATTAATTTTTTGTTTTAAAATTATCAATGTATTAGACATCAACTATGATGACTAAAATAAAATATTATAAATTGCCATCAATAAACTAAATGATTTTTTTCACTTTAAAAATCACTGCTGGCATCAGATAATTAATGATTTAAAATAGACATAAACTATTTTATCTTCAGTTAAATTGTGATGATAAAAGTAAAGAAACACAAGATTATTTGATGAAGCATAGAGTTATGATCAATTCTAACAGGTATACTTTTACATTACCTTTGGTTCAGTTCAGTCGCTCAGTCGTGTCCGACTCTTTGCGACCCCATGAATTGCAGCACGCCAGGCCTCCCTGTCCATCACCAACTCCCAGAGTCCACCCAAACCCATGTCCATCGAGTCAGTGATGCCATCCAACCATCTCATCCCCTGTCGTCCCCTTCTCCTCCTGCTCCCAATCCTACCCAGCATTAGGGTCTTTTCCAATGAGTCAACTCTTCGCATGAGGTGGCCAAAGTATTGGAGTTTCAGCTTCAACATCAGTCCTTCCAATGAACACCCAGGATTGATCTCCTTTAGGATGGATTGATTGGATCTCCTTGCAGTCCAAGGGACTCTCAAGAGTCTTCTCCAACATCACACTTCAAAAGCATCAATTCTTTGGCGCTCAGCTTTCTTTATAGTCCAACTCTCACATCCATACATGACCACTGGAAAAACCATAGCCTTGACTAGACAGACTTTTGTTGGCAAAGTAATGTCTGTGCTTTTGAATATGCTATCTAGGTTGGTCATAACCTTCCTTCCAAGGAGTAAGCATCTTTTAATTTCATGGCTGCAATCACCATCAACAGTGATTTTGGAGCCCAAAAAAATAAAATCTGACACTGTTTCCACTGTTTCCCCATCTATTTCCCACGAAGTGATGGGACCAGATGCCATGATCTTAGTTTTCTGAACGTCGAGCTTTAAGCAAACTCTTTCACTCTCCTTTTTCACTTTCATCAAGAGGCTCTTTAGTTCTTCTTCACTTTCTGCCATAAGGGTGGTGTCATCTGCATATCTGAGGTTATTGATATTTCTCCTGGCAATCTTGATTCCAGCTTGCGTTTCTTCCAGCCCATTGTTTCTCATGATGTACTCTGCATAGACGTTAAATAAGCAGGGGGACAATATACAGCCTTGACATACTCCTTTTCCTATTTGGAACCAGTCTGTTGTTCCATGTCCAATTCTAACTGTTGCTTCGTGATCTGCATACAGGTTTCTCAAGAGACAGGTCAGATGGTCTGGTATTCCCATCTCTTTCAGAATTGTCCACAGTTTATTGTGATCCACACAATCAAAGGCTTTGGCGTAGTCAATAAAGCAGAAATAGATGTTTTTCTGGAACTCTCTTGCTTTTTCGATGATCCAACTTAATAAGAAATAAAAAGCTAGAGAAACAAAACAAAGATAAACTGTAAGTGTAGTCTTTTACATTTAAACTTCAAGAATTAAACAGAATTCAGAATAGTATCTAAATCTGTAGTAAATTTTTAGGTAGTAGATATCTCAAGACAAGATATAAAATTGAAAGTACAATAAATATATTTATATATAGGTACTTTATATACACATATAAACTCACTATACAAAATCAGACCCACACTCACAAAGTCCAGACTTCATAAAAATGCCAATTATCTGGCATTGACATATTTACTAAGCACTAGCCATTTGATTTCATCCTCACCACCATACCTCAGTTTATGCAGTGTTTTACCCATTTAACAAATAAGAGTACTGAGATTCATTAGCTATATAGTTTGCAAAATCTTGTAAGTACCAGAGGTTGTATTTCAATCCTGTTGTTGCTGTTTAGTTGCTAAACCATGTCCAACTTTTTTGTGATCCCATGGACTGTAGCCCACCAAGCTCCTCTGTCCATGGGATTTCCAGGCAAGAATACTGGAGTGGATTGCCATTTCCTTCTTCAGGGGATCTTTCTGACCCATGGATCAAACTCAAGTCTTCTGCATTGGCAGGATATTCTTTACCACTGAGCCACCTGGGAAGACCATGCCCTCTTTTTAAAAGTTCATTGTATACTTTGCAGCACGTTTGCTGTATGAAAACACAAATGCCTAAATGGAAAACTATGAGACAAAAATTACAATAGCATAAACTAGTATGATTAATAAAGGCTTTTATCCAACTGTATTTCCCTCATAAAGAGACAGAAGAATTATTTGTCTCAAAAGAGAAACATTTGTTACATTTGCCCCATGTGTAATCTTCGGTATGCTTTATTAATGCATTTTTAAGAGAGGAATGTTCATATAATGTAAGTATAACTGCCATAACCTCTAAACTTTTACAATTTTCCAGTGTTCTTTGTAGCACTTATCTAAGTGCTTTTCAGCAGATTATTTCATGATCAATCTGATTTTAACAATGAGACTGAGATGATATGTAAACATGTAGAAAGTGATAAGAACTTGAATCTAAAGAATGAGCATTCCATAGGGAAATTGATAAAAGTGATTGTTTTGCTAAAAATCAATGTAACAAATTCAATTAAATTGTTTAATAGATTTAGTGAGAAGTAATTGATATGTCACAAAATACACCATCCAACTTAATTTTTCAGTATATGCACAAATTTGCAGCCATCCACACAAATTAAAACATTCCCATCATTATAAAAGAAACCCTATATCCATTAGCAGTCACTCCTATTCACCCCATACTCCCCCAGATCCAGGGGATATTTCTATCCTTATAGATTTATCTATTTTGGACACTTTATTTTAATAGAAGTGTACCTTATTTTTATATTAATAGAATTATGCCTTATTGACAATTTATAGGTAAATATGCTAGCATATGTTTAAACCACACACACACACACACACACACACACATATATATGTCAGTTAATATACATTTAGTCTTTTCCCATATTTCAGCTAAACTGAATAATGTTGCTTTGAATATTTATGTAGAGCTCTTCATATGGTATATGCTTTCATTTCTCTTAGGTACATACTTGGAAGTGGGAATACTTAGTCATATGGCAATACTGTGCTTAAAGTTTGAGAAAATATCAAAAAATTTACCAAAGTTTCACATTCTCATCAGAAAAGTATGAGTATTCAAATTCTTTGACACCTTGTCAACACTTCTTATTGTGTGTCTTTTGGACTATTGTCATCCTAGTGGATATGAAATGTCATCTCATAGTTTGGTTTGCATTTCCTTAATAAGTAGTGATGCTGAACATCTTTGTCATGTACTGATTGATCATTTGTATATTTTTGATGGAGAAATATCTATACAGATACTTTATCCATTTTTAAAATAAAGTCATTTGTATTTTTGTTATTGAGTTTAATAATTACTCAACTACATCCTCATAAGCATAAAACTCCAGATTATGTAAATCCAGGAGTCATTTAATATATTTTCTCTTATTCTGTTTGGGAGGTCTTTTCCCTTCTGATAAGATATTTCATGCAAACCAAAGGTTTGAAACTTCAAGGAGGTTATTTTGCTTTTAATTTTGACAGTTGTGTCATATTTAAGAAACCAGTGCCTAACTAGATATAATGAAGATTCACAGCTGTGTTTTCTTCTAAGAGTTTTAAAGTATTAATAATTCCATTTACTTCTATAATGCATTTGAGTGAATTTTGTGCATGATTTATAGAAAGAATCCAACTTCATGATTTTACATCTGGAAACTCAGTTTTTCCAGTAATATTTGTTGAAAAGACTTTTTTCCCCTAATTGAATCATTTTGCACTTTTCTTTGGCATCAATTGACCATACATGTAAGAGTTTATTTTTAAACTCTCAACTCTATTTCGTTGCCCTATATGTCTACCACATGCCAATATCACGATGCCTTGACTGCTGTAGCTTTGTAGTAAATTTTGAAATCAGGAAATGTGAGTCTTCCTCATTTTTTTTTTTCTATTTTAAGATTTTAAGACTGTTTGGATCACTCTAAGTTTTTTGTTTTCCTATATGAAATTTAGGATCATTTTATCAATTTCTGAAAGAAATATAGTAGGCATTTAGAAATGACTAATTTCGAATCTGTACTACATTTGAGGAAGTGTTGCCATATAAATAATATTGGATTCTGATCATCTGACTATATAAAGAGATAAACCTTATTAGATTTAATAAGAATTCTGTAAAGTACATAGATATAAAATAGGTACCACCTAGCAGGCTTCCCTTATAGCTCAGTTGGTAAAGAATCCGCCTGCAATGCAGGAGATCCCATGTTTGATTCCTGGGTTGGGAAAATCTGCTGAAGAAGGGATAGGGTACCCACTTCAGTATTCTTGGGTTTCCCTTGTGGCTCAGCTGGTAAAGAATCTGCCTGCAATGTGGGAGACCTGGGTTTGATCCCTGGGTTGGGAAGATCCCCTGAAAAAAGGGAAAGGCTACCCACTCCAGTGTTCTAGCCTGGAGAATTCCATGGACTGTATAGTCCATGGGATTTCAAAGAGTGAGCCATGACTGAGCGACTTTCACTTTCTGATCCATGAACATGAGGTGTTTCTCCATCTATTTAGATCTTTAATTCCTTTCAATAATGTTTTATAGTTCTCCTTACATAAGTCTTGCATGACCTTTGTTAAATGAATTCCTATGTATTTTATTCTTTTTGATCTTATTGTATGGTATGTTTTTATTTAACTTCATATCTTAATTTTCATTGAGCTTTTATTTAAATTCAATTTATTATTTCATATTAATCTTGATAAACTTATTTATTAGTTTTCATAATTTGTAAATCAATTTTTTAGGATGCTCTATTTATAAGAACATGCCCTTTGAAATTTCACAGAAATCAGTTTGCTTCTGTCATTCAATCTGGATATCTTTATGTTTAATATTTGATTGCCCTGGTTAGACACAACAGTGAATTTTGGATGGAAGTATCAGAATGGACATTTTTGCTTTTTTCTGATCTTAGGAAAAAGGTATTCAGTCTTTTATTATGAAGTTCTTTGTTAGTTGTTGAATTTCATTTTATTTTTGGTAGAACAAATTCTGGGTACTAGATGTGATCCTTTATAATAGGATGTCATTTCTTTTAAGCCCCTTCAGTTGGCAGAGTAAAGACATTTATGTATATGCAAATATATTTCTATACATAAACATGTGTATTTATATTACACATATTTCTTCCTGATCACTCTATCTCTATACATTACTATGTGAATCATTCCAGTCACATGCCTTGTTTATATAAACCCAGTGATAAACATGGGTCCCACAAGCTGCCATCCTTTCACTGTGTTTAACTGAGGTACAGATGTATAGTAGTGTTGACATACTCCAGTGTGAAATAGTATTATCAATAAGAGGACAGTTCTTTCGTGCAGATTGTTTTCACTTTCATTCTTGCAGGTGCCTATTATAGCTAAAGTTCAGCAACCTATCCCTATACCACCTCCAATGTGATTGTTTCATTCATTTATAATGTATTTAGGTTCATATGTCAAAACTGTAATCCATGCTGTTATTCCCTGACTATGCAAATATATTTTAAAATTTTTATATGTTAAGGCTCTATTTAATAACTATGAAAGCTGTAAAGTCCCATAAGTGCATTTTAATAGGTAATAAATAAATAAATGTCATCTATCCACCATTTTACTATCATATTTAATAGTTTCACTATTCTAAGCAAAACAAAGACCCATGCTTCACCTATGAGAGGCTCTCCTGTTATAAATCCAAAACCTTGGCAATTACTAATTGTTTCAATATTTCTATAGTTTGCTTTTTCCAGCAAGGCATATAATTGACATCATACAGGATAGAGCTTTTTGAGAAGTTTTACATAAAAAGTTGAGTGGAAAGTACAGAGTTCCTGTGGCCCCTCTCATGTTCCCACTACCCCAGTTTCTCTCAATATCACTGTCTTGTACTGGTGTATTTCCTTTGCTATGATTAATGAGCCCATATTTATATATTATGATTAGCAAAAGTACATGTATGGAATCACTTTCTGTTTTGGGTATTGACAAATGACAAGTATCCACCATTGTTGTTGTTATTATTTTTCAGCTGCTCAGTTGTATCCTACTCTTTGCAACCCCATGGACTGTAGCACGCCAGGCTTCCCTATCCTTCACCATCTCCTGGAACTTTCTCAAACTCATGTGCATTGATTCAGTGATGCATCCAACTATTTTGTCCTCTGTCATCCCGTTTTCTTCCTGCCTTCAATCGTTCCCAGCATCAGGGTCTTTTTTAATTAGTCAGTTCTTCACATCAGGTGGCCAAAGCATTGAAATTTCAGCTTCAACATCAGTCCTTCCAATGAACATCCAGGACTGATTTCCTTTAGGATGGACTGGTTGGATCTCCTTGCAGTCCAAGAGACTCTCAAGAGTCTTCTCCGATACCATAGTTCGAAAGCATCCATCCTTTGGTGCTCAGCCTTCTTTATGGTTCAACTCTCACATCCATACATGACTACTGGAAAAGCTATAGTTTTGACTACACACACCCTTGTCAGCAAAGTAATTCTCTGCTTTTTAATATGCTATCTAGGTTTGTCTTTAGGACTGCAAGAAGATCAAACCAGTGAATCCTAAAGGAAATTAACCCTGAATATTCATTAGAAGGCCTGATGCTGAAGCTGAAGCTCCAATATTTTGGCCACCTGATGCGATGAGCTGACCCATTAGAAAAGACCCTGATTCAGGGAAAGATTGAAGGCAGGAAGAGAAGGGGATGACAGAAGATGAGATGGTTGGATGGCATCACTGACTCAATGGACTTGAGTTTCAGCAAGCTCCAGGAGAAGGTGAAGGATAGGGAAGCCTGGTGTGCTGCAGTCCATGGGGTTACAAAGGGTCTGACGTGACTGAGTGACTGACAAGGTTTGTCATAGCTTTTCTCTTCACCATTATAGAATAATAAAGAATGTTTTCACTGACTGCAAATTTTCCCTCTTTTAATTCATATTTTTGGTGATGATGTTTTATTTTCTAGGGTTTTCCTTGTGACTCAGCTGGTAAAGAATCCACTTACAACGTGGGAGACCTGGGTTCAATCCCTGGGTTGGGAAGATCCCCTGGAGAAGGGAAAGGCTACCCAATCCAGTATTCTGGCCTGGAGAATACCAAGAACTATGAAGTCCATGGAGTCAGAAAGAGTTGGACACGATTGAACCACTTTTACTTTCACTTTTATTTTCTAATAGTCCCTTTCCCCTGTTAGGGATCACCAAGTCTTCATTTATTGAATTATCAAAGTGCTTAACGTTCCTATCTAAATGAAATCTACACTTAACGGAAGGTTGACTGAACATAACATTTTGCTCTCTCTTTGACTCAAAATTTTATACATATTTTCTCAACTGTACGTCATGATGCTTGTCCATTTAGTTGACTTACACCTTTGGTTGCCTCTGAGATATACAATGTCCTTATAATTTCAAGAATCAGTTGGCTTTCTTATTGAAAGTGAAAGTGTAAGTGAAAGTCGCTCAGTAGTGGATACACAGTCCATGGAATTCTCCAGACCATAATGCTGGAGTGGGTAGCCATTCCCTTCTCTAGGGGATCTTCCCAACCCAAGGATTGGATCAAAACCAGGTCTCCCGCATTGCAGGTGGATTCTTTACCAGCTGAGCTACCAGGGAAGCCCAAAAAAGAAAGTCCTTCAATCCAGATAGATATTTACTTTCAGACCTTTCTCTGAATAAGAATCCTTCTTAAAAGTTCTATGCAAATCAGGTTTATATAAAGCCAGTTGCCAGGCTTGAAGTCATAGCATGAAGCTCAGCACAACTTTTTCCCCAGATATCAGCTTCCTCAAAAATGTCTTATTTTCACCCAAATCTCTAACTCATTTTACGTAAAGAGAATGAATTATCATTTTTAATGGAATGCACTTTTTATCTGTGCTCTAAGCAGGATAGAAAATGTTAGAGCCAACTGGTACGTTTTGTTTTCTGTGTGTAGATATTGGTAATACCTATTTTTACATGGCTGTTTCTCATGCCTACCCTCTTATCTAACCCATGAGCCCAAATCTCTCCTGAAATTAACAGAGCATATTGGTCATCACTAACACTGACCACTGCATACCATCTGGATAAAATCTAGCATTCTCATATACCCTATTTGTCCATTCTTACATCAGCTTTTACTCTAATGAATTAGCTAATTAGGATAAATTTCTTTATCTAAAAATCCACACAAAAGTTTTAAAAATCATGTGATTAATATTTTTCTACTTTTCACCAAGGTTAATCACCTACTCACATTTTTTCTCATTGGTTTTACGTCTCGTGAAATGCATGTTTCGTACTGCTCTCTGTGTGTTGCTTTGTTTAGCTTGACTTCTCTTCCATTTATTTGCTTTGCTTTATTTCTTAACAGATTGTTGAACTAAAATCCCTAAGTTTTAAGGCAGTTTTAAAGTCTTGGTAACACATTTTTTGAATCAGGGAGGTCTTCTCTCTTTCTTCCCAGACTGTTAGATTTCTTTTGCCTATTCCTTCCATTTTAACGCATGCTGCCTTACTCTGGGATGCTATAACAATTTACCATAGACTGGATGAGTGAAACAACTAACAACTATTTCTCACAGTTCTAGAGGCAGGGAAATACAACATGAGTTGCTGCTAGATTGAGTGTCTGGGAAGAGCCCTTTTTCTGGTTTATAGAAGGATCACTTCTCCTTCAGGTGGAAAGGAGTGAGAGGTGGAAGAAACAAAGCACAGAGGACTCTTAAGGCCAGGAATATTCTCTGTCTGATACCATAATCTTTAATAAACGCCATCTGATATTTATCTAAACCCATGGAATGTACCACACCACACTATGAATGAACCCTGATGTAAACTATGGACGTTGGGTGATTGTGTTGTGTCAGTGAAGGTTCATCAGTTGTAACAAATGTACCTCTTTGGTTGGGGATATTGACAATGCATGTGTGGGGTTGCAGGATATATTGAAAATCTTTGTACCTTCCTCTCAATTTTACTGGGAATCTAAAACAACTATTATAAAGTAAAGTCTTAGTTTAAAAAAGTTAGATTGGGGCCAAGTATCTGAATTAGATGAGGTGCTCCACTTCTCAGGTTTGGCACCTAAATTCTGTAAGGCACAATACTCTTATTTTTCTCCCATCAAATGATTACACTGAAGATAATATGGCAAAAGTGAGGACACCAACGGTGGAAGGAGCCCCAGTCATGGGAGGGCTATGCTGGCGGAAAGGGGTAATTCTAACCACTTGCAGTGAATTTTGGAGAAGGCAATGGCACCCCACTCCAGTACTCTTGCCTAGAAAATCCCATGGACAGAGGAGCCTGGTAGGCTACAGTCCATGGGGTCGCTAAGAGTCGGACACGACTCAGCAACTTCACTTTCACTTTTCCCTTTCATGTACTGGGGAAGGAAATGGCAACCCACTCCAGTATTCTCGCCTGGAGAGTCCCAGGGACGGAGGAGCCTGGTGGGCTGCCGTCTATGGGGTCGCACAGAGTCGGACACGACTGAAGCGACTTAGCAGCAGCAGCAGCAGCAGCTAATTTTATGTTGAGAGAACAAGTGTTCAGGATGTTTTATCACTATATTAATAGTGTTTACTCCATCATTTTTACTTCCATGACACATGGCAAGGGGCAGAGAGCAAAACTATAAAGGTAGAGGTAGTAGGTGATCTAAAGACATCTAAGGGAATCTAAAAGAGACAATTGACTATGTAATATTTACACTCTTTAATTCTGCCTTATCAGTATAATTTACCACTAATTCATACCATTTTATAATGTTGTCAATTACACCAAATGTATTTTTTCCATATGGAGATCGTTAATGGCTATTCACAGTTACTGTGGATCACAGTGACAGCCATATAAAAGTACCATCTGTGTGTTTGTTAGTAACTGCTATCTTCAAGAATGCTTTAGTTTCACATATTAGTAAATTTCACTTTAATAAGAAAGATATAATTTGAATCAATAAGAATTGGTTTCCCAGTTCCTGCAAGTGGTTTTTTTTAAAGTAACCAAATACCAAGAAACAATTCCCCACTTTGGCTGCCACAACCCTGTGAGAAGTGGAGGTTTTTTAATAGGATCTGTGGAGATTGTTGACCATGATGGCTACTCCATTTCTTCTAAGGGATTCCTGCCCACAGTAGTAGATATAATGGTCATCTGAGTTAAATTCACCCATTCCATTCCATTTTAGTTCACTGATTCCTAGAATGTCGACCTTCACTCTTGCCATCTCCTGTTTGACCACTTTCAATTTGCCTTCATTCATGGACCTAACATTCCAGATTCCTATGCAATATTGCTCTTTACAGCATTGGACCTTGTTTCTATCACCAGTCACATCTACAACTGGGTATTGTTTTTGCTTTGGCTCCATCCCATCATTCTTTCTGGAGTTATTTCTCCACTGGTCTCCAGTAGCATATTCGACACCTACTCACCTGAGGAGTTCCTCTTTCAGTATCCAACTCAACATTCAGAAAACTAATATCATGGAATCTGGTCTCATCACCTCATGGGACATAGATGGGTAAACAGTGCAAACAGTGTCAGACTTTATTTTTTTGGGCTCCATAATCACTGCTGATGGTGATTGCAGCCATGAAATTAAAAGACGCTTACTCCTTGGAAGAAAGGTTATGACCAACCTAGAGAGCATATTGAAAAGCAGAGACATTACTCTGCCAACAAAGGTCCGCCTAGTCAAGGCTATGCTTTTTCCAGTAGTCATATATGGATGCGAGAGTTGGACGGTGAAGAAAGCTGAGCGCTGAAGAATTGATGCTTTTGAACTGTGGTGTTGGAGAAGACTCTTGAGAGTCCCTTGGACTGCAAGAAGATCCAACCAGTCCATCCTAAAGAAGATCAGTCCTGGGTGTTCATTGGAAGGACTGATGTTGAAGCTGAAACTCCAATACTTTGGCCACCTGATGCGAGGAGTTGACTCATTGGAAAAGACCCTAATGCAGGGAAGGATTGGGGGCAGGAGGAGAAGGGGACAACAGAGGATGAGATGGTTGGATGGCATCACCGACTCGATGGACATGGGTTTGGGTAGACTCCAGGAGTTGATGATGGACAGGGAGGCCTGGCATGCTGTGATTCATGGGGTCTCAAAGAGTCAGACATGACTGAGCGACTGAACTGAACTGAACATGCCCAAAACACAAAGTGTAGTTCATGGAATAAGAGAAGTACTCTAAACTGAGCAATTACCCTTAGAAGTAATAAACCACCTTAATCTTTGAACACAGGATGTGTTATCTCGAACCGAGGAATGTTGAGATCATCAGCTAATGTGCCTACCAGCATGTAATTTCTGCTCTTTTATTAAAAATACATCAAGCTCCCTGTGAGGAACTATTTCTGCCCACTGTACTGCTACATGTTTCAGGTCAGGTTTCCCTTAGCTCTTGTTAGGCATTAGATGCTTTTGAATGGTGGTGTTGGATAAGACTGTCGAGAGTCCCTTGAACTGCAAGGAGATCAAACCAGTCAATCCTAAAGGAAATCAACCCTGAATATTCATTGGAGGGACTGACGCTGAAGCTGAAGCTCCGATACTTTGGCCACCTGATGCAAAGAGTATCATTGGAAAAGACCTTGATGCTGGGAAAGATTGAAGGCAGGTGGAGAAGGGGGCAACAGAGGATGAAATGGTTGGATGGCATCACTGATTCAATGGACATGAGGTTGAGCAAACTCCAGGAGATAGCCAAGGACAGGGAAGCCTGGCATACTGTCCAAGGAGTCACAAAGAATTGGACATGGCTGAGCCACTGAACAACAACAACACATCCAAACTGAACCACTCACAGTATTTCCTTCTTTTTCCAAAAATTACTGATTGAGATGGGTTCTTGTTCCAAGTAGATTTAGTAGACCATCTTTAAATGTGCAATATTATGAGGTATACTCAAACTCCCTGTAATGATAATGTAAAACCTGAAACTATTTCTGGACTTCTGTCTCCACTTGGAAAGGAATTGCCAGAAAATGAAGCCAACTCAAAGCAAAATGTGACATTAAGAACTTGAGAAAAAGAGACTCTTGATGATCATATTCAAGCATTTGGTTCCAGTCCCATTAAAGTTTGACTTTTCCTTTGATTCCTTTTTTCTCTGAACCACTAAGTTTGCATTTCCCTTTAAGCTCATTTGAGTTTAATATTTTATCTCCTGAAAATGAGTCTTGATTAACACTGAGGGAAAAGAGGGAGACTGTGATCAGATTTTCAAATGATAAACTGAAACTTTACCGGACCACTGTTTTTGGAAATATTTATCTTTGACTGTGCTGGGTCTTCATTTCTTTGCATGGGCTTTCTCTAGTTGTGGCAAGCGGGGGCTACTCTTCATTGTTGTGTATATCCTTCTCATTGCAGTGGCTTGTCTTATTGAGGAGCACAGGCTCTAGGAGCATGGGCTTCAGTAACTGCAGCACATGGGCTCAGTAGTTGCAACTCACAGGCCCTAGGACATGGGCTCGGTAACTTTGGTGCACAGGATTACTTGCTCTACAGCATGTGAGATCCTCCTGTACCAGAGATAGAACCCATGTAGCCTGCATTGGCAGGTGGATTCTTATCTACTGTGCCACCAGGGAAGTCCCACCAGGTTTTTATTTGAATAAGCAGGTGAGATAGGAAGCTCCTCTGCAGTTACATCATGGTTCACAAAGAATCACTACCAATTAGATCATCAACCCTATCCAGTAGAATAGGAAACGGGGTATGATAATAGTATTTTCTCTGAAAACAGGGATCAGAGATTATACTTGGATTGGAAGGATGTAAGCAAAATGAGATTAGTACAACTTGCTTCTTCTTTGGCCATGACACTTTAAGTATTAAGCTACTTCTTAAGAGACCAGAAGTATCTCCACTTGGTATACACTTGAAACTACCATGCCCTTTTTAAAATGATTCTGACTCAAACATTCCTCTAGTGTTATATGGAATAGCAGTATATGTGGCACTTCCCTGGGCTTCCCTAGTGGCTCAGATGGTAAAGAATCTGTCTGCAATGCAGGAGACCTAGGTTCAATCCCTGGCTTGGGAAGATCCCCTGGAGAAGGGAATGGCTACCCAGTCCAGTATTCTTGCCTGGAAAATCCCATGTACAAAGGAGCCTGGTGGGCCAGAGTCCATGGAGTAGCAAAGATTCAGACACCACTGAGTGACTAACACACACACACACACACACACACACACACACACACGACACTAGATTTCTTGATAATGCATTTAGCACAGATTTTTTTATGCCTTCTACCTAAATTAGTTTACCTCCACTTAGAGCAGTTTATACAGTATCGAGTCACCTAAAATTTCTGTTACATAAGATACAAGAATGCCTTGTATAAATATCAGACATTTTTTCTAGACTAGCAAAATTTACCAGTTTGCATTTTAATAAGAAACATACTGAAAAAGAAAATGAAAAAAAAACAGACATGAATTCCAAGTTTGTAATTCACTGAATTTTTGAAATTGTGAGGATCACAGGTCTATTGAGGCAAAAAGGGAAAGATTTCTCTTTAAAGTTGAGAAAAGGGCTATATAAATATGAGATTATTACCATTCTTTTATATTTTTTACAAAACTGTGGTGTAGCATAATAAAATTATTCTGACAGCTTCAATGCCAAAATGTGAAATTTCTACTTAAACTGTTTTCCCTTTAAAGAAGTATGAGTGTGATTCTGAAGTGATTATATTGATTAATAAATGCCGCATCCCACTGTGCAAAATGCTTGTTTACCATCCTTTCTCATGGATCCACTAACCTTTCACGTAATTAATCTTTCTGTAATTTATATTTCACAATAATACATGTGAAATATTTAATTGTACCACTGAGCATGAAGAACTTTACCAATCCTGATACAGGCATAATACATATTTAGAACAAATGATTTTGTAGTTGTTTTCCTCTGCAATGAACTGCCTAAGTTATTGCTCTCATTGTTTTTTTGTGTCAGAATTTATCAGTGACAAAAGAATTTCTGATTTAAAGGGGAAAAAAAGCAAATATGAGATAATTAAACTAAGGAAGAATATTAAAATGTTTGGCTAGTTGCTAATTCAGTGGAGATAAATATGATCTCGGGTGATGTTCAGTATGATCTAATACTGCAACCTTCTGCCCAAAGTGCAACACTGCAGTAACAGCCCTGCCAAATGTTCACTGCTTTCATTTATACCTAATAATACTGATCAAAATATCCCTTACAATAGTACTCAGAAATGCACATATATACATATTGGGAGCTTCAATTTAAAAACCAAATGACATTTTCAATGGCCATTCTTTTGGCAAATAACTGAAAATTTGGGGGGAAAATGCGAAAAAATAGAAAAAAGAAAACTTTTTCTTGTAATTAGAGCACAGTTGATAAATATGCATTCATGTTTTGATGCTGCTGCTGCTGCTGCTGCTAAGTCGCTTCATCGTGTCCGACTCTGTGCGACCCCATAGACGGCAGCCCACCAGGCTCCCCCGTCCCCGGAATTCTCCAGGCAAGAACACTGGAGTGGGTTGCCATTTCCTTCTCCAGTGCATGAAAGTGAAAAGTGGAAGTGAAGTCGCTCAATCGTGTCCGACTCTGTGTGACCCCATAGACGGCAGCCCACCAGGCTCCCCTGTCCCTGGGATTTTCCAGGCAAGAGTACTGGAGTGGGGTGCCATTGCCTTCTCCAGTTTTGATGCTACATACTTTAAAATAGACAGATTTAACATATATTTAGGGACTTCCCAGGTGGCTCAGTGGTAAAGAATCTGCCTGCCAATGCAGGAGACAAAAGAAGTGGGTTTGATCCCTGGGTCAGGAAGATCCTCTGGAGTAGGAAATGGCAACTCACTCTGGTATTCTTGTCTGGATAATTCCATGGCCAGAGTAGCCTGGCAGGTTACAGTCCATGAGGTCACAAAGAGTCAGACATAACTAAATACACACACAACATCAACAACAGAAGCTTATATTAATTCTACTCAATTCACTGATTCCTAAATCAGAGATAGAATATCATATTAGATTGGCCAAAAGGTTCCTTTGGGTTTCCATAAGCTGTTGCAGGAAAATCCAAATGAACTTTTTGGTCAACCTAATAGCTACCAAGGAAAGGATCTTTGTGAATTTATGCAGATAAGGCAATTTCTTTGATAACTTTAGATACCAAAAGGAAGGTTTAGACTACTTACAGTTCCTGAAGAAGTTAGGCTTGGAGTAGTAAAATTTAGAACTCAGGATAAACATTTCTTCACCTACTCACGTAAGGAGTGTGTGGATCTGAAAACAAGTAGATAGTAAGGGGAGATGAAAAAGAAACTAGTCAGGATATCCTTATGATTTTTCATGGCAGTGCACACACAGGCCACTATTTCCCCAATCATAAAGAAACAACTTAAGTATGCACAATGGGGCACTTCTTTCACTCTCTTCTTCAAAATGTGCAGCCCTGAATAGTAATTAAACATGGTTTCTAGAAATTATAATGTAAGGAGAAATGCACAGCTTATGTAGTAGGCAACATTTTAGAAATGATTTTAATAACTCTCACCCTTGTATAAGTTCTAACCTCATTGATTGTGGATGGAACCTATGAATATGATCAGCATCATCCCTGTGATTATGGAGAATTGTGAGGCAGAGAGAGGTTGTTGTTGTTCAGTTGTTACGTTGTATCTCTTTGTGACCCCATGGACCGTAGCCTGCCAGGGTCCTCTGTCCATGAAATTTCCCAGGCAAGAATACTGGAATGGGTTGTCATTTCCTTCTCCAGGGGATCTTCCCAATCCAAAGATCGAACCTGCATCTTCTGCATTGGCAGGCAGATGCTTTACCACTAAACCACTTGGGAAGCCCATCTCTACTTACATAATTCAATTATACTACATTAATATAAATCTCAGAAAACTCTACTTATTCACCTTCCAGTATCTTTTATTTTTTTATAGCTGATTAACCATCAGATTAGGATTTACTTGCCATTCTAATCAGCAGATTTTTCTCACTCTTGGAGGTTTGGCCTAGCACTTTCCTAATGTGTCCCATGTCACCTGGAAGGTAGTGTTTTTGGAGCATTTGTTTCATTATACTGCAGTTGTTAGCTTACTCTCATCATCCCTCCCAACCTGCAAAAATCCATGCATTTCTATACCCAGAGCAATTCACACAGTGAATTGTGCATGGTAAAAATACAGTGTCTTTTATTTCTATTTTTTTTTGTTGAAGTCTAATTGACATACAATACTATATTAGTTCCAGGTGTACAACCTAGGGTTCAATATTTTTATAAAGTATGTTTTATATAGAATTAATACAAAATAATTGCTATATTTCCATGTGATGTACAATATATCCTTATTGATTATTTATTTTTTGCTGGGTTGGGTCTTCTTTGCTGTGCAGGCTTTTCTGCACCATGCCAGGCTTCTCTGTCCTACACTGTCTCCCAGAGTTTGCTCAAATTCATGTCCATTGAGTCAGAGAGATTATCTGGGTGGAGTTAATTGAATCATATGAGTCCTATATAAGCAGAAAGTTTTCTCTAGATAGTGGCAGAAAGAGAAATCATAAAGCATAAGAATAGTTCAAGACGACACTGCTGGTTTTGAAGATAGAGGAGAAGGTCCACGTTGACCTAGATGATATTAACAATGTTTCCTTCAGTTTGACTAAACTTTAGAGAGTTTTTTCTTTTTTTTAATCTATAGGTCCCTGACCTTTAAAATAAGAGCACTAATTTTAGAAAACTTGTAATTACAGATTCTTCCTCTGCCCTTTTTGAGGTATAAGTGTTTCACAACTCAGAAATGTTTTCCTCAAAGACTTACCAGTCATCCCTTCTAAATGTAATCATCTAAGCAGTTATCAAAAAAAGAAAAAAGGAAGATAAGCACCTCTACCTCCCAGTTTCTGTGGGAGGTGGGAGCCTGACTTGAATAAGCAGCAATTGCAAACTACTCCTCCCACTGGATTTCCCTGGTGTCTCAGTGGCAAAGAATTCTCCTGCCAATGCAGGAGACTTGGGAAGTTCCCTGGGGGAGGAAATGGCAACTCACCCCGGTTTTTTTGCCTGGGAAACCCCATGGATAGAGGAGCCTTGTGGGCTACAGCCCATGGAGTCGCAAGAGTTGGACAGACTGAGTGACTGAACAGTAACAGCAACAGCTTCTCTGTTAACCTTAACCAGTACTTTTCCATTAGCTCACCAAAGTCTTTAAAAATCTTCATTGCTTTTGTTAAAGCAGAAATTAGTTCAAGATCTTTCCTGTATGGAAGTCAGGAAAATTTCAATCATCTTGAAAATTCTTCCTTGCATGTTTAACTGATCATATTCAATTTTTCTTTTACAGCATGCAAGGGCTAGAGAATGGTATCTAGGAGCTGGGAGAGTTGTCCTGCCAACTGCCAACCAGCAAATGAGGACCTCAGTTTTTTAGGGACAAGGAGCTACATTATATCAAATACAAATTAGCTTGAAGGTAGTCCTTCTCTAGAGCATCAAGATAAAAGCTCAACTGTGCTTACACCGTGATTTTGGTCTTGTGAGAACCTAACTGAGAACCCAACTGAGTCTACCTAAATATCCAACCTACAACATTATATAAGCTACTAAATTTGTGGCAATTTATTAATGGAGCAATAGAAAATAAACACACTTCCCTTGAACCTAAGAGAATTTTAAACTTCCTAGTTTGAATATGTAGCATGTTATAGACTAACAACCTCAATATAATTCTGGCCATGCTCTCAATGGCATGGCCTTTTTTATAGCTATGTTCAATGATGCAAATAGATTTTTTTTCTTAGTGTTTTTTTTTTAATCTAAACCAGATACTTGAATGTTAAAACAAAACAAAATTCTGTCATTTCTAAATGTCATCATCTTTTTTAAGCCAACCTGTTCATGCATATTTGCCAGTGTACACAATAAACAGCAGTTTAATAGCCTACATTATATTAAAAATAATGTTTAATTATGTTTTAACATTCCCGCATTGGTAAAAATGTATGTCAAAAAGGTTATTTAATTATGAATATGGCATAACATAGGTAAATATTTGGAGCTTATTTCTATGTAGTAAGGTAATAATTTTAAGAATATTTAAAAACTAGACTTTGGGGATTCCCTGGTGGGTCAGTGGTAAAGAATACACTTTCAGTGCAGGAGACACAGTTTCAATCCCTGGGTTGGGAAGATCCCCTGGAGAAGGAAATGACATCTCACTCCAGTATTCTTGCCTGGAAAATCCCATGAAGAGAGGACCCTGGCAAGTTACAGTCCATGAGGACACAAAAGAGTCAGACAAAATTTAGAGACTAAACAGTCTAATATGAGATCATCTAAAGAAACATGAAAGTGAAAGTGATCTTGGAGGGAGAGCAGTAAGCAGTCCAGAAGAGAGATCTTAGTTCCCTGCCCAGGGAGTATCTGGTTCCATCACTTCGTAGCTAATAGATGGGGAAACAATGGAAACAGTGATAGACTTTATATTGTTGGGCTCCAAAATCACTGCAGATGGTAATTGCAGCCATGAAATTAAAAGACACTTGTTCCTTGGAAGAAAAGTTATGACCAACCTAGACAGTATATTAAAAAGCAGAGACATTAAAATTGCCAACAAACCTCCATCTAGCCAAAGCTAGTTTTTCCAGTAGTCAGTATGGATGTGAGATTTGGACTATACAGAAAGCTGAGCACAGAAGAATTGATGCTTTTGAACTTTGGTGTTGGAGAAGACTCTTGAAAGTCCCTTGGACTGCAAGGAGATCCAACCAGTCCATCCTAAAGGAAATCAGTCCTGAATATTCCTTGGAAGGACTGATATTGAAGCTGAAACTCCAATACTTTGGCCACCTGATGTGAAGAACTGACTCATTAGAAAAGACCCTGATGCTGGGAAAGATTGAAGGCGGAAAGAGAAGGGGACGACAGAGGATGAGATGGTTGAATGGCATCGCTGACTCAATGGACATGAGTTTGAGTAAGCTCCAGGAGTTCGTGATGGACAGGAAAGCCTGGTGTACTGCAGTCCATGGGGTTGTAAAGAGTCAGAGACGACTGAGTGACTGAACTGAACTGAACCTGGATGAAAACTAGAAATTCTAGCCACCCACCAGACCAGCAACGGTTAACATCTAGGAGAAAATGACCCTGGCTCTTGGATCTGTTTGAAAGAAAGAATGTTTCAAGGAGGCAAAACCTGTAAAAACAGGTGTAAAGATTATTCTTAGAAATACAGCACAGTGAATGGGAGAGTACACGGGAAAACAGTTTGTTTATCCAACTCAGAAGCAGAGCAGAGATGCACACCCAGAGAGAGAGGGTTTGGGCCTCCTATCTAGAGAGGAAGAATGTTGTAAGTTAGAATCTAGGCAGGGACACACACCTGGAGAGGAGTGTGGGCATCCTGAGTGAGGAGCAGCACAGTAACAAGGTGATTGACATCAGTTTTATAGGACAGGCCTTCCAGGCTTTTGTTTACATTTGGCCAATTATCTTGTTTCTTTCTTCACACCTGACTGATCCACAGACCCTCCCCAAGATGCGTGTGCAAGTTTTTGCTAAGACAAACCCCACTGCACAGGACTATGGTTGCATGTCCACCCATATTATGGGGTGGGGCCCCCTCCCTTTTTGATCCCAAAGAAGCCTTTCAGCTCTGGTGCATACCGGGAAGTCTTCCTTGACCTCAAGCGTGGATACCTTATCTCTTTGCTGTAGTAGAGCTCAGTCAGTTTTTGCCACTAGCTTTGTCTTTGGAGTGTCTGGGTGAGAACAAAGCTTGAATTTTACTCTACTTGATAAACATCAGGTGTCCAGGCCAGAGGCCCACTGTTTCCTACCTCAAAAGTAGTCGATTTGGATAATTCTTCAAAATGCATCCAAATGTACATAGTATAGGACTGAGTGAAGAGTGAAGTCGCTCAGTCGTGTCCGACTCTTCATGACCCCATGGACTGTAGGAGCCTATCATGCTCCTCTCTCTGTCCATGGGATTTTCCAGGCAAGAGTACTGGAGTGGGTTGCCATTTCCTTCTCCAGAGGATCTTCTGGGTCTCCTGCATTGTAGGCAGACGCTTTACCATCTGAGCCACCAGGGAAGTATAGGACTACCTACTTTAATTCTGACCATAATTATATCAATAAATTATTCAGTCTTTCCATGGTTAATGTCTGGGTTATTTCAGTCATAAAAACAGTCATGTGGTAGCTAGAGGACATTCCTATGCTTAGCATGTATTTTGGCCTAAAATGAATGTAACTCATTAAACAATCAACTAAAGTACATTAACAAAATGATTTTTTATCATAATTGCATTTCAAGTTGAATTTTTATGATTTCATTCATGCAACAAAGAGCATAGTCAGCTAAGCTATTTACTGAGTTGTAACTTAGCTCATATTTTCAAGAATGTTGCATGTTACTTTGATCTAAATATTACTATGTAACTAAGTCTGGGAACAATGCCTTTTGAATTATGTTATGCATTCTATTACAAGAAGAGCAGCTGGGGTATTGAACTTCTTCACACTTTATATACTGATGTTCATGAAAACATTCTTACTCATACTGAAATTTCACTCGCTGTAAAATCAGCTTGTTATCCATTAATTTCTCATAGATTGCCTGACACATAAAACTGAGAGGTAGTTCCCCAACCCTTCATTCTACTTTTCAGTTCTTCCTTCAGAGAATCTCCTTAGAACATAGAGTTTCAAGACTATGCATATTTGCATAAATCTTTCCAAAATGTCGCTTTATTCTTGCTTTCTGGTTTGGTAAAAGAATTTCCACATGCGTGGAAATGGAATCTTTCTCCACATCAGTTCAGTTCAGTCACTCAGTTGTGTCTGGCTTGTTGCAACCCCATGGACTGCAGCACGCCAGGCCTCCCTGTCCATCACAAACTTCTGGAGTTTACTCAAAATCATCTCCATTGAGTTGGTGATGCCATCCAACTATCTTATCCTCTGTCGTCCGCTTCTCCTCCTGCACACAATCTTTGCCAGCATCAGGGTCTTTTCAAATGAGCCAACGCTTTGAATCAGGTGGCCAAAGTATTGGAGTTTCAGCTTCAACATCAGTCCATCCAATGAACACCCAGGACTGATCTTCTTTAGGATGGAATTGTTGGATTGCAGGCCAAAGGACTCTCACGAGTCTTCTCCAAAACCTCAGTTCAAAAGCATCAATTCTTCGGCACTCAGGTTTCTTTATAGTCCAATTCTCACATCCATACATGACCACTGGAAAAACCATAACCTTGACTAGACAGACTTTGTTGACAAAGTAATGTCTCTGCTTTTGAACTTGCTGTCTACGTTGGTCATAACTTTTCTTCCAAGGACTATGCGTCTTTTAATTTCATAGCTGCAATCACCATCTGCAGTGATTTTGGAGCCCTCCAAAACAAAGTCAGCCACTGTTTCCACTGTTTCTCCATCTATTTGCCATGAAGTGATGGGACCGGATGCCATGATCTTAGTTTTCTGAATGTTGAGCTTTAAGCCAACTTTTTCACTCTCCTCTTTCTCTTTCCTCAAGAGGCTCTTTAGTTCTTCTTCACTTTCTGCCATAAGGGAGGTGTCATCTGCATATCTGAGGTTATTGATATTTCTCCCGGCAAACTTGATTCCAGCTTGTGCTTCCTCCAGCCCAGCATTTCTCATGATGTACTCTGCATATAAGTTAAATAAGCATGGTGACAATATACAGCCTTGACGGACTCCTTTTCCTATTTGGATACAGTCTGTTGTTCCATGTCCAGTTCTAACAGTTGCTTCCCGACCTGCATACAGGTTTCTCAAGAGACAGGTCAGGTGGTCTGGTATTCTCATCTCTTTCAGAATTTTCCACAGTTTATTGTGATCCACACATTCAAAAGCTTTGACATAGTCCATAAAGCAGAGATAGATGTTTTTCTGGAACTCTCTTGCTTTTTCGATGATCCAGCGGATGTCGTCAATTTGATCTCTGGTTCTTCTGCCTTTTCTAAATCCAGCTTGAACATCTGGAAGTTCATGGTTCACATATTGCTCAAGCCTGGCTTGGAGAATTTTGAGCATTACTTTACTAGTGTGTGAGATGAGTGCAATTGTGCAGTAATTTGAGCATTCTTTGGCATTGCCTTTCTTTGGGACTGGAATGAAAACTGACCTTTTCCAGCCCTGTGGCCACTGCTGAGTTTTCCAAATTTGCTGGCATATTAATTGCAGCACTTTCACAGCATCATCTTTTAGGATTTGAAATAGCTCAACTGGAATTTCATCACCTCCACTAGCTTTATCCGTAGTGATGTTTCCTAAGGCCCACTTGACTTCACATTCTAGGATGTCTGGCGCTGGTTGAGTGAACACACCATTGTGATTATCTGGGTTGTGAAGATCTTTTTTGTACCGTTCTTCTGTGTATTCTTGCCACCTCTTTTTAATATCTTCTGCTTCTGTTAGGTTCATACAATTTCTGACCTTTATCGAACCCATATTTGCATGAAAATTCCCTTGGTATCTCTAATTTTCTTGAAGTGATCTCTAGTCTTCCCCATTCTATTGTTTTCCTCTTTCTTTGCATTGGTTGCTGAGGAAGGCTTTCTTATTTCTCCTTGCTATTCTTTGGATCTCTGCATTCAAATGGGTATATCTTTCCTTTTCTCCACATCACCTGTGCTTTTATATACCAAGACTTTTCACTATAATAATCTAGTCAAATCTTTTGTTCAGTAGTCATTTTCCTTTATTTATAATATCAAATTAAATTACCTGCAAATGAATAATGTATACAACTAAGATAACAGAAAATTTTTTTTAATCACTTATACTCTTTTTTAAGAGATCCTTATTTAAATTTTCAAAGACACAATTGCTAAGGTTGTTAAAGTGAAGTGAAATCACTCAGTTGTGTCCGACTCTTTGTGACCCTACCACGCTCCTCCATCCATGGGATTCTCCAGGCAAGAATATTGGAGTGGGTTGCCATTTAAGCCACTCTGAATTAGAATCATTTTAACAAGGCATGTCACCTCATCATTTTCACAGTGGTAAAGAATCCACCTGCCAATGCAGGAAACATGGGTTTGATCCCAGGTTTTGGAAGATCCCCTGGAGAAGGAAGTGTCAACCTACTGCAGTATTCTTGCCTAGAAAATCCCAGGAACAGAGGAGCCTAGCGGAGTATAGTCCATGGGGCTTCAAAAGAGTCTTGGACACAACTTGCTGCTGCTGCTGCTGCTAAGTCGCTTTAGTCCTGTCCTTCTCTGTGCGGAACAAAGACCACAAAGATTATTGAGCACCCACTGCCTTTACAGTGCTATAACAAGTACTTAGATGTAGATATTAACTAAAGAAATATTTATTATACTCTTTTGTGTGACAGAAAATGGAATTTTAACACACTGTGTTTATGAACATGTGTTAGATGATATACTTCAGAAAATCAGTCAAGTACTGTAATGACATATATGTTTGAGAGGAAAATGAAGAAATAATTAGAACAAAAATGGTGAAAATATGTGGTGAAATTCAGAGAACTGAGCTACAATGTTGATCATAAATTCAATTGTTTAAAATATGCAAAGTTATCAGAAGATTGATTCTTCAGGACTGTGCAATGAATGTTGCATGTTATTAACATTAATATTATTAACACTGTTTTGCATAAATAGCATGTGAAAAAGTTCAGTATTTATCTCACTATCATATATTCATGATTTTGTTTAATTATCTATGAATTCATTCACTCAGTGAAGTGAGTTTTAGTAGACGACCTGCAAAACATTCTCCCAGGTATTAGTGTGAACAAGCCAGAAATGGCCCTACCTTTATGACTCTACAGTCTAATCAGGGAGACTGATGATATGCAAAATTATCTCGATAAGTATAACACAATTCTGACATTTTATTTAAAGGAGAAATAAACAGTGCTTTGGAAACACAGTAAGGATATATTTTTGACATAGAGAAAGTAGCATTTGAACTGCACTGTGAATTCAAAGTGTCTCTGGCAAAAGGAAGCACATGTATACAGGTCCTGAAGCATAGAGAAAGGGTCTGGTGGTTTGGAGGGAATGAGAATATGCCAGAGTGACAGTGTTTTCTTGTTTTTGTTTTTTCTAGAATCCTTCAAAGAAGTCGACATGAGTCAATTAGTGACTTACAAAATCAGATTAATGATTTTAGAAGTGACATAATCAGGGAAAATTTTAAGAATTCTATGGCTCTGTGCAGAAATTCAACTGATTTGGAGGTAGAAAAATGCAGAAAGCCTATCTAGGAAAACATCACAGTTGTATTTTAGCTTAGGTGTTTTAAATCGATCATAGTATTAACATTTGGAAATAGATCACTCATTACAGTCCTCTCCAGAAAACTTCTTCAAGGGAATATCAAATCTGAAGTCACTAAGGTCCCTTATATAAAAAGGCATAGTATTTACATATAACCTATTCATGTCCTTCAGCACAATTTAAATCATCTTGAGAACACTTATAGTAGCTAATAAAATGTAAATTCTATGTAAATAGTTGTAAATAAAATGTAAATGCTATGTAAATAGTTGACAGAACATGGCAAACTCAATTTTGCTTTTTGGAACTTTCTGGAATTTTTAAAGTATTTTTGATCTGAGGTAGGTTAAGTCTGAGGATGTGGAACCCATAGATACAGAGGACTAAATGTACATAGCAAAGCGTTTCTAAATTTGCATGCTCTGCCCTTCAATGAGCAGTCTGTAACTCCCCAAGTCAACAGTCTGACTTTTAATTTTGTGCACTCTCTCAATATTTCTATCAACACCTAAATAATTTTTATGTTTCTGCAAATGTCACTTGGCTATCTATTAACTAGCTTCTCCCTCTACTATGATGATATACGTCAGTTTTAACCAAGCATGGATATGTGTAACTTTCAACACTCAAAAGTTTATCAAGACTATGCTTTTTAAAGAAATTTTACTAAAGATTTTTGGGCAACAGATTGAAGGTGTATTTCAAGAATTGAATTTTTAATTGGATATTAGATACTACTGTCCTTGAAGTTCTTACTTGACACCCCACTTCAGTTCAGTTCAGTTCAGTCACTCAGTTGTGTCAGACTCCTTGCGACCCCATGAACCACAGCACGCCAGGCCTCCCTGTCCATCACCAACTCCCGAAGTCCACCAAAACTCATATCCATTGAGTCTGTGATGCCATCCAACCATCTTATCCTCTGTCGTCCCCTTCTCCTCCTGCCCTCAATCTTTCCCAGCATCAGGGTCTTTTCAAATGAGTCAGCTCTTTGCATCAGGTGGCCAAAGTATTGGAGTTTCAGCTTCAACATCAGTCCTTTCAATGAACACCCAGGACTGATCTCCTTTAGGATGGACTGGTTGGATCTCCTTGCAGTCCAAGGGACTCTCAAGAGTCTTCTCCAACACCACAGTTCAAAAGATTCAATTCTGCTGCACTCAGGTTTCTTTATAGTCCAACCCTCACATCCACACATGACACCCCACTAGAGATGGTCTTACTTGACTTGACCACCTCTGCCTATTTTCTCTCCTGCCAATCTATTTCTCCCAATAGTTTTATTTCAGTGCAGCCTTTTCAATGAAAATTGCTGGATAACAAAACAAAACAAAACAAAGCTTTTTTTTTTTTTCCATTTCTGCTTATAGGCTCAACTTTGATCAAATTTAGGATAATCTGAAAAATCTAACTGTCACAAAGTTTCACATAATTATGCTGAGCAGTTTAGCTACTCATTGTGTTGAAGTCTAGGATACTAAAATTGTGCTTACATGAACATAAATAAAGGACCCATTTACTATTTTTTTGGCTTAATATGTTTTATTTCTTACAAAAAAAGCAAAATACAGTCCATCCTTATACATGAATTTGAATTTCTCCACTGCAAAACAGTCAACTGTAGACAATTTACAATAACTAATTTTTATTTCCCTTCTGTACAATATGTGATATATTAATATTACAGTTCAGTGTTTTACCACTGTTATATGATGTGTCTCTTTAATCAGTTAAACAGACAAAATTATTTCAGACTGTGATGTAAAGGTGATAGACTTTGAAATATAATGGAAAGTTTAGAAATAATGTTAGAAAAAAAAGACTCAGGACTGATCCTGAGAAAACAAACCAGATTATATTCCTTTCAGTTAAAATAAGATACAGAATAACTAAAAGTATTCACTTATAACTATCAGTAGATATGTTGTTAATATTGAGCACACAGTTAAATCACATCATAGTTGACCCTATTGGAGGAAAAAGACCATTAAGCTGCAACTTCATTTATTTCCTCACATCCCCTGGAGGAGGACATGGCAACCCATTCCCTTAGTCTTGCCTGGAGAATCTCCATGGACAGAGGAGCCTGGTGGGATACAGTCCATGGGGTCGCACAGAGTTGGACACAACTGAGCGACTAAGCACAGCACCACACAGCAATTACTTAGACCTGGAGAACCTTTGGGATATAAGGCAAAAGAAAGAGCACTTTAAATCTTTGATCTAGAATCAGCCTGCTTTAATTCATAAATAAAAATATTTTCTCAAAATGCTTGGTTTCACCTTCAGAATGCACTTTGCACCTCCATCCTCAATTCAGAGTAGTCTCACATCCCTTGTGAAAGGGACAAGTAAAAATTATTCTCTAATCCTTTCAAATCTTTCCCTCCATTTGTGTCAGTCTTTCTCTAAAATAACTTGTACAAAGAATAAGTAAGCTAATAAATTATTTGTTTATTGGAGATAAAACAAAAGACATTGACACATTTTCTTTTCAGTGACAAATTCAACTCTGTCTGATGTTTGATAGAAGCACCACAAATGTATTAAGAAAGCTACTGTAGCCATAATTTTACATTAAGTAAATAATGTCTAGGCTAAGCAATATGTACCACTTCCACATCAAAATCTATTGCTCATTAAGCCTATACTTCAGGCAGGAGGAAACAAATTCCAGATGGAAAGGCTGAAGTATAATATTAATTGTGAGGAATAAAAAGTGATGCAAGTGATAAATATACGAGTAAATCTTCAGGCTTCCCAGGAGGCAGTAGTAATAAAGAATCCACCTGCCAATGCAGGAGATGACAGAGACAAGGGTTTGATCCCTGAGTCAGGAAGATCCCCTGGAGTAGGAAATAGCAACCTGCTCCAGAATTCTTGCCTGGAAAATACCATGGACAAAGGAGCCTGGAGGGCTACAGTCCATGGGGTCACAAAACAGTCTGACATGACTAAACACACACAGGCATATGAATAAATCTTCACAATCCTTAACTATTTAAAAATATAATACACAGTTGCATTTAAAATAGAGAGACTTAAAATACAGAAGCAATACCTAGCAATGGGAAATAAGGTAAAGGAGACCTGGTGTTTACAGAGCTTTCTATTCAGATAGAATTAGTAGGGCAGCACCAGTATTATATAAATTGACAAAAAGAAAACAACACATATTGTAATAACAACAATCACAACAGTTCATCTCATTCTGTGGCAATACACAACTCCAAAACTTTACTTGCCTAACAAACCAAAAGTTTATATTTCACACACCTTTCATATCTTTTATGGATCATTAGACAAATCTGTTCCTGGAGTCACTCAGGGATGTAAGCTGGTGAAGGCTTGCTCCGGACATATGCATCTATGAGCATCGCAGCAGTGGGGAAGAAACGCTATAAATTACAACCTGGTTCTTCACTCCCTCTCCTAACTCAGTGGCCTAAACAAGTTACATGGATGCAGGATGTTTCAAAAAAAGTAGGGTAGGGATATGTGATTCTACAATAGTGCTGCAAAAAAAAAAAAAAAGGAAAGATTTGGTAGAAACACTGAAATTTGTCACAGTCCACTTGTCTATTCACCATAGATTCAGCTCGCTCCTCCTCATCAGGCAAAAAACAATCATTCTTTTCCCAAAGTACATGACCTAAATGTTTCATCCAGTTATGGAAGCCCATTTGGACTCAAAGACCCATAAACGAAAAGAAAAAAAGAAATATTATTTCCCCACACAGACAAGAATCAGAGGAATTGGGACAATAAAATGAAAAAAATAGCTCCCATTTGGAAAGTTGATAATGGGAGAACAGAAGAGTTTGTGGTCCACAGCAAGTCTGTCATGCTAGTGACTTGCTAGTGTCATGCTAATAACAAGTCTGTCATGCTAGAATTTACAAAGTTACCCTACCCTATGAAGGTGTTTGGAGTATTTTCTTGGTTTGAGGCCCAAATCTTCTCTCTGGGAGAGATTATTAACCCCACTGTGATCTCTGTTCCTATCTCTGAACTTTGTCCGTGTCTATGTCCACTATGTCCTTGTCACAACAGAAGTAGACCATGTGGACTCCTTAGGAGCTGAGAAGTTTTAGGAATCTGCTTCTTGCATGTAGATCATTGGGCTCAGTGGTTGTTATAAATATAGAAATACATAAGCACTGTGTATTCAGATTCCTAGTTTTAACAAAAGTTGACTTTTCTTATAAATATTGAAAGATTTTTGTTCTATTCTTCTTGGGTTTATATGCCAGTAAACATTCACTATATTGTTAATATCTTTGAATTAATCCTTGTAGGAAAGTTGTGTGTGATCATCCCTGGATATCAGAATATTTCTTAACAATCTTTTTAATTTTTTTATGGTTGAAAACCTCTAAAGTCTCTGAACCTTCTGCTCCATTCTATTTCATTTCCAATTATCTGATGGCACATTTGCTTCTGAGCTAATCTCTTCCAAAAATTCTTTGGTAAGTGCAGCATCCAGCAAGGTGTTACTGCATTAAGCAAGGCATTACAAGAAGATATTAATTCAGAAACACATGTGTTACTGGGTAAACAGAATTAGAATAGAACTTGTTTTCAATCCATTCCTTCATGGCTACTTCTTGAAATAACATTTTTTTTTTTTTTTGGCTGCTATGGATTGTAACTGATATTTTGTCCCTGGGATGGTGATCATCTTACAATGAATTACCATTATTCCAATCTCCATTACCTGCTCTTTGCTTCTCATCTACCTGACTCTGTGTTGGGTTTTATTTTCCCTATAGCACCCTTTTTATCAGGAAAGAATTTTTATTCAAATGCATTAAGAATTTCTTCAAAAGGATAATAAAAATAGGTGGTGTAATAGAAAAATAAGCACAAAAGTGAACAATACACAAATAGATTATAATTCCATGGAAAAGAGATTCACCATGTTAAAGGAAAGTGCAAATGTTTGCCATTAGGTAGCAAAAATAGAACCTAAAAAAAATTCACACTGTGGATGGGAGAATAAATTGGTACAATCATTTTGAAAATTAGATTGAAATTACAGAATAATATTAAAGATGTGCATAATTTATGACACAGAAATCTCACTGCATTGTTTGATAATTCATCTAAGAAATAGGTTGGGGAAAAAAGCCTAAATCCATCAATATTCTGATAAATAATTAGATTATTTCAAATTAATATGATTAATTACCATAGAACAATGAAAATAAACTTAATATATATACAATAAGAGATAACTTTCACAAACATTATTGACTAAAACAAACAAGACATCAAATAATGTATAGTGTTAAATAAGAAAAACTGGCAAAACTAAATTATGTTTAGGTATGGCTACACAGGCAGTATAATTTTAAAGAAAATTAAAGATAGTATTATCACTAATTTTGACATAAAGCTTACATCCAAGTCAGTTGCAGATAACTATTTTAATCATAGATGAATAGCTAGGAATTTCTGCAGTGCTAACCATAAAAATTGTTATGGCTTGCTGCTTTATCTTATTTGAACTGTGCATTTGTATTTTTCTGGATTGTTCTTTACATTATAATTTTATCAAAAGTTATCTATCATACATATATATGTATTTATCTATGTGTGATAGAAAATGTATGCATAATAGAATAATAATAAAAGTATGCAAAACATAACTTAAAAATACATTGTTCCCACAATAAAACAAATATAGTAATTATGATTAAACTGCATGAGAAGATAATATCTTGAAAAAAAATTCAGAGATTATTATTTTTCCAGTGGGCAAAAGAACCTCAGGTAATCTGGCTGAATTTTCTGGCAATGGACTATATTAGCTCTTTGAACTTAAGGAAGATACTTTGTGTCTCTGAACTTTTGTCATTTATACAACCCAGATGACACGGGAAACTGGTTCTTATTAGTGTTGTGAAGACTTAAAAATATGTGATATAAAATTACTCTGTATTATCTTACAAATAATAATATTTATATTATTATTAAGATCACACAGTGAAATTGTAACTTGAGATTTCTTACTTCACAATATAACCCACATTCCCCTAACACATTCTGCTTTAAGGTTCCTCAAGGGCTCTGTGTAATTTAGCTATATTTTCAGAAACATAAATCATCTCTGTCAGGCCTAGCATGTCTAGGCAAACATATCATTATGGTGATATTAAATTTTAATTTTTTGGAAATAAAATGCGTCCAACAAGAATAACAACCTCGTTAGATGAAAATACACTGCCTTTCCAAGTGGGGTCAGGAATTGTACTGAAGATATAATCTGCAGCTCTAGAATCTCAGAAAGAAACTCTGCCAACCACTAGAATTATTCTTGATAGTTTATTGCTCCAGAAATAATGAAGATGATCAGTTTTGAAATGTTTGTTTATAAGACTTACTAAAACAAAAGTAATAGAAATTTAGAGAATTTTTTAACTTGACTAATACCAGCAAAAGCAAATAATGGTTTGTGATTTAAGTCACCAATGGTTATTTTTCTATTTGTTGAAAAATAGCTTTAATATTCACAATATGAAATTTACTGTGATACAAACGGATGGTTAAGGCAAGCAGAAACACATTTGTTTAATTTGAAAATGCATTTGCTCTTATTTTACATTATATTTCAGCTCATTAATTTAATAGATTTTCTCTCCTGCAACCAGAATCCTTATCAACATGCTCATAAAAACAATAAGAAACAAGCTACACAAAATTGTTTTAGGTCATTTAGTTAGCATTTAAAATTTCCACCAGATGGCGATATATCCTCTAAAATACTAGAGAAAATTAGCCGCAAAGAAAATTAAATGCTTAAAAGAATGTTTGAAAAGTCAAAATAAAAAATACAAATTATTCCACATCTTAAAATATTCAAAATAACATTATAAATTTAATTAAAATTTAATTATTAAACAAGCATCTTAATATTTAGTTATTACAGTTTTAATTTTTAACATAGAGGGTAAGAAATCTGCTTTGAAAGCAATTTAATAGAGACCTTTTATCATTATCAAAACTAAGTAACAAATTTTAGTAATATTTTTTCTTGAATGATGTACATATTTCAAAATATGTCATGCATGTATAGATCAATTGAGGCAAGTCATTAATTATGTGAGTGTACAGATATTAAGAAAACAATATCTCTAACATAACATTATAAAATAACTATACTCCAATAACAGTTAATTTAAAAGAAGAAAACAATACCTAGTTGCTAAAAACTCACACTCTACTAGGAATAAAAAAAAAACGAAAGCATAAAATATTTGCAATAAAATTTAAGACATTGCAAATATGTCTTATAAGTTCAGTGGGAAGAATTATTATATTTCAAAGTCTTTTGGAGGAAAGAGATTTCCATAGAAGAGATAACAGTTTAATTAGGTCTTAAAGAAGGTAAAATCAGTATTTCTCCATATGGGAAAGGGGGAAAGTGATTCAAACAAGGAAAATCAAGGCATAGAAAGTAAAAAATATGAGAAAAATTCTGGGTTGTTTGGTAAATATAGTAATTTTGGAAGTGGCTAAGGACTAAATGAGAAAAGATTTAAAAATGAAGAAGCATGGCAGAGAATGATTTTGAAAGGCTTGAAAAGATTTAATGTATAATCTACAGTAAATGAAGATCATTGAATATATTGAATATATAAAGGACAATTGGGAAGCCGGAAAAGCAGAGGCAAATTCTGTAGCTTAGGAAAGAACAGAGGAAATCCTAACTCAAATCATTGGAGGAGGAAATTAAAATAAAGACAATTGCAGTCATAGAAAATACATAAGGAAATATATTTTCCTTATATTTCCAACTCTTTGTGCCCCCATGAACCCCAGCACACCAGGTCTCCCTGTCCATCACCAATTGCCAGAGTCTACGCAAACCCATGTCCATTGGGTCAGCGATGCCATCCAACCATCTCATCCTCTGTCGTCCCCTTCTCCTCCTGCCCCTAATCCTTCCCATCATCAGGGTCTTTTCAAATGAGTCAACTCTTTGCATCAGGTGGCCAAAGTATTGGAGTTTCAGCTTTAACATCAGTCCTAATGACCACCCAGGACTGATCTCCTTTAAGATGGACTGGTTGGATCTCCTTGTAGTCCAAGGGACTCTAAAGGGTCTTCTCCAAAAGCATCAATTCTTTGGTGCTCAGCTTTCTTTATAGTCCAACTCTCACATCCATACATGACTACGGGAAAAACCATAGCCTTGACTAGATGGACCTTTGTTGGCAAAGTAATGTCTCTGCTTTTTAATGTGCTGTCTAGGTTGGTCATAACTTTCTTTCTAAAGAGTAAGTGTCTTTTAATTTCATGGCTGCAGTCACCATCTGCAGTGACTTTGGAGCCCATAAAAATAAAATCTGACACTGTTTCCACTGTTTCCCCACCTATTTGCCATGAAGTGATGGGATCAGATGCCATGATCTTAGTTTTCTTTATGTTGAGCTTTAAGCCAACTTTTTCACTCTCCTCTTTCACCTTCATCAAGAGGCTCTTTAGTTCTTCTTCACTTTCTGCCATAAGGGTGGTGTCATCTGCATATCTGAGGTTATTGATATTTCTCCTGGCAATCTTGATTCCAGCTTGTGCTTCCTCCAGCCCATCGTTTCTCATGATGTACTCTGCATAGACGTTAAATAAGCAGGGTGACAATATACAGCCTTGACGTACTCCTTTTCCTATTTGGAACCATTCTGTTGTTCCATGTCCAGTTCTAACTGTTGCTTCCTGACTTGCATACAGTTTTCTCAAGAGGCAGGTCAGGCGGCCTGGTATTCACAGGGTTGGGATCTGTATTGCTTAATTTAAATTAACAGAAATTGCCTAGGTAAGAAGTAAACATGGATGAAGGGATATGTCTTTCAAAAACAATGGAAAGGAAAAAAAGGAATGAGTATATAGAGAAATTTACCGAAGATTTCTAGCCTCTCCAACAAAAATAGAATAGGCAGTGGAAACAATTTAATTATAAAAATTTGCATATGTACTTCACTCATTTAGAAAAAAAAATGAGATAAACAATTGATGGCAGTTTTAGAGAAAGGTGAACAGAGATTCTAGTTTTGAAATAATGTTGTAAATCTAAAGCACTGAATCTATAACATAACTGTTATCAAAGCAGAAATGCAAATCTTAGAAGTTTGTTTTTTCTCTCAAGAAATTCTGTGTTACTGTGGTGGCTTTCTTGTATTTGGAAAATGAGCAATGATAGAGCACATATATTTGAAAATTAGTAAGTTGGTGTGTGTTTAGTTGGTGACTTTTGATGATTTATCTAAGGGAAAGAACATGACAAACAACAAGAAAACAAACAGCAACCAAAAGGAGTATATCAAATATCTAAACATAAATGCAGGAGCTTTATAGATTATCAATTATTTTTCATTTTTAACTAAGATTCTACTTTTGTTCAAGATAATGACTATTAATTATTAATTTATATCTATGTTGCTCAATACTGTAGCAACCAGCCACATGTGGGTAAATAAGTTTAAATTTACCTTGCTGGTGATGGTGTTTAGTCACCCAGTTGTGTCCAACTCTGAAACTCCATGGACTGCAGTACGCCAGGCCTCCCTGTCCCTTATCATTTCCTGGAGTTTCCCCAAATTGACGTTCATTGCACCAGTGATGCTGTCCAGCCATCTCATCCTCTGATAGCCTCTTCTGCTTCTGCCCTCAATCCTTCCCAGCATCAGGTACTTTTCCAATGAGTCATCTGTTCACACCAGATGACCAAAATATGGAGCTTCAGCTTCAGCATCAGTCCTTCCAGTGAATATTCAGGGTTGATCTCCCTTAAGATTGACTGGCTTGATCTCCTTGCTGTCCAGGGGACTCTCAAGAGTCTTCTACAGCACTACAGTTTGAAGGCATCAATTATTTGGTATTCTGCCTTCTTTATGGTCCAGCTCTCACAACCATACCTGACAACTGGGAAGACCATAGCCTTGATTATACTCAGAACTGTGAAGGCAGAGGAATGTCTCTACTTTTCAACACCTTAAGTTTGTCATCACTTTCCTGCCAAGAAGCAATTGTCTTCTGATTTCATGGCTGCAGTAACTGTCTGCAGTGATTTTGGAGCCCAAGAATAGGAAATCTGTCACTATTTCCACTTTTTCCCTTTCTATTTGCCATGCAGTAATGGGGCCGGTTGCCATTAGTTTCTTCAATATTTAGTCTTAAGTCAGCTCTTTCCCTCTCCTCCTTCACCTTCATCAAGAGGCTCTTTAGTTCCTCTTCACTTTCTGCCATTAGAATGGCATCATCTGCATATCTGAGGTTGCTGATGTTTCTCCTCCGTATCTTGATTCCAGCTTATAACTCATCCAGCCCAGCATTTTTCATGATGCAGTCAGCGTGTAGGTTAAACAAACAGGGTGACAACAGACAGCCCTGTCGTACTCCTTTCTTGACCTTGAACCAGTCAGTAGTTCCATACAGGGTTCTAACTGCTGCTTCTTGACCCACATACCAGTTTCTTAGGAGACAGATAAGATGATCTGGCATTCCCATCTCTCTATATACATAAACTGATAGATTTATCAGTTTATCATGATCTACATAATCAAAGGCTTTAGTGTAGTCAATGAAACAGAGATAGATGTTTTTCTGAAATTCCCTTGCTTTTTCTGTAATCCAGAGAAGGTTGGCAATTTGATCTCTAGTTCCTCTTATATTTCTAAACCCAGCTTGGACATCTGGAAGTTCTTGGTTTGCATAATGCTGAAACTTAGCATGCAAGATTTTAAACATGACCTTTTTAGTGTGGGAGATGAGTGTGATTGTCCAATGGCTAACACATTCTTTGGTACTACTCTTCTTGGGAACTGGGATGAAGATTGACCTCTTCTAGTCCTGTGGCCACTGCTGGGTCTTCCAGATTTGTTGACATAATGAATGCAAAACCTTGATGGCATCCCCCTTTAGGGATTTGAATAGTTTTGCTGGAATTTCATTGCATCCACTAGCTTTATTAACATCAGTGCCCAATTGATTTCACACTCCAGAATGTCTGGCTCTGGGTGACTAACCACACTGTCCTAGTAATCTGGTTCATTAAGATCTCTTGTATACAATTTTTCTGAGTATTCTTTCCATCTCTCCTTGATCTCTTCAACATTAAATTTACCTTAATTAAAAGTAAATACAATTTAATATTTAATAACTCAGTTGTAATAGTTTCATTTCAAGCACTCAGTAGCCATGTGTGGCTAGTGAGTACCATATTGCCCATTGGAGAAATATAGTATTTCCAATGACCAAGGCAGCCTTAATGTTCCCTTCAGTTTGACTAAACTTCAGGCTGATTCCAGATTCTAAATCCTGACCTCCCTTTCCTTAGAGCTTTTTTTTTTTTGAGTACTTGCAATTGTCCTTTTGAGATGTAAATCAATTTAAAAGCCTCTTGTCAGTTTTACAACACAAGAATATGTTTCTCAGGGACTTAATCATTCCTTTGAAATGTAAACATCAAACTGTTTCCCTGGTGTTTGAGGGGAAGTGTCTCCCAGTGTTTGATGGCTCAAACGGTAAAGAATTCACCTGCTATGCAGGAGACCCTGGTTCAGTCTCTAGGGTCCAGATGATCCTCTGGAGAAGAAAGGAAATGGCAACCCACTGCAATATTCTTCCCTGGAGAATCCCATGGACAGAGGAGCCTGGTGGGCTACAGTTTATATGGTCGCATAGAGTCAGACAGGACTGAGTGGTTAAGAATGCAGTAGTAGGAGTAACTTCAGTGGGCACCTCACTCCTGTAATAAAGATATGAAGAAGTTTATTTTTCCTTTTCCTAAAACCAATTAGAAAATGTACAGGACCAAAATCTTCCCTACCTCTTCCCTGAGTCTTAAAATCTTCGTGCTCTTTATCTCAGCGGAGTTCAGTACACACTGAGTTCTAGTCTCTCTCCCCTTGAAGAAAAGTCTTCCCTGCCTGTTTAATATTATCTGGTGAAAACTTTTGCCCTGGCATCACTGAAGTAAGAAGTTGCGTTACAGAGTGGGGATCTCTGTTAAAGAAGAGTAAAGGAAAAATATTCTGTTAAAAATTGGCTTGTGTTAGAACACAGTCTCGCCTGAACTTTTAAGAAAACATTTGCCTCTTCTTCCCATGTGTTTTCATGTTCTTTATGAAGGAATACTCATATCTAGAGAAGAAAAAATAAATTACCTCAAAATTGCAAGGTAACTTGACATAGTGACTTAAGAATAGCAGCAGCTATTGTTCTTTATGCTATCATTTTACACGTTAGTTTTCAAAAATACTATTTGTTGGATTATAAATAAAAGATAACACAATTCACTTCTCAGGCTTTGGAGACAACCATTAAATCTTTCACCTGAGGTATCAGCTTGATGACTCCAAACTTGCTATCCTAAAACTGTAATTGATGAGTGAAGTCAGAGTAGTTTTCTCTTTTTATGCCTGTAGAATAAGTCAAATAGAAGTAAATATTTGAGTCAGTTAAGGTAAAATTATTTGTTTTATTTTGGTCTGATTTCTTAAAATAAATTTAAAAATAAACAAACAAAATTATATGTAAATTTGTATATATGCATGTAATGTGTATGTATATGCAAGCACATATCTGTAGATGCATATTTATATAATTTATGAAAGAGCAAACCATTTTTATAGAGAAGAAGGCATTTTTGCAGTACAATTTGTTGAAAGACATTGCTGTAATTGTGAGTACAAGTAGCATAAAAAGCTTTGAGAAAAATTCATCCTGTTTTTTTTTTAATTAACTTATTTATTTCATCCCATTTTCTGAAGTGTAAAACCCACATAGTAGAAGCAGAAGTTAATGGCCATCCAGAGAGAAGCTGACCTGTTAAGCATTTGGTGTACCTGAGGCATCAATCAATGTGATTTACAGAGGCAATAGTGCTCATCCATTGGTCTAGCAAGCAGTTAAGTGGAAAAAAAAAAAAAGAAAAGACACCCAGCTGATAAAGTATGTAATGTGTTTTTAAAATTCTGCTGAGAAAAGTCATTCTTACTACTTGTATATCTAAATTGGTTAAGTATATTAATAATATCCTAGGTCATTTGATATTATAATACCTTACACAGACACACTATGGCATCATTATAAGACTCATTCTTCCAGTAAGAATTAGTCCATTTATGAGGACATAACATTGATTTACTTTTCCTAGAGCATCATGAGCCATATTAAAAACTTGACTCTTATCCATAAATAGGTGGTATATTGAGAAAATTAGAGGAAATTAAATTATAGATATTAATATAGGACAAACATACACATGTATCAAAAGTTAACACATCACTTACATCAACATTAGGTTGTAATGTAAGCATCTGAGCATATGATGATCCTGATTAAAATCATAGCCTGGTTTTGGACATTTAATAACCATTACTGTAGAATATAACGTTAAAAAAAAATAGGCTTCCAGAAGTTAGTGAAAGATTTAACACATGAGTCAGCCAGCAAAAAAGAACAAAACAAGCAAACAAAACTCCTAGGCTTTAAAGTATAAGCAGTTCTATACGATTAAAAACAACAACAACAACAACAAAAACATAACCTTTTTCAAAGTTAGTATTCATTTTTTTCTTTAGAAGAAGCTGAGTTCTCAGGTCTCTTGTTAGGGATGAGGAATCCTGTGGCAAAATTATCAACAGTATTTAAAGATGTAGGCTTCATCCTGCTAGTGGTCATTGAGAAAACAAAAAGCAAACAAAGAAACAAAACCCACCATATTCCTATTCTCCTTTATTTGATTTTCTTCCTCACAAGTTCATATCCTACTTCCAGTTTCAACTATGAATTTACTGCTCTAGTCATTGAAAGTATCTAAAGTCTTTTGAGTTTGTTTTACCTAATAAATTAGACACATTCTACAAACTATCTTCTGGTTGACCCAGAAATCTCCTTCAGTTTTGGTTTCCTTAATATTTGTTCAAGTGGTCTGTTGCATAAAGTCTTTGCCTGAGTAGGGGTCATGATTATGATCCAACTAAATGTTTATTTGTTAGAGACTAGGAGACATTCCTCAGTAAATAAATAAATAAATAAAGAGCATGGAACTTAAACTGAGCTTTACCCTAGGTTGTATGTCAAAGTGGGATGGGAGTGGGTGCAAGAAAACATTTCGGAGGTTCTGTTATCATTAGAAAAATTCCCATAGACAAATGATTTAGTGAGATATATATTAAAAATCCTCAGTTAAAATAAGTAAATGACATAGAGATGTATTTTGCCTTATTAACTGCTCTCATAATAGTTAACTCTAAACATACTATTAATATATCAGCTATTCCCCTGATGGCTCAGCAGGCCAAAGCAGGAGATGTGGGTTCAGTCCCTGAGTCAGGAAGATCCCCTAGAGAAGGAAATGGTGACCCCCTCCATTTCCCAAGTATTCTTGGGAAAATCATATGAACAGAGAAGCCTGGCAGGCTACAGTGCACGGAATCACAGTCAGACAGGACTTAGCGACTAAGCAAATAACAACAACGCCGTAAGCGGTAGCGGTTTGCAACCTATTAGCACTTGTCTATACTATTAGAGAAAGATACTTCTTGGGAACTCTGGCTTAAATTAGACCCAGAGTCTCTTGCAGCAGACTTATGGTCACATATGTGCTATTAATATGTGACCGAAGCTCTACTGCCTATCAATGATTGATCCAGAAGTAAACACTTGAATGAAACTGGGCAGTTTCTTTCTCCCCAGTATTTAAAATTTGGTTCAGTGATGTCCTAAAAAGAAGAGATCCTGGAGCTGACTAACGCTAATTTTAGCTCTCTGAAAACGGTTTTTCAGCTCATACTGCTTAAGCTTCTGTCACCAACGTGATCCAGGCTCTGCTTGAATTCTGGTGTTCTGACGCTTCCATCGACTTCCGTTTTCCCAAGTTTTGATTTCTGTTGTTTATTTAAACCAATGTATACCATCTAAAATAAATATAAGATTATTTTTCTACATAATTGTGGCCTAAAAGAAGCGTAGTTGAGAAAGAAGGTAAAAAATGGTAGCTAACATTATGATACATATCTGATGATATGAGAAATAACATTTCACATACTGAAGTGAATAGGAGATAATAGATCTGCTTGTGTGCATAGTAAACTAGAGAAGGTTCCAAGACTATTGAATTGTCCACAAATGAATAGGAGCACAAGAATTTGTACTAAAGGGATGCTGCATTGAATTGGGCTCATATTATGTTTTCAGAACATGATGATCACCAGCCCCTACATTTGAAGTACATTCACATATCTACACAGCCACACGGGTGAGATCTGGAAGCATATTTCCTTAGGTCAGCATAGCGTAGTTTTAAACTAAAGTCTGTGGGTATGCATCACGTTTTAAATTGGTGGTGCAGAGAGATGAGTGTCATACTCTATGAATTTCTTTATCAACTTTGCTTTCAGATGAAAGAATAATTTATCTTTGAAAGAAGGAGAAAGGTAAATTTACTATGAGGCAAACATATCCATATGCATTTAAACATAATGAAATTGCAAAACATAATAAACCCCTGTAATTCCTTTAGTCATATACAACAATGCATATTTACTCTAGGGAGATGGTCTCAGCCTTGTTCTTTATTGTGATTTGATTTAATTTGATTTGGTTTTCTACCTGACAGTATTAGACTTCAAAATCTTGGAGAGGCAGAACCGCTATATCAATTCAGATAAGAATTTCAGAAAAGAATAAATGAACACAAAAATATTGCAAAAAAATGTATGTCATACAATAAACCAGAGAACAAGGTAATTGAAGTTGAAATCCCTTTACAGCATTATATGCTCTAAAATAATTGAAATGGAATTAACCTGAGTACTAAAGTTGACATCAGACACAATGAGTCAGGTCTATTCTTGTGTATGTGAATTCATATTTATAGAAAACCTCTCAGCTTCCTGGAGTAAAAATAAAAATTAAAAGATTTAGTAATAATTTTCTCCTATAACATTATTTTCTAAAAAGCATCCAGAACAGAAGCAGAAAAAAAAATGCTAACAACAAAGAGTTGATAGGCAAAGCTTAATGCAAAAATGTTTGAAAGAAGTGTGGTCCTAATTTGAATCAACATCTAATTAGTTCATTTAATTACTCCATGCCAAGAGTAATTGATTTCAGTTCAAGAAACAGAAACACTTCTACTATGGGGCAAAAGTAATTTTGACCCTTTAAATTGGAAGCTGGGCAAAGGTTGCATCTAAAGAGTGTGTAACATGAGTGAGGTTTTATCTTCTATTTGAACTCTTGTTTCAATAGCCTCCCCACAATTATCATAGCATTAAATACTGATGTCATTTAGACCTCAATTATAAAATACTCATACCATTGAAACAACTTTCTTACCATCTATACAAAAGGGTATTGAAACAACTTTCTCACCATCTATACAAACAGGTACCATGAACAGACACAATTAAGAACTTGGATGCTAACACTGTTAGCAGCTTTTGGGTCATAGCTATTCATAGTTATTATTTTTATGAAACACATGGTGTGATGCTTTATTCCAACAGAGGCAAAACTGTTTTGTTACCTCATTGCTTTCTCTTTGAATCTGTCAAAGGGAGAAAAAGTCCTCTCTCTCCACTAGTTCTTACTTTTCTACATCTATAAAACTAATGTCTTCTCCCATGAAGAATTATTTTCCCCTGCCCTCATCCTGTCCTTAAATGCTCTCCGTTAGAATGGGACATGTCATGTACCATGACACTATTTCCCAGGGTGATTTTATTCCAAGATTGTGTGAATAAAGAAGTTGAACCTGGTCTGCGCAGCATTGTAGGTAGCGCAGGGAGCTCCTTTTATTTTTTTTTAGAAAAAACATTATTTTCTTTTTTTTCTCTTTAGGGTACACCCTTCATTGAACTGGTCTCAAGTTAGTGCACAGTTGAGCCCTGGCTGCCTCTGAGCCTCACATTACTCCTAGGGGTACCAAAAGTCTTCCTACGTTTCAAGTTGGAGGTGAGCAAGGGGAGCCATGATGACTGGCCATTCAACACAAAAAAAGCAAAAAGAGTAAAAGTATTAAGGCCAAGGTTTTTTTCTTTATTATTATATAATTTACACTAAAGCAATGAAACCACCCTTATATGTTTGGACTCAGGCAAGGACTGGCCCTTCTCCTAAAGAGAAGCTGAGTGGCTTTTAGGAAAGGCAAGGGGTTTCCTGTGACAATGCCGCTCACGATATTTGGAATGACTCTTATAAAAAGGAACTATGTACAATCAAAGTTCTTGGCCACCTGGTAGAACTTTGTGGGTGCTCGCTCCTAAGGACTGCTGCCATATTTGACATGGACATTCACAGCAGCATCTGTGCCAACACGATGCTCTCTGGTGAGACCACCATGTGCCTACGCATTTCCTCCAGGATGCAGAAGGAGGTCACCACCTGGGCTCCTAGCAGGATGAAGATCAAGATTATTGAGCACAAGTACCCCACTTGATCTTGGCCTCACTGTCGACCTTCCTGCAGATGTGAATCAGCAAACAGGAACGTGAAGAGCTCGTCTCCTCCAGCATCCACCACAAATGTTTCTAGGCCAACTGTTAGCCTCATTAAACTCTGTCTTGAGAAAACCTAAGGCACAAAAAAACAAGAGAGAATTGGCATAGCTTTGTTTTTTGATTCTTTATCCTATCCTATCCTATTCTACTTTATTCTATTCTACTCTATGGGCTTCCCAGGTGGCACTAGGATCTACCTACCAATGCAGGAGACCTGGGTTCAATCCCTGAATCAGGAAGATCCTCTGTAGTAAGAAATGGCAACTGACTCCAGTATTCTTGCCTGAGAAATCCCAGGGTCAGAGGAGATTGGAGGGCTACAGTTCATGGGATCACAAAAACTTGGACATGACTGAGCACACACACACACACACACACACACATTCTATTATATTCCATTCTATTCTAATTTGTGGTGCTTTACTCAAGATTTAAAATTGAGTAAGTTTTAAAAGGAACATGGAGTTCCTTTTAAAATGTGGAGACGTGAGTGAGCATCCACTCCATCTGCAAAGAATAATGCAACTCGCCTCATGTCTCTGGGTGCTAGTATCAGCTGCTTATATCACAGTGAACATTCTTCAATTAGTATAGAAACATACCTAATTTTAATTCATTACCTAATTCAAATATACATAGAATACATTTTTTTCTAAAATGATCCATTATTGTAAAATATCACATACTAAACTCCATCTTGTTTTATTGTATGCTTCTAGAGTAGATTCCATAAGTCTATTTTTCATCATTTCAATTCACATAGAGCCATGGCTGACTGAGCATGAATTGATCTTTGTCCCAGTGAAATCATAAGAGGAGAAAATAGAATAGGAACGTCTTACTTTGCAATGCCACATAGTATTCCCTCCAGGCTGCTTTACATTTCATTTAATATTCTGTGATTCCTAGAGTTGCCTTTAGAAATGTTTCTGCTTGTTACCAGAAAATACAAGTTAGTTGCAAAAATTTGGAATTGACAGAAAACTATCATAATTCATTTACATATTATATATAGTCATACATATTAATATATATATATTCCTTATTATTAAATTTTATGACTCTATGGCACAATAAAAATTAAAGTTAAATATTTACTATTGTATCATGAATATATTCCTATTTCATTAAATATTTTTAAAAGAGAATTTAAATATTGCATAGTACTTCAATATATGGGTAGATCACTATTCCCATAACCAATTTCATATTGGAAAAATCACATTGCTTCCATGAATATATTATTATGACTATGATTATTGTTATTGTTTTGCAATTCCCTTATATGAGAGCAGAAAAATCAAGTCGCAATATTGTGTGTTTTTGAGGATAATTGAAACACATAAAATTTATCTAAGATTATATAAAACATTATTACATCCATTCAACTTTGTACATTCCTTTTTCTGATACTGTATCCAACTCTTCCATATTTAAATCTTTTATACTATTCCCTCAGAATTTATAATCAGGTGACTTATGCCTTCAATTTCTTTTCTGAAGGTCCTCTTTATGCCTTTGCTAATAACTGAAACCTGCCTCTTCCTCAATGAACTTCTCTCCTATAAAATATTGTTATGTCAATTATTTTTCTTTCAAAATCTCTCTTATTGTTGGGTCTGGAGATAGGATCATTGTTCTCCATATTGCTTCCAGAGTCTTCTTCCTTTCTTCCTAGAAGTTCCTTGTTATAGCCCACCAGACTCCTCTGTCCATGGGATTCTCCAGGCATGAATATTGGAATAGGTTGCCATGCCCTTCTCCAGGGGAATCTTCCTGACTCCATGGATGGAGTCCAAGTCTTTCATGTCTTCTGCATTGGTAGGGGAGTTCTTTACCACTAGTGCCCCCAGGGAAGCCCGTAGTAATTGTCAACTGATCACCAAATCACAACTGCTCACTCCTTAACTTTAATTTGTTTCACCATCATGGTCTCCAATACCCCTGATATAACTCTTGGTAATTCTCATGCGATGTAGATGATATTTTCAATATGACCAACCAGTTCCTTTACTTCCTTTCTTCCAATGTATTGTCAAATGTAAAGAGCTTACAATTTTGAATAAGATTTTCTGGTTCAAAACCTACTTCCACCAGGATGTAGTTGTGTGCCCTTGAGGCAGGTTACTTAAGCTGGTATGTTGTATATTTAATAAAATTATTTCATTTAATTGAAATGTTTCACAGTTAGTTTTTCCATCCAAACCGCTTAAACCAGTGATCATATTCTGTTGTCATTAATAGTATTTTAACCCTCAGCTGGTAAAGGATCTGCCTGCAATGCAGGAGACCTGGGTTAGATCCCTGGATTGGGAAGATTCCCTAGAGAGGGGAAAGGCTACCTACTCCATTATTCTGACCTAGCGAATTCCCTGAACTGTATAGTCCATGGGGTCGCAAAGAGTCAGACACAACTGAGCGACTATCACTTTCATTCAGCCCTTCATAAACTCAGTTTTAATAATCCTACTCCCCAACTACCACAAACTTTTTTTCCCCACTTGTTATCTACAGTAATGACTGCATTTCTCTTCTTGTGCTCAGTTATGTCAGTCATGTCAGATTCTTTGTGCCCCTGTGGTCTGTAACCAACCAAGCTCCTTTATCCATGGGATTCTCTAGGCAAGAATACTGGAGTGGATGGCCATGCCCTCCTCCATGGGATCTTCGAGAATCAGGAATCCAACCCGAGTCTCCTGTGGCTTCTGCACTGGCAGCGGATTCTTTATGGCTTGAGCCATTGGGAATGCCGCCGCAATTCTCTTGCTGTTGTCCTTGTTCAGTCACTAAGTTATGTCTGACTCTTTGCAACCCCATGGACTGCAGCAAGCCAGGCCTCCTTGTCCCTCACTATCTCCTGGAATTTGCCCAAGTACATGCCCATTGAATTGGCAATGCTAAACAACCATCTCATCCTCTGCTGGCCTCTTCTCCTTTTGCCTTCAATATTTCCCAGCCTCAGGGTATTTTCCAATGAGTTGGCTGAGATATAAGAAGGCCTTCTTCAATGAACAATGCAAAAAAAATAGAGGAAAGCAGTAGAACGGGAAAGACTAGAGATCTTTTCTTAGTATATCAGTCAAATATATAATATTTACATCATTTATGGGACTTCCCTAGTGGTTAAGAATGGTAAAGAATCCACCTGCAATTCAGGAGACCTGAATTCCATCCACATGCTTACAATGGAACTTCTGTCATTCCTTCTCTGAAATTACTAATTCCTCAGTATTCATATGCCTGGCACACAGCAATTCCATTATAGCAGTGGCTCAGGTCATAAGCTTGTGGAATTATTTCTGACTCCTCTTTTTCTCTCTCACCTCATATTTACCTTCAAAAGTATCTGAATTTTGACAACATCCCACACCTATACCAATAGAATCCTAATTTAAGCACCCCTATCCCCCACATCATTGTACTAGAAATATAATCAGTCATATTGCCCCACAGAGTTTTTTCAGCATTACAATCAGTGATCTTTTAAATTCTGAAGTCAGATCCTTTGAATCTTATGTTCAAAATTCTCCAGTGGCTTTGCATCTCACTCCCTTAATTGTAGTGATAAACGGCAACCTAAATGCAAACTAATCAACACCCTACAAGATGCAGTCTGGCAACACTTTAACTCTGGTCTCATCTTCTGTTAATATCTTTTGTTTATTCCAATCTCCTTGCCTTCTGCAAAGACTTCAGGCATTGCTCAGCTGAAGCTTTTTGCTGTGGTTGTTTACTCTGCTTAGAAACTTGAGTTCTGGATAGTTGCATGGTTTATGTCATCTCTTTTAAGGTTTAGCTCAAATGTAACCACTTCTGTGACTCCTTTCCTAATCTTTCCCAGCACTTCATATTTTTTGCTCAATAGCACTTTATTGACATTAGCAGGGAAAAAATGTATCTTGCATATTTATTGTATGGACATAAATATATATTGAGGGCATTTTGTATGTTTTATGCTCTAGTAAGCTTACTTGGCCTATGTGAGACATATACAAGTATGTGTTATTGAATAGGTAATATAAATATTGAAAGATTTTCTTAAAAAGAATAGTCTAATCAGTAATACAAGCCAATGTTAGACAGTTAAACATGAAAACTACTCAAACATTATTGTTTCACATATATTGTTCTTTTTAATTTTAATAAATATCCAATATCACATGTATTAACTTCTTTGTACATGGTCAGTTCAAGCTTTGCCTCACTTTTTGAACTAAAATTTGTACAAGACACTTAATGTAATTCACAATACATAAATTGAATGTATTAGTTCAAATTCAATCACAAATGTAGCTACATATATATAATGCACATGACATTCCTGTATCAATATCTAAAATTTGACTTATACATTACAGAAATTCTTAAGGATCTGTCCATAGCCAAACATACACAGTAAGTTGATTAATTATGGAAACAATTTTCCTGGGCAAAGGCTAAGAATTTTTTTTAAATGTTTGTTATCATTTGATGATGGAATGTACTCAGGATAGGATTTAAAATTCATAAACCAAAGCAAATAACCACCTCTAAAAAGTGGAGGAGAAGGAAATGATACAAAACGTGGAGAAACAAGTAAAAATACAATGCTAACAGATATGCTGCTAAACTATGGATCTGTTTTCACCTGACATGCATTAAATAAATCAGGATTTTAAAATTATTAAATCAGCATCTAGCAGTATGTTATGACTAAATATATGTTTACATACATGCAAATATTAAGAAGAATCTTTATTTATAAATGTCTCTTTCTATGATTTTTAAAACATTTTTGCAAAATATACACTGACAAATTCTAAAAGGAATGAATATTGGATTATTTTGTATTAGTTCTTAGTGTTTGCAGTGTAGCTGAAAGAGATAAGATAAGATCACTGGATGTGCTTGGGTAATATATGTGACTATCATTCTTCAGTTCCTGATTACCAGAAAGATCTGAGAACCCTGTTACCATGTATAATGAGATCCTCAATGTCTCACTTGTGATTCTAAATTGAGCCATTTTTTTTCCTGCCCACTGTGCCCTGGGACTGTCTTCCTGAAGTTGTACCTGGCACCCTCACATCATCTCATGTTGCACTGCCTGATTCATTAGAAAGTCTTCCGTTTACCATTCTTCAACATTCCCTTTAGACTGTGTATGGGGTAGGCTGCTAGCATCCATTCTTATACAGATCTCACTGGTTTCATTTTTAATTAAAGTGCTGTCTTTTTACAGTAGCATGACATCTGAGTTTTTAAAAAATTCATTATGTCTTGCAAAATTGCACAATAAAACAGCATGTCTTGGGGGGAGGGGACTAGAAACACAACACTGAAAACTTCCCCAGTGACACATACATAAAAATAATGCAATATAATAGTCCATTTATCATGTTCGATGGTTAAGATGTACATATGTATTACCGTAAATATGGCACTTAATCTTGAAGAAGATCTGCAGTTGGTTTGTGGAAATGGGCATAAGCAGGGCTGTTATTAGGAAGTTATTAGGAAGTGTTGGAAGGAGGGTCATCTGATTTAGACCAATAGTTGTAACAGTGAATGTGAATGGATGAGGTTTTATCATATGCACTTAACCGAGGTTGTTGGTAATACTGGTGGTATATGCATGTGTGTGTTTTATGTATTTTTATGACTCTTTTCAGGTGGGTTCAACTTTGTGTACACTTTACTTTTCTTGCAGATAAAATTGTGCATGGATAAACTCAAAATTCAAATGCAAATTATGTTTGCCTTGTTTCCTAGTATATCAGTTGTTTTTGAACAAAATATCTTTTATAAAGCAAGCATTACAGGAGAACAGATTGTCCTGATTTCTTATATGTCAGCCTGTATTACCTTTGAAAGGCTGGGTTGTAGGCACATCTTATGTGGTTGTGATAGAGGTATTAAAGTTATAGCGGTAATCATTTTGCAATACATAAATGTACCAAATCAGCACATTGTACACCTTAAATTTACACAAAATTATATGTTAATTATATCTCAATAAAACAAACAAATAAATAATTTTAGAATATTATTAACTGCCCATTAAATTTAGAAAATATATGTCATATGTCATATGTACCTTGGTAATGGTTTAGTCACTAATCGTGTTTGACTCTTTGTGACTCTATAGACCATCACCTGCCAAGCTTCTCTGTCCATGGGATTCTCCAGGCAAGAATACTGGACTTGGTTGTCATTTTCTTCTCCAGGGCATCTTCTCAGCCAGGAATTGAACTGAGGTCTCTTGCATCACAGGCGACCTTCTGCATTGCAGGCGACCTTCTGCATTGCAGGCAGATTCTTTACCAACTGAGCCACAGGGGAGCCCTTACATATGCCTTAAATCATAGTAAGAAAGATCAGAGAATTAGGCAAATAAAGAAAGGCAATAATACAAATTAAGCGTCTAGGCTGCCTCTGGAAAATACATCAACAGTTACCAGTTTCTGAGCAAACAGCCCTTTACTTACTGTGAAAGGCTTTCAGTTCAGTTCAGTCGCTCAGTCGTGTCTGACTCATTGCGACCCCATGAACCGCAGCACGCCAGGCCTCCCTGTCCGTCACCAACTCCCGGAGTCTACCCAAAGCCATGTCCATTGAGTCGGTGATGCCATCCAATCATATCATCTTCTGTCGTCCCCTTCTCCTCCTGCCCCCAATCCTTCCCAGCATCAGGTTCTTTTCAAATGAGTCAGCTCTTCACATCAGGTGGTCAAAGTATTGGAGTTTCAGCTTCAACATCAGTCCTACCAATGAACACCCAGGACTGATCTCCTTTAGGATGAACTGGTTGGATCTCCTTGCAGTCCAAGTGAAAGGCTTTACTTAGTCCTTTACTTCAGTCCTGAGGGTGAGTGATGGATATGAAGAAGAAAAAGTAAAAATTAATAAATAAATAAATAGCTGGACATCAGTCTAAAATATCTGAGATTTTAGTCAGGGCCTCTGGTACAGGAAACATGATTCATTTATTGCCTATATACATAGTTTTAAGGGGAGAGTGTTAAACTAGCATCGATTATGGTGGAATATTGGAAAAACAAATTCATCTTAAAATACGTGGGGCTAAACTAAAGAACAAAGACAATTTTCTTCATGTTACATGCTCAGCATGTAACAATCAGATGGAGCTGTGTTCAAAGACATGCTGGTGGAGACTGAGATCATCTTGTGGACTGTCTAGATCACATGACCTTCTTAATTAGAGGGAAGAGGGCAGTGAAGGACTGACACCAACATTTCAGCGTGTTTGCCCGGAAATGAAACACACTATCGGTATTCCAAAACCATTGAGCAAAACCAATAGACATTCTTTCCTGCAATTAAAGAGAGAAAGAAAATACTATCCCCTTTTATTGGAGATATAAAAGGAGAGAAAAACCAGGTATGACTGAGCTCCAGAAGTCTTGATATCTTTATCACTGATGGGGGCCACATGTCAGGAAAATGAAGGAGCTCATTTGTCAGCACTGGCAGATTCTAAAGTAGAATAAACTGTGAGGGTAAGAAATACACTTCCAAATCCCGGGGAATTCATTCATTCATTCATTCACTCACTCATTCATGTTCTGTTTAAGGATAAACCACCTCTGTAAACAAACACAGGGCTGAAAATGCACACTGACATAAGAGCCTCAGAAATGATCATGTTTCTCTCATGTAATCTGTACCATGTAACAGCATGATGGTCACGTGATTGTTGAAACACATTTTTTTCTGTAGGACATTAGTTTTACTGGAATTTGGAGTTATCACAGGTGGCTATTTTAAAAATCATAGTTTTAAAAAAATTATAGTTTTATCCTTTATGTAAAACTAATTCTTAATGAATAAGTGTTCAATATATTAAGCACAATTCATAAAGAAATTTCTTCCTTTTAAGGCATTCTTATAATAAATTATGGAGAAGTACATGGCAACCTACTCCAGTATTCTTGTCTGGACAACCCCATGGACCGAGGAACCGGGTGGGCTATAGGCCATGGGATCACGAAGCGTCAGACATGACTCAAGTGACTTAGCATAATAAGATACATTCTCCAGTCTTAAAAATAATTCCAAAAACACTTCTAGAAGCCCATTTGTAGCTAAATTATGATATTTAGGTTAAAATTATTAATATGAAAGGCTTTATATATTTTTACTTTATTTTTTATTTCTTTACTTATGACAACTACAGCCAAAATTTCATAAAGTAATATTTTGCATGTTTCTCTTTTTACATTACTCTCATGATTTACATATTGTACTATGGTTTTTTGAGTAAATTAAAGCAACAAACTCCATTTCCTGGCAAGAACTACTTCTTTTCTTCTACTTTATGCTTCAGTAGCTTATTCAAGTAAAGTTTATGACTAATTAGAAAAGCCACATGCATTTGGAATTAATATTGTCAGTTTGTGTTAGAGTATATTTAAATCTCTGATCATGTTATGTGGTTAATATTGCAAGGCAGTCTAGTTGAAGTAGAGCATATGTTTTGATCTCTGCACCATGAAATGAATAAATGTGGTTTTCTTTAGAATTAAATAATCATGCATAATAAATATTCACATGCTTTTTAAAATACATTTTGTCAATATATGAAAGTATTAAATATTTAAAAAGTACTTTAAATAATGCCTTAGTTAGATAAGATGGTGATGTTATAGAATTAGATAAAGATAGTATATAACTAATAGGTTGTCATATTTGCATACTTTAAAGGCTGAATTAATATAGATCTAAATGAATGTCACATGAAGTAAGCCAGCCTATTCATCTATGGGAAGACCAATTAGGTCATAACATCTATAAAGCTGAAGAGGGTTTCTGAAATGTTGAACTTAATATTTGAGTCAGTCAAAATTTTATCTATGGATTGCCTATTTGTGCCAAACGCAGTGAAAAACATAATATGTATATTGAAGGCATACCTGCTTCTCACATACTGATAAGGGTTTATAATCCAATTGGGGAGGAAATTAAATGAAAAGTGGAATGGAGGACAGTTGACATTTTGACTGACAAACCATTTAGAAAATATAAGCTAAAATATTAAAGGTAAGAAAGAGAACTGTTACTATTAAGATTTTATAGAGAAAGATTTTTTTTTAATTAGAAGACTAATAACAGTAAGAGAACAGACACCCAATTATTTTTTTAACAACCAAAAATATACACACAAAAATCTACTGTGTTTGGTCTAAATACTGTCAACTAAATAGAGGCTTGTTTGGCTAAACAGATAACAAACAACTATAAACCCTATGATATGATTCAGGCCAATAGTTATACAGAGTGATTCATGAATTATTATTCTTAACCAGTGTTTTGATTGCAATATTAGACACTCAGTGTTTGCTTGTATATTTGCTCTAAATTATCATTAAAACACTTAGATAATGACATATAGGTTTTAGGGATCTTTGAGCCTGGCTCAAACTCCAGGCTGACAATGCAGACAGATAGTATAAGCTTCAAGCAGCACATAAAGGTATAAAACAAGAGAAGGTCTGATTTCTATGAAAACTCCAAGTTGCCAGGCTGTGAGATTCCCACCACAGTACTGAGGGGATTTCAAGGAGATATGTAAAGGAACTCAGCTTACTCAAAGAAATGTGTGCTTCCTTCCAATTTCTATGTTTTCTGTTCTCCGGCTCAAACTCTGGGATGATGGTGAAAATATATGGTCTAATTTCTTGTCTATTTCAATCATACCCATACCTGCGATAATAATAACCTATCTGCATTTAACCCATTATTCAACTCTGTGCCTATATGCTTGGGAGTCTTTGAGATCTTTTCCTCCATCTGGAGAAAAATATGGCATCAATTTATAGACCTCAAAATATACTTTCTACTGACCACATATTGAAGATAACTTTTGGAATTGTAGAAAAAATCAGGCTGAACCTCTTGGTCTGTAATATTTACTTGGTCTACCTGAGTGGACATCTTCCTTGATCCAATTACCAGGCCAATCTTAATACACAGCTTACTAAACTCAGGTTCTGGTTGTTTCTTTCAAATTTCTGTCATTTGTTTTTATGGCTAAACTTTAATTTGAGATTCTCATAATCTGTCTCATTCAGACAAACTTTTATTTGTGGCTCAGCAGGCTGTACACAGGCTGCCAAGGATGATTGTCATCAAGAATACTGGCCACCATCACCGCTCTGTCTTCTCAAACCATAAGCAAGATTTTCCCTTACATAATCCCAGCTTGCTTTTTTTGATGCAGCATTCCAGGGCTAGACATAGCTTAGAATTTCAGTTACTTAATGTACTTGGTTGTCACCTAAAGTGTGTCAAATTTTGAGAAACTCCACTAACTTTTCCAATACTTAATCATAAACAACAGGCCTGACTGGTTTGATTAATAAATGAGAATATTTAGAACAAAAGATGATGATTTAGACATAGCTATAGACCACAGAATTCCAACCCTGAATTATCTGACATTCCAATGGAGATCTTGTTGATCCAGAATTGAATTGGTAGTAAGCTCAGTCTCCTGACTGGAAGTGAGTGGGAGTAAAGGCTCCTTTTGCAAAGTTTGACTTCCTTATCTTACTTTTTTTGTGTGTTGCCACAAAAATCCTCTCCTGCTTTACCTCAACATGTGTGCCTTTTATCTCTGCAGCCTCTATATCCTCACCCAAAGTGATATCAAAATTATGAAGGACAATCATCTAATTTCACTAAATATTTTTACTCACAGAATTTGCCACAATAATTGGCCAATGTAGGAATTTAACAAATGTTGGTTACATGTGCATTCAAACTCTGAAGGAAATAAAGTTATCTCTTTTAAAAAGTATTTTATTTAAATTATTTATTTTGATTAGAATGTATCTTCAATAAATTGATCCATTTTATGTATTCATACATACATACATACATATATATATATATATATACACACACACACACACACACATTCTTTGAAATTATTCAAGTCACTTTTGTTTTTTCCTGGATGGAGTGTGCTTGATTATTCTAATTTGTTGCCATACAATGCTCTTTTAAAATTTGGAAACCTTACTAATCTTAAAATTCTTCTTGACCTATTGATTTTAATTTGGTGTTATTTTGGATGCAATGTTCGTGGTCAATGTTTGGCAAAGTTTTTATTTTTTTTCCCTATGTTTCATAGGTCTATTATAACAAAAAATGTTATTTGCAATGTGTATAATATATTCATACCACTTTTCTTGATAAAAGGTAAGAAAGATGAACAGTCCCTCCCTTGTGTGTTTGAAAGGTCATCCCCTGCACATAGGCATCTTCATGAACAATCTAAGTGTAACCACATTTCAAAATTAATGAACCAAGAAAATGAGCCTTGGTTATTTTTCCACTCTTTAACTTCTAATATTACTTTCGTTTCCATAGTTAACATTAAAACTACCACATTACATTCATATAAAATATAACTTTATTGTTTAATCATTCAAAGCTGACTAAAATCTTCTAATCACAACCTTGCATTGTTCTATGCAGTTACCTACATGAAAAATGAAAAAGATTTAAAATAAACAAATCTGGAAACTGAAAGATGGAGGAAAGACCTTGGAAATGAGTAATACATACATTCAGAAACATGGCCAGTATAATGTGTAATGTTATAAAGCACTATAGGTATTTTTAGAATGAAACATAAGACACAGGCTTGCTAACACCAGTAGAAGTACAAAGTAAGAACTCTGGTCACTTTATGAGAATATTTATTGTGGAATTCACACTTAGATAATCTGACCTATTAGACATTTTGAATTGAAAAATATTCCCCAGATAATTGGGCTTTATTTTTCCACCATCACATTTTGCAATATTGCTAGCACATAGGTAACATAGGGAACAACAGAAAACAGTGATAAAGAAGAATGGATGAAGTAGTGTGGGGAAGAACTATCTCTTTACAGAAAAGATGTCATTGGTTTGGAACCTGGACTTCAATTCTTATGTACGTAAAGCAGAGTTTACACAGTATGGCTGTTTTAAACAAAGATATCTGGTTTCCACTGAAGAGTCTATTATAACGTGTATGTGACCTATAGAAATAGTACTGAAACTGTAAATACTTTTAGTTACGCATGGATAAATAAAAATAAACCATTTCAACCAACTCATATCTGAATGAAGCACTGCTTTGGGTTATATGTACATCAGAGAAACTAGGGCAATAAACTTTTCTTCCATTTTAGTGACACTAAACCTGTCTAGAGGCTCCATTTTATCATCAGACAACATATGATTCTTATTACTACAGTCCATTTGCTCAGGATTCTTCTAGGCAAAAAAAAAAAAAAAAAGATTACTCAAATAAATTAATTTGAAAGAAGTTGTAATGGCTAAAATTATTGTAATGTATCATACTCTCCAGATAATATTTCAATAACAAGGATTACCATTGTCTCATGTCAATAGTTTAAATCAGAGCTTTACTTATCATGGTAAGGCTGGAGAGGGAGATTATTTTAGAGTTAAGGGAGTAGGTTTGGCCCTCTGAAATTCTGTAAGTACCTAATCTTTTTTGCAGGCTCTCAGTCATCTTGTTATTGAATATCCCAAAGCACTCTCTAATTATCCAGCCTTGATTTTCCTTAATGAATGAAGCTTCCCCTGATCATTTTCCTAATTAATACTTAATAGCTAATAACTGCAAATAAGACACTATAAAACACACTTTTTTTGGCATTAAGTAAATTTTTATTCACAAATAAATATGTAAAGGATGTAGAACAGTGATTAAAAGCACAAACTTTCATTTCAGGGAGATCAAAATTTAAGTAAAAATCTTATAACATACAAAATGGGCAAATTTCACTGAATCTCAGTTTTTCCCCTCTAATACAAGGAGAGTATTAAATAAGTTGAGCTATGTTAAGGACACAGCATAATTCCTGTAATGTAATGAAGAATCAATATATATTCATTTTGCAAATAAGAAGAGAATAGCACAGCAATGTCTGTGGAATGAAGCATTGGTGTTATGTGATCCGGACATCATTTACTCTGTATAACGGAGCCAGGTAACTTAAACTTTCTGCACTTCTATTTTCTTATACTTAAAATGACAACTTCTTACTTCAAGTTTTCTTTTATGGTATAAATAGGGTATAAATTGTAGCTTTTAAATGTGCTACATTTTAAATGAGCTTCCCTTGTGGCTCAGCTGGTAAAGAATCTGCCTGTAATACGGGAGACCTGGGTTTGATCCCCAGATTGGGAAGATCCCCTGGAGAAGGGAATGGCTACCCACTCCAGTATTCTGGCCTGGAGAATTCCATGGACTGTATAGTCCATGGTGTCACAAAGAGTCAGACACGACTGAGCACCTTTCACTTTCTTTCACTTTTAAATATGCACAACACTTAGATGAGTACTTTGAAATTACTGTAAGCGTTAGTTGCTCAGTTGTGTCCGACTCTTTGTGACACCGTGGACTGTAGCCCGTCAGGCTCCTCTGTCAATGGAATTCTCCAGGCTAGAATACTGGAGTAGGTAGCCATTCCCTTCTCCAGGAGATCTTCCTGAACCAAGGATCGAACCTCGGTCTCCTGCATTGCAGGAGGATTCTTTACAGTCTGAGCCGCCAGGGAAGCCCAAGTACCTCAGATGTTGTGGGAGAGACAACTAGTGAATCTGCCTCAATAGTTTTCTCTTGTGATCTCTTAGGTAAATATGAGACTGAGTTTTCTTCAACTGTGCAATGTGCAGTTCAGAAGACATAACAATTTCCATTAAGACTTAAGTTACTTGATTCAATTCATTCTTACCCCTCTGAGGACTCATTCTACTTTTTACCCCTACATCAGCTAACTTGAAGTCCCACAAGCCTGTACATCCCTAAACATCTTTGCAATGCTTAAATTTATGGCTGTTTAAGGACAGGAAGGATAGTGAAATCTTTACTTTTTTGACAATGAGTTAGTTTCAATAAGGCCACTTGTCAAACAGCACTTCTTTTCTCATAAGGGAATCTACCTCCCTTTACTCCTACCTTAGAGTTTTTCCAGAGAATTCATCCAGTTACCCAAATCCGAAACTGGCAAGTGGACATAGATTTATCTATCATTTATGTAACACATCAAATGAATAAGTAAAGGAGACCACATTTATACAGTAGGCAGTTCCATTCTGAGTCCCCTCATCTCCGTGTTTCCCCACATATATTTTCCTTCCCCCTCTTTTGGTCTCCTTGTCTCTACTTTCCGACTCTGCTGTCAGAATAATCTCTGTAGGAGGACTGCCTTGAAATTACACTTAAATATTAAAAAGGCTTCTCATCACCTTGAATGGAAAAAAACAAAAACTTTCACTTCTTAGTATGTTACAAAAGGGATTTGCGCTTTGAACTCACCTGTCTTTGCTGTCATTTCTGCCTTCAGACAGACTATATTTAACTGCCTGGAGTTTCTCATTTCTCATCAGGCTGTGTTTGCCCATGCCTTCATCCTTTACATGTGTCACCTGGCAAAGTCCTGACAAAATGTCTGGTGGAACAGAAATGTTTCCTTCATAGAATTCTTTCAGATATCTGTCCATATCTAAATTCTCCCCTTTTCAGCTATCTTTGAACACTGCTTCAATCCTCACATCATCACTTTCATTTGGGGCATTGTAGAACTTATTTTATTGTAATATTCCCTTCCCAAACTCCCTCCATAGGGTACAAAGTGACATTTATATCTTACTTTTGATAACATTCCTGCCACGTGTATGATGTATAGTTTGTACACAATTATTTTTTAAATAGCATCATTCTGAGAGTTTTCCAGTTTGTCTGTGATAAAAGTAGTTTTTGTTGACTTTAAATCTTTAAAATACTTTCTACCTATATCTTACATACTTTATGATACATATTGCCTTCAATAGTGAGTATAATGTAATGCAAATGCTTTTGAATAAAGGGCTTATGACACAACTTAAACTCTTGGTTTTAGGAATAAAAATAATAATAATCTTGGTTGGTTTAAAACATGAAATATACGTTACTTAAGCTTGATCATTTGAAATTCCATATGATTCTAAAAAATTAGTCAGTGGATCCTAGTGAGCCTTTCTGCCTTCAGTACGACCCTGGGGGCATTTACTCATAAGTATTAGTAAGTACTTTGCTTTGAGTCAAGGAAATCTGAAGAATCTCATGGGTGCAGCCAGGGCATATTATGTTTCTCTAAACCAGGAAAATGAACAAATCAATTTGCATTTTGAAATCTGCAGAGAAGGAAAACTGCTATTTAGAGTGTTATGAATTCCTCTAGGAACAGTGGGGTGAAGTATTCCTTGCAATATCATATAGTGACACTTTTATTATCAGGAACTATTTTTGCGTGTACAAATAAAAATATGTTCTATGCTATTGCTCTCTCACTGTGAGCAGTATAGTTAGAAAACTGATTCATATTGTTATCCTTGAATCTTTATTGCTTACCACAGACTGCTTGTCATGCGTAAGTCCTAAGGGCTATTGCAACTTTTATTGCTACTTATACACTGTTCAGATAACATGAATGCATAAGATCAATTAAGAGAGTTCTTTATTTCATAATTTTTAGGTACCTTCATGGGAAATTTATTTTAGAGTTGCCAAGAGTGCATCTATAGATGTAATTTAAATCGAGTATCTCAACTGAGAATTATCTTACTGGAATATTATGTAGTATGCTAACAGTAAGTTGTGCAAGGAATAATAAAAATAAACAAACAAAAATACATATATGAGTTCTACGCAAGTTTAACCTAACTAAACCAGGGACACTAAATCTTTACATAGTAAAAATCATGGAACGTTGTTGCTGCTCCCTTCACTTTCAGTTTCCAAAGTTCTTTTTTTTTTTTTCCAGAAAATAATAACACTAATCATCTCTAGAACGTTTTTCAACTGATGAAGCACCTTTAATTCCCTTTGTAGTTTTAATCCATGCTGTGACAGTCATGTGTGTTCTATCAACTATATTTTATAGGTAAGGAAATAGAGCTCAAGACACTCAATGATTTGCTTAAAGCTACAAAGCTAATACAATTGGAAATAAAGTACAACTCTAAGGATATTTGCTGCTGGACTGGCTACTTTGTGTTTTGCTCTCCTTTCAAAAATCAAATTATATTTATTGCTTACCATTTTAGCTTTTGATCACATATTTTTCTTTATCCCTTTTTGTGTATCTTCAATTTTGCATTTTTAAACTTGCTTATTTCTCTTGGATACAATCAAGTTTAGTCAGTTGTGTGGTGAAAGGCTTTTCTCCATTCTGGTTTAAACACAAATAATGTCTCTAACTTCTGCATCAAACTTATAAAAAAAAAAAAGGAAAAAGTCTCCATCCAACCCATCTACTTTTGCACATGTCATTTCATCACTATATTCACTCCTCTATACTCACTGTGCGTGTGTGTGTGTGTGTGTGTGTTAGTTGTTCAGTCGTGTCCAGCTGTTTGTGATCCCATGGACTGTAGCTGCTCCAGGCTGCTCTGTCCATGGAATTTGCCAGGGAAGAATACTGCAGTGGATTGTCATTTCCTTCTCCAGGGGAACTTCCCAACTCAGGGAACACATCTGGATCTGCTGTATTGCAGGAAGATTCTTTTACTGTCTGAGCCACCAGGGAAGCACCTCTATTCTTTCCTAACTTTATGCCATCGCCAACATTCTCTTCCCAATCTACAGCTAATTTAATATTGGTTCATTTTGTTCCCTGATCAATCTTAAAACTTCAACTTTTCCATTTATAATACTGAATGCTTCTGATTATTTCTCCTATTATTTTGATTATAATTTCTACATGATTTTATTGACATTTGTTTTTTAAACTTCTATATGTGATCTCAAGATTCTGTTCTAATTCATATTCTGCTTTCTACATGCTCAGTAAATTCTCACCATTATGCCAATGCTATTAAAACAGGATTGATACCATTTCTGAACAGGTACACATTTATTTTTGCCTAATTGCATTAAAGGCGGTTGTTTCCACCTCCATACATGCCCATTTAAAAAAAAAAGTATAGTCTAAAAATTGACTCATAGAAATGTCTGCATATTTTCTATTCTGTGTTTCTTCTCACCTTTCTGTCTCTTTTGTAGTGCACATAGACTCTCAGTCACCATATTAACAGTCCAAATATTTCTTAAGAGTAATAACTGCTATCTTTCATTGTCTAGTTGCTAATAAATATCCATTTTTACCTCCTACATACACCCTTTTCTTACTATAGACTGCCATATCAGATTGCTTACAATAAATTAAATGTCTTATGATTTGAATTTCCAATACTCTAATCTTACTAGAGGGACATTATCTATACTGGACTTAATATTTCTGTGTATAACTATTTATACTCTACATTTTCATATATATGTACTTTATATGTCTATTTCCAGTTTTGTGTTTTGATACCACAGATATTGATATTTTCTTCGTGACCAATACAAAGTTAAGTACATCATTGTCAATAGCTTCTTTCGACTGCTTCATATACAGCTTGTGTTCTGCCACAGAACAATTACACAGTTGTTACTGGATAATTGACTCAGTAGCACTTTGATTGGAAATTTGTCTTTCTCCTGAGAAAATGTTGGTATGTAGGGAGAGTAGAATTCTTTTTATGAGCTCGTGTTGCTTGAAATACTTGCAAAAATTTGACTACTAAAAAGGTTCAATCTGATATATAATCTGATTGATATATTCTGGTGTTTCATTCACTTCAACATTCGGACACCTAAGAAATCTGCTTATCCCTTATTTAGAAAAAAGCTGTGCATGTTTCATGTCTAAAACTAACAGGCATCCAGAATCCACTCGATAACAGGACATTTAATAAATACTAAAGTGCAAAGCCAAAGAATAAATCATCTCTTTGCCAGTGAATTCTCAGAAGGTAGGTAAGAAAATTTCATTATTTTAAAGAGTGATATGTGGCACACCGGTATTAATCAAACAGCCTTAAGGGAATGAATGTGACTACATGCTAAATACCTTTTAAATTAATTTTAACGTCTCTGTTGTGTTTCAGGTGATTTTATAGATGTCTTCTCTGGACAATGAGGGTAGAAGCTATTCATAACACTACGTAAATATCTATATTAATTATAGGCTGAATTTGTGTAGAACAAATCATTATTTAATTACTTTCACATATGAGATTAAGTTTTATCATTTTGAAAATTGTATTGCATGGATATGGTTATTTTCCTTATTACTCAGATGAGAAAAGTAGGGCTGAAATATATTTAGTAAGTTATCAAATATAACTTACAACTCTGAATCTAAGGCTCTTACATTGGAACCAGGAACAGAAAAAAGGATTCCATGTCTCCATTTCTCTCACTTTCTAAAATTTAATATTTATTCCCATCACTATACATTTCGATAGGTTTATCTGTTGTCATAGTAGTATCGTATCTTTTAACTATTAGAGCCTTTTTGTTTGCTTATCTCCATAGGTAGTTTGAAAGAAGCCAATCTGGCCCCTGAAGTTCTAACTCCATCATCATTGGTGGTGAGGCCAGGGACATTTAGGTCAAGTAACATCAATTGGCAATCTAGTAAAGCTGCAGCTTTTGTTTTGAAGAACTACTGAGGTTATTTAATTTAGTGAAATACAAAAAGAGCATGAAAAAGCAAATGAAAACGGCATTATGTCTTACCAACTTTTTCTCATATGTGTTCCTCTGTCAGTTGTACTATAAGGAAGCAAACAGGTTTCCCTTATGTTCGTCAAATAAAAGTGATAACTAGCTATTTATAAATATACCCATGCTTCTATGAGGAATAATTAAATGATTCAGGTAAACTCTTCAGTTAAAAAATACAGTCATTTCAAAGTGCAAGAGGTGTTTACCTTCTAGACACTCAGATGTGACTAAAGACTGAAACAAAGTCAAAGGAATTTAATTTCAAAGGATATTATTGGCAATTATGGTCAAGACAGCTCCTTCTATTAAGTGTAAAACAGTAAAATTCCTTTTATAAATGTTTTTACTATTTCTTAAATTTGAAGAATATTTAAGAGAAAACATCTCAATTGGCAGAATAGAAAAGAAAAAAAGATTTAAATGTGCAAAGAAGTAACTGTCATATATTGCTGTAAAGCTATGTCGTAACCTCATTAAGTTTTTCTTTTAATTTTTGAATAATTTTAAACTTTACTCTCTATTTACAGTTATTGCAAATATTTGCTATATTCACCAAGTGGTGCAATACATCCATGTAGCCTACTAGTTTATACTGTCTACTTCCTCACTTCTACATTATCCCCTTGTCAAACTGGTAACCCATCACTAGGGAACACGAAGGAAGTTTTCCTTCACTGTTGGTGGGAATGTAAACTGATAAAACCACTATGAAAAGCAGTATGGAGTTTACTCAAAAAAAGTAAAACTATAACTACCATATAACTCAGTAATTCTACTCCTGGATATATATCTGAATACTAATTCAAAAATACTACTACAAAAGTACTAATTCAAAAAATACATGCACCTCAATGTTTATAGTAGCATTAGTTACAATTGTCAAAATATGAAATCAACCTAAGTGTTCACCAACAGATGAATGGATAAAGAAGATATGGTAAATATATATATACACTGGAATACTATTTGACCATAAAAATAACATTTTTTTTTCCCATTTGTGGCAACTTGGATGGACTTAAACACAGAAAGGAGATGTATCATCATGTTTTTTTTTTTTTTAATTCTGTCCACATGGAACAAAGACATCTTATTTTAAAGATGCAACTACTATAACATTGATGAAACAGTTTATGCATATATGATAAAAATTTGAAGAAGGGCTTTATATGTAAGAAGTATATTGTTTTATTTGTGTCCTTTACTTGAAACTGTCTTTAGTTTTATTTTTTCTAAACAATAATTTTATGAAGACAAAAAAATAAGCTGTTCAAGATCATTTTTCCAGACACCAGCTGAATGAAACTGATTTCTTCCCATTGAGACAGGCATGGGTTTTTCTCTAACTTTAAAATAAATGACTACTAACCCTCATGCATGGAGAAGGCAATGGCACCCCACTCCAGTACTCTTGCCTGGAAAATCCCATGGACGGAGGAGCCTGGTAGGCTTCAGTCCATGGGGTCGCTAAGAGTAGGACACGACTGAGTGACTTCACTTTCACGCATTGGAGAAGGAAATGGCAACCCACTCCAGTGTTCTTGCCTGGAGAATCCCAGGGACGGGGGAGCCTGGTGGGCTGCCGTCTATGGGGTCGCACCGAGTCGGACACGACTGAAGTGACTTAGCAGCAGCAGCAGCAGCAGGATGGACTTAGAGGGTACTGTGCTAAGTGAAATGAGTCAGTAAGAGAAAGACAAATATTATATGATATCACTTATATGTGGAATCTAAAAAATGCAGCAAACTAGTGAATGTAGCAAAAGAGAGGCAGACACAGATACAGAGAACAAACTAGGGCTTGCTAGCCTCATCTCTTGAATACAGAAAGAAACTGTGGATTTTGCAGCATGTTGAGGAAGTGTGCAAGGATGAGCTATTTTAAAAGATGAGATAAATAAGTCGCATACAGAAAGCATTGTACAAAGCATGCCTTTGGAAATACAAATTTAGGAGTAATTTTATTTTCTCCCCCTCCAGAAAAACAAAAACTCCAAAAACAGTAGCTGTTTATGTGTCCCACACTAACTAGAGAGCTATTATAGGATTTATTTGGAGATAAAGATAGAGGAAGAGAAAATATAGATATATGAAAGCATATGAAGAAATTACCACAACATATATTAAAAATCCAAAAAAAAGAAAAAAATTGGACTTTCACAGGGATGTTTAAGTATCAACTTAATGCATATGTAGCATAATTGTAAATTAAAATAGATTGCTATATTTAATATAAATCAATATTTTAAATTTATTTTGTCAATATACTTTTCATTCAAAATTTAGCTTCTTACCAGCAAAGTAATAGTTGTTAAAATAAATTATATTTTTAAAATATTTCATTCGTAGGAGTAGCTGTAATTTCATTTTACAGAATTACTAAAGTTTGGTTTCAAACCACCTCAATAAAGTGAATCACAAAGATTTTTGGTTTCAGGGTGCATATAAAACTGATGTTTACAAGATACTATGGTCTATCAATTGTGCAACAGCATCATGTCTAAAAACAAAATGTACTTACTTTAATTTAAAAATACTTTATTGCGAAAATATGCTAATCATCATTGAGTCTTAAAGTAGCAGTAATAATATCAACAGTGATTGCAGATCACCATAATAAAAATAATAAAACAAAATATTGAAAAAATTACCAAAATGTAACACAGAGACAGAATGTGAGAAAATGCTGTTGGAAAAATGGCCCCAATAGATTTACTCTATGCAAAATTGGGACTTCCATTGTGGCTCAGATGGTAAAGAGTTCATCTACAATACTGGAGACCCAGGTTCTATCCCTGAGTAGGGAAGATTCCCTGGAGAAGGGAATGGTAACCCACTCCAGTATTCTTGCCTGGAGAATCCCACGGACAAAGAAACCTCATAGACTACAGTCCATGGGGTGGTAAAGAGTCAGACACAACTGAGCAATTAGCATTTTCATGTAGAATTGCCACAAATATTTAATTCATGAAAGGCAAATATCAATAAAGCATAATGAACTAAAGTGCAAAGAAATTAAATATATATAATTATATTATAAAGTATATATATAATTATTTATATCTAAAGCATATATATTTAAAAATTATATTTAAAGTATATATAATTATATATATAATATAATATATACTTTATATTTATATTATATTTTATATATAATATATTATATACATTATATTGTATATATATAATTATATATGTATAAAATTATACATATATATGTGAAGCTGAAACTCCAATACTTTGGCCACCTGATGTGAAGAGCTGACTCATTGGAAAAGATCTTGATGCTGGGAAAGATTGAAGGCAAGAGGAGAAGGGGATGACAGGATGAGATAGTTGGATGGCATCACTGACTCAATGGACATGAGTTTGAGTAAACTCCAGGAGTTGGTGATGGACAGGGAGGCCTGGAGTGCTGCAGTCCATGGGGCCTCAAAGAGTTGGACACGACTGAGCGACTGAACTGAACTGATCTGATATATATATATATATATATATATATATATATATATATATTGACTATGCCAAAGCCTTTGACTGTGTGGATCACAATAAACTGTGGAAAATTCTGAAAGAGATGGGAATACCAGACCATCTGACCTGTCTCTTGAGAAACCTGTATGCAGGTCAGGAAGCAACAGTTAGAACTGGGCATGGAACAACAGACTGGTTCCAAATAGGAAAAGGAGTACGTCAAGGCTGTATATTGTCACCCTGCTTATTTAACTTATGTGCAGAGTACATCATGAGAAACGCTGGGCTGGAAGAAACACAAGCTGGAATCAAGATTGCCGGGAAAAATATCAATAACCTCAGATATGCGGATGACACCACTCTTATGGCAGAGAGTGAAGAAGAACTAAAGAGCCTCTTGATGAAGGTGAAGGAGGAGAGTGAAAAAGTTGGCTTAAAGCTCAACGTTCAGAAAACTAAGATCATGGCATCTGGTCCCATCACTCCATGGGAAATAGATGGGGAAACAGTGGAAACAGTGTCAGACTTTATTTTTTTGGGCTCCAGAATCACTGCTGATGGTGACTGCAGCCATGAAATTAAGAGACACTTACTCCTTGGAAGGAAGGTTATGGCCAACCTAGATAGCATATTTAAAAGCAGAGACATTACTTTGCCAACAAAAGTCCGTCTAGTCAAGGCTATGGTTTTTCCAGTGCTCATGTATGGATGTGAGAGTTGGACGGTGAAGAAAGCTGAGCACCGAAGAATTGATGCTTCTGAACTGTGGTGTTGGAGAAGACTCTTGAGAGTCCCTTGGACTGCAAGGAGATCCAATCAATCCATCCTAAAAGAGATCAATCCTGGGTGTTCATTGGAAGGTCTGATGTTGAAGCTGAAACTCCAATACTTTGGGCACCTCATGCGAAGGGTTGACTCATTGGAAAAGACCCTAATGCTGGGTAGGATTGGGGGTGGGAGGAGAAGGGGACGACAGAGGATGAGATGGTTGGATGGCATCACCGACTCGATGGACATGGGTTTGGGTAGACTCCGGGAGTTGGTAATGGACAGGGAGGCCTGGCGTGCTGCAATTCATGGGGTCGCAAAGAGTCGGACACGACTGAGTGACTGAACTGAACTGAACTGATATATATATATATACACACACACACACATGCACACACACACAGATTACTTTGCTGACAAAGGTCCATATAGTTAAAGCTATAGTTTTCCCAGTAGTCATGAATGGATGTGAGAGTTGTACCATAAAGAAGGCTGAATGCCAAAGAATTGATGCTTTTGAACTGTGGTGTTGGAGAAGACTCTTGAGACTCCCTTGGACTGCAAAGAGATCAAACCAGTCAATCCAAAAGGAAATCAACCCTGAATATTCATTGGGACGACTGATGCTGAAGCTGAAACTCCAGTGTTGGGCCACATGATGTGAAGAGCCGACTCTTTAGAAAAGACTCTGAGGCTGGGAAAGACTGAAGGCAGGAGGATAAAGGGACAACAGAGGATGAGATGGTTGGATGGTATCACTGACTCAAAAGAATATGTGTGTGCTAAGTCTCTTCAGTCATGTCTGACTCTCTGCAAACTGCAGCTAGTCAGGCTCTTCTGTCCATGGGATTCTCCAGGCATGAATACTGGAGTGGGTTGCCATTTCCTTCTCCAGGGAATCTTTCTGACCCAGGGATCATACCAGCATCTCTTACATCTCCTGCATTAGCAGGCAGGTTCTTTACCAGTAATGCCACCTGGTTTGAACAAACTCCAGGAGATGGTGAAGGACAGGGGAAGCCTGGTGTGCTGCAGTCCATGGGATTGCAAAGACCAGGACATGGCTGAGCGACTGAACCACAAAAATATATGAATACTTATAAACAGTTATGCAGTTTTAGAACAAAACTTGCCCTTTCTCCCTATATATTGCATAGCATTTTTACACTTTTGAAGATATCGGCATTAGTGTCATGTCTTGAAGATTACTAGAATGTGAGCAATTAACACCAGGCTCAGATTTTATAGCTTGTGGGAACTGGCTACTTTGCAAATATCTTAAGAACATTTGGTGTTAAATGATTATGACAGTGTCATACAAAATTCACACACATTTTGTTCACAGAGAAACAATGGCAAAAAATCTGTGGTTAAAAAATTTGAAAGAAAATATTAATTTAATAATTTTCCCATTAAACTTATGACCATTGAAGGATATCTTCAGATGTTAGACTAAAATTTAAAATGACTATAAAGCATATTTTAAAATTGGAGATGAGTATATGTGTGTATATAAACTTTCATAGCTGATTTTTTTTTCTTTATCTTTTCCTGTTTTGTTTTTTTTGGTAATTTTCTGCTGTTTCTAAAGAGAAAAATTGATATTATATATGCAACATATTATTTTACCCTGCAACAAGTGTTTCAACTCTGGATAATAATATTTGCCAACTAAATTTAATTTATTTTATATAAAAATGGTACTTTATTAGAATACTTAGTTGTGGAGGGGAGCCATGGACAATCTGTTTAAATTAATTAAAAAATAATAAACTCTGCTACATACCCTGGAACATGTTACCAAGAGTTTTGATAAACATATATATATATATATATATGCTTATATATATACATATATATATTCAGTATATCTGCTTTTATAGAATTTCAATTGCATCTCATATGTAAAATGTGTTTTTTGGGGTGTTTTTGTGTTAACATTTTATTATATCTGGAATCTACTTTGCAGTATTCTCCAGAGCCCTGAAAATCTATGTATTTTACCTGTGAATGAGGCTAATTATAAAAATGACTACCTAAGAATGTAGTGAGAGCTGAAAGAGCTAAAAACTTAAAAAGCACTTCCCTTAGACCTTGACATATCTCTAGATGAGATCGTTTCAGTTATCCTCTTTGTTTTCAGCAAAGGTTGATTCAGGCATGTTGTGAATCAATAACAGTTTGAATTTTATTTATGTTGATAAGATAAATATTATAAAATTATTAAGGTCATTTTTGCTGCACAGATTTCCCACTATATCAGAATGAATCTCACACAGATAATTCTCTCTGTTCTGTCTTCTCAATCCCCTGGAATGGTGATAATCTACCATAGATAGATAATCTATCATAGCATATCATGATATGCTTAGCACACTGGTTTTAACAAAGGTCTCTTGCACTCCAGTAATATAAAGACAGATTACTTCATTTCATTCAGCCTGTTTTACCTGTGAATGAGGTTAATTATGATAATTGCTGCCTAAGAATGTGGTGAGAACTGAAAGAGCTAAAAATTTAAAAAGCACTTCACTTATATCTTGTCACTTTGTAAGTAGTAATTCAATATTAGCTACTTGTACCAGTATTTTTAAAGTTGATATAATTGAGTTTAATTTTCATGTCTTTTGAAACTTAAAACTGACTTCTGCAAGCACATAAAGTCAGAAGGCATCATGAGAAACATATTGTGACATACATTTTAAAAATCAGCAAATATATCATTTGTAGAGCTTATTGAGAGAAATGTGAGAGTCAGTTTTTGAGATTTTGAAATTATTTCTAATATAAACAATATAAGAACATTTCAACCTTATATTATTGTCTTTTAGTATATTTCAGTATCAATATATTATAACTATAAACAGAGTCAACTGATATACATTGACATTTGAAATTCTATTAAATTCAGTATAATCACTGTTCTTTCGTAAAAAAAATTTGAATCCTTGACCTACTTTCTGATGTCTACTTGTCCCTCTGTGTTTACATTTGCATTGAATTCTTGATCTTCCCATTTGCTACAGCTACTCTCTTCTCCAGGGCTTTCCTGAAAACTCAGCTGGTGAAGAATCCACCTGCAATGCAGGAGACACAGGTTTGATTCCTGGGTTTGAGCCTCCTCCCTGGAGGAGGGCATGACAATCCGCTCTAGTATTCTTGCCTGGAGAATCTCATGGACAGAGAAGCCTGTTGGGCTACAGTCCATGGGGTTATAAAGATTCAGACAGAACTGAGGGACTAAGCACAGCACACAGCATGTATGTATATAAAGAATATTTGTTGAAAGAAAGGTGAATTGTGAAGAGTTAATTTCTCCAGTTGTTTTACTTTATACCCCAATCTTTTGTCTTCTCACAATACTCACAACCTGCATTTCAGTTTAAAAAATTATGATGCCTACAACCTACATTTAACTCTCTTCCAATCCAAAACCTGAATAACTTAACAATAGTAACTAAACTATAGAAGCAAAATTAACTTAAGTGTTTAGTAGATTAATATCAATGCATGATATTATATGTATATATGCTTATATAAGGAATGTAAATAAACTTGTTTGTGATTTTCATGGCTCTCAGAACAACTTATAACTCTTTTAAGATAGGAAATGTGATAATGGAACTAAATTTATTTTCCCTTTTCCATAATAGCAATAGCAGGAGATACATCAGGTAATGTGCTTTTTGTTATCTATATGAAGTCATATATTCAGTAATCACAAAGCAGGTTTGCTATTTCAAATACTAATTGGGAAGAAAAATAAAGTTTTCTTCTTTTTGTGTGTATTCACTTTCAATGTTCTTGTTTCTATTCAATAAGTTATCTCATTCCATCTGGTATGGAACACTGTGGTGTTATTTGCACTGTCATCTAGATTGTTTATATAAAAGACACAGTAGGGGAGAACACTTGTTTGATCATGTGAAGTTATGTTAAAATAAGACAAATAAATGCCCACAGGTAGTTCATCAAGGTGAAAATTAAGCTGTCTTTCTAAACTAGAAGTCGAAAGCGAGGAAACAACGTGAGAATAAGAAAACAAAGGTGTTTGTGTATAAAGAGAGATTGAGTGAATCAGGGAGACACTGAGCATGGAATCTAAGCATGCCAAAAGAGTGTTCGAAATGTTAAGATTCATTCTTGTCTCTTTTCTTAATGACTTCCCCATCTTTATCAAAAATTGCTACAGTAACATTTACCAGATATTTAGGACACAAATATAAAGACCACGCTCTAGGACACAGAACTGTAAATAACTTTCTTTGTAAGATTTTTCTAAAAGAATGAGAAATTATTCCAAATGTGAGAACATTAAATAAATGTGAAATAAAATCAAAATTGGGAAATACTCTGGACACACGCTCAAATGATTTGTAATTAATTCTTCAGAGCAGAAGCTTTCCCTTCTAACAAATATGTATCACTTACTCATTTATATGATTTAAAGTATCCTAGATCAATTAGATCAGCCACCTATAAAAAACAACTCAAAATATTCCAGCTAAATAAGATGAAACTTTAACTTTCATGTGAAAGAATTCTCAAGTTGAGCAGGTAGGATGATTCTCAAAATCATCAGTGACATAGTTTCTAGCTCTCCTCTACTTTGTCTTAGCAAATGGTTTTAATTTCAAAGTCATTGCAAGGTCCTAGATAACACTTGAAACTTACATCCCTCCCTCTGTGTTTGAGGAAGCAGAGGTGAAGTAAGGTGGGTAATGAGGCTGTATACTTAAAGACTATTATTACAAGTCCCACTAAACAACTTCTGCTTGTATGTCATTGGTTAGAATCAGTCGCAAGTTTACAGCTAGTGGCAGGGGAGACTGAGAACTATAGTCTATCAACTTGGAAACCTGACCCAACAAACAGCACAGTGTTATTATTATTAAGGAGGAACAGGTGATGGGATATATATGTGGGCAAATAAGTCTCTGCCAAGGTCTTCAGTAGAGTTATATTACACTTTATTTTCTAGGTATTAAAAAAAATTACCCTTATCTATATTGTTTTATAATCAACATGTAATGATGGGATTATTTCACCAAATCATGAGGTTTTATAAACCATTAGGTTTAATAAACCACTGCGTTTAGTAATAAATTACCTGGATTCCTGTTTGTTCTTTGTCATAATATTATTATATATGATTTTGGGAGGTTATTTAGTGGCACTGAGGTGTCAATTTATTTAATCCAAATACCTATAACTTCTAAATTCAATTCTATATCTATATGTTTGCTATCCTTTATATGTTTTTCTATTTAACACACATAAAATGATTACATACTGATAAACATTTTTCTAGAAACTGCCACAGTCATAATTCTAAATGTAACTTACAAGGTAAATCCTAATACAATTTTTTTTTAAAGTAGACAGTATATTTAACAGTAATGTATACTAAACAGTTGATAGTTCCCTAAATTTTCATTTTCATTGTGACTTTCAATAAATATGCTGCTGCTAAGTCGCTTCAGTCGTGTCCGACTCTGTGCGACCCCATAGATGGCAGCCCACCAGGCTCCGCCGTCCCTGGGATTCTCCAGGCAAGAATATTGGAGTGGGTTGCCATTTCCTTCTCCAATCAATAAATATAATGTGAACTTAATTTGTTTTCATAATAAGTGATTGGCAAATTTATTAATTCATTTTACAAATGATCACCAATTCAGTTCAGTTCAGTCACTCAGTCGTGTCCGACTCTTTGCGACCCCATGAATTGTAGCACGCCAGGCCTCTCTGTCCATTACCAACTCCCGGAGTCTACCCAAACCCATGTCCATCGAGTCGGTGATGCCATCCAACCATCTCATCCTCTGTCGTCCCCTTCTCCTCCCACCCCCAATCCTACCCAGCATTAGGGTCTTTTCCAATGAGTCAACCCTTCGCATGAGGTGCCCAAAGTATTGGAGTTTCAGCTTCAACATCAGACTTTCCAATGAACACCCAGGATTGATCTCTTTTAGGATGGATTGATTGGATCTCCTTGCAGTCCAAGGGACTCTCAAGAGTCTTCTCCAACACCACAGTTCAGAAGCATCAATTCTTCGGTGCTCAGCTTTCTTCACCGTCCAACTCTCACATCCATACATGAGCACTGGAAAAACCATAGCCTTGACTAGACGGACTTTTGTTGGCAAAGTAATGTCTCTGCTTTTAAATATGCTATCTAGGTTGGCCATAACCTTCCTTCCAAGGAGTAAGCATCTTTTAAGATCATGGCTGCAATCACCATCAGCAGTGATTTTGGAGCCCAAAAAAATAAAGTCTGACACTGTTTCCACTGTTTCCCCATCTATTTCCCATGGAGTGATGGGATCAGATGCCATGATCTTAGTTTTCTGAACGTTGAGCTTTAAGCCAACTTTTTCACTCTCCTCCTTCACCTTCATCGAGAGGCTCTTTAGTTCTTCTTCACTCTCTGCCATAAGGGTGGTGTCATCCGCATATCTGAGGTTATTGATATTTCTCCCGGCAATCTTGATTCCAGCTTGTGTTTCTTCCAGCCCAGCGTTTCTCATGATGTACTCTGCACATAAGTTAAATAAGCAGGGTGACAATATACAGCCTTGACGTACTCCTTTTCCTATTTGGAACCAGTCTGTTGTTCCATGTCCAGTTCTAACTGTTGCTTCCTGACCTGCATACAGGTTTCTCACAAGGCAGGTCAGGTGGTCTGGTATTCCCATTTCTTTCAGAATTTTCCACAGTTTATTGTGATCCACACAGTCAAAGGCTTTGGCATAGTCAATAAAGCAGAAATAGATGTTTTTCTGGAACTCTCTTGCTTTTTCGATGATCCAGCGGATATTGGCAATTTGATCTCTGGTTCCTCTGCCTTTTCTAAAACCAGCTTGAACTTCTGGAAGTTCATGGTTCACGTATTCCTGAAGCCTGGCTTGGAGAATTTTGAGCATTACTTTACTAGCATGTGAGATGAGTGCAATTGTGCGGTAGTTTGAGCATTCTTTGGCATTGCCTTTCTTTGGGATTGGAACGAAGACTGACCTCTTCCTGTTCTGTGGCCACTGCTGAGTTTTCCAAATTTGCTGGCATATCGAGTGCAGCACTTTCACAGCATCACCTTTGAGGATTTGAAATAGCTCAACTGGAATTCCATCACCTCCACTAGCTTTGTTCATGTGATGCTTTCTAAGGCCCACTTGACTTCACATTCCAGGATGTCTGGCTCTAGGTGAGTGATCACACCATCGTGATTATCTGGGTCATGAAGATCTTTTTTGTACAGTTCTTCTGTGTATTCTTGCCACCTCTTCTTAATATCTTCTGCTTCTGTTAGGTCCATACCATTTCTGTCCTTTATCGAGCCTATCTTTGCATGAAATGTTCCTTTCGTATCTCTAATTTTCTTGAAGAGATCTCTAGTCTTTCCCAATCTGTTGTTTTCCTCTATTTCTTTGCACTGATCACTGAGGAAGGCTTTCTTATCTCTCCTTGCTATTCTTTGGAACTCTGCATTCAGATGGGAATATCTTCCCTTTTCTCCTTTGCTTTTCGCTTCTCTTCTCTCCCCAGCTATCTGTAAGGCCTCCTCAGACAGCCATTTTGCTTTTTTGCATTTCTTTTCCATGGGGATTTTCTTGATCCCTGTCTCCTGTACAATGTCACGAACCTCTGTCCATAGTTCATCAGGCACTCTGTCTATCAGGTCTAGTCCCTTAAATCTATTTGTCACTTCCACTGTATACTCATAAGGGATTTGATCTAGGTCATACCTGAATGGTCTAGTGGTTTTCCCTACTTTCTTCAATTTAAGTCTGAATTTGGCAATAAGCAGCTCATGATCCGAGCCACAGTCTGCTCCCAGTCTTGTTTTTGCTGACTGTATAGAGCTTCTCCATCTTTGGCTGCAAAGAATATAATCACCAATTATGTGACTATTATTGTTTCAAGTGCTTAAAATATACAGTAAGAAGATAGCAACAGATTAGTCTTTCAGTTAAGAATAGAAAAAATATGTATATAAGACAAGAAATATGGTTGTATGGAAGCATATAGCTAACAGAATAATTATGTTCAACAGATATAGTAATACTTTTCTGAGCAGGATTAGAGTGCCTATCAATTATCCACATAAAGTTGATGGAAAGAACATTGGACATATGAATCTGGAGTTCTGGTGAGAGAGTTAGTTTTAGCATAGAACTTTGGAACACAACAGCATATTGACAAAGCCATGCAAATGGATATAGAGTTAGAATCTCAACCTAAAAAGAGAAAATTTGTAATGTAAACCATCATTGGAAAAGACCTTGATGCTGGGAATGATTGGGGGCAGGAGGAGAAGGGGACAACAGAGGATGAGATGGCTGGATGGCATCACTGACTCAATGGGCATGGGTTTGGGTAAACTCTGGGAGTTAGTGATGGACAGGGAAGCCTGGTGTGCTGCGATTCATGGGGTCGCAAAGAGTCGGACACAACTGAGCGACAGAACTGACTGACTGACTTGACCTCACACTCCAGGATGTCTGGATCTAGGTTATCTGGGTTACTAAGATCTTTTTTGTATAGTTCTTCTGTGTATTTTTGCCATCTCTTGGTTACATAAGAAAATATGCAATATATGTAAATATAAGTAAATATGATCTAGAGTTATACATGTATTATTTATCTGTCAATTGTCTGTCATTAATCATAAAATAGCGACCGATTAGTCTCAGGACACAAGATGAAGAAAGTAATAGAGGGCTTAAGTATAATTGTGTTGTAGTCAGGCTGTATACATATCTTTTGAAAATTTCTAACAGTGTAAATAATTCATTTCATGATTTTATTTTAATCAGCCAGTTTTAAAGTTATTTTATTTTTTATTATTATATCTTCTTTAATTTCACTGGTAGTATTCCTTCATTGACTTTATATAGCTCTCTAAGAAAAAAATTTTCTCAAAATCTTGTTAGTAAATGTCTCTGTGTATGTTATCTTCACTGTAACTGAAATGAATTGCTTTAAGTAATCTATTTTCAAAAAGAAGGTGCTGTCAATGTATTGACAATCCTTAACTCACTCTCTAGGTTTTTTTCTACTATATTTGTCCCCGTATACATTTTGCAAAATTAATTGTTTTATAAACTTTATCCATCCGTTGTCCCCACCAAATATAATATATTATATTTGACCACTTTTCATCCCCTTCAACTGTTACCATACAGTTATACTAAATCACTCCAATTGTGCTTCTTGAAAAAAAAAATTGACCTTCTTATGTTGGTTTTTGAAATAGAATATTTCTCAATACAAACATGAGTGGTATCTTTCTTCATAGAAACCAAATATTGGCTAAAGTGGAGGAGAAAAAGGTTTTTGATAATAATATCCTTTAATATTCCTGCATGTGTAATTTCCTGCAAATTTTAATGCCTTTTAAAAGTTATAGAACAGTTTTTACTAAGTAAAATAAAGCCCACAAGAATTTATAACAGACTTATCCTTTGGTTGCAATATATAGTAATGCATTTGGCTTTAGCTATGAGTCTGTTAAGCTTATATTTCAAACATATTAGCTTGAAATTCTATTCCCTCTTTGAGAAAAACAAGATATTAAACATAGTCTCTGAAATTGCTCTTTGATACAAGACGTTATGTCCAGAGGAAACAGTACTTGTGGGATGCTTCTCCCTCAATTTGATACAAATATTGAATAAAAGTATTTTTGGAAGCATTTTGAAAGATATTACAGGATAAATGAGGAAACTCCATAAACACTATAAAATAAGAATAGGTCCAGATCAGTGATGTCTACTGGCCTATATCTATCTGTAGGAATAGATATAGATATATCTTCCTTTCTGTGTTATATCTTTGTTCTCAATATAACATGTGTAGGTTAGGGCAATTTAAAGTTTTTAGTAAGACCTAAAATATATTTCTAGAAATACATTTTCATTCATGTATAGTTAATTAATTTTATTAGACCACAGTTTTTAACAAATGTTTCTTAGTTTATATATATATATACATATATATATGCACTGAAATATTTCAGAAAAATTTTTTCAGAACTATTTTTACAGAGATAATCTGCATGAGGAAGATTTAGAGACTAGAATAACCACTACCTAAGATTCAATATTTCAGAGGCCCTTTTTCTAAGAGTTTTGGTAACACTACATAAGATGTCAAAATCTAAATTAGGTTCGAGTTAATTCTTGTGGCAAAATATTAACTTCAAAGCTATTTTAAAAAGAGAGAGAAAATATTAAGTTTGTGAAGTTGGTCATTTAAGTAATCTTGTTATCACTTCTGTAAGAGTCACAATTTTGGATTATATTCCTATGAAAGGGAAAAACATTAGAATAATATTTTTTGATATGTGAGGCCTTGGATAAAGGAGCATTGCAATATTAGGATAATCTCAGCTAAGGCCTATAAGAATGCTGTAATAAACCTGCTTGATTTCCCTTTGGAAGCAAAGAAGAAGTATCTGTGACAGGTAGATAATTATCCATAACTCTTTACTTCCTATTTATGCTATATTTATGTGATGTTGCAATGCCTACTGCTAGTTACATGGGCTTGGCCATGTAACTTACTTTGACTAAAGGAATATGGTTGTATAATTCTAGCCGAAACTTTAAAACATATGTAAATTTTTTTGTCAGCTCTCTCAAGCTTGCCAGGTGAAAAATATGCCTCAGGGAGCCATTTTTCCTTCTGCTTGAGATTCAGAATGAAGACATGTGGATCATAGAGACTCATAAGAGGCACCAACACATTGAATAATGTAGAAGAAATGAATGAATTCCTAGTTACCTATAACCTACCAAGACCAAGTCATGAAGAAATGAAAAATCTGAACACTCTAATAATTGATAAGGAGATTGAATCAGAATATTTTCTAAGTAAAATCTTGGCTCTACTCTGCAGCATCTCCTTAACAAAGGTTTCTAAAATTTCATTTAGAGTAAGAATTAGATTTCTAGATTTTATTGCCTGTTTATTAATTTTATGATATTGAGTGTTTCCCTCAAAGTGTTTCCTATTTTATTTGGTTTTAATGAGAATGTTTAATGATGTTAACTATATTTTATTAAAATTTAAATAGTATCTATTTTATTTTTAAGAGACTTAAACCATAATATAAAGTCTATAACAAATGGTTCTATTCCCTAGCATAATGGGCCTTGCCATAAACACAAGAAAATCAGACTGACTATATTTGTAAGTATGAGAAAGAAAGATTTAAACATTTTTTTTTGGACTTGAACCCAATTTTATACTCTCAAATGTTTCTATATAAACCTATTCTACTTACCCAGAGGCAATTCTTTTTTTTCTAAAATTCCTTGAACTGTGCAATAACAGTGTTAGTTGCTCAGTCATATCCAACTCTCTGCGACCCCATGGACTATAGCCTGCCAGGCTCCTTTGTCCTTGGATTTCTCCAGGCAAGAATACTGGAGTGGGTAGCCATTCCTTCTCCAGAGTATCTTCCTCACTCAGGGATCAAATCTGGGTCTCCTACATTGCAGGCAGATTCTTTACCATCTGAGCCACCAGGGAAGCTATCCAATAATGTTAACAGCTAAATTAGAAAATCTTTCAAAATAATCTTAAATTTATAAAAATATTTTATGAGTTTTGTATTTGCAGTTTTTATTTTGATAAGTGAAAACTCTAACATATTCAATATTAACACATGTGTCTATGGATCTAAAGAAATTATGAAAATATATTATCAACTTTTATTTTCATTAAGGTAGTCAAGCCTTGAGGCAATGGATTCTAGATAATTTTACAAATTTAGAATTATATCTCTCTCAATAATATATATTCATCATATGAAGGGAAAATTTTAAAGAGATTCAATATAATGTTTGACATTCTAATGCTTTCTTGACGTAACTGCCTTAATGGCAACAAAAAGAGGTGTATTTTCACAATATCATATAAAATGACTTAAATAGTAACACTGTTTATTACTTACACGGCAAGCATTCTGGAGACAGGGATGTTCAAATTAATTATTTTATTAAGAGCAATAATTCTGGAAGTCCCAGAGAGAGTCCCATGCATGTATTTATATGGCCTTGGCATGCATTAGTTAATTATATTATACTTTAAACTAATTTCTTTTCATCTCTAGGTCTAGAGGAGGGACTCAATTTCCTTAAGGACTTTACCATACCTTATCTTGAAAATTCAGGATCTATTACTAAAGAAGAAAATACAGCATGTCTTTGGATTGAACACTTAGCAGTGTCTGACACTTGAAATTATTTTGGAGGCCTAAACCTAAATATATTTTAATTCTTGTTTTCTTCTTTAATTTATAAATGAAGCTTATTAACTGCTTGCTGTGGTTTAAAATAAAATTACTGCTTAATAAATCCAAATGATTTGACTTATTCCACATTCTGGTACATAATTTACAAAAATATTTTAAGCCAATATACATATTTTAAGCTAGTGTATATATATATATATATATATATATAATATTTATACTAATGAAAAGAAATTTTAAAGCACTTTATTAAGATTTTCTCTCTTACAGTTGAAGTGGATGGTTGATTAATCTGGATGGAGACCTGATTAGTACTTTGTTAAGAATAAATGGATATTTTCCCCTAAGGAGACTCTGACCCTGACCAAGACAGCGTCCTCAACTATGATGTCAACCTCACTCCAGATTGGCTGGCAGTAAAACACACATTACACATAACTGGCAATGCAGAAGAGTAGTATAATCTTGAGCTCAATACCGCTAAAGATCTAACAAAATCTTGGCTAAGAAATATTTGGACAGTTGCATGAAAGATGGGCAACATTACACATTCAGAGCCATGGATTCTCTAAAAATCTACCTCTATATGTAGCCAGACTGGCAGGAATTACTTTTATTGAACTTTGTGCTTTGTTGTGGTTCTGTAAAACATTACTGAGAAACGTTAAAAAAAAAAAAAAAAAAAGCCCAGTGAAACACATCTCTGAATTTACCTCAAGGATGTTGTTGGGGGCACTGTTTACTACATTTCAAAGTCTTTGGGGGTCATCAGGGAATTTTTTCTGTTTTAATACAAGGAATACTTTTGTTTTCATCCTTTTAAATGTTTTACCTAAATTTGTCTAAAGCTTGAAATTTACTCTTATTTTATAAACGCACATTTTATTTTAAAATAAACGGTTTTTGTTGTTTAGATCTTCCATCCAATATTTCAGTTGTGCTTGTGGGAATATTGTGTGTGTGTGTGTGTGTGTGTGTGAAAGTCACTCAGTTGTGTCCAACTCTTTGTGACTCCATGGACTATAACCTGCCAGGCTCCTCTGTCCATGGGGATTCTCCAGGCCAGAATACTGGAGTGGGTAGCCCGTTCACTTCTCCAGGGGATCTTCCCAACCTAAGGATCAAATCCAGGTCTCTCGCATTGCAAGTAGATTCTTTACTGTCTGAGCCACCAGGGAAGCCCTGTGGGAATATTAACGCATGTTAAATGAATTAAACATTTGCCTGAGCACCACCAGGCATCCGAGTGGCACCAGAAAGTCCTGAAGTCACTTGGAAAAGATTATAGGGAATGGAATAAAGTCCTGGTGAGGGATATGATCCTGAAGGGGCAGGATATGGCACTGGTGGTCCCCTGGCTCCTGGTGGAACAGTGCCCCATGGAATAGTGCTTGGGAAGAGGAGGATCAGAGTATGGCCCTGGAGATGGATGTGGCATATTAGGGGTAGGATACTGCCTTCCCATTCCCAGTGCTCACAGTCCAGAAAACATGGTTCCCCATGGGCCTAAAGGACCAGCTGCAGTTGGATCTGTGTGTGCACCATATTGTCTTGGCAGCTCTTGAAAAGGCACAAGTCCATGTGGGTTATGGCCCTGTTAAGCCAGGGCCTGGCACAGTTAGAGCTGGGTAAGGACTGCCAGGTTGGGGTGTGATGGCCCAGAAGAGGGAAGGGGTGCCACGGGTCCAGGAGGTGGTCTGGTGGGGGCACAGCGGAAGACATTCTGTTGGTGTGGGTCCAAAATGCAGAGTGGAGGGTGTTACACCTGGTGGAGTCCAGACACATAGAAAACGGAGTACTTGGGTTATTCCAAGGGTTGGAACCTAGCCAGCCTTGAGGAGGTTGGCCAGGTTTTGTATTACTCACAGCAGAGGTTTTGGCAGAGTAGGTTGAGGTAGTGCATCTGCCAAGGAAAATTCATGAGACATTTTGCCGGCAGGATCTGAATCTGCAACAAGATCTAAGAGCAATGGCTCCCAGGGAACTGAGTGCTGAAGAGCCGTGGCAGCTGTGCCTCCGATAGAGGGGTGATGGGGTTGGGGGGATTCCCGGGGCAGGAGGTAACAGTACCAGTAGCATCAGCAGCAGGCAGCTCCTCCTTTAAACATGTGTAAGTAAATGAATAGACTTAATTTTATTCCTATTATTAGAATTCTACTATTTTGCATGAATAAAACCGCTAATGTTGATGTGACAATGTAGGTGAGTTTTTCTCACTTATAAACTATGTCACTGCTGTATACTACATTTTCTTGATCTCAAACACTATTGTATAGCTAATATTGGAATCGTCATTGTCAAAGAAAGCTTACACTTTTAAATATCAACTTCAGTGTCTATAAGTTTCAGGGAACATAATGGTGTTTGGTATAAACATTTTAATTTTAATTGCCTGGCTGAGCAAAATAAGATTTTTATTACTCTTAAAGTCATATTTTATGGAGAAATGATTACGTTTCAGAAAATAATGCTATAATCCCAGGGAAATATAATTATAGACATTGTTTTAAAATTGTCATATTGCCACCTACTTTACTTTCTGGAAATTAATAAACAAGCTCTATAACTATACCTGAAGGATACAGAGAGTTAAACAATGCACTAAAGTTAGCTCTGGTGGATAAATATTGGCTTGTTCACATATGAATGATACATGTCAAGTAGGAAAACAAAACTTGTAGACAAAAATAAAACTTTGAAATTGCATTTGTAAGATGATTAATAGCGCTAGCACTGAATTGTGTAGATGAAGTTTTTTAAATCTATTTTAGTCGTTACCCTGAGTTTTTATTGTAACTTCATGATGGGTAGTTGCTATGTAATATTTTCAGTAAATAAAATAAAAGTCACTTTTGATAGTTTGTAGCAAAATAAAATAAATTAGTTTATTTTATTAACATCTTGGCTGGGATCAATTTCTTTATCTTCAAACTACAATCAGCTCCTAAATATGCAGGTACTTGTAGATACATACATGCATATATGATGCTTATCATTTCTTTAGTATATATTTAATTTGAAATATATTTCCTTAGGTAATACTTATCATTTTAAATGATGTATGTTACCTACCTAAATTACATTGAACTCTAGGTTAGACTTTACAGTTGTTCAGTCACTAAGTCATGTCTGACTTTTTGCAACCCCATGGATTACAGCACGCCAGGCTTCCCTGTCCTTCACCAACTTCCAGAATTTAACCAAGTTCATGTCCACTGAGTCAACGATGGTAATCAACCAGCTCATCCTGTCGTCCCCTTCTCCTCCTGCCTTCAATCTTTCCCAGAATCAGAGTCTTTTCCAATGACTCAACTCTTCACATCAGGTGGCCAAAGTGTTGGAGCTTCAGCTTTAGCAAAAGTCCTTCCAATGAATATTCAGAGATGATTTCCTTTAGGATTGACTGGTTTGATCTCCTTGCAGCCCAAAGTACTCTCAAGAGTCTTCTCCAGCACCACAATCTGAAAGCATCAATTCTTCAGTGCACAGCCTTATCTATGGTCCAATTCTTACAACTGTTCCTGTGAAATTAAAAGATGCTTTCTCTTTGCAAGGAAAGCTTTGACAAAATTAGACAGCATATTAAAAGACAGAGACATCACTTTGCCAACAAAGGTCTATAAGAGTCAAAACTATAGTTTTTCCAGTAGTTATGTACAGATGTGAGAGATGTTGCAGACATAATATTAATTGGAATATACAGGCCACCAATACCAAATGAATTAAATAGAAGAGAGAAGTATGAATAAGTGGCCAGAATGGATGTTATGAAGGATGGTTCACCTGATAAATACAAGGTTCCGTGTGAGTAAAAGCATCAGTGTTTTTGGATATCTTCCAGATGAAAAAGGGTATGTAAAAATAAAATATAATACAGGTTTTTTATATTTAAGAATGTGGAAGATGTCCTTTACAGCTTGAACATGAGCTTTGAATAAGGGTGTGGTCAGACCAAGTGAAGTGAAAGTAGCTCAGTCGTGTCCAACTCTTTGTGACCCCATGGACTATACAGTTCATGGAACTCCCCAGGCCAGAATACTGGAGTGGGTAGCCTTTCCTTTCTCCAGGGGGTCTTCCCAACCCAGGGATTGAACTCAGGTCTCCCACACTCCTGTGGATTCCTTACCAGCTGAGCCACAAGGGAAGCCCAAGGATACTAGAGTGGGTAGCCTATCCCTTCTCCAGCAGAGTGGTCAGACCAAACACAGACGTAAAAGGAACTATGCCCTAGGATACTGATGATTCTGTCATTAAGTTTACACAACACTGAAAAAAATGAGGAATCACAAATGCATTTTAGAAGACTGCAATAGCTGCAGTGTAAAACATGAATGGATGGACACAAAAAAATGAAAGGGAAAACTGTTTAAGAATATGTGCTAATAATCCAATAAATAAACTATAGTTTGATATATGCTGCTGCTAAGTCGCTTCAGTTGTGTCCAACTCTGTGCGACCCCATAGACAGCAGCCCACCAGGTTCCGCTGTCCCTGGGATTCTCCAGGCAAGAACACTGGAGTGGGTTGCCATTTCCTTCTCCAGTGCATGAAAGGGAAAAGTGAAAGTGAAGTCACTCTGTCGTGTCCAACTCTTAGCGATCCCATGGATTGTAGCCTACCAGGCTCCTCCATCCATGGAATTTTCCAGGCAAGAGTACTGGAGTGGGGTGCCATTGCCTTCTCCAGTTTGATATATATCACTGGCTTAAAATTCAGCATTCAAAAAATGATGATCATGGCTTCTGGTTCCATTACTTCATGGCAAATAGATGGGGGAAAACTGGAAACAGCGGCAGATTTAATTTTATTGGGCTTCAAAATCACTGCAGATGGTGATTTCAGCCACAAAATTAAAAGACTCTTTGGAAGAAAAGCTATGACAAACCTAGACAGAGTATTAAAAAGCAGAGGCATCACTTTGCTGACAAAGGTGTGTATAGTTGAATCTATGGTTTTTCCAGTAGTCATGTACAGATGTTAGAATTCTGAGGGATGAAAAATTGATGCTTTCGAATTGTGGTGCTGGATAAGTCTCTTGAGAGTCCCTTGGACAGCACTTACTGGAGATCAAACCTGTCAATCCTAAGGGAAATCAACCCTAAATATTCATTGGAAGGACTGATGCTGAAGCTCAAGCTCCAATAGTTTGTCCACCTGATGCAAAGAGTGAACTTACTGGAGAAGACCCAGATGCTGGGAAAAATTGAGGGCAAGAGGAGAAGGGGGCAACAGAGGATGAGATGGTTGGATGCCATCACTGAATCAATGGAGATGAGTTTGAGCAAACCCTGGGAGATAGTGAAGGACAGGGAAGCCTGGCGTTCTCCAGTTCATGGGGTTGCAAAAAATCATGAATGATTTAGCAACTGAACAACAGAAATATTATACTGGCAATGAGGATGGGAAAAAGTAGACAGGCTTGGCAGATATTTAAGGGGTAAAATTATTTTAAAAAATTAAAATTAATTGAATATGAAGTGAAGTGTTAGTCGTTCTGTCATGTCTGACTCTTTGCAACCCCGTGGACTGTAGCCCTCCAGGCTTCTCTGTCCATGGGATTCTCCAGGCAAGAATACTGGATTGGGTTACCATTCCTTTGTCCAGGGGAACATACAGTGGCTGAGGGAAATAGAGGAATGAAAGTTGTCTTTTTAATTACTGATTTAATCATATAAATGAATGGAAGATCATTCAATGAAATAAGAAACACAGAAGCACATAACAATCTTGCTGAAGATAGGATTAGGGGTTCAGTTTGGGGCCTGCTGAGTTAAAGAGATTTGAATACAGTTAGGCATAAATTATACCAAATGATTTCATTTATTTGCAGACACTGAGAAGTGATATCAGTTGTGAAATATAGGATATGATAAAAGGAGGATAGTAAAAACAGCTGTAAATCAAAAATAAATTCTGCAAATCTGCTGTACAACACAGTGTCTATGTTATAGTTAATACTGAGTTGTTTTTGTTCAATTGCTCAGTCATGTCCGACTCTTTGCAGCCCCATGGACTGCAGCATGCCAGGCCTCCCTGTCCCTCACCATCTCCCATAGTTTGCCCAAGTTCATGTTCTTTGAATCATTGATGCTGTCCAGCCATCTCATGCTTTGATGCCCTATTTTCCTTCTGCCCTCGATCTTCCCCAGCATCGGGGACTTTTCCAATGAATCGTCTGTTCCCATTAGATGACCAAAATACTGGAGCTTTAGCTTCAACATCTGTGCTTCCAGTGAATATTCAGGGTTGCTCTCCGTTAAGATCAACTGGTTTGATCTCTTTGTTGTCCAAGTGACTTTCAGGAGTCTCTCTAGCACCACAGTCCAAAGGCATCAATTCTTTGGTGTTTCACCTTCTTTATGGTCCAGCTCTCACAACCGTACATGACCACTGGGAAGACCATAGCCTTTAGTATACAGATCATAAGTCTATTATGGATTATAGCCCATATGTCTATTATTATTAGAAGCAATATTTAAACGGCTTATCCTTTGTATTTTACTAAAGGCTTTTGATGAAATTAACAAATATAATTATTTGTACTCATTACATTTCTTTGATTTCTTATTTTGTGATGTTTAACACATGTGCTATTATTATGAAAGATAATCAAATGTATTAGAATACTGAAAATTCAAGTTGGTGTATTTTAGGCCATGAAAACTTGGGCAGAAATTGCAACCACTATTATTATGAAGTACAGAAATTGATCTGGGATAGTACAGAGAGTTGAAATCATTATCACAGTGCTAACAGACTAACAATGATAAGGAAATAAATTATGGTGGAAGTTTTATTAAAAGTAGATTGTGCCTTTGCATTTTAGTAGAACACTTATGTTAATAAAGCTGTTTTAGTTAGAAAACTTAAAAAGAAATTATTCAAAGCGTAATAATTAGAATCAGTAGTGGCCAAGGTTATTCTTGGCTGAAAAATGTTTATATCTTAAAATTTAAGTTTTGAGTTTAAAAGTTACATATAGAGAGATAGATGGAGATACACATATCAACAGCAATATGATTATAGTTATAGATATAGGAAGCTACATTAAAACATGTAATTTACAATGATCTCTATATTTAGAAAGTGAATTGATGATAGAATGTGCAATTGATTCTTTCAAAGAAAAAATGTAAGCAAATATAATATATGATTACAGCCTTCTCATGGTGAAGGGGCTTGTGTAATTCAATGAAGTTATGAGCCATACCATGCATGGCCAACCAAGATAGATGTGTCATAGTGAAAAGTTCTGACTAAACTTGGTCCACTGGAGGAGGAAATGGCAAACCATTACAGTATTCTTGCTGCAAGAATACCATGAACAGTATGAAAAGGCAAAAGATACAACAGAAGAGCCTGATGTGCTGCAGTCCATGGGGTTGCAGAGAGTTGAACATGACTTAGTGATTGAACAACTACAACCTATTCAAGGAGCGAGATTTGCTCTCTGTTACATTACTTCTACTTTTAACCATCCCAAGACTGTTTACTGCACAAATATGATGGGCAAGGTAATATTTTTTGTTGTTGCCCTTGCACAAGCTTTTGAAATATTGAAGAATAAAATGTAAGTAAGACAGAGGCAATGAAATTCAGCTAACTATACCAGCACAAGCAGCTGGAAGTAAGAAAAGCAATACTAAAGGCAGGAAGAATCAGTGCTTAATATCCGTGTTAGAAAGATAGATGTGATCAGGCTGAGAGATTCCATCTAAAATTGAATTTCCTGCTACTCAAGCAGCCTAATTTCATTTATTTTTTTAAACAATATGGCCTTGTAGAAAGTGTTTCCAAAGATTATTTTATCTTTTTAAGTTTATAATTAAAATATGAAGGATTTTTTTTCCTTGCTTAATTTTGTGTTGTTTTTCTTTGTGCTCTGAGTTGGAAGGAGATAAGCTTTATGTTCCTCATTTAGAGTCAATATATCCAGTATATGTCTTGGGTTGAAAACACAACAAACATGCCTCTCTCTTTGAAGTTGCCATTTGTCTCTCTTTCGCATATTTTCAAGACAGGTATCTCCTGAGAAGACTAAGTGACATAATAGGAGATCAGCAGGAAATGCAAGCTCCGTGTTCTGTGTTAATGCATCAAATGTGCCAGCATTAAGATGAGGAATGACTTCCTGGTATGATGATTAGAATGTGTTTTCAGAAAGAAAGCAGCCCTGTGTGAATTACATTTCTTGCTTAGAGACCAAATGCAGAAATTGAATTGTATTGTTAATGTATTTTCCACAGAGACATAAAAATCTGCTTTCTGTTTTCATAGCATAATATTATAGGCTGTTAATGAATTCTTCTTTTGCTTATCTTTTCCAATCCTGTGGGATGTCTTAAGTTGAAAATTACATACTGATTAGTGAAGGAAGCTGAGTTAAGTACTAAGAAGTGCTTTCAGAATCTATATAATTAAATGATCATAGACCAAGAGTTAAGCACTGGAGGGAATATTTACACTATTTTTTGGTGATGACACAAAATCTGTTATACAGAAGATAAAACATGAAGCAACATTTGATTTCTACAGTTATTCACTTGAGACTGGTTATATAAATAGATATTTTTGGGCACCCTTACAAAAGTTAAAGCATAGGAATCAATCTCTGAGAGACTTCCAAAAGTGTATTTGTTCATTAAATGTGTTCACTGAGTGCCAAACACATTTGATGTAGATAATAGCAAGATATGGCTATTACTTTCAAAGATATTAAGCACTGTGGGGCAGGAGAGTAGCTTAACAATAAAGTGAACAAAATTAAGCAAGGCTTAAATGATAGTTTTTATATAAGAGTGTTAAGAGGAGAAAGGTATGACTTTAGGTGAAAAGAAGAAAAAATAGGAGAAATGCATGCTTTTTAGAAAAGGTTTTTTTTTCTACTGTGCATCTGCCAGAAGACTATGCAATTTACTGAAATTAAGAAGACTTGGGAAAAAAAGCAAATTTTGACAGTTGGAACAAAAAAAATTCTTTTGTGTTATGCTAAATTGCACACATCTACTAAATATCAAAGGTGAACCCCTGACCCAAAGACAATCAATCAACTGATTGATCATGGTCAATGATCTATTCTACTGAGAGGTTAGTCTTCCTAACTGAGCTGACCTATCTAGAAAAGTGAAAAAGTGAGTGTTAGTTGCTTAGTTACATCTGAGTCTTTATTTATTGTACTTACTTCAATTTATTGTACTTACTTCAAAATTGTTTATTCTCTAAATCACTTCAAATGCATTCATGTCCCCTGCACCATGAAATAGACTAAAAACTGGATAGATAATTCAAAAAGGCATACTCAGAAATGGTGTCATTTCATGTAAATGTGCTTTGACTAGAAAAGTACAATGCCTATTTTTGGAATTTTTAGAGGTTATTTAATTGAATGTTTCTTTTATAATGGGTACTTAGAGAAATGACTCATAAAGCTCAGGGTATAAGCTTAATGTCTATTAAGAATTGAATCATATGCATTTTCTGGCCCTGTGTTGACTATAATTAATGTGCCTTCGTAACTTAGACTATCAGATTTTTAGAAAAGTGAAGTAGTTGAGGATCAAAATCTATGATTCTCTGCACTTCCTTTCACAGATTGTATAACACCCCTTGCAGTTTCAGAGGTGAAGTGGGTGGAATGTGATCACTTCTGTAGCTACAATTTCACATTGGGAGACTACTTTTTCCTTTTTTTTACTTCCTCATTAAATTGAGAAATTACAAAGCAGCAAAATGTTGCAGCTAATCCGCTGGGAGAAAAATTATATGCATATAAAATAAAATATACTGCCTTTTTCATGAACAGTGTGTGAGCTATTTGAAAATTTTATGCTATTAGCACTTTCAATATGTCATTAACCTAGAAAATAAGAGGGAATAATGAAAGTCATTAAAAGCAGTTGAGTGGCCTGCTGTAGCCTGGCCAATAAGAGAATAAAGAATGAGGAACAGAACATGACATTCTATTACATTACAATCTGGCAGGACTTTATGTACAATGGATACATACATATATATATAAATAAATTTTTCTGCCTCCATACTATGCTTTTTATGTATATAGGACAAAAGAAGGTTTTTAGACAGAATCGCCAAATGCTAGACATAAAAAATATTAGCTAAATCTAAAATGAAGGTCATTATTCTAAATTTGAAGCACTGAGAACATCACATTCTGTGTATCTTCCTAAAACCTATTCTGTCACAGCCTTCTAAACTACTGTGTTTAGGAAAATTTTGAGTTTAGAAGAACAATCATGAGCAAAGATGCTGAGGAAAAAAAATGTATACAATGGCTACTTTTGCTCTGATTCCAAAATTTATGTACTTATCATTGTGTTATGAGACAAAAGACATTTTATTTTTTTGGGTACCACCCACAAGAGCCAAACTTCTTTTCCTTGACTATAGATTCACCTCAGGTATGACCAGCCCTAGAAACTCTCAGAATCATCTGATTTTAAGCTAACTTTGAAATAAACTAGTTATAAGTTTGTACTATTCCTTAGAATGTACCAGCTTTTTTGTGGATATTAAATTGATGGCATATTCGAGATTCCCACTGAATTCCTAAGCAATTTAAGATAAATGCACAGAAGATTATGTTCTCTTTGGCTTGGTAAACTTTGGTTGTTTCTCTAAAGAACTTTAAATGTTGTTGTTTAGTCACTCCTCATGTCCAAATTGTTGCAACCCCACTGACTGCAGCATGCCAGGCATCGGTGTCCTTCACCATCTCCCTCAGCTTGCTCAAACTCATGTCCATTGAGTCAGTGATGCCATCCAAACATCTCTTCCTCTGTCATCTCCTTCTTCTCCTGCCTTCAGTCTTTACAATTCTAATATAAGAGTTACAACAGACATATGGAGAAAATTACAAGACAAAGGCAAAGGCGACGGAAGTAAACAGAAGTAAGATTTTAAAAAAAAAATTTTATTTATTTCTTTATTTACTTTTGGCTGTGCTGAGTCTTTGTTGCTGTGTGAGCTATACTCTAGTTGCCGTGAGGGAGGCTCCTGTCTAGCTGTGGTGCATGGGCTTCTAATTGCAGTGGATTTTCTTGTTGTAGAGCACAGGGTCTTGGGAATGAGGGTTTCAGTAGCTGCGGCATATGGACTCTAGAGCACAGACTCAATAGTTGTGGTGCGTGGGTTTAGTTTTCCTGTGTGGCGTGTGGGATCTTCCTGGGCCAGGGATTGAGCCCATGTTTCTTGCATTGGTAGGCAGATTCATTGCCACTGAGCCACCAGGGAAGCCCAGGGGTAAGATTTTAAAGTGCTGATGATTCAAGAACGGATATGGGATTATTTAGAAAGGAATACCGTGTATATTGGGCTTCTTATGTGGCAGTGGTTGTAAAGAAACTGTCAGCCAATGCAGGAAACATAAGGGACGTGGGTCCGATTCTTGGGTTAGGAAGGTAACTTGGAGGAGGTCATAGCAACCAACTCCAGTATTCTTGCTTGGAGAATCCCATGGAGAGAGGAGCATGGCAGCTTTTGGTCCATAGGATCTCAGAGAGTCAGACAGGAATGAAGTGACTTAGCATGCACCCCATATACTGTAATAAATTGTCATCAGGTACAAAAGGTCATGGGAAAATAGTGTTAGAGTTGAGACCTAAGCTGATCTATACAAAATTTTCTTCCTTAACAAGGCAGCTGTTTTGACAACTTTCTAACAATAGACGTTGACTCTATACTAGATATCCTCCAGTCCTTATTTTCAAAATGGGAAATGTTAGGAAATTAAATATATGCATGTTCTCAGTCACTCAGTTGTGTCAGATTCTTTGTGGCCCCATGGACTGTAGTCTGCCAGGCTCTTCTGTCCATGGGATTTTACAGGCAAGAACACTGGAGTGAATTGCCATTCCTTCCTCCATACATATGCATATATACTCATATACCTTACATAACAATTGTTTATTCTGATACTATTTGAAATGGTGATGCTTGAAAGTTTTGGGTTTTCTTGCTATTTTGTTAAAATAATTTTACTTATAAGGCAAATTAAATAATTGTTTTAAGAAATGAAATTCTACCATCATAGTTTCAAGCAAAACAGTTCCCAATTTACTCAATAAAAATGTTTTTTGGCAGACAATATCATATGAAAAACTTTTGAACAGCATGCTGTATTCTGAAAAACTCAAAAAATGTTTGTATGCGTGTATGAGTGCACGCAAATGCTGAGTATAAGTGATATTCATGTCAGGCAATTACATAATTTAATTATAAGAAAGTAATTTTATCATGAAAGATCCCTGATTTTGGCATTGAATCTTCATATTTTCTCCAGGAAAATTCAATCACCTGATTCTACCACTTTTCCTTTACATCCTTCTTCAAAAAGTATCTATGGATATGTGTTGCATTGTATATTCTCTTCAAATTTGACAGATATTATTGACCCTCAGAAATTCGGATGTCTGGGTTCTTTAAAACTACCTATTTTGGATAATTTGCACAATTTCTATGTGGAAAATATATTCAAGACACCTATTTGTCCAGTAACATAAATATGTTCACAAACACAAAATTATAATTATAAGCAATTATATAATTACTACTTAGAACTCTCAAATGTTAGAATGAACATCATTCTTATGGTAATGAGCATTTTAAAATTTGCAAAAAATTCATAAGAATGATAATCATTTGAGTTCATTTGAGTGACTTTGGCATGTGCAGTGTAGAAATAAAAAGCAAAAATGCTAGAGAAATGACAACCTGGAACAGAACTTTAGCAGTTAACAGCCACTAGTTATTTTGAAAATATGTATAATCTATGACCAGTAGTGAAGGTATAGAGGTCAGTTCAAACAATTACACTTTATTTAAGTTACCTTTCACTTTGTTGCTTTTCAGTGGCTCAGTCGTGTCCAACTCTGCGAACAAAAGGATTGCAGCATGTCAGGCTTCTCTGTCCTTTCACTACCTCCTGGAGTTTGCTCAAACGCATCTTCATTGCATCAGTGGTGCCATCCAACCATCTCATCTTCTGTTGTCCCCTTCTCCTCTTGTCCCTAATCTTTCCCAGCACCAGGGTTTTTTCCAATGAGTCAGCTCTTCACATCAGGTGACCAAAGTATTGGAGCTTCAGCTACAGCATCAGTCCTTCCAATGAATATTCAGGGTCAATTTCCTTGAGGATTGACTGGTAGATCTCCTTACTGTCCAAGGGGTTCTCAAGAGTCTTCTCCAACACCACAGTTCAAAAGCATCAATTCTTCGGTGCTCAGTCTTCTTTATGGTCTAACTCCCACATCTTTACATGACTACTGGAAAAATCATAGCCTTGACTATACAGAGTTTTGTCAGCAAAATGATGTCTCTGCTTTTTAATGCACGGTTTTGGTTTGTCATAACTTTTCTTTCAAGGAGAAAGCATCTTTTAATTTCATGGCTGCAGTCACCATCTGCAGTGAATTTGGAGCCCAAGAAAATAAAGTGTGTCACTTTTTCTCCATCTATTTGCCATGAAGTGATGGTTCTAAATAGCATGAAAGAAAATAAAGTGTGTCACTTTTTCTCCATCTATTTGCCATGAAGTGATGGTTCTAAACAGCATGATCTTAGTTTTTTGAATGTTGAGTTTTAAGCCAGCTTTTTTTCACTCTCATCATTTAACTTCATCAAGAGGCTCTTTTAGTTCCTCTTCACTTTCTTCCATTAGGGTGAAGCAGGTCAAGGCTGTATATTGTCACCCTGCTTATTTAAATTCTATGCAGAGTATATCATGTGGAATGCAAGTCTGAATGAAACTCAAGATGGAATCAAGATTGCCAGGAGAAATATCAATAATCACAGATATGCAGATGACACCTTCCAGTTAAAATATATTAAAATTCATCTCAAAAAGAACCCAATATTATTCTGTCAAAATGACATGATAGAAAGAAATCAAAAGTCTAAAGACAGTCAAATTTTCCTGTTGAAATTAGAATATTTCAGTGGTAGAGAAGGAGCATGAGACACTTTGAGAGTCTGTAAAGCTCTTCAATGATGAGTATCTCTATGTTTAGAGAACATTATATATATATCCCTAATCATTTTATTTTGGCTCAAGTCTAATTCATTCAGACTATATTTTAGTTTTGTTCAGTTTTCAATACTCATAATAAACATCTCCAGCATCAGTTACCTTGGTTAAATTTAATCCAAATTTCCCCATATCCTGCCTTTGTTAGATAATAGAAAACTATTTTGTTGCATTGTTAATAACTCCTTTCCTACAGTTACTATATCTAAGTATCTTGCCTTCTTCAGTTCAGTTGAGTTCTCAGTCATGTCTGACTCTGTGTGACCCAATGGACTGAAGCATACCAAGCCTCCCTGTCCATCACCAACTCTCACAGATTGCACAAACTCATGTCCATCGAGTTGGTGATGCCATCCAGCCATCTCATCCTCTGTCATCCCCTTCTCCTCCCGCCTTCCCTCTTTCCCAGCATCAGGGTCTTTTTAAATGAGTCAGTTCTTTGCAACAGATAGCCAAAGTAGGCTACATGAAACAGGAGCTTCAGCTTCAGCATCAGTCCTTCCAATAAATATTCAGGACTGATTTCCTTTAGGATTGACTGGTTTGACCTCCTTGCAATCCAAGGGGCTCTCAAGAGTCTTCTCCAGCACCACAGCTCAAAAGCATCAGTTCTTCAGTGCTCAGCTTTCTTTATGGTCCAACTCTCACATCCATACATGACTACCGGAAAAACCATAGCTTTGACTATGAAGATTTGTCCATAGACAGTTGTCAGCAAAGTAATGTCTCTGCTTTTTGATATGCTGTTTAGGTTTGCCATAGTTTTTCTTCCCAAGAGCAAGTGTCTTCTAATTTCATGGCTTCAGTCACCATCTGTAGTGATTTTGGAGCCCCCCAAAGTATAGTTTCTTACTGTTTCCATTGTTTCCCCATCTATTTGCCATGAAGTGATGGAACCAGATGCAATGGTCTTCATTTTTTTGCATGTTGAATTTTAAACCAGCTTTTACACTCTCCTCTTTCACCTTCCTCAGGAGGCTGTTTTGTTCCTTTTCACTTTCTGCCATAAGGGTGGTGTCATCTGTATATCTGAGGTTATTGGTATTTTCCCCTGCAATCTTAATTCCAGCTTGTGTTCATTGAGCCTGGCATTTCATATGAGGTACTGTGCATATAAGCTAAATAAACAGGGTGGCAAAATACAGCCTTGACATACTCCTTGCCTTCTTACCCTCACCAAACAATGTATTCATATCCCATATATCTTCTTATGCAAGGATTTTTGCATAGTGCTAAATTTCACTTTAGATTTTATAGTTGTCGTTACTATATTAATGAATCAACCCACTGTTTTCAAGTATTTGCTTTGACATTTTATCTGACTTTTGTGGAAGAATGTAGCTTTTTTCCCTATGACCTAGAATCCTTCTTCAAATCTTTTCCTATAACTTAAAGATTGCTTCTCGATACCAATGATCAACTATACCGGCTCCTACAACAATTTTTGCTTTGTTTCATTATGCCTAATGTCAAATTACTCTATAATCTGGCTCTTCAAGATACCGACCACTCATCTCTTACATTTATTTTTCTCTAGGAACCCAGGTCATATTAATTTTTCTTTCCTGATCACTTAACTGCCTCAGATTTTGTGTTCTTATATACCATTTGAGACTTTTCTTGTTATCTTTTCCAGCAAATATCTTGCTCAATGTTTCTTGTTTCTAAGTTTCTTTGATTTTTACTTACTGCTATTTATAAATAAACATATTTATTCTTTAGAATAAATAAACATATTCTTTATGAATCAATTTTGAATAATGTAAAAGAGTCACTTAAAGAATTGTTTATATTTAATAGGCCAAACAGCAAGTCCTCAGGATTAAAAATATAACCAAACACTAGAACATATAATTTCATCTTTGTGCAACTGTCTCTGGGCTAGGACCTCAAAAGCTTACCTCAATTTTTACTCACTTCCCCATATGTGAATTTCTGTCAAAATAATCTTAAATTATTATAAAAAAAAGCTATTTTATTAGTTTTATAACATATGTTTGTGTATGTGTATTACATTACTTCATTCATTTGTCATTTCTCCATATCATATTTTCAGTGTTACTTTATTATTAGGGGTAAAATTTTTGTTCCAGAAATCATATAAACAGAAACATAATTTCTATCTTACTTTAAAGAGATTCACATCTACCAAACATTTGTCCTTCTAATTTTGTATTATGTCATCATAAATATCAAGAAAATACTTAAGAAGCTTAAAAACTAGATATATGTATGGTGCATTGCCATCCATGGCGTCGCAGAGTTGGACACAACTGAGCAACTGAATTGAACTGATATATATATATATATATATAAAATAAACATATTTTAAAATTTGATAGATAATTTGCATAATTCTGTGTGGGAAATATATTTAGGACACCTGTTTGTTCAATGTAGCTGTAATATAAATATCTTCATGAAAACAGAATTATAAGCAATTATGTAATAGCAACTTAGAACTTTAAAACATTAAAAGGAACATTGTTCTATTCATATACATATAGTTTTATATGTAAATATACATGAATACCTATCATAAATATGAATATATATTCATTTTTAACTCAAGCTTTTCCATAGAAGACGATCTTGAGCATAACTGATAGTTGGTAAGTTTTCTCACTTCACTTCCACGGTGTTTGTTAAAATGTCATTTCAGTGTCCAGCTTGAGAGTTCCATCTGGAATTCAGCTTGCTTTTCAGAACTCCTTTGGAATGTAGAGCTGCTATTTATTTGAGACATTGCTAATGTCCTTACAGAGTCAATGCAAAAAAAATAAAATGCTGTGTTTGTGATTTTTGAGTCAGAAAACTGCTGGCACTGAAAAATGAAGAACACATCCTTGCATTCTGGCAAACTCCTAACAGCACTGAACTATTAACACTAAATCATTTTGAGTCAAACTTGCTTTCCTTAGATTTGATCTCTTTCCTGAATGATGTGGTTTGTCAAAAAAAAAATGCAGGTGCATTTTTAAAGAATGAAAGTAAATGTGATTTTTTTTTTTAAATGACCATAACAACTTTAAGATGACTCAGTACATAAAAGCAGCAAACAGATTTGCTTGCTTGAGTTAGTGTCACTGTTGCAATCTTTTGATTTCTACATTGAAATTCTGATACCATTGAAATTAGTCTCTATTATGATTTTTTGCATCTGGGATGTTCAACTTTGGGCGTTAAATAGAAGGCAATGTGAAGTTGTATACTAAGTATAAGCAGACACATCCCATATCTATTACGAAAATAAAAATACTCACTTAAAATAATCTGAAGGGACTTCTCTATTACGTACATGTATGTGCATGTGTGTAAAGGTAACTTTAAACACCATTTTATCACTGCTGTGATACCATTACCTTATATTCTGACTAGTCACAGAACAGCAGCCAAGTGGAAATGACAGTGACTGACAATTATAGAAGAAATAAAATGGCTTCCAAAGTGCACAGAGACCTGCAGACCTCAATCAACTGAACTACAAACCCATTAAATAATTTAATTTTGTGTATCCAACTGTGAGATAAATTTACCACTAAGTCAGCACGAACTATAGATAATAAATGCATCCTGTGATACAATTCACCTACTAGTACATGTATTTCCCAGGTTGAATGATCTGTCTAACCATCTGACACTGCTTATGGGCAGAAACTGATAACGACTCATAGATCTTAAAAGAAAACAAAGGCTAACTAATATAAATGACTAATATCATCCATCACTCATTAAAAAAAAAAGGTAAATTTCAAATTAAAAAAAAAAGTTAATCACCACATTAAAATGCAGGTATATCTTGTTTTATTGCACGTTGTTTTATTGTGCTTTATAGATATCACATTTTTACAAATCAAATGTTTCTGGCAATGCTACGTAGAGCAAGACTATTTTTTCCAACAGATTTTGCTCACTTGTATCTCTGTGTCACATTTTGGTAATTCTCACAATACTTCAGACTTTTTCATTATGATGCTACCTGTTATGGTATCTGTGATCAGTAACTACAGTAGAATGCAAACATAACTTTCACATATACTGGGAACCCCCCAAAATTCTGTGACTCAATTTATTGTGTTATTTTTATTGTGGTGGTCTGGAAAGAAATCTGCACCCTCTGAGGTGTGCGCTTATTCTGATCAATCAAATATTAACAAGATATGTTGAATCTTTAAGATCAAAGTCTTTTAAAGTTGGCTAGGTCACCAAAGAAGAAGAGACGATCAATAACTTTAAATCAGGCTTGTCCTATTTCTATGTGTCTTGGAGACTGGGGCATAAAAGAAATGTTGAATTTGTTAAAATATACTTTCTTAAATATACTATATTATAATATATACTATAGTTGATACTATAGTACAATATATTAAACTATATATGCAATATAATACTAAACTATAACATACACTATACTTTGTACTAACAGCCTCCAGTTATTTTATTTTCTTTTTTTAAAACATTACATATAAAATGAATTTGTCAATTATAGAACAAGTTTAAATGTTAATCGTTCATAGCAGAAAGAAAATCATTCATTCACTCATCCATTTATTCTTTGAAAATATTCATTGAGACATCACTGTGTGCCAGGAATTTGTAGGAAAGTCATGGTTGAAAGAACTCATATGAATACTTTATATGATATTAAGAAATTTATAATTTTAATTAAAAATGACAACGAAAACTCAGAATATAAAAGTAATACAAAGGAAATTTAAACTTTAAGTGTTTATATAACTCAAGTGGAAATAATATAGATAGATGAAAACCCTGCTTAATTTTCATCAGTAATTCTTCATCAGTAATTTTATATGATGAATGAGTCTTATGCATCTGTTAATTTATTTGACTGTTTTTCCAATATGAATGTTCTAGAATTTCAGCAATTATCATCAATTTTATCTCAAAATACTGTAAAAAAATAATTTAGTTTAATTTATTTTGGCATTGTAATTGTTGACTGTGAAGCAAAATAAACAGACTGCAGCTAATGCATACATCTTCTACGCTAGAAAGAAGCACATATGATGATTAATTATTAGAAAAACCTTACACTAAAAAAAGCTGTAACCAAATAAATGACGGAAAATTGGTCAGCATAAAGTTTGGGGAAGAATCCAAAATAAGCCTGCATTATAATCCCTTTATTTCCTTAATTGGAACACAAATAAGAGGATGTGAATGCTACAGTATAAATATCTAGTTAATTACACTAAACGATTAAGCTGGAACCACTGAAGAAAAAATATAGCAAGACCACGAAACAAGTAGACAGTATTTGCTTTCAAATGCTGTGTGTTCTTAGTTGCTCAATGGTGTTGTAGTCTTTGTGACTCCATGGTCTGTAGCCCGCCAGGACCCTCTGTCCATGGGATTTTTCAAAGGAGTGGATTGCTATTTTGTTCCCCAGGGGATCTTCCCGGGATCCAGGAATCTTCCCATGATCCTGGGATCCAGACATGGGATTGAACCTATGTCTCTTATATCTCCTGTATTGGCAGGGGGATTCCTTACCACTGAGCCATCTGGGAATCCCTGCTTTCAAATAATTTGTTTAAATATATTTTCTATACATGTATAAAATATATTTATACATATATATATACACATATATGTATATATACTAACACAGTATGCGTATGCATTTGATAATGACATTTATGTTATGTTTATGAAAATTTTTTCTGCTGATCTTTTTAGAATATGCTTTTCTTACCTGTCTGATATGTCTTCCTAGAGCTTGGTTAAAAGCAGCATGTACACTTGCCATTTATATATACAATTTAGGAATTTATGGAACTAAATCTATGATTTAATGTATTCTGTATGTAATAAACTAGTGTACCTTATTTGTCACTTCATTCATTCAATTAATTAATACACACAAATAAGCCTTTTGTACTGAATTTGCTTCACATATACTTATACATAAATAATTGACAATGTTAAACAATGTAAAATGTTACAACTAAAAATATAAATAAAATAATTTTTAAAAATTGTGCTGAGTTGCTGGTTATCTTTGTTATGTACTTTCCCAATAATTGCAAAAAGGACTTTATAGTGAAAGATTTTACATTAAAATGAAATCCTTATTTTAGGTGAAGTTAAGCATCTCTAAAATAGCATAGTTATTTCTCAATATTAAGCTATCAAGAAAGACAAAGGATTAATTAAAATATAGCCTTAGGAAAGAACATTAGGAAGTTACTTCACCCCAGAACTGTACATCCTAAGGAATGATTTCAGTTGCTCTTTTACACTTTGACATTCATGGTGGTGGTTTAGTTACTAAGTCAAGTCTGACTCTTGCAACCCCACAGACTGTAGATAGCCAGGCTCCTCTGTCTATGGGATTTCCTAGGCAGGAATACTGCAGTGGGTTGGCATTTTCTTCTCCAAGATATCTTTCCAACCCAGGGATCAAAGCAACATCTCCTGCAGTGCAGATGGTCTCCTGTTTTGCAGGTGGATTGTTTACCTCTGAGCCACCAGGGATGCCTTGGCATTCGTATCCATTAACATATTACTCATCTAGTTAGATAATAGCAGATAAATACTGAGAGATTAGTACTTTCAACCAATATCATATATTTTCTAGTCCATGAAGAACATATTCATGAACTATTATAAAACCTTCATTATATTAAATGGCATAGCTCTCCTTCATTTCAGTAAGCTTTGGTATTTTGCTGCCATTCTAGATTGTTTTGCTGGATTATACTTTAGGTTTACAACTTCTCCATAATTCATGATGATACAGATACATCTCCTCAGATTCATAGCATCTGTGAAGGCATGAGTTGTCTTGTTTTTGGGTCAAAGCAGACCAACATTTTCTTGCCCATGTTTCTGGGGTTTATGTTAGATTAGGGAATGTTGTCATGTATTTAAACTCTGAAGTACTTTATGCATTGGCAATTTGTCTCAAGATTTGGAATTTTCACACATAAAATTTTTGTTTTATTTATACATTTTACCATTATGTGCAGTAATGACAGGAAAGCAAGTCAAGTAAATAGATTATTTTAAAGTGTTTCTTCAGAATTTTTGTCTTCGAAAGGGAGAAATAAGATTAAAGTAGGGCAAACTTTTTAAAATTTGATTGAATTTTTCTTTAATATGAATAATATATACAGTTCAGTTCAGTTCAGTCTCTCAGTCGTGTCTGACTCTTTGAGACCCCATGAACTGCAGCACGCCAGACTTCCCTGTCCATCACCAACTCCTGGAGCTTGCTCAAACTCATGTCCATCGAGTTGGTGATGCCATCCAACCATATCATCCTCTGTCGTCCCATTATCCTCTTGTCTTCAATCTTTCCCAGCATTAGAGTCTTTTCCAATGAGTCAGTTCTTCACATCAGGTGGCCAAAATATTGGAGTTTAAGCTTCAGCAACAATCTTTCCAATGAATAACCAGGACTGATTTCTTTTAGGATTGGCTGGTTTGATCTCGTTGCAGTTCAAGGGACTCTCAAGAGTCTTCTCCAACACCACAGTTCAAAAACATCAATTCCTTGGTGCTCAGCTTTCTTCATGGTACAACTTTCACATACATATATGACTACTGGAAAAACCATAGATTTGACTAGATGGACCTTTGTTGGCAAAGTAATGTCTCTGCTTTTTAATATGCTAGAGATAATTTACCAGACAACAAAGACTGAGAAGAGTAAATATTGACCCTCCACAATTACTAAACCATTTCTAATTAATAAAAAGTTGTGTTTAAATTAATATATTCTGCAAATTTATGAGTTAGTAGAAAATAAATTGATATAATACCCTCCTTCTTCTTCTGTAACAACATTGAGACAGGGCTAAACAATTCTCCTTAACCTTTAACTGGAGCCAAGAATCAGTATTTGCCCATAGGAAAACACAAATCTCTATTGGTAGATCATCCTACTGAGGTTTTCCCTCAGAATTTTAGTCCTCATGGTTTGTATATGTCCTTGCATGCATGCATGGTAAGCTACTTGTCATATCCGACTCTTTGTGACCCTATGGACAGTAGTCCTCCAGACTCCTCTGTCCATGGGGATTCTCCAGGCAAGAATACTGGAGTGGGTTGCCATGCCCTCCGCCAGGAGATCTTCCCAACCCAGGGGTAAAACCCAAGTCTCTTATATCTCCTGCATTGGCATACAGGCTTTTTACCACTGGTGCCACCTGGGAAGACCACAGTTCTTCTTAATGGATTTGTTTAAAAGTATATTAGACACAAATAGAAGTATTGTGAAATGAAAGACAGATTAATGGAAAATATACTTACTGAAGCAAAGAAACAAACTAATGGAAAGTATATAAACAGTAAAAAACATGTGGAATAAAGCAGTAAGGATCACTACATACAGCTTAAGTTCAATCTGAAGAAGAGGGAAAAAATGCAATAAAAGCAGTATTTCAACAGACAAGAGATGATGAAAAAAAAAAAAAATTAACCCAAGAATTCAAGAAATTCTGCAAGGTCCAGACAAGGAAAATACTTAGAATGATATTCTCTAATCTATTTTCAGAATCTTTCAAGTGATTCTTTCTGAATACTGTTCATTTGCTGTTTAGTTTCTTAATTTAAGAAAACACGAATAATGTATACTATATTTTTGAATAGCAATGATGAGTCATTTATACTTTTGTTTTCCTACTAAGTAGCATATAATCTCCTGTCTCAATAGTTCTAAGCCAAATGTTCACAGCCCCTAAATGGAATTAGTTAAGTTTAAAACTGGAGGATCCATGAAAGAGAAAGTCACTCAGTCATGTATAACTCTTTGTGACACCAGGGATATACAGTCCATGGAATTTTCCAGGCCAGAATACTGGAGTGAGTAGCTATTCCCTTCTCCAGAGGATCTTCCCCATCCAGGGATCCAACCCAGGTCTCCTGCATTGCAGGTGGATTCTTTACCAGCTGAGCCACCAGGGAAGCCCAAGAGTACTGGAGTGGGTAGCCTATCCCTTCTCCAGTGGATCTTCCTGACTCAGGAATTGAACTGGTTTCTTCTGCATTGCAGGTGAATTCTTTACCAACTGAACTGTCGGGGAAGCCCATTATAAAAGGGAAGGGTCAATGAATTCAAAGGAATAAAAAGAACAGAATATTCAATACAAAATGACTGGCTATTCATAAAATAAATTACTACTGTTATAGTAGATGTAAACTGAAGTACATAAGTATCAATAATTACACAAAATATGATAGAATAAATATTTGTATAAAAGACCAAAATGATCAGGTTTCTAAAATACAAAACCCTTATATGTGCTTTATACAAGAGACATATGGAAAAAATTTGAAAGAATGGAAGAAAAATTGAAAGGATGGCAAAAGACTTCACTGTCCAAACTTCACAAACAAAAACAGAGTTGGTGTAAATATAGTGATATTTGACATAATCATTTTTAATGGTAAAAAAATTGCACTGTGTTAACTGAGACTGTATGTATTCAGCTCAGTAGAAACACTTCACAATTGTAAATATAGATACATACAACAACATGCCTTCAAATGGTTTTAATTGACAGAGTTATAGAGAAATCCACAGTCTTCAGGAAATAACCTTTAAAATAACATATCTGACAATGATTGCATCAAAATGGAAACTAGAAATATTGCTATGTGAATGAAAAAATGGTATATCATATCAATACTTGTCAAATATATTTAACAGTGCTTAAAAATAAGTTTACTGATTTATGGGTATATATTTGTATTAGTTAGTACTGTATTACTAATCCCCATAGACTGGTGAATTGAACAATAGGAATTTATTTCTCACAGTCTGGAAAAGGGAAGAGCAAGATATCAGTTGACTTGTGAGAACTCCCTTCATGACTTGTTCATGGCTACATTTTTGCTGGTTCCTCTCATGGTGTAGAGAAAGAGGAAGCACACTCCGGTGTCTTTTATAAGGGCACTAATCTTGTCATGAGGCGTGTATCTTCACAGTCTCATCTAAACCCAAGGTGCCATTCCAAATACCATACCTTGGGCCTAGGGCTTCAACATATGAGTCTTGAGGGTAGACAACCAGTCAAAGCAATATTAAAATAGAGGAAACTCTAAAAATTAGTGAAATAGGCTTCTATTGTATGAGGCTAGAAAAAGCATGGTAAGTCAAGGTCAAATCATAGAAGGAAGTGAATAAAGAGCAAAAGATTAGTAAAGAGTAAAATCAACAAAGGGCAAAAATCAGTGAAGGGCAAAAATCAATAAAATTGGAAAATGGTACAGTAAAGAATATTTTAAATATAAATTTAGTTTAATTTAAAGTTGATAAAATAATATAAAACAGACTGATCAGGAAGAAAAGACAGAAAATTATTTATATAAGCGTGTAAAAGAAACCATGACTAATAGTTACAATGTTAACAAGATAAGTTATTATGCAAAATTTTACATTGATAAACTTGGCACCTTAGATGAAATGGCTGGACAGATTCCTGGAAAAATATAATCTGTCAGCGATATAAAAAGAAAAAAAGAACTTTATATTCCAAAACCTATTAAATAAAAGTTTTTTGATGAAAATTTCTGGCTCAAAAGGATTCACTGTTTTAAACTTGTAGATGTTCTAAGCATTCTTCCATGCATTTTTTTAATGAGGACAAATATCAGTTTGGCCTCCAGACTCAAAGAGAGAATGAAAAGAGACAAAAGGAGATTGAAAAAGAGACAGATCACTCCAGTTTACTATGTGGCAGTTTCAACTAGCAAGGATACTTGCATGGGAAGTTTTTCTTGGGCAGTCACAAGATCAGTCATTCTCTGCACCCACCCACCAGAATCTTAAATGTTTTTATAGAGGTCTAAACCAGGTTCAGTCACATACAGTCCAGATGGTCTCAACGACACATTACTTTCTTAAGGCTGCTTCCTTGAAATGGTTCTGACTTTGGCAATGTTGTGTGACCTTACATTCCAAGGACAAGGGCATATCTTAATTGTTCTCACTACATAAAATGCAACTATGTGAGGTGATAGCCTGATTGTGGCAATCATTTCATAATATATACATATATAAAGTCATCATGTTATAATCTTTAAACATATACAATCTTATTTGTCAGTTATGTATCAAGAAAATTGGTAAAAATAAATCAAATCAAGTAAAAAAATAGATAATTTCTAAAATAACAAATTACCTTGAACTCATGAGACCTAAGAGCTTAGGTCACAGGGCAACAAGCAAATGAGAAATCTAAGGAAAATAGGTGCCTATAAGGAAAAGCAGAACTCAAACTCTTGCCTACATGGAGCAATTATTGGTTTACTATTACTTGTAAGAGAGATTTTATCTTAGAAATTGCTAAAAGCTGACTGAATGAACATCAGGACATGGAACTCCTCGGAGATATAAGCACAAGAAAAAATGGCACTCACTCAAGGGCTACAAGACAGCATATTAAAAAGCAGAGACATTACTTTGCCAACAAAGGTCTGCCTAGTCAAAGCTATGGCTTTTCCAGTGGTCATGTATGGATGTGAGAGTTGGACCATAAGGAAAGCTGAGCGCTGAAGAACTGATGCTTTTGAACTGTGGTGTTGGAGAAGACTCTTGAGAGTCCCTTGGACTGTAGGGAGATCAAACCAGTACATCCTAAAGGAGATCAGTCCTGAATATTCATTGGAAGGACTGATGTTGAAGCTGAAACTCCAATACTTTGGCCACCTGATGGGAAGAGCTGACTCATTTGAAAAGACCCTGATGCTGGAAAGATTGAAGGCAGGAGGAAAAGGTGATGACAGAGGATGAGATGTTTGGATGGCATCACCGACTCAATGGACATGAGTTTGAGCAAACTCCAGGAGTTGACAATGGACAGGGAGGCTTGGTGTGCTGCAGTCCAAGGGGTCCCAAAGAGTCAGACACAACTGAGCGACTGGACTGAACTGAACTGAACAAGGGCTACTATCCTTTTCTCGCATCAGATATTCATGAGACTGCCTGGAAGCAGGACCAGAAAACAGAGAAGGCTCTTTGTGGAGCAGGTTTAGAGAAAGGAAACACCCCTCTCTGCAAGAAAGGCATTTGGTGATTCCCAATTCTCCCTCATGGCCTGTATGGAAAACAATGTGTGTGCATGCTTAGTGATGGCTGGCTATGTGCGACCCCACAAACTGTAGCCAGCCAAGCGTCTCTACCCATGGAATTTTCCAGGCAAGAATACTGTAGTGGGTTGTCATTTCATACTCCAGAGGATCTTCCCATCTCAGGGATTAAGCAATGACAACAACTAAAACATCTAATCCAGAGACTAAGCAGAGAACTCTGTAGCCTCACGAAGACAGCTGGGCTTCTTCCCCAACAAGGGCAGTTCAGCGTCATGTGTGTGTTAGAATTAACAGATTCACCTAAGAACACACATTTTTTTCACCTAATTTCACAGAGTCCTTTTCCTTTCTAATAATTCCCATGACATTCCCTTGACAGTCTTACAGAAGCCATGAAGTTAACTGATTATTAACTCCACTGGCCCTGCAGATACCAAACTTAAATATATTTTTAAGGCCATCAGCAATATTTTGAGCTGAAACCTTAAATCTCAGAGCTTATTCTGAGAGTTACTCAGAGACGTTGGAAACATTGGCAGCCTTCCTCACTACCACCACTACAGAGTATAATAACATTCATTTAGTCTCCTAAATTCTAGTAGTATTCCTCATGGTCTACTTTGAATAGACTGAAATATGGCCAATTTACAGTCATATACCACACATGGGAGTGTCAGTTACTTTGCTTCAGATCATAAAAGTTTTTGGCAGTTCATACTGAGCAAGACCTAAACATTGCTGAATGTCAATAAATGCAAATTGCCAGTATGAGCCAAAAATTGACATATGACGATGATGATGACACATTTTGCAAGATGCTACTGAACAGCAAAGGGAATTAATTATGCAGAGGTAGGCTTAAATTTTCAGCCTTTTAAAATATATTTTTAATCAGTTTTAAGGGAAAACCATTCAGTAAGGTATTTCAAAGTAAAATTGGAATTTTGAAAGTAAATCCCTTAAGTAGGAAAAACATGATTAAACTACTTAATTGCATCCTTGTTCAGTCGCAAAGAAATGGAACTTGAGTTAAAATCTAGAAATGACCCAATTCAGAGTTCAGGGACAATATTACTAATTTTCTCCCTTTCTTCACTCTGATTTAATAATATCTGCATAAACATCCGTTAAAAACAAACAACATAAGTCTGCAGCTGCACAGTCTGAACACAACCAATCTTGTCTAATCTTGGAAGTTAAGCAGGGTTGTATATAGTTAGTACTTGGGTAGGAGATTGCCTGGAAATATTGCATTCTGTAAGCTCTTAACAAAAAAAAAAGAAAGAAAAAAAGTTCAGAAATATTGTTTGATTGTTTGATACAATGAACACGCTAGACAGAAATGGTGACTTCCTCCATTTGCTGCATTATAAGTCGCCATTAATTCTTTAAGATTAAGTACTAAAGTTTCTCTGTACTTAAAAGTGACTCATTTTCTTATTTCATTGGCTCCAAAAACATTTATCTTTTATACTTCCTGGTATTAACTGTTTATGAATTTTCATATCTTTTCTCCAGTATAGTATATACAAGATAAAATAACTTCAGATGAATATAGCTTCTCAAAAACTTACATTTCTTTATAAAAATAACTTTGAGAGAATATGTAAAATAAAAATAAATAAATCAATTGTGAATTTATAAAAATATGTGTGTGTGTTTACTTAGTAATATGATTAAGATAGTTATTAAATACTGCATTTTTTAAAGCAACTATTACTAAATTAACCCAACTGAATATATTTTTCCAGAAATTAAAAAATAAAAACTATAGAATAGAATTAGGTGACAACTAAAACATATATACATCTATATTTAACTCTGTATACATTCCCTCTTGTTTTTGTTCAGTCTCTCATTCCTGTCTGACTCTTGGCAACCCCATGCACTGCAGCACACCAGGCTTCCTTGTCCTTCACCTTCGCCCAGAGCTTGCTCAAACTCATGCCCATTAAGTCAGTGATACCATCCAACCATTTTGTCCTCTGTTGTCCCCTTCTCCTCCTGCCTTCAATCTTTCCAGCATCAGGGTCTTTTCTAATGGGTCAGATTTTTGCATCAGGTGGCCAAAGTATTGGAACTTCAGCTTCAGCATAAGCCCTTCCAATCGGAAGACTCTTAATTATTTAGTAATTGTATGTATACAATATATTTTAGCTACATATAGATATATAGGTAGATACACACACTATATATATAGTGTGTGTGTGTCTAATGAAGACACAAATACTGTTTATATGTGGTTGGACTGTCCAGTCTCTGGTTAAAATTATTTCCTTTTTTCTTAAATGGTTATGTCTGTAATCGATTATTGCTAACTATAATATTAATTGAGCACTCCTAGAAAGGTAAGTGTTTTTTACTAAATTAATGGTTTCATTGGGAAGTGTAAGCATATACTTATATAGAGTATAAATATTTCTTTTTCTTCTGAGAATTCCAATGGCTATGATGCTGAGTGAACCATTACATGAGTCTTGGCCATTTTTATCCTTTATGACTTTTCACTTTACTACTCTTTCAAAGTTTGATTTTGTGTAAATGGATTTTTAAAAATAGCCTTATATATCGGACTTCCCTTGTGGCTCAGCTGGTAAAGAATCCAGCTGCAATGAGGGAGACTTGGTTTCAATCCCTGGGTTGGGAACATCCCCTGGAGAAGGGAAAGGCTACTCACCCCAATAATCTGGCCTGGAGAATTCCATGGACTGTATAGTCCATGGGGTCACAAAGAGTCGGACATGAGTGATCAATTTTCACTTTCACTTTATTTTCATACACATTTAAAATGGGAGAATGGGAAAAATTGACAGTTGTAATAACCACTGAGACATCATTTAAATAACCACAAAATCCTGGCTCTTTATTAAGTAGTTAGTCATTCCTGCCAATATGATTTTTCATTTTGATTCAATACAGCAGTCCTTTCCATAAAGCCTACATTTCAGAACTTCTGATGGATTTGGAAGATCATAGAGAACTGTATTATATTTACTATATATTTCATTACTTTGTATAAGTGATTTTAAATAGTTATGTATCTTTTATAGAGCATAATTACATTATAAACATATGTAGTCAAAATCATAAGTCCTTATGAATTATTCAATAATAGAAATTGCATAATATTTTTGAACACCAAAAAAAGAATTTCCCTGTGGTTACTTAAATCAAAAATGAGGAAACGCATTTCCTTCAAACTTCCTGAATTATTTCATTTTAGGTTAAGAACCAGCATGATGAAGTTTATACCCAAAGGTACTCAGTGGAAAAGCTATAAGCCATGGAAAATGGGGCTTAAATTCAAAGTGCCATCTCAGAAAGCATAATAAAAATAGATTTTCAGTCTGCCCCAACCACAAACAGTAATGCCATAAAATATGAAATATTGGGAGTATGGTATTGCCATCTTTAATTTTTATAGTGGAGTTTTTCTCAGATCTTCCTCTACACTAGAAAATAACCTTATATCCTGTGAAAGTCATCCACTTCTTTTAGCAGACGTAGAAACGTGGATGAAGTCTCAAAATGTGTTAATGAACATATGTGGTGATTTTGAAGACTGGAATACATTGCTGCAAATTATATTACCAAAAAATTTAAATGAAAAATAATCAGATATCATCATTTCCACGTAGCTCTCATCTGCAGGCCATACTCCTGTATGTAGCCAAATCAAATTGTCTGCTAATCAATCCCTTATGAAAACCATCCCCCTTGTCTCACTGTCTCCTTAAAACCTATTTTTAAAACATGCATCATTATGCTGTATGATTTTTCCATTAACAAATATCAATAAACAGCCACATTGCAAACTCTTCAAAGCAGTATTGCAGAGTTTAAAAGGTTTCACTCTATGATAATCAAATGTCAAAAGTAAGAGCAACTCTAACACTATTTATTGCAACTAAGTTTCTAATACTGGAGAAGGGAATGGCAAACCACTTCAACATTCTTGCCTTGAGAAACCCATGAACAGTATGCACAGGCAAAGGATATGACCCTGAAAGATAAACTCCCCAGGTCAGTAGGAACCAAATATGCTACTGGAGAAGAGTGGAGAAATATCTCCAGAAAGAATGAAGAGAGGGAGCCAAAGCAAAAAACCACCCAGTTGTGGATGTGACTGGTGATGAAAGTAAAGTTAGATGCTGTAAAGAACAATATTGTATAGGAACATGGAATGTTTGATCCATGAATCAAGGTAAATTGGAAGTGGTCAAACAGGAGATGGCAAGAGCGAATATAAACATTTTAGGAATCAATAAACTGATTGGAATGGACCAGAACGGGCAAATTTAATTCAGATGATCATTATATCTACTACTGTGGGCAAGAATCCCTTAGAAGAAATGGAGTAGCCCTCATAGTCAACAAAAGGCTCCAAAATGCAGTCCTGGGTTGCAATCTCAAAAAAGACAGAATGATCTCTGCTACTTTCCAGGGAAAACCATTCAATATCAGAGTAATCCAAGTCTATGCCTCAACCACTAATGCCAAAGCAGCTGAAGTTGAATGGTTCTGTGAAGACCTACAAGACCTTCTAGAACTAGCACCAATAAAAGAAGTCTTTTTCATCATAGGGTCTGGAATGTAGGAAGTCAAGGAAGACTAGGAAAGCTACCTAGAGTAACAGGCAAATTTGGCCTTAGAGTACAAAATGAATCAGGGCAAAGGCTAACAGAGTTTTGCCAAGAGAACACACTAGTCATGGCAAACACCCTCTTCCAAAACCACAAGAGAAGACTCTACATATGGACATCACCAGAGGGTCAATACTGAAATCAGATTGATTATATTCTTTGCAGCAGAAGATAGAGAAGCTCTATATAGTTAGCAAAAACAAGACTGGGAGCTGACTGTGCCTCAGATCATGAACTCCTTATTGCCAAATTCAGACTTAAATTGAAGAAAGTAGGGAAAACCACTATACCCTTCAGATATGATCTAAATTAAATCCCTTATGATTATACAGTGGAAGTGACAAATAGAATCAAGGGATTTGATCTGATGGATAGAGTGCTTATAGAATTATAGACAGGTGTTTGTAACATTGCGTAGGAGGCAGTGACCAAAACAATCCCCAAGAAGAAGAAATGCAAAAAGGCAAAATGGTGGTCTGAGGAGGCCTTACAAATAGCTGAGAAAAGAAGAGAGGCAAAAGACAAAGGAGAAAAGGAAAGATATATCCATCTAAATGCAGAGTTCCAGAGAATAGCAAGGAGAGATAAGAAAATATTCTTAAGAGATCAGGGCAAAGAAATAGAGGAAAACAATAGAATGAGAAAGACTAGAGATCTCTTCCAAAAAATTAGAACTACCAAGGGAACATTTCATGCAAAGACAGGCACGATGAAGGACAGAAATGGTATGGACTTAACAGAAGCAGAAGATATTAGGAAGAGGTGGCAAGAATCCACAGAAGAGCAACATAAATAAATAAATAAATAAATAAAATGGACGTGGATCAATGGACTGATTCCAAAGTTGGAAGGGAGTATTCAAAGCTGATTATTGTCACCTTGCTTATTTAAATTATATGCAGAGTACATCATGCAAAATACCGGACTGGATGAAACATAAGCTAGGATCAAGATTGACAGGAGAAATATCAATAGCCTCAGATATCCAGATGACACCACCTTTATGGCAGAAAGTGAAGAGGAACTAAAAAGCCTCTTGGTGAAAGTAAAAGAGGAGAGTGAAAAATTTGTCTTAAAACTCAACATTCAAAAAATGAAGATCATGGTATCTAGTCCCATAACTTCATGGCAAACAGATGGGGAAAAAATGGAAACAGTGACAGACTTTGTTTTCTGGGGCTTCAAAATCACTGCAGATGGTGACTGAACCCATGAAATTAAAAGATACTTGCTCCTTGAAAGAAAAGCTATGACAAACCTAGACAGCATATTGAAAAGCAGAGACATTACTTTGCAGACAAAGGTCTGTCTAGTCAGAGCTATGGTTTTTCCATTAGTCATGTATGGTTGTGAGAGTTGGAACATAAAGAAAGGTGAGCACAAAAGAATTGATGTTTTTGAACTGTGGTGTTGAAGAAGACTCTTGAGAGTCCCTTGGACTGCAAGGAGACCAAATCTATCAATCCTAAAGAAAATCAGCTCTGAATATTCATTGCAAGGATTGATGTTGAAGCTGAAGTTCCAATATTTTGGCCACCTGATGCGAAGAACTGACTCATTGGAAAAGACCCTGATGCTGGGAAAGATTGAGGACAGGAGGAGAAGGTGATGACAGAGGATGAGATGGTTGGATGGCATCCATAACACAATGGACATGAGTTTGAACAAGCTCCGGGAGTTGGTGATGGACAGGGAGGCCTGGAGTGCTGTAGTTCATGGGTTCACAAAGAGTCAGACATGACTGAGTGACTGAACTGAACTGAAGTTTGTAATAAAAATTTTCTTAAGTTTCATTATACAAAATAGGCCAAGATAAAGGATGAGAGACTTTAAATCACTCAGACAACCAGTTTCAATATTTCCAACCTGAAAATGAGTTACTGTATGAGCTCTTATAAACACCTCAGGCATTTAAATCTAGCACAGTGGGTGGCTCAGTGGTAAAGAATTTGCCTGCCAATGCAGGAAATGCAGGAGACATGAACTTTATCCCTGTGTCAGGAAGATTCTTTTGAGGAGGAAATGGCAACCCTCTCCAGTATTCTTGCTTAGAAAATTCCATTGGCAGAGGAGCTTGGTGGAGAACAGTACCTGGGAGCATGAAGAGTTGAACACGACTGAGTATGCACACATACAGGGATTATAAATGCTATAAATGACAAATATGTGTCAATAGATAAAATTAACATAAAGTTGTACCCTAGTTTTGGATTGGAATCCAAGAGTTCAAACTGAAAAATTTGTTCTAAAGAATGAGTAAAAATTTGTCTGCCAATGCTTTATTGGCTGATTTGTTCCATGGGTGGGGAAGATCCCCTGGAGGAGGGCATGGCCACCTACTCTAGTATTCATGCCTGGACAATCCCATGGACAGAGAAGCCTGGTGGGCTATAGCCCATAGCGTTGCACACAGTCGATCGTGAACTAGCATGCATATACTGAGAAGGATTAGCCAACAGGAGTAAACAAGACATAGTGGCAAAGTTAAGAATTTTTATTTAAGTGAAGTGAAGTTGCTCAGTTGTGTCCGACTTTTTGCGACCCCATGGACAGTAGCACACCAGGCTCCTCCATCCATGGGATTCTCCAGGCAAGAATACTGGAGTGGGTTGCCATTTCCTTTTTATTTAACCCTGATAGCAGTTGGACTCAATTATAAGTGTTTAAAACCGAGAAAGTAACTAGACAATATATTTGTTTGGTGAAGATCACTTTATCTTTACCGTGGAACAAACAGGCTTGAATAGAATCAGAATTAATTTGAAAAAAAACTACTAATGTACTGATAGGAGGTGATTATAGGTTAAATGACCAAGGCAACAGTGGAAATGTAGATTTGGATGGCATGTAGGTGTTCAATCAATTAAGATTTAGTCACACTTCACTTTAGCCATAATTTAGATATAAATGTTGAAAAAACAATGCTTTTAAGAAGACAGATTTCAGAGGAAGGGCTGTCTAGAGATAAAATTTGGGAATGATTTGTATTTCATTTAAGTTGGAAGTTACACAGTGGTTTTGATAGCATAAGGAGAATGAGGGGAGTGGAAGGATAGGGCAGTAAAGGGGACAGTGGCAGAAGAGAAAGGGGGTGAGGAAGAGGAATTAGCTCTAAATCTCAGCTTCTATGTGTATTCCTTTCAGTAAAGGAAGTGCGTGAATGCTCAGTTGTGTTCAATTCTTCTGTGACAGCATGGACTGTAGCACACTATGCTCCTCTCTCCATGGGATTCTCCAGGCAAGAATACTGGAATGCGTCGCCATTACCTTCTCCAGAGGATCTTCCTGACCCAGGGATTGAAGCCCTGTCTCCTGCATTAGCAGGTGGATTCTTTAAAACTGAGCCACCAGGGAAACCCTTGAAGAAAATGAGACCCAGTTAAAGGCATATATTCTCAAACTGCAATATAAAACAAAACCCAACTATACTGTTTACAAATGACAGAGATAAGTATGTGACAGAGAGCATAGATAACCATAAAAGGAAAGATATGTTACACATGAGGAAAAAAGAAGAAAGATGTGTCAATATTGATGTAAGTTCAGTAATATAAAAGGGGAAAAATAGGTATGTTAAAAGAGATGGGGACATATAAATTTACAAATGGGATATAAAAACCATAACTATTTATTAGGAATAAAACAATATCAATATTTAGTAAGAGAATAGAACTTAAATGCTTTTACACATACATTATACATATATACATTATAGTGATAATTAACTAGATGGGTGGAATCCTATCAAAATGTATACGTGTCCAATATTATTTACCAGTATACTTAAAGCATCTTATGATTTTATTTGCTTACTATACATCATTAAAGCTGAAAAAGAAGTTAGAGAACCTTTATAATAGAAGTAAACATGTGAATGACTTCTATCTTCAAGTTTTGACAAATATATTACAATAATCTTGTGTCTAGTAATTTCTATACAAAAACATGAAATTTATTTCCAGATATTAATTTCTGAGAAAAATTTTCTATTGCTAGCAAAACTTTCCATATGTCGGCTCTCTGTTCACTATAATTTGATTTTCAACCTGGTAATAAATCAGCAAAAATAAAAGCACAACATAAGGAAAAAATACCAAATATATGAAACACACAAAAAAACATAAGTCAAATAATGAAGAAAAGAGATTAACAAATATTTGTTAGGGTATAATTAATAGCTATTTTTACATTTTGCTTCAACTAATAAGATATATTCATCATTACAAAGTGGAAACATAGAGCATGAGGTTCATAGATTAAGCAATGTGTTCAATTAAACTTAATTGATTTTTCATGAGTGTTGGTTACTATTCTTTCATTTTTGTCAACATTATAGAGATATATTCATTTTATTTTTTATTTTTATTTTTTTATAAATTTATTTATTTTAGTTGGGGGCTAATTACTTTACAATATTGTAATAGTTTTTGCCGTACATTGACATGAATCAGCCATGGGTTTACATGGTCCAGGTCCAGATATATTCATTTTAAAAATTTTTATTTCTATGATTATTTATGAATAGAATAAGTTTTCATGTGTTTCTTAAATAATTTCTTATTACATGAAGTATATGTTTTATATTTTGTTAATTTTAATCTTCATAATTAATCTGAAATAATGTCATTAAATTATTCATAATTTGTTTAGAATTATTTTCTGATTTTGGTATTTTGATAGCGTTTGTAATACAGAAGCTATGAAATGTGTTCATTTATAAATATTCGATTAAATGCAGATACATTTTAAAGGATTCTTCTATTAAGATAATATGTTCACCCTCATTTTCTAATATTTTCCTTTTGCTCTCTGAAGTTAATATTTCAACTTTGATGTGGATATATAACAACTCACTGAAAAGTCCAACATTTCTTTATTCGACACAATATGTTCCTTTTCTTTTACTCAAATTACTGGTCAATCTGCTAATTTTAAGGGAAGAAAATACCCGTTAAAATTGTAAGTTTAAAGAATATTTAAACTCATTAATTTTTGTCTATGCTATTTTGATATATTTATCTTACAGTAGGATTTAAGAAAATCTCTGCTTATTGAGATTATGAAGGAAGAAAATATTTTAAAATTTCATTGCAAAAATAAAAAAAATCGATAAGTTGTTTTTCATAATCAATTAATTGTAAACATCTGTAGTATATTCTCTATTTAGAAATTAAAATCATTACATTGATACTGATCTCTACTAGTTCCAATAATAGTTCTTTATTTTTGTTATGATTTTTCTTTAAAAATATTTGATTTTTATTAATCTATTGTATTTTGTTATTTTGTCTTTACATTTCAATTTTATGGAAAATATTGATAAAATAAAGTAAAATGCAATCTAAAATTTTACTTTCTTTCTAAAGTTTTCTCTTTTCTTTGTGTATTATTGATACATACCATTCTTTGTATATCATCCATTTAAAATTCCTTCCGGGTTTCGTAATGCTTCTGAGAAAAGGGCTTGGCTTAAATCATTTGTTTCCTTGTGTGATCTTGACTCTCCTCACCATATTTTCATTGGTTTGTTTTAGTTTCTGTTTTGTTCCATTTTTAACTGTGTTTTATGATCAAGTAATAGGGACATTGGACTGAAAGAGAATCTACTTTCATAGAGAAGGATATCATCATCAAGATAATTTAAAAAGAAATAAAATTAATTTTAGTAAATACATTTGATAAATTTACAAGTCATTGAAAACTTGTGGACAAGCAAATAACTTTAGAGAACCAAATCACAGACTGTTTGAATTTTTACCAACAATTATTGAGTCTAGTATACGTTTGGAATTTGTGAACGTGGAGCTGGTTGCCTAGTAATAAAACAGAGCTAGATATACCACACCTCCAATTTCCTCAGCTTTTGATCTGTTTCCTCTAAATAATGGTAAAGCTTTATGCAAAGTATGTAACAATCTATTTTCTAGGTGCTGCCTCCTAAGGACAATTCTGAGAAAGGGATTTAATTTGAATTTCACAGCAAATTCTATATAGAATTTAGATCAAAAAAAAAATCCTTATCCTGATTGTCTGCTTAAATTGATGTCATTTTATGGCAGTTTGGGACTTCTCTGGTGGCTCAGATGGTAAACTATCCTCATCCAATGCAGGAGATCCAAGTTTGATCCCTGAGTCAGGAAGATGCTCTGGAGAAGGGAAAGGCAACCCACTTCAGTATTCTTGCCTGGAGAATTCCATGGTCAGAGGAACCTTGTGGGCTTCAGTTCACGGTCACGAAGAGTCAGACACGACTGAGTGCCTACACAACAACACAACAATGGCTACTTAGGGCAGTTTGAGGTTCACAGCAAGATTTAGAAATATACAGATTTCCCATAAGCTCCCTACCCCTCCACACAGTGCAAAGTCTCCCTCACTATCAACACCTCACACTTAGAGTGGTAAATTTACCACAACTGACAAACTGACATTGACTTATCACTCAACATCTTTGTTTACATTACAGTTTATTTTGGCATTATAAATGCTATGGATTTTAACAAATATATAATGATACATAGTCATCATTGTGGTATCATACAGAATAGTTTTATTGTCCTAAAAAATGCTTTGTGCACAAACTATTCATTTTTTCTTCCCCCACAGTCCCTGACAAGCATTAAACTTTCACTGTCTCCATAGTTTTGCCTTTCTCAGAATGCCAAGTAGTTGAAATAATATATAAAGTATTCTTTCCAGACTGACTTCTCTGAGTTAGAATTATGCATTCAAGTTTTCCCCATGTCTTTTACTTTTTATTTATTTATTTTTAAGTTTATTGGGGTATAGTTGCTTCACAGTGTTTGCTAGTTTCTGCTGTATAATGAAGTGAATCAGCATGGATTTCCTTCCCATCTAGGTCACCACAGGGCGCAGAGTTCCTTGTGCTATACAGGAGGATTTCACTAGACCTATTTCATGCATTCTGGTGTGTATATGTCAATCTCAGTGTCTCAGTTCATCCCACCCTCCCTTCCCCTCCTTGGTGTCCATACATTTGTTTTCTACATCTGTGTCTCTATTTCTGCTTTGCAAGTAGGTTCAGCTATACCATTTCTCTAGATTCCACCTATATGTGTCAATATATGACATTTGTTTTTCTCTTTCTGACTTACTTCACTCTGTGTGATAGTCTCTAGGTCATTCTGAATCTCTACAAATGGCCCAATTTTGTTCCTTTTTAATTTCATGATAGTACATTTCTTTTTAGTGTCAAATAGTATTCCATACTCTAGATGTACCACAGTTAATTTATCCAGTCACCTACTGAAGACATATTTGGGTCCAACTTTTGGCAATTAAGGATAAAGCCACTATCATCATACAGGTTTTTGTATGGACACAAGTTTTCAACTCATTGGAGTAAATATTTATACCAAGAAGTGTGTTGGCCAGATTATATGGTAAGAGTGTGTTTAGTTTTGTAAGAAACTGCCAACTTGTCTTCCAAAGTGGCTATACCATCTTGCATTTCCACAGAAGCAAATGAGAGTTCCTGTTGCTATCCATCTCTCTTAATATTATTCTGGAATATCCGAGTTTGTTCAAGGCAATCACAAAAATTCTTTAAAAAATTATTGGAGTATGGTGGCTTTACAATGCTGTGGTAGTTTCTACTGTACTGTAAAGTGAATCAGCTATATATATATATATATATATATATATATATATATATATATCTCCCCTTTTTATAATTTTCTTCCCATTTACATCACCAGAGAACACTGAGTAGAGTTTCTTGTACTATACAGTATGCTCTCATTAGCTATTTTATACATAGTATCAATAGTGTATTAATATATATGTTAATTCCAGTCTTCCAATCATCCCACCCCTCCTTCCCACCTTGATATCCATATGTTCGTTCTCTACATCTGTGTTTCTATTACTGCTTTTTAAATAAAATAGTCTATACCATTTTTTTCAGATTCTATGTATATGAGATAATATACAATATTTGTTTTTCTTTTTCTGACTTACTTCACTCCATATGACAGTCTCTAGGTCCATCCATGTCTCTACAAATTCCATTCCTTTTATGGCTGAATAATATTCCACTATATATGTGTACCACATCTTCTTCATCCATTCCTCTGTTGATGGACATGTAGGTTGTTTCCATGTCCTGGCTGTTATATAATCAATGGTGCTGTGATGAACATTGAGGGTGCCTGTGTTTTTTTGAATTATGGTTTTCTCAGGGTATATGCCCAGTAGTGGGTCACATGGTAGGTCTATTTTCAGTTTTTTTAAGGAAACATCATACTGTAATCATAAGAGTTCTCATAAGAGAGAAACAAGAGGATCAGTAGTGAAGAAAAATGTCCTGATGGAGGCAGAGGTCATAATGATACAGACACAACCTGAGAAATGCAGGCAGCTGATAGAGCTGGGCAAGGCACAGAACAGATTCTCCTGCAGAGCTTCCAGAAAAAACATGGCTTTGCTGACATGGTTCTTGGTTTTATCCCTGGTAAACCTATTTCAGACTTCTGACTACTAGACTGTTAGACAGCCCATTTGCTTTGTCTTAAGACCCTTTGTTTGTGGTAATTTATTGCTACAGCAGTAGGAAAGCAATACTCTAGTGTATTTCACAGTCAGGTGAGATCTGTGATTGGTGTGAGTCCACTTCAGAGTGTGAAAGTTAAGTCGCTCAGTCATGTCCAACTCTTTGCGACCCCATGGACTGTAGCCTACCAGGCTCCTCCGTCCATGGGATTTTCCAGGCAAGAATGCTGGAGTGAGTTGTCATTTCCTTCTCCAGGAGATCTTCCTGATCCAGGGATTGAACCCGGGTCTCCCACATTGTAGGCAGATGCTTTACTATCTGAGCCAACAGGGAAGTTCACTTCAGTTCAGTCGCTCAGTCGTGTCCGACTCTTTGCGACCCCATAAGCTGCAGCACGCCAGGCCTCCCTCTCCAACACCAACTCCTGGAGCCCACCCAAACTCATGGCCATTGAATCAGCGATGCCATCCAACCATCTCATCCTTGGTCATCCCCTTCTCCTCCTGCCCTCAATCTTACCCAGCATCAGAGTCTTTTCCAATGAGTCAGCTCTTCGCATGAGGTAGTCAAAGTATGGAAGTTTCAGCTTAAAGATCAGGCCTTCTAATGAACATCCAGGACCGATCTCCTTTTTGATCAACTGGTTGGATCTCCTTGCAGTCCAAGGGACTCTCAAGAGTCTTCTCCAACACCACAGTTCGAAAGCATCAATTCTTCGGCGCTCAGCTTTCTTCACAGTCCAACTCTCACATCCATACATGACTACTGGAAAAACCATAGCCTTGACTAGACAGACCTTTGTTGGCAGAGTAATGTCTCTGCTTTTTAATATGCTGTCTAGGTTGGTCATAACTTTCCTTCCAAGGAGTGCTGCTGCTGCTAAGTCGCTTCAGTCGTGTCCGACTCTGTGCGACCCCATAGACAGTAGCCCACCAGGCTCCCCCGTCCCTGGGATTCTCCAGGCAAGAATACTGGAGTGGGTTGCCATTTCCTTCTCCAGTGTATAAAAGGGAAAAGTGAAAGTGAAGTCGCTCAGTCGTGTCCAACTCTTAGCGACCCCATGGACTGCAGCCTACCAGGCTCCTCCGTCCATGGGATTCTCCAGGCAAGAGTACTGGAGTGGGGTGCCATTGCCTTCTCCTCCAAGGAGTAAGCGTCTTTTAATTTCATTGCTGCAATCACCATCTACAGTGATTTTGGAGCCCAAGAAAACAAAGTCTCTCACTGTTTCCACTGTTTCTCCATCTATTTGCCATGAAGTGATGGGACCAGATGCCATGATCTTAGTTTTCTGAATGTTGAGCTTTAAGCCAACTTTTTCACTCTCCTCTTTCACCTTCGTCAAGAGGCTCTTTAGTTCTTCTTCACTTTCTGCCATAAGGGTGGTGTCATATGCATATCTGAGGTTATTGATATTTCTCCCGGCAATGCTGATTCCAGCTTGTGCTTCCTCCAGCCCAGCGTTTCTCATGATGTACTCTGCATATAAGTTAAATAAGCAGGGTGACAATATACAGACTTGACCTACTCCTTTTCCTATTTGGAACCAGTCTGTTGTTCCATGTCCAGTTCTAACTGTTGCTTAGAACTACCTAAGCAACTGCCTAAGTTACTTAGGTAACTAAGTTGCTTAGTTATCTGTTGCTAACAGGGAAGTAGTCCTCTGTTTATCAGTCACTGCATATCCACAAAATGCCATAGAGATTACTCACCAAAAAGAATTATTTGGTATCTTATGAAGTCTCTACATTATTTAACTTTTAATTTATTTAATATACAAAATCAAGTATATTCTGTACACGAATGCCCGTGTGTTTGTGTGTTTATCTTCATTTTGAAAAATAACCCGTGTCTCACTATGGTGGTGACATGATTCAAGTAATTTTATCACCATTTCTTATTTCCAGTGTGACTTTCTCTATTTTCACAGTTACTGATTGCTTTCTTTTTATGTTAACTTACATTTCTTATGTTACTATTTTGCAAGAAAATACCGTTTTCTGTTCTCAACCTCGGAGAAGGCAATGGCACCCCACTCCAGTACTCTTGCCTGGAAAATCCCATGGATGGAGGAGCCTCATAGGCTGCAGTCCATGGGGTCGTTCTCCTAATATATGATGGTCAAAGATTTAAAAGTAAGAAAATACAAAAATTTCCATATTTCTAAAATAGGTTAAGTTAACTACATATATGGAGTTGTGTATAAAGAGTAAATTAATTTCTCTATTGATTACATTTTCACATCAAAATTGGTCTAAAGCTCTCTTTTGGAGACAGACTTTACAATTTGGCATGTTTTGACATGTGGCTCTTCAAATTATTTTTATATTCAAACCCTCCATAACGTGTGATTTGTTACTTATAAAATTATACTTATTTAAGTGAAAATAGTTGCTGGACATTTTAAATCTAAATAAATGGTTTTCAATGCTATTATATAATAGAGAGTTGGTAAGAAAACTTGCAGTCTATATAATTTGGAATTTATCCTGTAGTGAACTTTATTGGGGCACAAAGTAGCAACCTTAGGTGTATATACAAATTGTAGCTCCCGGTTGCATTTAGACACTAATTACACAGTCTTACCACACTTACTTTATTTAAATCAGCTGAAATTGTTTCAAAACTTAAAATTTGTGAAATATTTGCATTTTTTAGAGAGATGTGCATCCTTCTCAGGCCTTGAGAAAAAAGAGTAAATCCTATTTTTGCTTTACTCCATGTCTAGATGTCTGAGGCAATTTTGCTTCAATGCCACTTTGAAAGTAAGAGGTCTTTTCATTCCCCTCCATCAGCTGAAAGCAATGAACCATCACAATTCTTTGCCCATTCTATTAATAGATTTGCAACCGAAGCAAAAGAACTTCAAGGCCATTTTTAGGTTGTGGAGAATTTTACAACAGTATCAACAGCAAAAGCCCATAGAAAATAGCACACAGAGCAAAACATACTTTTTGATGTGATAGAAAATTCACTGTGCTTACCAAACTCTTTATACTGATATAGCATTTTTTCACAAGCTAAAAACACAATGCATAAATTCTCTTTTACTGATATTTTTAAATTAAGAAAATCTTTAAAATGTGAATATTAAGAGAACAAATGAACCCTTTAATAATTCAAGAACACGCAATTTGAAATGAATATAAATTTCCTTTGGATTTGTATCCCATAGATGTATTGATACCATAATTTATTACTGTCAAAATATAAACTTAGTGGTAGAGCATAATGATTGTAAACTATACCGTTTAGTTTGTTTTAGTATAATTTCTCAAATATACATTAAAACAAATCAAGCAGTCTTTGTGAAGCTTTAGCTGAATATAAATATGGACAATATCTAAATATTCCATCTGAGTTGGCTTTGCAAAGATTCCAGAAGTCAACCACACACTATACATGACTGAAGAAGGAATGTGCTTGTGCTTAGTTGCTCAATCATGTCTGACTCTTTGTGACCCCATGAACTGGAACCCACCAGTCTCCTCTGTCCATGGTGATTCTCCAGACAAGAATACTGGAGTGGGTTGCCATGCTCTTCTCCAGGGGATCTTCCCAACCCAGGGATTAAACCCAGGTCTCCTGCATTGCAGGCAGATTCTTTACCATCTGAGCCATCAGGGAAGCAAATAGTGAAGAAATAGTGATCAAATGAAAAATTATGTTGCTCCATATGAACTAAAGTATTTACAAGTTGATTTTTCTCTCCTACTATTGAGAAAAGTAGAGAAAGCTCTACTTTCTCACTAGCCAAACTTTAGATTTCTTTGGGATGGGATTAAATCTGATCCACAGTTATAAGTGTTCTCTCTAAAGGACTAAATCTAAATCTAAGGGCTATCAGTCCAGGCTATACAACAGAGTATTTTGAAAGATTTTTTTTATAATATTCAGGTTTGGAGATGGAGTAGATCTATAAGATCATTCCTAGCTTCAATATATTTTGTTCAGGTGTGATTCTAATATAAAGGTGTAATTGAAAACCATTGAACTAAACTAACCATATCAATCTTTTCATGGTGAATGGTTCTATATGCACCCTCCTAAATCAATCAGTGGGATGAGATGTACTGTTCAGTATGCAAATGTTGATACAAGAGTAAAGATCAGTGTGGATATCAGAACATTATCTGATAAGTCTGGGGACACAAATGGTCTTCCTCTTGAAAGTTTGGTATATAAATATGGTACATGAAATTGCTTCAGTAACTCAGAAGCCTAAGCTAGCACAATGAGTGATGAAAGCCCAAGAGAATCATAGAAATGTTGGTTTAGTCTTGATTATGTATCACTTGCATATCCAACCTTAATCATTTGCATTTAAGCCAATAACCAAAAATTGTTGTCATTTTTTGTTGAATTTGAGCTAAATATTCTCTTGCATAAAATTTACATTCCCTGACTGATATAAAAATAAAAGCTTTTAAAGTCTTGCCTTACCATTTAATATTGCTTAAAATTATCTTTTGGTCTTAAGCACTATGCTCACTCTTGGTTTTAAACTTTATCATATTGCTTTAAAAAGGACTGCTATATTTAATCTAGTCAGAAAAGAAAACTTTGGGAATATAGTAAGAAAAAAAAATAACACTTTGTTATAGTCTGACAATATCTAACCAGGAACACAGAAAAATCTACATGTTTTTCAAAATACATGTTCTTATTTTTGGATACAGTATACTAAAATTTCACTGAGAATAGAAATTAGAGCTTTTATTTGTTAAAATTATAATTTATTTCCTGTGATAAATGTGTTTTACTGAAGATCGTTTACCATGAAATGAAAGTACAAAATGTCTAAGATAAAATGAGACAATCACCATGCATTATGAATTGCAGTATATGGCAAAATCACCAGCTTCAAACATTCATATGAACAAAATAGAAATAATTTAGAAACTAAACATTTTTTCAAGTATAAAACAGCAAAATAAAATTAAGAAAAGCATAACAAAATTACTTTTAAAAGGGAAACAAAAATTAAAGATTCAAATGTAAGAAACAGTATTAAAATAAATATCCTACTAAATGAAAATTTTAAATGCTTGATTAATCACAAAAACATGAAAATAATTTTTAACTCTTTGGGCAGAAATGGTGCTCCAGAAAAGTACCAAAGTAATGATTTAGCAATTTCTTAGAGTATGGATAACATTTTGTTAATATTTTTATTTTAATATGTGTGTCATATCTACAAAAACAAAATGAAATAAAATATTGTGAAATAAAATGTCAACAGTTTGTTTATACTTGTCATTTCAATTTATCTAAAATAAAACACATATGTTGACTTGAATGTACCCTGTACCACTTTACTTTTTTTCAAGTTAAACACACATGCACAATATTATAGAAGAAAATGAAGATATTTAGTGGTACAGACCAATACACTAAGGAAAAAAACTAATTAATAGAATTAAACATTTTATAGGAATTAACTGTCATTCAATCTATGACTTCCAGGGAATAAAGTATTAAAACCACAATAAAGAAATTTTTGTGTCATTAGCTATGGACATTTTAAGCCCCAGGAAAATAAACTGATATGGGTTGTAAGCATTATAATATTAATAGAAGGTAACACATCCATGGGATAACTTCTAAGATACAACACTGATAAAGAGTAGCCATAAATCCTATGAACCATGGCTATTCCAATCAAGAGTAATAACCAGGGTCTAAGATGTCATGAGGTTGTAAAGGAGCTCAGCAGCCTTATGAACCATATCCCTTTGTTTTATGGAGAACATGTATCAATACTTGCTTTATGGGATTTATGAGCATATAAATGGAAAGACATTAAACTAATACAGAATAATTGCAACAACAGTGACATCTTTAATATTAAGTTATCCAGAAATCTCCTCTACTCTACTTTATCATTGCAAAATACAGTAATAGATAATAACACATGATACACTATGGATAATAATACATATACTTCTTAACTCTTAAGAATATTAGCTAAACACATTTCTTTATGCCTGCTATACATATATCATGTTAGTTTATTTCCTCAAAACCTTTGAGTGGAAATATATATTGTAAAATCAGCATTAATAGTTTTAACTTTAATTTTTCATACCTGTTATATTATATCACAGAAGTATCAGTTATTTAAAAAATTTATACATAACCTTTAAATTTTGGAATAAACAAACATTTATAGTCACTATATTATTGAATATATTGATGCTTTTATATAATCTGACTGATTTAATTATTATCATTTGATTTATATTAATACTATTGAGAAATTAATCTGGTATGAGGAAATAAATCCTTTTTTCCCATATGTAAAATGATCTAGTTGAAAAAAAAATTGATTTTATTTTATAAATAAAGTAGTTTTGTCAATAGATTAAAAATTAACTAAATAGTGAATTTCAGTCAGTATATGAGGGAAACTATAATATGATACATACATGAATTTTACCTGATATCTTACCAGTGCTCAAGATTTAAATATTTATATTATTAATCACAAGTGTAAAACCTTCTTTTGGTCATAAACTATTTTGAAAAATGTTTATACTTTGCCTATTGAAGGCAACAATTGTATAAAACATTGCAAAATCAGTTACCCCATTAAAATATATTTTGCTTCTATGAATGAATCACATATTTAACTATTAATTTTTTTTAAGTTTTAAAAAATTAACAGATTCTTTAAAATGTCAGTCCTTGATAAAGCTCATTTTGTGGTTGTTGTTCAGCCATTAAGTTGTGTCTGACTCTTTTTGACCCCATGGACTGGAGAATACAAGGCTCCCCTGTCCTTCACTATCTCTTGGAGAGTGCTCATATTCATAACCATTTAAATGGTAATGCTATCTAACCATTTCATCCTCTGCTGCCCCCTTTTCCTTTTGCCTTCAATCTTTCCCAGAATCAGGGATTTTTCCAATGAGTTCGCTCTTTGCATCAGGTGGACAAAGTATTGGATCTTCAGTTTCAGCAACAGTCCTTCCAGTGAACATTCAGGGTTGATTTCATTTAGAACTGACTGGCTTGATCTCCTTGTAGTTCAAGAGACTCTCATGAGTCTTCTCCAGCACCACAATTCAATAGCATAAATTCTTCAGCAATAAGCCTTCTTTATGGTCTGACTCTCACATCTGTATGTGACTACTGGAAAAATCATAGCTTTGGCTTTATGGACATCTTTTTTTTTTTTGGTTGGGGGGTGTTCTGAAAGGTCTTGTAGGTCTTCATAGAACCATTCAACTTCAGCTTCTTCGGTGTTACTGGTAGGGGCATAGACTTGGATTACTGTGATATTGAATGGTTTGCCTTGGAAACGAACAGAGATCATTCTATCGTTTTTGAGATTGCATCCAAGTACTGACTTTCGGACTCTTTTGTTGACCATGATGGCTACTCCATTTCTTCTAAGGGATTCTTGCCCACAGTAGTAGATATAATGGTCATCTGAGTTAAATTCATCCATTCCAGTCCATCTTAGTTTGCTGATTCCTAGAATGTCGACATTCACTTTTGCCATCTCCTGTTTGACTACTTCCAATTTGCCTTGATTCATGGACATAACATTCCAGGTTCCTATGCAATATTGCTCTTTACAGCATCGGACTTTGCTTCTTTCATGTCACATCCACAGCTGGGTATCGTTTTTGCTTTGGCTCCATCCCATCATTCTTTCTGGAGTTATTTCTCCACTGATCTCCAGTAGCATGGGGAAACAGTGGAAACAGTGCCAGACTTTATTTTTTGGGCTCCAAAATCACTGCTGATGGTGATTGCAGCCATGAAATTAAAAGACGCTTACTCCTTGGAAGGAAGGTTATGGCCAACCTAGATAGCATATTTAAAAGCAGAGACATTACTTTGCCAACAAAAGTACGTCTAGTCAAGGCTATGGTTTTTCCAGTGGTCATGTATGGATGTGAGAGTTGGACAGTGAAGAAAGCTGAGCACCGCAGAATTGATGCTTTTGAACTGTGGTGTTGGAGAAGACTCTTGAGAGTCCCTTGGACTGCAAGGAGATCCAATCAATCCATCCTAAAGAAGATCAATCCTGGGTGTTCATTGAAAGGACTGATGTTGAAGCTGAAACTCCAATACTTTGGCCACCTCATCGGAAGAATTGACTCATTGGAAAAGACCCTAATGCTGGGTAGGATTGGGGCAGGAGGAGAAGGGGACAACAGAGGATGAGATGGTTGGATGGCATCACTGACTCGATGGACATGGGTTTGGGTAGACTCTGGGAGTTGGTGATGGACAGAGAGGCCTGGCGTGCTGCAATTCATGGGGTCGCAAAGAGTCGGACACGACTGAGTGACTGAACTGAACTGAACTGAACTGGCTTTATGGACCTTTTTCAGCAAATTTCATTATACTTGACATCTAAAGAATGCACAACAACTAGGTTAATATAGCACAGGAAGTGCATCTAGATAGACCAGCAGGTTTGGCGGCCCTGAGGTGGATGTTGGTAAATTCAAACAGCGGAAATAAAAGCTAAATCCTAGGGAAACTGTGGGAGAGATTGAAGCTGAAAAGGGAGCTGCGACCATTCTGAGCCATGTTAAAAGGTTGGTATTATAAACATGGTCTCCTATAATGTTCTTTAACGGTTACTCATTCATTCATGGAAAAATTGCACAGTATATAAAATTTGATTTGTGTTGAAAAATTATTTATGTAATTCCATACAGCAAAAGAACAAAAGAACATCTTAAAATGAATGACATATCAATAATATGAGGTTGAACAGAACTCGTGACAACATACAGTAAATCATATTTACAGAAAAACATGAAAAATCAAGCATGTGAAATGAGATACTTAAGTCAAAAATAAAGTATGAAAAACAAAATAAATTCAAGTAAGTAAAAAATAACATGTAAAATGAAAGGAGAAGCAAACAACTGTTATCAATTAAAACCTGTTACATTGAAAAAGATGAGTAATAGAGAAATGCTACTAAGGAATGTCATCAAGGAAAGGGAAAAAGAATGTGCAACTTTGAATAAAAAATAAGAGGTGCATGGGTACAGTTGGATTATTTTTTTCATTGAAATATGGCAACTTCTACTTCTGCTTCATTAATTATGCTAAAGTCTTTGACTGTGTGGATCACAACAAATTGTGGAAAATTCTTAAAGAGATGGGAATACCAGACCACCCTACATGCCTCCTGAGAAATCTGTAGCAAGTCAAGAAGCAAAAGTTAGAACTAGACATGGAACAATGACTGGTTCCAAATTGGGAAAAGAATATGTAAAGGCTGTATATTATCACCCTGCTTATTTAACTTATATGCAGAGTACATCATGTGACCTATGATGCATGGACCTAACAGAAGCAGATGATATTAAGAAAAGGTGGCAAGAATACACAGAAGAACTATAAAAGAAAAGATTTTCATGTCCCAGGTATCTATGATGGTGTGATCCTTCAACTAGAGCCAGACATCCTAGAATGCAAAGTCAAGTGGGCCTTAGGAAGCATCACTATGAACAAAACAAATGGAGGTGATGGAATTCCAGTTAAGCTACTTCAAATCCTAAAAGATGATGCAGTGAAAGTGCTACACTCAATATGCCAGCAAATTTGGAAAATGCAGTAGTGGCCACAGGCCTGTAAAAGGTCAGTTTTCATTCCAATCTCAAAGAAAGGCAATGCCAAAGATGTTCAAACTACTGCACAATTGCACTCATCTCACATGCTAGCAAAGTAATGCTCAAAATTCTCCAAGCCAGGGTTCAGCAGTACGTGAACCATTAACTTCCAGATGTTCAAGCTGGATTTAGAAAAGGTAGAGGAAACAGATATCAAATTACCAACATCCGTTGGATCATCGAAAAAGCAAGAGCGTTCCAGAAAAACATCTATTTCTGCTTTATTGACTACGCCAAAACTTTTGACTGTGTGGATCACAACAAACTGTGGAAAATTCTTAAAAACATGGGAATACCAGACCACCTTAACTGCCTCCTAAGAAATCTGTATGCAGGTCAAGAAGCAAGAGTTAGAACTGGACATGGAACAACAGACTGGTTCCAAATCAGGAAAGGACTACATCAAAGCTGTATATTATCACCCTGCTTATTTAACTTATATGCAGAGTACATCATGCCAAATGCCGGGCTGGAAGAAGCACAGGCTGGAATCAAGATTGCTGGGAGAAATATCAGTAACCTCAGACACGCAGATGATACCACCATTTTGACAGAAAGTGAAGAGGAACTGAAGAGCCTCTTGATGAAGGTGAAAGAGGAGAGTGAAAAAGCTGGCTTAAAACTCAACATTCAAAAAATGAAGATCATGGCATATGGTCCCATCACTTCATGGCAAATAGATGGGTTAACAATGGAAACAGAGACTTTATTTTCTTGGGCTCCAAAGTCACTGCAGATGGAATTGCTGTCACTGCAGCCATGAAATTAAAAGACACTTGCTCCTTGGTAGAAAAGCTATGACGAACCTAGACAGCATATTAAAAAGCAGAGACATTGTGTTACTGACAAAAGTCCATCTAGTCAAAGCTATGGTTTTTCCAGTAGTCATATATGGATGTGAAATTTGAACCATAAAGAAAGCTGAGAGCAGAAGAATTGATGCTTTTGAACTGTGGTGTTGGAGAAGACTCTTCAGAGTCCCTTGGACTGCAAGGAGATCCAACCAGTCCATCCTAAAGGGGATCAGTCCTGGGTGTTCATTGGAAGGACTGATGTTGAAGCTGAAACTCCAATACTTTGGCCACTTCATGCGAAGAGTTGACTCATTGGAAAAGACCGTGATGCTGGGAAGGATTGGGGGCAGGAGGAGAATGAGCAACAGAGGATGAGATGGCTGGATGGCATCACCCACTCGATGGACGTGAGTTTGGGCAAACTCCGGGAGTTGGTGATGGATAGGGAGGCCTGGTGTGCTGCGATTCATGGGGTCACAAAGAGTTAGACACGACTAAGAGACTGAACTGAGTGACTGAACTGAACTGAACTGAACATCTTCATACTAATAAATTTAAAAACAATATTATACATGCATACTGTATAAAAATATGTGAATGGCCCAGTAAAAAAGCAATTATATTTTTCTTTTTCCTAATGTGTTAAAATTTGAAAGGCGTTACAAATATCTTACACATCTATTAAATACAAGGCAAATATCTGAAATAAAATGCAATGCTTTATACTTCGCTATTTATTCAAATCATAGTTTAAGGAAAGTTTTAAGCTTTTTGTTTACAACTTGGAATTGCCAGCATTCTGGTAGATTGTTCTTAAAAGTGAATAATTTAAGTAAAGGTAATTTTAATAGATGTATAAGAAAATGTGGTTATAGAAATTACTTATTTGAGTATTAATTTATTGTTTGAACAATTATTCATGATTATATAGCAAACATTTGCTTTGATGTGGGAAAATGTGAGCATTACCCTTTCTCTAAAAAAAAAAAGAAAAAGAATTAAAAGAATTAAGCTATCAGCGTTTAAAATCATCAAATAAAATGGGAAACAGTGATCTTTAACTCATCCCTATAGGCCTGGAGGACATAAAATTTAACATAGTCCTTATGAAAGATAAAATCTTGGTTTAGAGTACCTTGCCATTTAGATTATCTAAATGTATACAATTATCACTAGTCATAGTGGTATAATCAGTGAGGCACCAATGGTATAGTATACCCTACATTGCAAAATCAGAAAAATTTAATTAATATTTGTATTCATTTGCTAGAATTGCCATACCAAAGCACTACAGTGGCCTAAAAATCTCACACTTCTAGAGGCTAGGATCTCAGATCAACATATTAGCAGAGTTGGTTTCTACTGAGATTTCTCTCCTTAGCTTATAAATAGTCCTTTTCTTGCTATATCTTCTTGTAGTCTTTCTTCTATATGTGGCTGGGTCCAAATTTTCTCTTTTTATAAGGGCTCACCTGAAAGATACCATTTTAACTTGGTTATCCCTTTTCAAGTGTCCATTTCTAAATGTAGTCACATTCTGAGGTACAGAGGGTTAGGACTTCAGCATAGGTAGTTTGGTGAGATACAACTCATACAGTGATAATATTTTAACATGAAGTAATTGTTATCAAAATTGTGCATGGGAAAAATCAACTTAGTAAAACTGCACAGAATTATACTGAATGCATCAAATTCATTTTGAGTGATAACAGAAGGGATTTAGTGATTATGTTAACATTTTAATATTATGGCAAGTATGTATTTTATGTATAATTAAAATTATAACAAATTATAAATATAGCTTCTGAAAGTATTAAAACACACTAAATAAATTTTAAAAAATTATGATAGAAATAAAAGAAGAAATAAACTCCAAACTCTAGTAAATACTAATAGCATCAAATATAGGTTGTTCAAGAGCAAATTATTAAGAATTAAAATTGGTGGGACTTCCCTGGTAGCCCACTGGCTAAGACTCTGCACTCCCAATGCAGAAGGCTGAGGTTCAATCCCTGGTCAGGGAACTAGATCCCACATGCTGTAACTGTTTGCATGCTGCAATGAAAAGTTCATGCCACAAATAAAGATCCTACATGCTGTAATGAAGGTTGAAGATCCCATGTGCCACAACTAAGACCTGGAACATCCAAATGAATGAATGAATAAATAAATATTTTTGAAAGAATTAAAATTGGTAACACTATTAAATATAAACAGAAATATCAAATTACCTATGACTATGAATAATGTCAAGATGAATTTACTTTATAAACAAGTAGGTGCCAGGAAAGTCCATTTTTAATTCAAATTAAATTCGTTTTACTGTTCTTCTCTATTGAAAATAGGAATAAGTCAATATCCTTGGTGTGATAGACTTATTAAAGGCCCCAAAGACATCAATGACCCAACCTTGGTACCTGTGAATATATTAATTTACACTGCATGAGTTTTTGCAGATGTGAATAGATTAAGGATTTTGAGATAGGGAGCTTATTTTGGATTTGATGAATGGACCCCAAATAATCCAGAGTCTTTCTAAGAGGGAGACCCAGGGTCAAGATGATTAAGAAACAAAGAGAAAAGGTGATGTGATGACAGAAGAATAGATAGAATTGAAGATGCTACACTACCACTGGCTTTCAGTATGTAGAAAGGAGTCACAAACAGTGAAACCAGGGCAACCACTGAAAGTCGAAGGCTTCCCTGGTGACTCAGATGGTAAACAATCTGCCTGTAAAGTGGGAGACCTGGTTTTGATCCCTGGGTTTGAAGATTCCATGGAAAAGGGAATGACAACCCACTCCAGTATTCTTGTCTGGAGAATTCCATGGACAGAGGAAGCTGGTGGGTTACAGTCCTACAGTCTATGGGGTCACAAACAGTTAGACATGACTGAACGACTAACACTTTTCTGGAAGTTGGTAAGGTTAAAGAGATGGGTTGTTGCCCAAACCCGCCAGAATGAACTAACTCTTCTAGCAGCTTTGTTTTGAACGGTGAGACTGATTTTCTACTTCTGAATTCCAGCACTATAATTTAGTAAATTTGTGCTGTTTTAAGATGCTAGGTTTATGGCAATTTGTTACAGCTCCAAGAGTAAATTATTGCACCTGGGAAATGGAACAAACTTTCTCAAGGCCATGTGGAAATGTGGGAGCCCGACTCTGAGCTTAGAGACAACAGGGAAAGTCTCTTTTCTTGTCAGTCATGGAATGATCTGAGTCCCTTTCTCAAAATATGAAAACCAAAGGTTCTCTCTCCCATCATTCTTTGATTGAACAGAAAAATCCTCGAAATTGTTGTATTTCAATACTTAGAATCGAACTACCCTAGATAAACTGCAGGCCATTCTTCCCGAGGTTATGCTTCTGACCTTGAGTATGGCTACAAAACCTGGCTCTGTGTTCAGCTCTGGATCATGACAAACACTCAGTCTCTGGGTATTTTGTGTATTACCTTTTCCCCTTCATTATCAATACATTTCTCCAATCTGTCTCCTCTAATATACAGTCTACTCATGAATTAGTGAATAGGAACAATCCCAACACAGTCTCTTATTGGCTTGGGCAAGAACATTAAAGCAAAAATAATAATAATTTGGGTTAGCCTATAGGAACAACTAAGACATGCTCTTAATCCCAGAGATTCTGTTTGTTGTTGTTGCTGTTGTTGTTTGTTTGTTTGTTTTTCACCATCCTTATAGCACTAGGGAAGCTTTCTTCCTTTCTCTTCTGGCAAGATACACACAGTAATTTTACAATATGGTTGAAGTTTATGTGAATCAGTAATTATGAGCCTGAGAATTGATGAGTCTTAGCTCATTTATTATCAAGCAAAGGCATGTTTTATTTTCTTTGTATCCAAAATCACTGCAGACAGTGACTGCAGTCTTGAAATGAAAAGACACTTGCCCCTTGGAAGGAAAGCAATGACAAACCTAGACAGCCTATTAAAAAGCAGAGACATCACTTTGCTTACAAAGGTCCATCTAGTCAAAGCTATGGTTTTTCTAGTAGTCATGTACGGATGTGAGAGCTCGACCATAAAGAAAGATGATGATTGATGCTTTTGAACTGTGGTGTTGGAGAAGACTCTTGGGAGTCCCTTGGACTGCAAGGAGACCAAACTAATCAATCATAAAAGAAATCAATCCTGAATATACATTGGAATGGTTGATGCTGAAGCTGAAGCTCGAATACTTTGGCCACCTAATGAGAAGAACTGATTCATTTCAAAAGACCCCTGAAGCTGGGAAAGACTGAGGGCAGGAGGAGAAGGGGAGGACAGAGGATGAGACGGTTGGATGGTATCACTGCATCAATGGGCATGAGTTTGAGCAAACTCCAGAAGATAGTGAAGGATAGGAAAGCTTGGCGTGCTTCAGTCCATGGGGTTTCAAAGTTGGACATGACTGAGCTACTTAACAACTCAAAAGAAAGATAGCTTTGACTTAATAGGCTTTGTCTATTTAATTCCTAAGTGATTTAAGTAAAATATAAATTAACATGTTTCAAGACTTCAGTCTAACTTAGAGCATTCCATGGAAACAAATCTGTAGGAAGAATATAACAGCTAGATATCTTCTCATCCTGAATTCTTCACTCTTCATATTTGCATGTTAAAGAGTCATGACCTGAACAATATCTGACACCCATAGCATCAGGAAAGTTTTAAGTAAAATAAATTGTCTTAGGTTTCAAACTGCTGAAGCTCCCTACTCTTGTGATCTTATATAGTTATTGCCACAGGATCCTAAATAACATAATACATACCTTGAGTGGATTAGGGTGGACAGTGAATCAGTGAAGATTAATATTAAAAGTATCCAAGATTTGTAGTTTTGAGATTTTTCAAGTTTAAATCATGTAACCAAGCACAATATAGGCATGACATTTCAATAATATTTAAGAAATTAAATTTATTGTATTTCAGTTGTTGCTTCATTGATAAAACATTTCAGTATATTCTTTAAATAATAATTTGAAAATTTCTAATAAATCAATCTCAAATACATCATTTGTGAAATTTTATATTTATATTTTTTCATCAAAGTGGCATTTTTAATAAGATGGATATTGGACTGAACAACTAATTTCATTGTTAATCTTTCACTTTGGCATCCCATTCTATTTATTTCAATTATGTTACTTCGTGGATATTATTAATTCTTCATATGATATATTAGCTTATGCATTTTTAACAAGACAAATTGTGCTGTAAAGAGAACATTAATATAATGAAATTTCTTTAAGCTAAGAGCAGAAATTTTGACAAAAATATATATTTTTCAAGAAAATTAAAAATATTTTAATTGGTCATCTTAACACAATATGTTTACTAGTTTTTAAGATAGTAAAACATAACTTAAAGATTGCCCAGTGTAATTAAATAAAACAGTACAATATTTACAGAATGCAGTTATCTTTCATGGTGATATGATATTTAGCAACAATTGAGAAAAATAAGAAGCAAACTATTTATAAAGTTATAAGCACTTAAATGAGACAGTATGAAAAATAAAATAATTGCATTTGCCCATATGAATGTCTCTTGTGACTTGTAGAAATTTTCTTTTCACTCAATGGTTTTACTTTTTTGAGCATGGAAAATATGATTACAAGATGAATCAATTCTAATGAAATGAAAATATTTCCAGTAAAGTAGCTTGATCATTTCAAATATGATATATATTTATTTGTCTACTTAATGAAGTCATCCATTTCTGCCATCTTTGCTATTATTCAACATTGTCTTATTAAGAGAAGTGGATTAAGAGAATAAAAACAAATATGAGATCATGCATACCAATAGACAGAATATATAAGCATTATTTTTATATAAGCCATTATTACTTATGCAAGAAAAAACACAAGAAATTGTGACAAATTCACTAAAATTACAAATCAAGGGTTCTATTACATACCTATTAAATAGATGTAATATCCATACATCTATTACATATCCATTAAAACTGAAAAGCTTGCAATTATGGTAAATGGAGAAAATGATCAGTTCTTCACATCTCTATGTGTCTTTTACAATGTGACTTCACAGCTCCTTCTATGTGTAGCTTGGGTGTATTCACTTGACTCTTCAGTGATGACTTTGTCAGATAAACAGGTTTGACCAGTGACTTGAGAGCAAATGTGATACATATAGAGACTTTAAAAGCATTTGCACATTTGAGTAGTTCTCTCTTTCTGTTCAAGGTTTCTCATGTGACTCTTGGTAAAGAATCCACCTGCCAGTGCAGGAGAATTGGATTTGATCTCTGGGTCAGGAAGATCCTCTAGAGAAGGAAACAGCAACACACTCCAGTATTCTTGGCTGGATAATCCCATGGACAGAGGAGCCTGGTAGGCTACAGCCCATGGGGTTGCAAAAGTCAGACACAACTGAGTGACTAAACTACTCTTTCTGTTCTTGAACTGACCTGGACACCTGGAGGGGTACATAGCCAAACTAGCTCCATTGCCCCAACACATATCAAACCAACAAACAGAAATATAAGTAAGGTCATCCTAAAAAATTCAGCCCCATCAACTGAACTTTGAAGCCAGACAAGTTGAACTATACCACCATTTTTTTGTCTTTGGTGTTCTGGTTTTTGGCCATTTTAAATAGGGTGGTAGTGATAGCTTCCCATGTGACAATAGTGGTAAAGAACCCACCTGCCAACACAGCAGACATAAGAGATGTAGGTTGGATCCTGGAGCTGGAAGATTCCCTGGAGAAGGAAATGGCAATCCAGTCCAGTATTCTTGTCTGGAGAAGCCCGTGGACTGAGGAGCATGGCAGGCTACAGTCCATATCACAGTTAGATACAACTGAAGCGACTTAGCACACACAGTAATATGTCATTAATTTGCATTCCCTTAATCATATGTGATGTGGAACATGGGTTCATATGCATTTTTGTCACTTGTATGTATTTTTGATGAAATGTCTTGTCCATACATTTCTTTTGACCATCCCACAATTTGATGTTTTCATTATTTAGCTCAAAATATATTTAACCTCTTTCTCAAAATTGTGTATTTGACTCATGTTATTTAGAAGTGTGTTGTTTAATATCCAATTATTTAGAAATTTTCCAGTTTTCCTTCTGTTATTGATTTGCAGCTTAATTTCATTGTGATCTGGAAGCTTATGTAATTCTCATTTTTTTTTAATTTGTTAAGGTATATTTTATGATCTACCTTGGTGTATCTTCTATGTGAGCCTGAGAAAATGTGACCATAGAGTGACAAATTTGGATTCACTTGAGTTTACCCTCTTAACTGAAGCAGAAAAAAATGCACAATAAGTATACTCCACTAAAATAATTTGCTACTATTCCCAGATGCAAATTTTTGATGGTCAGATGAAAGGATAGTTCAGTCAGGTATATAAATCTCAATTTCCTTGATTCCCAGAAATCCTACTGCAAGGTTGATTTAAAGATGTATACAGGATTCTGCCATCAATAGTTAGAGGATGTTCATGTGGTAAAATACTGTTGCCACCAAAGATTTTCACACTCCGACTTCACAACTTGTAAATAGATTACCCAGTGTAACAAAGGCTTTGTAGATATGATGAAATTGAGATCTTGAAATGTGGAGATTATTCTTGGTTATTGGGTGAACTAGGCAATGGCACCCCACTCCAGTACTCTTGCCTGGAAAATCCCGTGGACAGAGGAGCCTGGTAGGCTACAGTCCACGGGGTCGCTAAGAGTCGGACATGTCTGAGCGACTTCACTTTCACTTTTCCCTTTCATGCACTGGAGAAGGAAATGGCAACCCACTCCAGTATTCTTGCCTGGAGAATCCTAGGGACGGCGGAGCCTGGTGGGCTGCCGTCTATGGGGTCGCACAGAGTCGGACACGACTGAAGTCACTTAGCAGTAGCAGCAGCAGTAAAATAAGGAACAGAGTCGGGAGAGTCACCATTTGAGAAGGATATGGTATGACAGTAGCAGAGGTCAAAGAGCCTGAGACAGATTTGAAGAGTCTAGCTAGGCTGCTATACTTGAAGATGGAAAAAGTGAGAATGAATCAGAGAATTCAGGCAACATCTAGAAGGTGGAGAAGGAAAAGAAATGGATTCTTACCCAAAGCATACAGCCCCTCCAAAAATTGACACAAGCTCAGTAATGTGGTTTTTATACTTTTGACTTCCAAAACTGTGTGATGCTATGATGCACAAAAGTCATAGAACAAGTATTTCAAGGAAATTGCACATAAAATAGGTAACTAACTTGAAACTGACGATGAAAAAGGATAAATAAATATGCTTTTGGAAATTTGAATGCATTCTACTGAATAATTCGTGGATCATAGGAGAAATCAACGTTAATATGTAAAATAATTAAAACAATATATAGTGGAAATAAGTAGAAGGAAATACACACTTGTACATCATATATTGACAAAATAAGAAAACTTGAAATATACTGAACTGTCTTCGAATTCAGAACTCAGAGAAACATAAAATTTTTTTTTTTAATAAATTTATTTATTTTAGTTGGGGGCTAATTACTTTACAATATTGTAGTAGTTTTTGCCATACATTGACATGAATCAGCCATGGGTTTACATGTGTTCCCCTTCCTGGACACCCCTCCCACTTCCCTCCCTATCCCATCCCTCTGGGTCATCTCATTGCCCCAGTCTTGAGCATTTGTCTCATGCATCGAACATGGAATGGTGTTCTGTTTTACATATGTTTTTAGATAAAATTAAATAGAAGAAATGCTGAAGAAAAAAATACATGAAAAACTAATGAAACAAGTAAGAAAAATACAGTAGTAAGAGATTTGTTTCTATATCAGCAAGAAGCTCTGTGAAAACCGTTGGCAGGTAGTTAGAAGGCAAGTGAGAAAAAAAGAATAAAATGTACATAAAATTTATTTTTTCCACTTAAACATTACTTTCCTTTGCCATTGCCTCTTCTTCTTTTCCTTTATCTAGTTCATGTTCTATGCATAGGCCTCAATTTGGGAAGATTAAAGTGGCAACCCACTCCAGCGTTCTTGTCTGGAGAATCCCATGGACAGAGGAGCCTGGTAGGCTATATCTATGGGGTTGCACGAGTCGGACACGATTGAAGCAACTTAGTATGCATAATATAAACCTACATGCATTGTGCAACGCCTCTTTTTTCTAAGTTAAAATAATAAATATTAGACATTATAAAGTTTATGATAAATAAAAAGCAAATGTATGCTTTAAATGTTTACTTTATTTAAAGCTTACCACTTTGTTTTGTATATGACGTAGGATTAAAAGAAAACTTCTAAATACAAAATTTAATGTAATTCTATAAAGTATTGCTTTCACTACAATAGTGATTATTTATACATTTTTATACTTCAATTTTTTTTCTAATTTTGAAATATATTTGCCCAGGAGAATAATTTATCTCCCCGCTTTGTAAAAATTAAACATATCCCTTACAGTCATGCTTATATCTCCAGGAATGCAGTGGAACATACAGTTAGAATAATTCATTTCTCATTTTCTTGAAGTAAATCGGTTTGTTAATAATGCAATTTTTCATTTACATCATATTAAAAAATGTTGAAAATCACAAACTACTCTTTAAGAAACTTTAACCATAAAGTCAGTTATTTTTTAATTAATATCTTATTTACTAAAAAATAAATTATTACATAATTCTCAAGAAATTACACATTATTTTTGAATCTTTTCATACAAAAATTAACTTTGCAATTTATTCATATCATTATATGAAGGAAATAAAATAGGACATTTACCTAAATGTAGAGAGAAAGGGAGAAAGAAGAAAAGAGAAACAGACTGGGAGAGAAAGCAAGTGAGATGTCTCTTTCCTCATCTCAGTTGACTCCTCATCATTTCCCAAACATCTTTGAAACCCATATACCTAACCTTTCTTTTCTTACTCATTAAGAAAATGGTAAGATTTCTACTTTTCTCTTCCATCACTTATAAAAAATGATTAATAAAGTTTTCTTGCTTATATTATTCACTTTTAGTAATTTAACTCATTCTAAGATAAACTGCTCAGGGTGCAACTATACGATCTCTATTTTTTCAGCCCTATCTATCCTTCAACAGACAATTGACTAGCAGCTTTAAATGGTCTGTGGATTTGTCATCCACCAATAAACACCATCCATTCATTTTAAATAACAGAAGCATCTCTTTGGTCTGAATTGCGTTTCTTCTACAGAGATGGGATTTTTCAACATACTAGATAGATTGCTCAGGTTGTATCAAAGAGAAGCAATTCATCTGTGACAAACCAAGATCCATAACAGAGTTAAGACTCACACTACCTGCATCTAATCCAATAAGAAGTGTTGGGCTTATCCTTCATGAATGGGAACAAAGAAAGTTACTGACCCATGAAATGAGAAATGTAACTGAATAACTTCTGGATGTGAAAGGAGAAAATTTGTTGACCGAGGATCACACAACTTTGAAGCACATAATAATAAAGTTCAGTGAAGATGGTGGGACATCCAAAATTCCTGAATTGGTCAGAAAAGTGTGGGATAATTTTATTTGAGGTGAATATAATTAAAATATCACCAAGCTTCCGAAATAAATAACATCTTTTACTAATTTTTAAAAATTTTCATTCACACATGTGTGGATCTACTATCTTTCTCTATATATAATATATCTGAGCAAATGTACATGGCTGTGTAGCATTATGAATATGAAAAAAATCATCCTGCTGTGTTTTAAAATTCTAAATTTGTAGTTACACTTCTCTGAGTTAAAATGATATCTCTAAAAATAGTGTTTATACTGTAAAGATATCTGATGGTTTCAAAGTAGCCAGATATACCTTATAAAATTTGTTTAATCTTCAGAATAGTTTTATGCAGTAGAAAACATTTTATCTACATTTTACAGCTGAGGAAACTGAGGGAAAAAGGTTGAAATAACTGTACATGTATCACTGAGCTGGTAAACTATGGAAACTATTTTCAAACCCTGGAAATCTGAATTCATGTCACAAGGATTTAACTATCATGATATACCACTTTAGCTTGACTGTATTGATTATCGAGTTAAAATGAAAAGTAAAATATTTTTTAATCTACATCTTTATTGATGACAAAAGTCCAGTCTATAGGATATTCCTAAAAAAAATATATTACACCAGCAAATTCTCAGTAATTGTTAAGGCAAAACAAAGCAAAATAAATGATAAGATAAATAACAATTAAAAATAAAAAATCAATCCTATTTCAGTACCTTTGATGATTGCTGAAGTCATGAATCCAAGTAACATTTCTATCAGTTTCTGGACAGCTTTCAAATTTAGAATGCCAATGCTTACTTTGAAATAAATCTGGCTTCTATAATAACTCAGGGATTCCCTGGTCACTCCCTGGTAAAGATTATGCCTGTCAATGCAGGAGACACAGGAGACATGGGTTACATCCCTAGGTTGAGATGAACCCTGGAGGAGGAAATGGCAATCCACCTCAGTATTCTTGCTTGGGAAATCCCATGGGCAAAGAAGCTTAGTGGGCTACAGTCCATGGGGTCACAAAGAGCTGGACACTGTTAAGCATGCACTGAGCTGAGCATAATTGTATCTAATTTTTATGCAAGGCTTGTCTAAAATTTGAAGTACCTTAAGTCTTAATTTCCTATCTGAATTTATGTAGATGCCTCATTTTACTCTTATGAGTATTATAAAATATTTTTACAGTATACATTTACTTTAAAAGTATCTTTTATCAAAAGATACTAATTTTATGCATGTAGTCATGTATCAATATAATATCAAATCTGATTGCATCTTGTATGTAATGTTTAATGATATGATATGTTGAAAATTTTCACATTAAGAAATAGATATTTCTGGCAGCAAGAAATCCCAAGTACTATTGTGGTTCTTAGCCTATCCTCAAAATAACCACCATTTCATTCCTGGCACCATAGATTAGTTTTGCTTTTAGTTAATTTGTAAACTCTATGTGTCTTTGTGTCTCTGTGTATACATATAGTGATATACATAGGTGTTTTATGTCTGATTTCAACAGCTAAATATTATATTATGAATCAACATTGCTGTTTAGTTGACATTAATAATTTTTCATTGCTACATAGTATTCTGTTTTATAAACACTCTATCATTTTTTACCATTTTGGTGTTTGTGGGCATTTGACTTGTTTCTGAATTTTGAATAATAAGAATGATTCTGTGAATATTCTGGTCATTTGTTTTGCTGAATATATGAAGACATGGTTTAAACTATTTCTCTTGATGTATATGAGAGAAATTTCTGATTTGCACTTCTGTGTATGTTCAGCTAACAGTAAGTACTGACAAAATGATTTCTGCGCTGGTTATAAAAATGTATACTCTGAACAGCAGAGTATTAGAGGTATAACAATTATTCATTCTCACCAACACTTAATATTATTGTCTTACTTTTTTAATGGAGCAGTTATCACATTGATAGCTTACCTTTCTCAAAAAATTAATGAAGTTGAGTTCCTTTTTGTGTGTCTATTGATCATTCTGAAAGACCCTTCTCTAAACTATCATTTTAAGTCTTTCGATAAAAATTTCAAGGTTTTCTGTATTTTGCTACTTGAGTTGTAAAATTCTTTGTATATCGTGTATGGACGCTTTATCAAATGTATTCGTAGTCACCTTTTTATGATGTCATTTAATGCAAAGCAATTCTGTTTTTTTTTAATTGTATATATTTTCTCTAGACGGAGAAGCCTGGTGGTCTACAGTCCATGGGATCACAAGAATCTGACACTACTTAGCAACTAAAGAGATCCCTAGTGGCTCAGACATAAGGCATTTGTTAGCAATGCAGGAGACCTGGGTTCCATCCCTGGGTCAGGAAAATCTCTCCCTCTCTATCTCTTTTGGGCTTCCCTCATAGCTCGGATGGCAGAGAATCTGTCTGCAATGCAGGAGACCTGAGTTCCATCCCTGGGTCAGGAAGATCCCCTAGAGGAGGGCATGGTAACCCATTGCAGTATTCTTGCCTGGAGAATACCCATGGACAGAGGAGCCTGGCAGACTATAGTCCATGGGGTTATAAAGAGTCTGACAAGACTGAGCAACTAAGAACTGTGACTAAAACCACCACCACACCAAGCTGTGGTAATTTGCTATACACAAACATTATAACATTGTGAAATTATCAACACAATCAATTTTAATTAACAGGTAATCATCCTTATGGCAGAAAGTGAAGAAGAACTAAAGAGCCTCTTGATGAAAGTGAAAGAGGAGAGTGAAAAAGTTGGCTTAAAGCTCAACATTAAGAAAACTAAGATCATGGCATCTGGTCCCATCACTTCATGGCAGATAGATGGGTAAACAGTGGAAACAGTGCCTGATTTTATTTTTCTGGGCTCCAAAATCCACTGCAGATGGTGATCGCAGTCATGAAATTAAAAGACACTTACTACTTGGAAGGAAAGTTATGACCAACCTAGACAGAATATTAAAAAGCAGATGGATGAAACTGGAGCCCATTATACAGAGTGAAGTAAGCCAGAAAGAAAAACAACAATACAGTATACTAATGCATATATATGGAATTTGAAAGATGGTAACGATAACCCTATATGCGAGACAGAATAAGAGACACAGATGCATGGAACAATTTTATGGACTCTGAGGGAGAAGGTGAGGGTGGGACGTTCTGGGAGAATAGCATTGAAACATGTATATTATCATATGTGAAACAGAACACCATTCCATGTTCGATGCATGAGACAAGGGCTCAGGGCCGGGGCAATGGGATGATCCAGAAGGATGGGATGGGGAGGGAGGTGGGTGGGGGGTCCAGGAGGGGGAACACATGTAAACCCATGGCTGATTCATGTCAATGTATGGCAAAAACTATTGCAATGTTGTGAAGTGATTGGCCCCCAACTAAAATAAATAAATTTATAAAAAAAAAAAAAAAAAAGCAGACTTTACTTTGTCCACTAAGATCTGTCTAGTAAAGGCTATGGTTTTTCCATTCATGTATGGATGTGAGAGTTGGACTATAAAGAAGGCTGAGTGCTGAAGAATTGATGCTTTTAAACTGTGGTGTTGGAGAAGACTCTTGAGAGTCCCTTGGACTGCAAGGAGATCCAACCAGTCCATCTTAAAGGAAATCAGTCCTGAATATTCATTGGAAGAACTGATGTTGAAACTGAAACTCCCAACACTTTGGCCACCTGATGCAAAGAGCTGACTCATTTGAAAAGACACTGATGTTGGGAAAGATTGAAGGCAGAAAGAGAAGGGGACAACAGAGGATGAAATGGTTAGATGGCATCACCGACTCAATGGACATGAGTTTGGGTAAACTCCAGGAGTTGGTGATGAACAGGGAGGCCTGGCATGCCACAGCTCATGGGGTTGCAGAGTCAGACACAACTGAGTGACTGAACTGAGCTGAACTGAACTGAACTGAATCACCTTACACGGTTGGTTTTTGCCTGTTTGTTTATTTTTTGCTAAGAACACTTAGAATCTACCCTCTTAGCAAATTCCAAGTATACAGCATGGTAATGTTACCTATAGTCACCATTATACGCATTATATAATGTGAACGTCTTCATTTTGCATATTGAGACATTTATGTCCTGTTAAAAATATTTGTCTACTTCACTTTAATTTATTAAAGGCAATATTCATGTTCCCATGCAACTGCAAAATATTATTATACTTTATATGATTTTAATAGTAGAAAGCAATTTGTCATTAATACCAAAGTTCACTAAAAAACATTCATTCATTCAAAATGAATCCTTTCCCACTTACTAATTTCCATTTTTGAACTAGGCACTATAACACACACTATCTTTAAAAAGTCTGAGTGATTTCTCTGGTGGTTCAGTGGTTAAGACTCTGTGCTCACACTGCAGAGGCACAGGGTCCATCCTTGGAGGGGAAATGAAATTCCACATGCCATGTGGCACTGCCAAAACAAAGTTTAAAAAAATTTTTTTTTTTGGATGTAGTATTTCAAATTTGCTAACTTTAAGTTTTATTAATATTAATTAATGTTTAGTGAGAAACTGTATTTATTCTTCAAAAAGTGTCCATAAACATTATCCAGTCTTGAGAGTGTGTGATTCACCTGTGGAGATTAAGAGCAACTATCCTCAAATAATATTTCTCATAAAAATGTAGAAAAATCAGACTGAGTGATTTAGGCATGCTGTTAGTTATTGCCTGCCTGTTTACAGCCACTCTCCTGCTGGTATTATTTTATACCTTTACATTTATATTTTTGGAATACATCATTTTTGAAGAGTGATAAATAATCAGAGATACAGAATAGCACTCAATTAAATCTTCTACATTTTAATATTTCAAGTTTGTAAGTTTCTTGTAACTGAATGTCACTTCCCAAAAGTAAATATCATCAAACCCTTTGTTATACTTTAGTTTAAAATGAATGATTAAAATGGAAAATACTAAATATGCTCTGATGTTGGTCAAATAAATATCATTCTATTTCTTTTAGGTATCAGTTTATGATGAGTAATTATGAGTTATAACAAAGAAAAGTGAAAGAATGGAATAACTGTATTCATATTGCAGGCTTATGTAACTAGTTTTCAAATATTAAAAATGAGCAGGGGAAGTCATTTTAGTAGAGTAAACTTTGACAATCAAGGAAGCAGAATGTAGGATTTATGGGAATATTTACAATTTTTACCTAATTTTAAAGGCGTACTATTTTTTTAGTATAAATAATGCAACCCTGTCATTGACAAACTTTTGTAATAAACCGCTGGGCAAAATTAAGATTCTATGGCTGAAAATGTGCAAAGGTTTGGAAGGGGAAAGGTTAGGAATTTTATCAGAACACGTTATAAAACTTATCTCTACAAAACTTATAATATGACTCTTTCAACTTTCAAGTTAGAATACTCTGTAAATGAAACAAATGTTAAGGGAAAAAAGTAGTGATTTTTATATGGTGCATGCTGATACTTTGCTTTCTGATGGAACTTAGAATACTCATGGTATTTTTTTATAGACAGCGTGAGTTGATCTCTATGAAGTATTTTGTTCAAGAGAGTTAATACTAAGATAAACCCAACCCATCCCTGCCCTAAGGAAACTCAGAGCAGTGAAAAATCTAGTAAACCATAAAATGAATCTGCAATTAAATGTAGATTTATGCATCTATGACAGGTGCTATAATGAAAATATATGCAGGGGTATAAAAGGTATAAAAGTGGTTTAGAAGAGGTAGAGGTTTTCTGTTATGGAAATCATAAATTTGCCTTTGGAGAAAGTTGATAGATATCAGAGTGCATTACAGACAACCTGCCCAGTAGGGTCATGTAAGCTGGAAGTGGACTTTCAAGGTGTCTTAGCTCGCTAAGGACTGGCCCAGAAAGAGAATAAAGAAAGGAAATATTCCTAGTAAGTAGAACACTAAACAGTTTTTTTCATTGCTCCTTTTTAAATCAAGGATAAATGGTTTGAATATAGGATACAATGGTAATATTTTGGCAGTAATTTACATAAATTTTCAGAATTTACACTAATTTACAGAATAATTGCCTTCTTCACTTTAATTTATTACAGGCAATATTCATGCTCCAATGTAACTGTTTATATGATTTTAATAGTAGAAAGAAATAGTCTGGGATTAAATAAAAACATGAAAGTGGGTTTAAGTAGTTGAATGTGGATGGTCTTTTTGAAAGCTTCAGTAGTTGGTCCCCCATGGTCACTGTGGTGAAGGCAAGGCCATAGTCTGCATGCATCCCTGTTAGGCTGTAACTAAAGGATGCTATTTCTCTCCCTAAAAGGAAGGGGTACAGCCGTGGGGCTGAGCAGTTGCCATATTATTCACATGCTTAAGCAAAACAAAGGAGTGTGCATTGAGTCTGAAGAAGAAAAAGATATTCCCGCACCAGCTGATAAACCCAGGATGAGCTGTGAGGGCTTTAGTTCTATGTAAGGAAGTGTTACAATCTAAAGGTCCAATCTTATGTGTCTGAGTAGGGGTAGATAGACTGTGAATATGAGACTGCCTTTTCCATCACCCATAAATGCTTTCCAAAGTGCCTACTTTGGGAAAGATTCTTAACAATCTGTCCTGTGGGTATCAATTGGCTTCTTTTATGACTCAAGGATTTGATCAATGGGCCATGGAGAAGTGTGGAGAGAATTGCTGAAAGACCGATTCTATATGTACTAAATATCACGTACTTCCCTCCATAAACTCTGGCCTGGGAATTGCCTATCTGAAGAGTGAAACCCACTCTAAGATACCACCACCTGAAGGGGCTAATCACTTTCTTTACAGCAGGTTGATGACATTGTGTAGTTTCCATCATCAAAGCAGGAGATGAAATGGTGAACAATGATCTATTCTTCTGAACAGAGTACTTACTTTCCTGAGTTGCTACTTACAGTCTCACCATCTGTGATATTACACGTGAACAAAACTTGGAAGTCATAAGGAAAATTTAAAGTAGCATGTCAATTCCCATGGATTCAATCATTACTATTTTAAGATATATATCAGAGGCACCTGTATCTATAGAATGGAAAATGGTCTCATAAAGATCTTTATCAATGATAGTGTCACCTAGGGGAAGCACACTTTGAAATTGGTGTGCTATCATAAAGGACGTTTTATATACTCTAAATCAAAATATACCATTGTTTTCATGACCAAAATAAACTTAATAATCTACTCAAGAATTTTGACATTTTTCTCATGAATGTGAGCCCTGCTGATTTTTAATACTAAAACTTGGATCTATCAAGCAGATGTACCAGAAAGTCAGCCACTGTTTCCACTGTTTGCCCATCTATTTGCCATGATGTGATGGGACCAGATGCCATGATCTTAGTTTACTGAATGTTGAGCTTTAAGCCAACTTTTTCATTCTCCTCTTTCACTTTCATCAAGAGGCTCTTTAGTTTTTCTTTGCTTTCTGCCATAGGGTGGTGTCATCTCCATATCTGGGGTTATTGATATTTCTCCCAGCAATCATGATTCCAGCTTGTGCTTCATCAGGCCAGCAGTTCTCATGATGTACTCCGCATATAAGTTAAATAAGCAGGGTGACAATATATAGCCTTGGGAACCAGTCTGTTGTTCCATGTCCAGTTCCAACTGTTGCTTCCTTACCTGCATCCAGATTTCTCAAGAGGCAGGTCAGGTGATCTTGTATTCCCATCTCTTTAAGAATTTTCCACAGTTTGTGTTGATCTACACAGTCAAAAGCTTTGGCATAATCAATAAAGCAGAAATGGATGGTTTTTCTGGCTCTCTTGCTTTTTCGATAATCCAAAAGATTTTGGCAATTTGCTCTCTAGTTCCTCTGCCTTTTCTAAAACCAGCTTGAACATCTGGAAGTTAATGATTCACATACCGTTGAAGACTGGCTTGGAGAATTTTGAGTATTTGCTAGCATGTGAGATGACTGCAATTGTGCGATAGTTTGAACATTCTTTGGCATTGTCTTTCTTTGGGATTGGAATGAAAACTGACCTTTTCCAGTCCTGTGGCCACTGCTGAGTTTTCCAAATTTGCTGGCATATTGAGTGCAGCACTTTCACAGCATCATCTTTCAGGATTTGAAATAGCTCAACTGGAATTCCATCACCTCCACTGGCTTTGTTTGTAGTGATGCTTTCTAAGGCCCACTTGACTTCACATCCAGAATGTCTGGCTCGCGGGGAGTGATCACACCATCGTGATTATGCAGGTCATGAAGATCTTTTTTGTATAGTTCTTCTGTGTATTCTTGCCACCTCTTCTTAATATCTTTGATTTCTGTTAGGTCCATACCATTTCTGTCCTTTATTGAGCCCATCTAGCCTGAAATATTCCCATGGTATCTCTAATTTTCTTGAAGAGATCTCTAGTCTTTCCCATCGTATTGTTTTCCTCTATTTCTCTGCAGTGATCACTGATGAAGGCTTTATCTCTCCTTGCTATTCTTTGGAACTCTGCATTCAAATGGGCATATCTTTTCTTTTCTCCCTTGCTTTTTGCTTCTCTTCTTTTCATAGCTATTTGTAAGGCCTCCTCAGACAGCCATTTTGCTTTTTTGCATTTCTTTTCCATGGGGATGGTCTTGCTCCCTGTCTCCTGTACAATGTCACGAACCTCCATCCTTACTTCGTCAGGCACTCTATCAAATCTAATCCCTTGAATGTATTTCTCACTTCCACTGTATAATCACAAGGGATTTGATTTAGGTCATACCTGGATGGTCTAGTGGTTTCCCCCACTTTCTTCAATTTAAGTCTGAATTTGGCAATAAGGAGTTCATGAATTGAGCCACAGTCAGCTCCCAGTCTTGTTCTTGCTGACTGTATAGAGATTCTCCATCTTTGGCTGTAAAGAACATAGTCAATCTGATTTTGGTGTTGACCATCTGGTGATGTCCATGTGTAGTGTCTTCTTTTGTGTTGTTGGAAGAGGGTGTTTGCTGTGACCAGTGCATTCTCTTGGAAAAACTCTATTAGCCTTTGTCCTGCTTCATTCTGTACTCCAAGGCCAAATTTTCCTGTTACCCCTAGTGTTTCTTGACTTTCTACTTTTACATTCCAGTCCCCTCTAATGAAAAGGACATTTTTGGGGGGTACTAGTTCTAGAAGGTCTTGTAGGTTCATAGAACCGTTCAACTTCAGCTTCTTCATCATTACTGGTTGGGGCATAGACTTGGATTACCGTGATATTGAATGGCTTGCCTTGGAAACCAGCAGAGGTCATTCTGTCGTTTTTGAGATTGCAGCCAAGTACTGCATTTTGGACTCCCTTGTTGACTGTGATAGCTACTCCATTTCTTCTAAGCGATTCTTGCCCACAGTAGTAGGTATAATGGTCATCTGAGTTAAATTCATCCATTCCACTCCATTTTAGTTCTCTGGAGTGGTGGCTGTGCAGCGCTAGAGTGCCCACGAGGAGATACCCCGTGTCCAAGGTCAGAGAAACCCCAGCAAGATGGTAGGCACTGGAGCAGTGACTGCACGGTGCTGGAGCAGCTGTGAGGAGATAACCCATGACCAAAGGCAAAGGAGAAGCCCCAGCAAGATGGTAAGAGGGGCGAATTCGCATTAGAATCAACCCCATTCCTACCAGAGACACTCAGAGGGCTCAAACAAACCTTGTGTGCACCAGGACCCAGGGACCTTACAGAGACTGAGACAGAACTGTGTCTGAGTGTCTCCTGTGGAGATATGGGTCAGCTGTGGACTGCCATATGGAGAAGGCAACCCACTCCACTGTTCTTGCCTGGAGAATCCCAGGGACAGAGGTGCCTAGTGGGGTGCCATCTATGGGGTTGCACAGAGTTGGACACGACTGAAGTGACTTAGCAGCAGCAGTGGACTTCCAGAGGCACAGGGGCTCTGGGTGCAGCAGGTTTGTGTATGGCATAAGCCCTCTTGGAGGAGGTCCCCATTTACCCCACCATAGAGCTGCCAGAACTTACAAAGGACTGGGAAATAAACTTTTGGAGGTCACAAACAGAACCTTGTGTGCACCAGAACCCAGGAGAAAGGAGCAGTGACCCCACAAGAGACTGATCCAGACTTGCCCTGGAGTGTCCAGGAGTCTTCAGTGGAGGCGCGGGCTGGTGGTGGACTGCTGCAAGGTTGGAGGCAGTGAATGTAGCAGTACGTGCATGGGATCTTTTGAAGGAGGTCGCCATTATCTTCATTATCTCCACCATAGTTTGGCCCCTGGAAAATAGCAGGGAGGGAACACAGCTCCACCCATCAATAGAAAACTGGATAAAAGATTTACTGAGCATGGCCCTGCCCATTAGAACAAGACACATTTTCCCCCTCAGTCAGTCTTTCCCATCAGGAAGCTTCGATAAGCCTCTTATCCTTCTCCATTTGAGGGCAGACAGACTGAAAACCACTAACCAATCTGATCACATGGACCACAGCTTTATCTTACTCAATGAAACTATGAGCCATGCCATGAAGAGCCACCCAAGATGGACGGGTCATGGTGGAGAGTTCTGACAAAATGTGGTCCCCTGGAGAAGAGAACGGCAAACCACTTCAATATTCTTGCCTCAAGAACCCAATGAGCACTAGGAAGAGGCAAAAAGATAGGACACTGAAAGATGAACTCCCCAGACCAGTAGGTGCCCAATATGCTACTGGAGATTAGTGGAGAAATAACTCCAGAAAGAATGAAGAGATGGAGCCAAAGCAAAAACAACACCCAGTTGTGGATGTGACTGGTGATAGAAGCAAAGTCTGATGCTGTAAAGAGCAATATTGCATAGAAACCTGGAATGTTAAGTCCATGAATCGAGGCAAATTGTAAGTGGTCAAACAGGAGATGGCAAGAGTGAACTACAATACATATTGCAAATTTTCACACTTGTTTAAACAATGCAATTAAGTGTTACATGTAATACAGTGCATTGAAAAATTGTGAACCTGAAAGTATGTGTAGGTGAATAAGTTTTAGAAGACTCTTTTTCAGTGATAAACTATACCCTCAAGCAGCCCCATTGCAGCTCAATGGATGTCAATGGTTCCCCAGTTGAGGCATTTCCAAACTTTTCCTGGATTTCTGGAGATAAATTTTGTGTCATGGGCAATCTTGCTGCAGTTCCAAATGATGATATGAGAGATGAAATCTCCAGCCAAAGGAGGAAAAGTTTCTATAGTGGGTGATTAAGAAGTGACAATGACAATGAATGAGAGGAAAGAGAGAGTGTGGCTTGGGTAGCTGTTCTTTGCAAAGTGTGTCATGAAGATGTTCATGTTAATACACTGTCCTGTCTATGGAACATTAGGTCCCAGTGTGCTTCTGACAGCAGCAAAGGGAAGGCCACACTACTTTGTAAATAAAATCCACAAGAACATAGTAGACAATGAAGCTCAGGCTGAATGACATAAAGTGTTAAGACTCTTTCAGGGTAGTACAAAATGATTTTTCTTTCTCATCCTTCATTGTTAGTGTATAGGAATGCAAGAAATTTCTGAGTGCTAATTTTGTATCCTTCAACCCTACCAGATTCACTGATGAGCTCTTGTAATTTTATGGTAGCATCTTTAGGATTTTCTATGTACGGTATCAATGTCATCTGCAAGAAGTGATAATTTTACTCCTTTTTTCCAGTTTGGATTCTTTTATTTCTTTTTCTTCTCCGATGGCCATAGCAAGGACTTCCAACACTATATTGAATAGAAGTGGTGAGGTGTACTTCTTTGTTTGTTCCTGATCTTAGAGGAAATCCTTTCAGCTTTTCACCACTGAGAATGATGTTAGTTGCAGGCTTGTCATATATGAACTTCATAATATTGAGGCAGTTTCTCTCTATGTCCACTTTCTAAATTTCTGGAGCTTCTACCACTTAGATGGTGTGAATTTACCCTGATGCAGAAGAATGGGTAGACATCTCTGAGGAGGAGTTAGAATGACTTAATTTAAAATCATGTAGTAGAGTTTATATATAAATGTAGGGAAAGTGAAAGAGAGACATTCTGACTTCATTGTGGTTAGTTATAGGTAATGTTACTTAAGCTTCATATTCTCTTTTCCAGTTTCTCTGATTCAAGACTATTTCATGATGTTAAAAAAGTTATGACTTTGGTATTTTCATTTTGTTATTTTAATTCATTATATACAAACAACTATGTGCTAAGCCGCCTCAGTCGTGTCCAGCTTTTTGTGACCCCATGGACTGTAGCACACCAGGCTCCTCTGTCTATGGGATTCTCCAGGCAAGAATACTGAAGTGGGTTGCCATTTCCTTGTCCAAAGAATCTTTCTGATCCAGGGATCAAACTTGTGTCTCTTAAGTCTCCTAAATTGGCAGGAGGCTTCTTTACCACTAGCCCCACCTGGGAATATTGTATGTGTGTGTATGCACATGAACCCACTTGTTACTGAAGAGTTTACTTCTAAAAAGGCTGTCCACTGTTTCTGGAAAGTTGTTAGAAAATATAAAATAAGAACCTGAAAAAAAAATCTAGATTTAACTTATTTCAAGAGTTTCACATGAATTAGTTTCATTCCTGTAACAAGACTGTGAGATAGGAACTACTTCTATTTCAATTTTATAGATAAAGAAATGAAGATAGCAATTGAGTGATTTGTTTGCTCAGCTGGAGAAGACAGAGACCAGAATTACATTCCTGCTGACTGACTCCTCAGCTCCATGCTACACAGCCTCATGCATTTAATACTATACCTTCGCTTCTAGAACTCTATCTTACATCAAAATGTATTATGAATTACCAGTTACATATAGGATGCAGTAACAAAAACCATCCCAAAGAAAAAGAAATGCAAGAAGGCAGAGTGGTTGTCTGAGGAAGCTTTAGAAATAGCTGAAGGAAGAGAAGCAAAAAGCAAAGGAGAAAGGGAAAGGTGCACCCAACTGAATGCAGAGTTCCAGAGAATAGCAAGGAGAGACAAGAGGCCTTCTTAAATAAACAGTGCAAAGAAATAGAGGAAAACAGCAGAATGGGAAAGACTAGATGTCTCTTCTGAAAGATTGGAAATATCAAGATAATATTTCATGCAAGGATGGGCATGATAAAGAACAGAACTGATAAGGACCTAACAAAAACAGAAGAGGTTAAGAATGGGTGACAAGAATACTCAGAACTATACAGAAAAAGTTTTAATGAGCCAGACAACCACGATGCTGTGATCACTCACCTAGAGCCAGACACCCTGAAGTGTAAGGTCAAGTGGGCCTTAGGAAACATTACTATGAACAAAGCTACTGGAGGTGATGAAATTCCAGCTGAAGCTATATCAAATCCTAAAACATGATGCTGTTAAAGTGCTGCACTCAATATGTCAGCAAATTTAGAAAGTTCAGCAGTGATCATGGGACTGGAAAAGTTCAGTTTTCATTGAAATCCCAAAATGAGCAATGCCAAAGAATGCTCAAACTACTGTATAATTGTGCTCATTTCACATGCTAGTAAGGTTATTCTCAAAATCCTTTAAGCTAGACCTCAGCAGTCATGTGAACTGACAAATTCCATGTGTACAAACTGGATTTAGAAAAGGCAGAGGAACCAGAGATCAAATTGCCAACATCCACTGGATCACAGAGAAAGCAAGGGAATTCCAGAAAAACATCTATATCTGCTTCATTGACTAAAATAAAGTCTTCGACTCTGTGGATCACAACAAATTGTGGACAATTCTTTAAGTGATGGGAATACCAGACCACCTTACCTATCTACTGAGAAAGCTAGGTATGGACAGGTCAAGAAGCAACAGTTAGAACCAGACATGGAACAACTGACTGTTTCAAATTTGGAAAGGAGTACAAGACTGTATACTGTCAGCTTGCTTATTTAACTTCTATGCAGAGTACATCATACAAAATGCCGGGCTGGAATCAAGGTTGCCAGGAGAAATATTAACAACCTCAGATATGTAGATGATACCACTCTAATAGCAGAATTTGAAGAGGAACTAAGAGGTTCTTGATGAGGTTTAAAGAGGAGAGTGAGAAAGCTGACTTAAAACTCAACATTCAAAAAACTAAGGTCATGACATCCAGTCCCATCCCTTCATGGCAAATAGATGGGGAAAAAGTGGAAACAATGACATATTTTATTTTCTTGGCTCCAAAACCACTGTGGACAGTGACTGCAGCCATGAAATTAAAAGACACTTGCTCCTTGGAAGGAAAGTTATGACAAACCTAGACAGCATATTAAAAAGTAGAGATGTCATTTTGCTGACAAAGTCCATATAATCAAAGCTATGGTTTTTCCAGTAGTCATGTACAGATATAAGAGTTGGACCATAAACAAGGCTAAGTGCTGAAGAATTGATGCTTTCAAATTGTGGTGCTGGAAAAGACTCTTGAGGGTCCCTCGAACAGCAGTCAATTCTAAAGGAAATCAACCCTGAATGTTCATTGTAAGAACTGCTGCTGAAGCTGAAGCTCCAATACTTTGGCCACCTGATGCGAAGAGCTGACTCATTCGAAAAGACCCTAGTGCTGGGAAAGATTGAAGGCAAAAGGAAAAGGGGGTGGTAGAGGATAAGATCGTTAGATAGCATCACTGCCTCAGTGGACTTGAATTTGAGTAAACTGTGGGAGACAGTGCAGGACAGAGGAGTCTGGGGTTGCAAAGAGTCAGACATGACCTCATGACTGAACAACAACATTGGGATACAGTTATGACTTATAGTCACAAAAATTCCATATAGTAAAATGAACAGGCAAAAGAAAAACCTTTGAAATGTATTAATTATGACTGCTGCTGAATGAGAGGATTATGGTGGATCTTTTTCTTTACACATTTGTGCACTTCTCGTGTCTTATTCAATAAATATATATTATAAAGAACATAGCAAAAGTAAAAATGGTTTTATGCAGTGCTTTATGGCTTAGTACAGTCTAGCTAAAATATTAATTACCTTCAATGGCTGCACAGAGGAAAACAGCAACATTTGAAACCTTCTATTATTTTCATTAAGCAGCTTTGTAACACCAAGAACAAAATGTCGCATGTAAATAGGTTCTTAACAAAAGCTAGTGAAGAGATAATTTTCCCACACAGATAACTGTGGCCAGCTGTACACTAAGCAGTGATTTTCATGAAGAACTACATTGCATAAGCTACATTTGTTTGTAGATGGAATGGTTACAAATATAGAGATATCCTATTTGGTTTTGACTGTCATAAACCAATTAACCATAAACTGAAAACATTGTTCTCTTAAAGCTATTTTTTGTATTATGACAATAATTTAAATCTTTATCAAATAAAAAATGAAGTTTTTTTTCCCATGGTTTAATTTCCTGATATCTTGTTATTTTGCATGCAGAAACATAGAACTTACAAACACGTTATGTTTTTTTGTAATTTTCAAGATGTACAACTTCATGAATAAAATACACTTGAGGGTAACTTAAAAAGATTCATTGAAATAAAATTTAATTTGATTTTTCAAATTTGGATTCATCATACGCATCAAATTTCAGTCAGATAACTCTATTCAGCATGTGTATTATTAATATCTAAAGATGTTTCTGTTCTATTCTGGGAAATGTACCATCAGAAATTCGACTGAAAATTGCATCACTATACTCAGTAATAAATCTTCCTTAATTTTAATTGAGTTCTAAATATTTTATATACTGTGTTAAAATATACAGGCAATTATTGTAAAATAAAATAGATAGCTTTCAAATTACAATGATGAAAATTTCCCAAATGATAATTAAACTGTAAACTAAACTCAAACTGCTCATTTTGGGCTTGGAAAGTAAACAGTGCATTCTGAAATTACCCTCTGCCTTGAAAGATTCAAAGAGTTTTCTGATTAAAGAATCTTATTTGAGTCATTAGAATACCTTTATATTTTTATATTTACATTCCTTTGATTCTATGTTTCATTTTATGTCTTTCTAGAAATTTTCCAAGGTTCCTCACAATGTAGGGTCTTTGTCCACAGCCTCACTTTCATGGGAAGATATTTCGTTGTTTGAATCCTTCCTATCGTGTGCTTGTTTAGTTACTGAGTCATGTCCACTCCTTTGTGACCCCAAGGACTGTAGATTCCAGGCTCCTCTGTCTATGGAATTTTCCAGGCAAGAATACTGGACTGGGTTGCCATTTCCTAATCCAGGGGATCTTCCTGACCCAGGGATCAAACCTGGGTCTCCTGCATTGGCAGGCAGATTCTTAATGGCGGAACCACCAGGGAAGTCTTCTTTCTACCATGCTAGTCATCAAAGCCGCAGCTGATGATTTTCTAGGTTCCTCATGAAAGCATATTTTGATCTTTGAAAAAAAATGACAAATTTCTCGATGATAGTATTTGAAAATAGTCTTTTTCTTACATTCTTGAATTACTGGGTAGGATTCAATGTCCATCTTTAGCCATCTCCGCAGGGGCGGGGTGTGGGGGAATCAGTATTTCAGGCTTGTTTATTTATTTATTTTTTAATTTCTTGTAATTCAGTCATTCATTCAACCAAAAGGGTATTGAGCACCTTCTATGCATCTGGTAGAATTCTCAGTATTAAAGGGAAAGCAGAATCCAAAATGTAAAAAACCTTTTGCTTGAATTACTTATTTGGAAACTACATGTTTTAAAATTGTCTCTTCATTTTTATATGTGTTCCTTAAACAATGAACTCTTTATATTTAATAATAAAAAATAAATTTTAGCTTATATATCCTTGGAACCTTTTCCTTTCAATTATATATTCAAAGTACATATAAAAGGCCTGGAAAGAAATATGTCAGTATACTAACTGTAATAATATGATGTTATTAAATTATACATCTGTTGCTATTGGATTAGACAAGCCAAGATTTTATTAATAATTGGATCTGACCTTTCATCAAAACTCTGTTTAACATTTAAACATCTGGCAAAATGCTTTTTTAATATATTATATAAGGTATTAATATAAACTATACTCTTATTGTTTTACCCTAAACCACTCTCAGTACTACTGATTGGCCAACACTTTCACCAACTGAATATTCATTACAAGCCTACTCTGCTTTTTGCATCATTCTATAGCCTATAATTTCAAGGAATTTTTAAAGAAAAATCCTCTCAAAATATTCCAATTTGAAAGGATGAATTATTTAGGTATTGCTGCATTAACAAACTGTCTTAAATGTGAGTAGCTCATAGCAATATCTAACAATTGCTAACAAGCTTACATGAGTTCTCTTCTAAGCTTGGAGTTAATTCTGGGTCAGGTTAAGAGTTCTGCTTATCTGGTAGGGGCTCACTACTGGCAGGCTGACTGGTCTAGCACGATCCCCATTCAGACTGCTAGAATCCCCTCCACATATTCTCAAAGAAAACTTCCCAGTTTACCTATAGTTTGAGTGGAATATAATAGTCATCACTTTCTAAACTGAGGTTTGGGCAAGTTTGTTATGCAACAATATCTGTGTGACTCAGAAATTGTTCAAGTGTGGGGTGCTGCCATATTGAAAGCTAGATGTTGCACTGATCATGAACTTTAGTGGACAGAGCCTGAAAAAATGGAAATTCTGTCACTAGTGAACGCTGTAACTGAAATGATGAAGATAAAATTGGACACTGGTAAATGGTGACTCTAGCCACTAAATTAAAAGACACTTGCTCCTTGGTAGAAAAGCTATAACAAATCTAGACAGTGTATTAAAAAGCAGAGGCATCACTTTCCTGACAGAGATCCATAAAGTCAAATCTATAGTTTTTCCAGTAGTCATGTACAGATGTGAGAGTTGGACCATAAAGAGGGCTGAAAGCTGAAGAATTATTGCTTGTGAACTGTGTTGTACACAAGCAAAGCAATTGGTAAAACTATTACCAGGAAAATTGAAAAATGAATATAATACATGAACATTTCAACTTGACTAGGAAATCTTCAGGTAGAATACAATAACTGCAAGAAAGAGAGGAGCTAAAGAAAGTGGTTTTGTTTTATATTTATAATATGAAAGAAATGTAAAGAGCCCAGGTCTTCTTAGGTTAGAAAATAGTTTTTCATTTGCAGCCTCTCAATTCTACCTTCAGGGCAGAAGAGATTTCTTAATATTTAATTAGAAAAGTATTTACTATAATACCTTATGTATATAGTGATAGGACCTCTGTTGGTAATTCTTATGGAAATTAATGTGATGAGTTCAGATTTCCATTTTTTAACTACAAAAATTAAGGTAGGATTGCTGGATGAGAAAATTTTTGAAGTCTCATCAAACACATAAGGCATAATTCTGAGCAGTGACTGCAAAGATGTCTTGGTTTTTCATTTCAACTTCAACCTCTTCTTAAGCTAAATTCATTCATTAATTCATATACCCTTTCAATAGACATTTGTTAGAATATGGTGGAATAAAATGGTCAGGATAGAAAAACCTGACATCATTCAGCATAGTGCATTCTAAAATGGGGAGACAATCATGTTATAAATTCTAAGATAGAAAAGTGAATAAGGTGTAGCTATGTTTCTGATAGGGAAACAATAGAAACAGTGACAGACTTTATTTTCTTTGGCTTAAAAATCACTTTAGACAGTGACTGCAGCCATGAAATCAAGACTCTTGCTCCTTGGAAGAAAAGCAATGACAAATCTACACAATGTATTAAAAAGCAGAGACATTATTTTGCCAACAAAAGTCTGTATAGTCAGAGGTATGGTTTTTCCAGTAGTCATGTATGAATGTGAGAACTGGACAATAAAAAAGTCTGAGCGCTGGAGAATTGATGCCTTCTAACTATGGTGCTGGAGAAGACTCTTGAGAGTCCCTTGGACGGCAAGGAGATCAAACCAGACAGTCCTGAAGGAAGTCAAACCTGAATATTCTTTGGAAGAGTTGATGCTGAAACTGAAGCTCTGATACTTTGGCCACCTGATGCGAAGGGCTGACTCATTGGAAAAGACCCTGATGCTGGGAAAGATTGAAGGCAGGAGGAGAAGGGAACAACAGAGGATGAGATGGTTGTATGGTATCAACAACTCAATGGGCATGAGTTTGAGCAAGCGCTGGGTGTTGGTGATGGACAGGGAATCCTGGCATGCTGCAGTCCATGGATTCACAAAGAGTTGAACACAACTGAGCAACTGAAGTTTGCTCAACAACAATCAAGTTTCTGAGTGACAGAACAGAGTTAAGTGTGTGGTTTAAATGCATTACAATAGTTAACACTCCCAAAAAGCCAAAGGCAATCTAGAATACTATGTGAATTTTTTTTAAGTAACAACAGTGTAAAAAAGTACTCAGAAAATAATTTAACTTTGGAAATAAAATTTCTTATGACATGTTATCTATGTTCAATATTGTATATGTAATAGTAAGCAGAAAGCAGAATTGAGAGCATAATTAACATAAAAATATAACAATAAAATGCATTGATTATTATGTGCTAGCCACAGTTTTTAATGTTTATATATGTAGAGTGGTGGCCTCCCAATAGATACATAAATTACTTACTATTTTACGATTTTATAGATAAAAAAACTGAATAAAAGAGAAGAAAATATAATAAGTAGAGCTTGAATCTAAATGTGGTAAGATTCTTATCTTCCCTGAAATTATTCTATTCTATAAATGGTTTTTATTAATTTCATATTCTTTCTTGTGTTTGTTTATATTTATTAGCCATGATATATTAATTCATTAGATTATATCATTTTTATGCTTTTTTTTCAAATTAATCATTAGTATCTATATTTTCTTCCTTATTATTAACATGATTATATTTTATCAGAGTAATCATCCACTTTTTTCAATATTCCCCATTCCATAGATTAATATAACAAATTTTCCACCACAGTTTTAAAGCAAATTTTTTGAAAGTTTTGATTTTCAATTTGAGTCAATTATTTATTGACTATTTCCAAGTGGTTATGGAATTTTTATTTGCATATATTTGATGTGCTTTGATGCACTGTGCTTCCCTGGTAGCTCAGAGAGTAAAGAATCTGCCTGCAATGCAGGAGACCTAGGTTCAATCACTGGGTTGTGAAGACCCCCTGGAGGAGGAAATGGCAACCCACTCCAGTATTCTTGCCTGGAGAATTCCATGAACAGAGGAGCCTGGCAGGCTACAGTCAGTCCATGAAGTCGCAAAGAATTGGACACTTCTGAGAGATTAACATGCACACACACAATGCACTGGCATCAGATAATCTGAAATATTTAATCTTTAAAAAACTTTATATATTTCATTGACACCTGAAAAATATCTTTTCTTTTTTTTTACATTGTTCTCAGTATGTATCATTTTTCATGTATACCTCTCATTTTATTAGTCCTGCCTTTATAACTTTCTATCAAATTTATAAATATTTTATAAGTATTTATATAGGTTTATTTTAACTTTTCCCAAAACAAAATGTATATTGAAAATATATCAACCAGCACTCCATTTTCTATTAGTAAATCTATTTTTTATAAAAATTGAATAATAAAGGATTTAATTCTAAATTATGTTTCTCTATCTTTAAAAGGGTAAACCTGAATAGAAAGAAAAATATTTAGAATATTTACCACTAAAGGGGACAATAAGAAAAATAATGTTCAGATGAAAATAAAAATGGATCATTATATTATCAAATTATTTAAAACACTATTCATTCTAATCAGTAATAATTGAAGATAAAGTAAGATATGTTGTGTATGTTATTATCATGCTATTGGATCCTCTAAAATATGAGACTTAAATTTAAAGTAGCCAAATTAGAAATTAACCTTAGACATTGTATTCTTAATGTAAAACTTAGTTTCCATGAAAACTTTCTAGAACGTCTACAACACAGATTGTTTCAAGTAAAATGAGGGTTGTTCTGTGGATATGTAGATATGTTATTAAAATTAGGTCAGGTTTTAATAAACATTAGTATCAAATTATTGAAATGTCAAAACAGTATCATTTTTAAAATTTTAGTTGAAATCACAATATAGTTAAATTAATGCATAATTATTTTCAGGTATCTGTTTTGTATTTGTCAAGTTTCAATGAGTATGAAATTGCAACATATCAATTTGTGTATAATATGAATACATTAACAGTTTTTCCCTTATAAATTAAAAAGACAATAATGTAGAAAAATTTTAATGATCATGTTAAATTGGTATATTAGTTGAAATTTTAAGGATAAAATAAGGTACTTAAAATGTAAAATGAGATAAAATATTCTAATGTGAAAAGAATAAATGCAATACTTGTATAGTATAGAATATTTATATACGGTGAGAACCAAAGAGTAAAAAAAAAGATAAATTATTTATAATACTATAAAGCTATAATGGGTTCAAAATATAATGAAAAGTAATTCTGTAATCAGTTATTGTGAAATTAAATGTCAGTGAAAACCATTTGATTGTAGCTTATTTTACCTAGGTGATAATTCAAAACACAAATCACCAATTTGCATATTAAACTTATATAAATAATGTGGTAGTTATTGCTCTTAAAAATCTTATTTTACTACTGGATAGATTTAATAGTAAATTACCTACTTATTATTACTGTACAAAACTAATCTTCTACCACACAATATACTCAAATCTCTGATTAGTATTAAGCAGAATTTGAAAGGCAAAAGTTACTTTTAAAGTCATTCTTGAGCACATTTTACAAATAAAGAATATAAGATGCACACAACGTACATGATTTTAACACATGCCATCACTGATTTATTTACCATGAGAAACTAATTTCTACTTTTGTTTCTATATGGAATAAAGACAAAAATACAGTCACCACACTGATGATCTCCATTGAGACTTCTCCCAGGCTTGTGTTTTACACCTTTTGGCCCTGATTTCCTCTTAATTTCTTTTTCAAGAAGAGAAAACAATGGAAAGCAAGCAAAGGCTATACTAACCATGAAAAGCTATGCAAATGATATCATATCCAGTTGTTTGAGCCCAGCAGTAAACTAAAAGAAGAAACATGCAAATGCCTAGCAAATATGAAAAATGTTTAAGTTAATCAATAGTAATAGGAATTTCACATATAAATAAAATATTAATGTATGTAATAATTAATAGTTATTATTATATTTGCATATATTACAGATATATATATAAATATGTATCAACCTTTAATAATTCAAAACTAGTAGAGCTTTAAAAGAAACAAAACCTTAGCAAATAGACACACAATATGTTATTATAAACATTTTAATAATGTTTAAAAATTCCTCTTGAAATTAAACATTATCATATATATATGTATATATATATATATCTATATCTTTTGACCCAATAACTTCACTTTTGAAACTCTTTCTATTAACATATTAAAATAATGAGCTTCTAAAAATGTTATACATTTGTATTAGTTTGCTAGGGCTGCCATAACAAAGTACCACCAACTGAGTGATTTAAACTACTTCTATTTATTTATTTTCTCAAAATTTTGCAGCTAGATGTCTGAGATCAAAGTGTCAGTAGTGTTGATTTCTTCTGTTCCTTGACTTGTAGATAGTCATGTTTCCCCTGTGTCTTTGCACGGTCTTCCTGTCCACATATCTGTGCCCTAATCTTTTGTTACAAAGTTTCCAGTCATACTGGGTTATGAGGAACTACCCCTTTTAACTTACTACATCTTTAAGAAACCACTTCCATATACTTTTTAGTTCTGAGTTACTGTGGTTTAGGACTTCAACGTAATGTATTTTTGGGGGACATAGTTCAGCCTGTAGCAATGTGAAGGCTTATTATGCTGTTATTTTCAGTAAATAAAGCATTGAAATATTATAAATTGCCATCAGAAGAGAAATAGTTGGGTAAAACTTTAATATGCATACTAGAAAATGGACATCTCTGGTGACTCAGATAGTAAAGAATCTGCCTGCAAGGCAGGATACCCAGTTTCAGTCCCTGGGTCTGGAAGATCCTCTGGAGAAGAGAATGGCTACAGAATCCAGTATTCTTCCATGGAGGATCTCATGGACAATGGTGCCCAGTGGGCTGTAGTCTTACTGATGTTTTCAGTTGCTCAGTCATGTCTGACTCTTTGAGACCCCATGGACTGCAGCACACTAGTCATCCCTGTCCTTCACTATCTCCCGTAGTTTGCTCAAACTCATGTACATTGAGTCAGTGAGGCCATTCAACCATCTCATCCTCTGTTGCTGCCTTCTCCTCCTGCCCTCAGTCTTTTCCAACATCAAGGTCTTTTCCAATGAGTCAGTTCCTCACATCAGGTGGCCAAAATATTGGAGATTCAGAGTCAGTCCTTGGCGTCACAAAGAGTTGGACACAGCTGAGTGACTAAACGCATATTGGAAAACAATACATGTTTTAAAAATATGTTTATTTTTATTCATATTAACCCTTGTGGATATATATGATGTGTTGTTGGGAGTAAAACATAATGATACAATTTCCCTGGAGGGATATATGTCTCTATTCATCTGTTAGAATAGGTATGCCTTTTCTAATCAAACGAAGACATTTAAATGACAGAAACCATACATTTCTTCCCGTTAGTTTGACCCTGATGCTGGGAAAGATTACAGAAGAAGGGGGAGACAGAGGATGAGATGGTTAAATGACATCATCAGTTCAGTGGACTTGAGTCTGAGCAAACTCCGGGAGATAGTGAAGGACAAGGAAGCCTGGTATGCTGCAGTCCATGGGGGTCACAAAGAGTCAGACATGACATAGCGACTGAACAAGAAAACAAGATGTTCCATATGCAGATATGTAGATGATACCATTCTAATGGCAGAATGCAAAGAGGAACTAAAAGAGCTTTTTGATGAAGGTGAAAGAGGAGCGTCGAAAAGCTGGCTTAAAACTCAGTATTCAAAAAACTAAAATCATGGCATCCTATCCCAACGCTTCATGGCAAATAGAAGAGGAAAAAGGGAAACAGTGGCATATTTTTTTTTTTTTTTGGCTCCCAAATCACTATAGATAGTGACTGCAGCCATGAATTAAAAGACACTTGCTCTTTGGAAAAAACAACTATGATAAAACTAGACAGTGTTTTAAAAAGCAGGCACATCACTTTGCCATCAATGGTCCATATAGTCAAAGCTATTGTTTTTCCAGTAGTCCTGTATGGATGTGAGAGTTGGGCCATAAAGAAGACTGAGTGTTGAATAATTGTTGCCTTTGAATTGTGGTGCTGGAGAAAACTCTTTAGAGTCCTTTGGACTATAAGGAGGTCAAACCAGTCAATCCTAAAGGAAATCAACCCTGAGTACTCATTGGAAGAACTGATGAAGAAGCTGAAACTCCAATAATTTTGGCCACCTGATGGGAAGAGTCAACTCATTGGAAAAGACCCTGATGCTGAGAAAGATGGAAGACAGGAGGAGAGAGGGAGTGGCAGAGGATTAGATGACTAGATAGAATCATTTACTCAATGGACATGTGTTTGAGCAAACTCTGGAGACAGTGAAGCACAGGGAAGCCTGGGGTGCTGCAGTCCATGTGGTCGCAAAGAGTCGGACACGACTTAGCAACTGAACAACAACAAAGCTCCATCAATAAGAAAAAGAACTTATTTTTTATCAATTCATTGACCTTACTTTCTTCAAATATCTAAATGCTCCAGTGGATAGGTCAGACATTAAAACAAGACTATTATTTTGACTATATAAATGATTTATTTTAATCATGGCAATAAAGTAAAAAAAAGTTCTTTAATATTTCTTAGAAAGCTATCACTTAAGTTTACAAAAGTTACAGCTTAATCTCAAATTTAGCATGTAAGTTTTATCATGTTTTCTGATGATTATTTCTGTTTATACTAGCCTTATAAGCAAATTTACAAGTTGTTCTACTAAATAGTCTAAACAAATGCACTCTTGCAAAGAGAAAAGATGATAATGGACATCAAAGTTCTCAAGAAATGGTACATGAAAAGAAAATTTTTAAAGTATGGAACAGCTATAAAAATTAAAATTAATGTATATGTTAAATTAAAAATTAGAAATCAAATAATTGAGTTACTTTATTTTTCTCATTATTTTGGAAATGTGGTTATGTATAATTCAAAGTACATATAGTTAAATTAATGATTCACTTTAATATTTAAAAATGAAGCTCTCTTTGTCAAAAGAAAATTTTAAATGCTATTTTAGGTATATTTCCCATATATATTTTCTCTGACATGATTGATTGATCAATTGATTAACTGTACTTATTCACTAACTAAGGGTAGCGGCAAATTTCTCCTAGTTTGTATGAAAATGTTCCATTTTCTTTCTATAGTTTGTCAGACTATGAGTGCTCAAATGTTAATACAGACATCACACTTCTAAACCCCTTAATCATAATGTCAACCAAAGCTTTAGAAAGAAAGTCTGAAGTTTGACGTCATGAGTAACTTTACACTGTAGAAGAACCTTTGAAAATAAGTACTATTTTTGTTTTTTAGTTTGTCAACACAAAAGAATACACTTTTGACTGCTGTTTGCATATTTACTAAAGTCATCTACCAAACCAAACATAAAAATTGGAATTAAGTTTTAATAGAGTTACTTTTGAAACAAATTAAATTCAAATTGCACAGCAAAACAACAGTAGTTCTGAAATATTAGAAAATGTAATTCATAAAAAGATGGATGATGGCATAGAGTACATTTTTGAAAAGAAAATGTTCATTAAGTGATAAGAATTGCTGGTTTCCTTCATTTCAAGGAACTGTATTTTCTTCTTTTTTCAAATTTGAAGAATTTTAGGGAATATAGTAAATTATATTACATATCATACTTTCTGTATATTTGGAAGATGAAGAAGAAAGCATCTAGGACATACTTCCTAAATAGTTGTACCCCTTTGTGTATATTCCAAAGTATAACATACTTTGGAATTTTTAATGCCATAAATTTTATGAAACTAGGAAACTTCCAGCCAAACCTAATACTTCAAATGTAAAGCTAGAAAAAAAAAAAAACTATACACAAAGAGATAGTGCAGTTTTTATAACCTGAATATCTAAATTTGTGTCTTAATCATAATCTTGATAGTAACTTGCTTTCTATGTTTGAAATGGCAATATATTTCTACAAAATCCCTGCTACATCAAAAAAATAATGTAAAATAAAATGAAACACAGAGACTTTTCACTAAATAAATAAATAGAGAGTTGTTTACCTTAAGTTACATCTAATAACCTTATTATGCAAATTGTGTTCCAGATACATTATTTAATAATTGAGAAAGACAGTGAGAAAAGAAATTACGAAAGAGAAGGAAACAAAAAAAAATTAAGATTGGTAAAACTTATTTGGTAAAGTCATTTTTAACTCAATGAAAAGAGAAAGATCTGTTTGAGCAACTGATGGAAATTCTATTTAGGGTGCAGTTAGTATAACTGATCTTCAGTCCTTTTCATATACTAAAAGTTGATTTTCAGGAGATGACAAAACCACTAGACATCAAACCTGAAAATCTACATATGAATATTATTTTCCTCAGCATACTTCTTTCTACTTAATGTAGAATCTTTTATCTTCCCTGAACTCAGCTATAAAATCACTGGATTCAAGCTTAAAATCTCTACTCAGAAAATAGGAGAACTTTTCTGAATAATCTATTAGGAAAAAATAAATAAATTCTGGAAGTTAAGAACCTTCGGTAAAACAGCACATATATTTACCCATTGGAATATCCACCAGTCAATAAATAGGGCTCATGCAACTGGAGGTTACACAGGACATTGATCTTCAGGTGACTGAGGAAAGCCTCTGTTGTAAAAGCAAGGGAAAGTGTCAACAAGAACAAAAGAGGACTGAGGAAAACCCAGTAAATGCCTTGAGAAAACAATCTAAATCAAGACAAAATAAAACAAAAAAATAGAGTATTGGTATCCTCTGAGATAAGCTGGCCATAAGTAAGAGGAAAATAAAATTCTAACTCAAAAAAATTAAAATAGAATATTTAGAAAATAATAATAATAAAATTACTTTGAAATTAGAAATAGAAATTTAAGTAATAAAAAGAGATAGTTGAGAATATTTTCCAGAATGTAGACGAAAACATGGAAGTAGGACTGAATTATGGTTTTGCCAGAGGTTAGTAAATAAGACATTAAAACAAAATACTTAGAAACAGACATTTGAAAATTTGATATATTAATAGCTATAGCATTTCAAATGTGGGGATAAAATTTAGAGAATTCCATACATGAGAGATTTTCTACACATATAAAAAGACAAAACTGGTCCAGAACAACCTGCATTAAAATTATTTAAAAAATTATTTAAAATTTATTTTTGAAAAATATGTAGAATAATTATATGTCAGGATACTTTTATAATATTAAGCTTGATGATTTCTCTTTAAAAAACAATTTCAAAATATTGTAAAAATTTTTAATAAACATGTTCTGAAGGCTTTATTTGAAAAGATTAAAAATGCACACACACATACTAAAACCAAGTAAGTAATTATAAGATTACAATTGAAAATATCTGCATTTGAAAAAAGAGAACTTATTTCCTATGGGATTTTAAAATGCAATAGTTGAAAAAGTTAAAGAATTTTGTAACAGATATTTGACACACTTACTGTGGAAACTTATATTTTACAATCCAAAGGAATATGAATTTGACCACTATTTATTTATTTATTTATTTATTTAAATAAATTTATTTATTTCAGTTGGGGGCTAATTACTTTACAATAAAAATTACTATTTAATGAACCGACCACTATTTAATAAAGCTATCAAGGCTTCCCTGATAGCTCAGTTGGTAAAGAATTCGCCTACAATGCAGGAGACGCTAGTTGACTGCCGGTCAGGAAGACCCACTGGAGAAGGGATAGGCTACCAACTCCAGTATTCTTGGGCTTCCCTTGTGGCTCAGCTGGTAAAGAATCCGTCGGCGATGCTGGAGACCTGGATTCGATCCCTGGGTTGGGAAGATTCCCCGGAGAAGGGCCGGACTGTATAGTCCTTGGAGTCGCAAAGAGTCGGACACAACTGAGAGACTTTCACTATTTATTGAATCAACATAGCAATGTCTAGTAAAGTCGAAGATATGTATATTATATTTGCTCGATAGCTCAGTCGTGTCTCATTGTTTGTGACCCCACGGATTGTAGCCTACCAGGCTCTCCTGTCCATGGGATTCTCCAGGCAAGAATACTGGAGTAGGTTGCCATTTCCTCCTCCAGGGGATTTTCCTGACCCAGGGATCAAACCCACTTCCTCTGCATCTCCTGCTATGCAGGAAAATTCTTTACTGCTGAGCCACTGGGGAAGCTATGAATATTCGAGAGCACCCACTCCAGTACTCTTGCCTGGAAAACCCCATGGACAGAGGAGCCTGGTAGGCTGCAGTCCACGGGGTCGTTAAGAGTCAGACACGACTGAGCGACTTCACTTTCACTTTTCACTTTCATGCACTGGAGAAGGAAATGGCAACCCACTCCAGTGTTCTTGCCTGGAGAATCCCAGGGACAGGGGAGCCTGGTGGGCTGCCGTCTATGGGGTTGCAGAGAGTCGGACACGACTGAAGCGACTTAGCAGCAGCAGCAGCAGAGGACCTCAATTCCAACTCTTGTCTTTGGAGTCAAAGACATTCTTGCACATGTTTATAAGAAGATAGGTCAAAAATGTTGAAATCACCATTATTATTTGTAAAAGCAGCTATTTGGAAATAATGTATAAGACCATCATAGGATAATTAATAAATCAACTTTATGTAATTACACAATGTAATTCAATATATCAAAAGTTAATTAAATATATCAAAAAATAATTAGAGGGATACATAGGAAAAGATGGTTGGATGGCATCACGACTCAATGGACACGAGTTTGAGCAAACTCTGGGAGACTGTGAAGGACAGGGAAGCCTGGCATGCTGCAGTGCATGGGGTCGCAAAGAGTTGGGCATGACTGATGGACTGAACAACAAATACATTTCAACAAGGATAAATATTTCAAACATAATATTGATCAAAGTTAGGATGTTATAGAGGATACCAGCATAGATTCAGTCACTTACTTTTATATATGCGTTTCTTGTCATCATGGTTTTCTTAATTCCTTTAGCCATCATGAGAATAGCCAGGAAAAAAAGGCTGCCATTCACAGGATGGGCCATGGTGCCCTCCTAATTACTGAGAATCTTCATTGCCCCAGATTTTCACTGTTTGCATTTCCTTGTAATCCAAATATCTTCCCACTCAGTGTCTATTCTAAGAAGTTCATCTTGGTTACCAATTTTCTAATTTCATCATTTCTAAGTGCCTGACCATTTCCAGCTGGTTCTGGCATATTGTGGAGATTCTGAATGTTAACTTTGGCTGCATGTCTTCCTCCCATGTTTACTAGAGACCTTAGAATATTAAGACAGAGTTAGTAAATTAACAGCTTATTTAGTTAGAAGTTTAGGAAGCTTTCTAGTGGTTTTTGGACATTATTTTTTTCTCATTTTATGTATAGATTTATTTGTTTTTGACTGGTCTGAATCTTCATTGCTGCACATGGGTTTTCTCTAGTTGCAGGGAACAGGCAAGCTATTCCTTGTTGTGACACATGGGATTCTCATTGCAGTGGCTTCTGCAGTACAGATCATGGCCCTAGAGCACAGGCTCAGCAGTTGTGGTACATGGGCTTAGATGCTCTGGAGCATGTGGGGTCTAGCTGGACCAAGAATCAAACCCCTGTCCTATGCTGTGGCAGGTGGGTTCTTAACCACTGGACCACCAGGGAAGTGCACTATTAGACCTTCTTGATCCCAATCACCAGTATACCACCACAAATGTTTAATGGAATACTGCCTTAAATGAGCAAAAAATAAAAACTCCCAAAAAACCAAAACAAAAACACCTATCATGGGAATTGACTCCTCCTTTTGTTCAAAATTCTACTCAAATCTGTCAGCCTCCTAATTACACGTAAATAGATCGGAGAAGCTTGCCTAGATACATCATATGTTATTTACTAGTCTAAATGTAACCATGAAACCTTGTACTTGTTTCATTGGTAAAACAAAATGGGCCATCATGGCTTGTTCTCTTTGAAAGAGATATCCTGTTGTGCCTTAGACCAGTTCTTGGAAATTTTCCCAGGTTTATCCCTTAAATGTCATCATGTAGTTATATTCATATAGGATGCTTACTACCAATATCTAATCAGCATAATGCCATCAAGATGGTTCCAGATGTGATGTGATGGCTCCTGAGATTTGAATATGTTGGCTTTTTACTTAGGTTGTATTATACAAACTGCAGTATATTGATTTAGTCCTGGAACAAGACTAAATCGATTGTTTAGCGTTGTTTGGTAAATGTAACCCATTTCGTATCTTTCTTACTAATGGGAATGAACAGGTAGCACATGCTGCCATTCAGGTGTCAAGAGTTATGTTGATTTCCTTAAATAAAGATATTATATCTGGAATCATAGCTTGATTGCCATCAACACCCGATTTAGCCCAACCATCTAGTATTACTATGCATTACTCTGTTTGTTTGTGTGCTGGACAGTCAAGCAAGTTATATTGAAGATGTAGTTGTCAGTATACCTGCAACTTTTAGGTCCTTGATGATAGAAATAATAACTAATCTTCAGGGATGGAGAAGTTCTTTTGATTTACTATCTTTGCAGGAACATGCAATTCCAGGGGCTTCTGAGCAGCTCTTTCTTCCATAATACACTTTATTCCATGAATAATGAAATCAAAATAGAATTTCAGTTTATATTTTTGGATTTATAAAATATATAGTTTTTCATCATTTCTACTGAACATATTATTAAATTTGCTTGGACAAAATCTTTATATTACCTATTACCTGACCTCTATAAATTCCTTATTTGGTGAATCAGTGTGACAGTGAGTCTCTAGGAGGTTGTGCAAATTTAGAAACAGTACCTGTTTTCTCTGAAAATTCTGGTTAGTATTTATTTCCTAGGGCTCTGTCTCACACACACACACACACACACACACACAAATGCACACACCAATTTCCAACCCAGTAAATATATGCAAGGCTCGCTTGAGAATGTTTGGGAGAGAGCCCACTCTTTAAACTAATGGCCATGTTGTAGGATTCTCTTTAAATAGTTCGTTTCCCTTCAGTCCAAGGCTTCCACTTACATAACCAACAAAAGAGAACTAGTAAGAAGCTAAGCCACCTCACAGTCTTTAAAAGTTGAGAGTTATGTTTTATTTGGACTTCCCTGTAGCTCAAACGGTAAAGAATCTGCCTGCAATGCAGGAGACCTGGGTTCGATCTCTGGGTCAGGAAGATCCTTTGGAGAAGGGAATGGCAATCCACTCCAATATTCTTGCCTGGAAAAGCCCAAGGACAGAGGAGCCTGATGAGCCACAGTCTGTCTGGTCACAAAGAGTCACACACACCTAAGTGACTGACACTAGTACTACTACTACTATGTTTTATTTGGTAGGGATTTTTAGGACTTTAAGTCTGAGAGAGCATCTCAAGTAACCCTAAGATACCTGCTCTGAGGAGGTGATGGGAGGAGCCAGGTTATATAGAAGCTTTGCAACAAAGAGAAGATAGTCTGAACATCAAAAGATTATTGTCAGTTAAAGAAGATCAGATATGCCAAGTTCCCCAGTGGCTCAGTAGTAAAGAATCCACTTGCAATGCAGGAGACTTCCAGGAGATGTGGATTTGATCCCTAGTCCAGGAAGATCCTCTGTAGTAGCAAATGACAACCCACACCAGTATTCTTGCCTGGGAAATCCCATGGACAGAGGAGGCTGGTGGACTGCAGTCCATGGGGTCTAAAAAAGAGTCAGATGTGACTGAGTGACTAAACAACAACAACAATAAGGAATTTAGTGTTTTTCTACATAGGGGAAGATGCAAGAGTCTGGGCTTAGTGAAATCACTCCTTTCATATGTGCGTCATCTATCTGAGGCCAGTGCTTTTCATATCCTGAGCTTTGTTGGGGTTCACCATAGGGAGTGGCTGCAGCCTGATGGCTACTAGATCACAGATATTCTTCTCCTTTCTGAGTACCCTTAGAGCTCATCAGCTTACATTGGAGGGCTGCAATCACTGATGACAATGACATCCTTGTTTACTGATATGGCAAGAAATAATCCATTTCTCAGGTTTCTATCAGTCCCAGATTTTTTTTTTTTTTCCTGTACATGTCAAGTAGCACCCTAATAGACTGTTGAGCTCTGCCAACTACAGGGGGCTCTGGTTATCTCCCACCATTATAAGTTTTAAGCTTCCCTTTGTGTCTGATGGAACACTGATATCTGGCCTCTGAGATCCCATTTTTCTCTATGAGATCAGTGAACTTGATTCTATCCACTACTTCTTGCTTTCATTTCTGGTACACAGATGATTTTTGTAGAGTCCTCTAATGATACTGATCCCCCACCCACACTTCTCCAAATTTTAAATGTTTTACTGAAAGTGGCATATTCCAGCCCCTCTCTGGGTGGTACTGCACATGAGGTAGAGGTCAAAATCAGAGTGAAGGACTGAGTTGAAATATTAACATTTTTATTTCTTACCGCATTTGAATTTTCAGAATATGAATCTCTCTGGGTCTTCAATTCATAAAATTCCATTGGTGATAGTAGAGAGAAAACCCATTTATTTATTTTTGTAGTCTCAATTAAAATGCAAATATTTTTGAAATATGCTACACAGTGTTCCTGAAAATGTGATTCAGGAACTATTTGCATCAAAATTATCTAGAGGCATTTATATTGAACTGGAGGGTCCTGGGCTTCACACAGGGACAATTGAATCAAATCCCCTAGAGAATATTTGTGGTGATATGCATTTTAACAAAAATTTAAGATGATATTTCTGCATACCAAAATGTGAGATATCATCATATGGAGAAAGTTAGCATTCATAGTAAGAATTCAGAATTGCATTAACTGTCCAAATCAGAATTCTCATGTTGCATTAGGAGAAATTAGGTTCAAGAAAGAGCCAAAAGGTGTCATGTTGTCTGAATATCTCCCTCTTCTTTGGGTCATGAAATAAATTCAAGATGTTTGCACTATCAATTCACATTATGTTTTTACCTCTCATCATATATGTTCCTCTTTTCACCTCTAAACAGCACAGTGGTTCGAAGACACTTGCCAAGCTCTTTCTCAAGATGGGAGTTGAATTTCTTAAAATAGTATTGACAGCTAATTTAAAGTGAGACTTGACCTAAAATGACAGAATTATGGAGTAGGTGACACATTAGTGGTAGAATCAGGAACTGAAGTTGAGATTGAGTGAGGTTTTGGGATATGGCCAGGTCCAGCAGTGTCATGCACACCTCTTCAGTACTCATCATTTCTCTTCAAGCCAAGTGCTTCCTACTACCAGCCTGTCTGCATGAGGGCTCTCATTAGAAGTGGTAGGAATTTAATGCCCTTCCAGCAGCACTCAACCAATGATGCATGGAGTTGAGGGATAAGTAGATAAGCTTCCTCACACCATAAATGCAGCATCACTGAGGCACATTGTATATGGTCTCTCAAAGGTCCAATGTAAGTGGATCTCCAGTAGTCCACAGTGGTTACCTGCTTTAATCTAGCATATATCCACTAACTTTCCTTCCTTGGCTTACTACTTACCTCCCTTAAGTGTATTTCTTGAATGATTACATTGAAAAATATTATAAACATTTATATATTCTAATGGTTTCCACATATATTAGGGTTTAATATAATATTTATGATATTTTTACAGGTGTATAATGTATTAATAATATTTATTGTCAATACCCAAGGAAATGTTAATTATATTTGGGGAAGGATTTATAATTGCTTTTGCACTTTGATCTCATCATTCCTTCAGTTATTTATTTAAACACGGTTTTTAGAAAATTTTACCAACTGAAAAAATATTTTTCCACAGCTGGCTCTATTTATGTGGTAATCTTATTTCCCTTACGTGTTATAATAATTTTCATCTCATTCAAGTTTGTCAGTGACTTGATCCTGAAATAAAATAACTTCTTTCCCATAAGCTGTGAAACACCATCATGAATTGCACTGCAATTAGAATGTGTGCCTTTTGCTATCTGCTGATGTTTTTGCATGCTCACTTTGAACCAATTTTACCATTTATTTACAAATCTTTTCTACCAAGCAATCATTGAAAAGTTATTACAATGTTTTACATTTCAATTAACTTCTCAAGCCTGCAAAGTGAAAGTTAAGAAGCAGAGTGTGTTTTTGTTAGATTTTGAGTCATACATAATAGTACATTTTGAATGTATTCTATTCAGGTTAACAAAGGGCAGAAAATACATGAAAAAATTTACTTCTCTCCTTTTTACAAAATTAATAAAGGTAATTACAGTGAAATCTTTTAAGCATTATTTCATTTTAGTTTTGGAAGAGTGATCTTAATTTTCTAAAACAAAGGATTGTTTTTGGTAGTAAAGGTTAAATTTTAAGACATAAGATATATGTATTAGCTATCAATTGATACAAAGTGCTCCCCAAATTGCAAATACATTGTTGAAAACCATAAAAATTCACTACCTAACATAGATTTTGAGGCTTAGGAATCCAGCTGTAGCTTATGACTTATCTTTCTGAGTCAGAGTTGTCATGAAGTTGCAGGTAAGGCTTTTGCTGAGGCTTCATCATCTGAACGCTCCTTGGCTCACTTGTCTGTCAGTTGATACTGGCTGGTGGTCATTGACTCAGTTTCCCACCATTCAAGTTTTCCTTCCACAAGTGTTCTGAGGACCTGCCAGTTGTTCTCCTTAAAAGTGAGCAGTATGGTTTCATTGGCATTTCCCTAGCAACCACTGATGCTGAGTATCTTTCTGTGTGCCATTTGTAAAATATATCTTCTTGGAAGAAATGTCTATTCATCTTCTGGTTATACAACAGTTAACCCATTTACCTACTAAAGAGCACCTTTGGCTGCTTAAGAGTTTTGGCATTTATGAACAAAATTCCTATAAACCATGTGCAAGTTTTGTGTTGTCGTTGTTGTTTTGAGTGACTAAGTCGTGACCCCATGAACTGCAGCACACCAAGCTTCCCTGTCTTTCACCATCTCCAAGAGTTTGCCCAAATTCATGTCTGTTGAGCTGGTGATGCCATCTAACCATCTCCTCCTTCCAATGAGTCAGCCCTTCGCATCAGGTGGCCAAAATGTTGGAGCTTCAGCATCAGTCCTTCCAATGAGTGTTCAGGGTTGATTTCCTTTAGGATTAACTAGTTTGATCTCTTTGTTGTCCAAGAGACTCACAAGAGACTTCTCCAGCACCACAATTTGAAAGCACCAATCCTTTGGGGTTCAGTCTTCTTTGTGGTCCAACTCTCACATCCAAACATGACTACTGGAAAAACCATAGATTTGACTATACAGACATTTGTCGGTGAAGTAATGTCTCTGCTTTTTATACACTGTCTAGGTTTGTCATAGCTTTTCTACCAAGGAGCAAGTGTCTTTTAATTTTGTGGCTGTAGTCACTGTCCACAGTGATTTTGGAGCCCAAGAAAATAAAATCTGTCACCATTTCCAATTTTCTCTATTTGCTGTGAAGTGATGAGATCAGGTGCCATGATTTCACTTTTTTGAATCTTGATTTTAAAGCCAGCTTGTTCACTCTCCTCTTTCACACTTATCAAGAGGGTCTTTAGTTTGTCTTTGCTTTCTGCCATTAGAGTGGTATCATCTGCACATCTGTGGTTGTTGATATTTCTCCCAGCAATCTTGATTCTAGCTTGTGATTCATCCAGTCCAGCATTTTGCATAATGTACTCTGCATATAAGTTAAATAAGCAGGATGACAATATACAGGCTTGATGGTGTGGACATCAGTTTTCAACACATTGGAGTAAGTATCAAGGAATCTGATTGTAGGATCATATGGTAAGAGTATGTTCAGCTTTCTAAGAAACTTTTAGAGGGTCTTTCCAAAGAGGCTATGCCATTTTGCATTTCTACCAGCAATGAATAAGAGTTCTTATTGCTCTATCGTTGTTAGCATCTGTTTTCAGTGTTTGGAATTTGGCCATCCTGATAGGTGTGTAGGAGTATTTTATTAATGTTTTAACTTGCATTTCCCTGATGACATATTATGTGAGCTATATTTTGATATGTTTATTTTCCATCTGCATTTCCTTGGTGAGGTTTCTGTTCAGGTCTTTGACCTATGCTTTATTCAAGTTCTTTTTTTCCTTATTATTGAATTTTAAGAATTTGTTACATATTTCAGATAACAGTGTTTATCAGATTTGTCTTTTGAAAATGTTTTCTGCAAGTATTTACTTTGTCTTCTCATTCTCTTGAGATTATATTTCACAAATAGAATTTTTAAAATTTTAATTAGTTAGTAATTCAAACTACAGCACGATTGCACTCATTTCACATGCTAGCAAGGTCATGCTCAAAGTCCTTCAGGCTAAGCCTCAACAATATGTCAAAAATAGCTTCCAAACGTGCAAACTCGATTTAGAATAGGCAAAGGAACCAGAGATCAAATTTCCAACATCCATTGGATCATAGAAAAAACAAGAGAATTCCAGGAAAACATCAACTCTTGCTTCATCGACTATGCTAAAGCCTTTGACTGTATGGATCACAACAAACTGTGGAAAACTTTTCAAGAGATGAGAATACCTGATCATCTCACCTGCTCCCTGAGAAACCTGTATGCAGGAAAAGAAGCAACAGTTAGAATTGGACATGGAACAACATACTGGTTCCAAATTGGGAAAGGAGTACACCAAGGCTATATATTGTCACCCTGCTTATTTAACTTATATGCAGAGTACCTCGTGTAAAATGCTGGGCTGGATGAATCACAAGCTGGAATCAAGATGCCAGATAAGTATCAGCAACCTCAGATATGCAGAAGACACCTCCCTTATGGCAGAAAGTGAAGAGGAACTAAAGAGCCTCTTGATGAAGGTGAAAGAGAAGAACGAAAAAGCTGGCTTAAAACTCAGTATTCAAAAAAGTAAGATCATGGCATCTGGTCCCATCACTTCATGGCAAATAGATGTGGAAACAATGAAAAAAGTGACATACTATTTTCCTGGACTCCAAAATCTCTGCAGATGGTGACTGCAATCATGAAATTAAAAGAAGCTTGCTCCTTGGAAGAAAAGCTATGACAAATCTAGACAGCAGCATTAAAAAGCAGAAACATTACCCTGACAACGACGGTCTGTATAGCCAAAGCTATGGTTTTTCCAGTAGTCATATATGGATGTGAGAGCTGGACAATAAAAAAGACTGAGGACTAAAGAACTGATGCCTTCAAACTGTGGTGCTGGAGAAGACTCTTGAGAGTCCCTTAGGCAACAAAGAGATCAAACCAGTCAATCCTAAAGGAAATCAACCCTGAATATTCATTGGAAGGACTGATACTGAAGCTGAAGCTCTGATACTTTGACCACCTGATGCAAAGAGTCAACTCATTGGAAAAAAGCCTGATTCTGGGAGAGACTGAAGGCAGGAGGAGAATGGGAGGACAGAGGCTGTGATGGTTGGATGTCATCACTGACTCAATAGACATGAATTTGAGCAAACGGGAAATAGTGAAGGACAGGGTAGCCTGGTGTGCTGCAGTCCAAAGGTCGCAAAGAGTTGGACACAACTGGACAAGTGAACAGAAATAGCAGTATCAATGATTTCTTCCACAGATAGTGCTTTTAACATTGTATCAAAAAAGCCATTGTTGTATGAATGGTCATCTAGGTTTTATCCTGTTATTTTCTAGGAATTTTATAGTTTTGAATTTTATATTTAGCTAAATGATTTCTTTGAGTTAATTTATATGAAGGGACAATGTTTTTATCTAAAGTCTTTTTTTTTTTGCATGTGGATATCACAGTTGTTTTTATTTGTTGAAACAGTTGTACTATTTGTTGAAAAGACTATCTCTGCTCAATTGTATTGCCCTTGTTTATGCATGTCTATTTCTGTGCTCTCTATCATGTTCCACCAATCTGTTTGTCTGTTCTTTTGCCAATACCACACTGCCTTGATTAATGTAGCTTTATTTTAAGGCTTGAAGTTGGATAGTGTCAGTACTCCAACTTTGTTCTTTAATTATTTGTTGTCTATTCTGAGTCTTTTGCCTCTTAATATAAATTTTAGAATGAGTTTGTCAATGTTCACAAAATAACTTGCTGAGATTTTGACTGGGATTTCATTGAGTCTATAGTCTCAATCTGCAAAGAACTGACATCTTGACAACATTGAGTTTTTCTGTCTCTAACATGTGGTATCTCTCCATTTATTCAGTTCCTTGATTTTGTTCATCACAGGTTCATAGTTTTCTTCATATACATGTTACATATAATTAGATTAATTCCTAATCATTTCACCTTGGGAGGCACTGGGTATCTTGTTTTTAATTTCAAATTCCATATTTATTTCATGTATTTAGAAAAACAAATGATTTTTATATATTAACCATATATCTTGAACCTTGCTACAAACACTTATTAGATCCAAGAGTTCTTGTCAATTCAGATTTTCTACATTGAAAAATCATGTCATTTGAAAACAAAGTACTCCTTCTACATTTAGTCAGGCTTGTCTTGAGTCTAGGAAGCAGTGTAAGGTCTATTGCCTTCTCAAATCTTTGTGAGCAGCTGTCTTGCCCTGGTTTTCTCCTCTTATACTCACATTAATATTTTAATGTCCCAAGTAAATTCTTCTCAGCTTTTTCTCCGAGGTAAAGACAGTCTATGATATATTTCAGCTGTAACCTCTTGCCACAGGAGTCTGAAGGTTGCTGTCTTGCAGTGTTTTTGAGTATTGACCACTTCTTTTATGGCCTGATTTCTGATTTAGAAGAAATAGATATTAGCAGCTCAGGTCACTCCCACAAATAGGGCCTGGGTATGTTAGAACAGACAGACAAGGTAACTTGCAAATAATATCTGTTCCTTTTTCTCCAGAACTGTGGATCAGAGTTCCACTCTGGGAATGTAATCTTCCCTCTTCAAGAGTGTTGTCACATTCAGGAGAAATAGGGAAAGAGACTGTCAAAATTCCACAAAACTTATTCAAAACTTTGAATTTGCCTTTTTCTTGATTCCTTTGGTTGCTATAAACCTTTGACTTTCTTTCAGACTTCTGACACAGTTGATTCTGATAGTGTTTGTATATTTTTCAATGTTTCTATCAGAAATTAAGTTTGGAGCTGCCTACTGCACTATTTTTCTAGACTCACTTATATTGTGTTTGCTGTATGCTTCTGGGTGTACAACCAATCTTGGTACAATATTAAAAGAGACTGAAAATGATGTTAATATCAGGAGGCAGGGAGATTGTGGACCAATGTGAAAGCTGTCTATCACAAGCTAACTTTTATTTCTTTGAGAGGCTTTGAGAGAGAGAGAAATAAGACTAGTTAATCCACTAGAAGTTTTTGCAATTTTTTTTTTTCATTCTGGGTTTCAAAATCTTAGCTTATAAAATTAGCAACAATTCACTTAGTTCAAGTATGTGAACAAGTGAAAACATGTACATACACTGCATCCATGTAATAAATTATAGAAAAATTATTTAATTAAGCAATGTATGAAAATGACCTCATCATTCATCATCTCAGGAAGAAATAAGACACATTAAAAGCATTGATTGAAGACAGATATTGAAGTAACTTTTATCAAAGTTTGAAAAGAGTTGGGCAAACAGATGGCTGAATACCAGGTTAACAGTAGTAGCAGAAGGCCAATGCCACATCAAGGTTTGAGATGAATAAGGAGGAAATTTTGTAACCAGAAATGAGAATTCCACAGTCAGGAGTGGAAGTAACATGCTAGGAATTATGGCTTTTGGGAAAGAATGCAATCACTGCCAAACCACAATATAATAAGTAAATAACAACAGAATAGTTCCTCAAACCGACTGTCCTTCAGTGTTCTGATCTCCAAGCTGCACCCACTACTAGCCAGTGCTAAGCTAAAGCCAGAGTGAAATTGAGCCAGATTGATATAATCCATAAAGTTCAGTTTTTCATGACATGGATCAAAGTGGAAGAGAACAGATGATACGTCTGAGAGTATAAACAGAATATTCAGCATAATTTAAGTTGACTTCCCTACACACAATACAGCAAAATGTAATTTTACTAAGATATTGAAAAACAGGTAAGCAAGTAGAACAAGTAGAAAGAAGCCCAGTGAGGGCTAAATGTGAAAAGAAATATGGCTTAAATACCTGTTAGCCTAAAGTTAGTCCATTGATTTCCCTCTTCCAGACAATGTGAAGATTAAATTTTGGTCAGTTAAATGAAAGATAGAATCATAAAAGAACAGAAAATTTACTGAGATCTAGCACTACTATTCCCAGTACAGTAAGCAAAGAGACATGCCTAGTGCTGGTCCACACACACACACACACACACAAACGGCAATTTATTGAATGCTGCAACCTTCCAGAAAATACAGGAAAACTTTAATAAAATCACACCATATAGCATCACATAATGATCACTGCCAAGGTATTTGCCAAAGGTATTTCAATAAAATCATTCTAAGCAAGCTCAAATGAAGTACTTTATATTTGCAACCTCAGCTGTTCTGATGTGAGCCAGGGATAGATTATGTAGAATGGATAAACTGCACACCCCAAAGGTTATATCAGAAAGGTTGTATTTTCAGCCGAGCACCAAGGTATTGCCACTTATAATTCCTGATAGGTACTTGGAGTGCAGCTAAACTACCTTGCAGGTCACATTAAAGGCCATGTGATATTTCTTGTAACTCTCTAGCCACCTATGTTCCCTTTCATTCTTCTTCATAAACCCTCTTCCTCTGCCTCAGCTCTCAAAATTTAAAGTAGTCCTGGGATTTCATTCTGCCTATTTCTCTTTTCAACATACGCATGCCATGTACGAACAATATAATCAATTTTCATATTTTCAGTTTTTTATGCTTTGATAATTCCCAAATGTTTACCTCATGTTGTCATTTTCCTCTTGAGCTCCAGACCCAAAACTTTCATTTACTGACTGGACACCTGCCCTTAGACCTCTCAGGGTTATTTTAAACTCCACAGAGCTCTACCATTCTGCAGAAGTCTGGTTCTGTGGTTTGCCCACACATAATCAATCTCTAAACTTGTGTCATTATTTTAAAACTTGCTAAAGTTATAGTTTTATACTGAACAGAATTCTCATAGTATACCCTCACTGTTACTGTGAAATCATAATCATTGATTGTAAGACACCATGTAAAACATAGGTCTACTTTGGTTCCTCACAGACACAGTGGCTCCTAGTCTAATTAGTTTTGTTTTTGCTTGGTTTCATTTTGATTTGCTTGTGTTTTTAAAATTGGTTTGAGAAATTCTAGGAGCTCTGATGATCCTATAGTCTGGTGCAGATTTGTTTTCTCCTCTTTCCCAAATAACTTCTTTCTGCATTTTCTTCTAATCTCTATCCAAAAAGAAGTTTCTATTTTCTACCAGGCTTTAATACTGAGGGCAACTATCTTGACTTAAACCAGCTCTGTGAAGGTTAAAGTTTTGCCAGGTATTAAGAACTGGTTTTACCCACTTCCTAATCAGAGTCATTGACCTCTTGACCTATTCTTCTTTCTAGGCCCCAAATTTTGGAATGGACATCCTGAGCACATTAATTTGAATTTTGTGGACTATGGAAATAATGGGCTTTTTTGGTGGCTCAGACAGTAAAGAATCTGCCTGCAATGTGGGAGACCCAGGTTCAATCCCTGGGTCAGGAAGATCCCCTGCAGATACATCACTCCAGTATTCTTGCCTGGAGAATTCCATGAACAGAAGAGCCTGGTGGGCTACAGTCCATGGGGTCTAAAGTAGTCACATGCAACTTATACACACACACACACACACAAAATAAACAATTTTTCCGTTGGTGTCAAAACCAGGTTATTTTTCTGCATCCTTTCCTCTTATCTCCTTAATTGAGGCCATTTTTTCTTAATCTTGGATATTCATTAACATCTGTTGAGCTTTTTGTTACTCACCTGCAGACCAATGAGAATGGCTAATACATACAGCTGGGGACAACTACTTCCCAGAAACACATTTGACCTCTTTTCTTAGATATTTCTAATATTTGCTCAAAAAAATCACTTTCACACTGAGGACTAACCACTTCAACATGTTCAGTTTAGTTCAGTTCATTTCCTCAGTCATGTCTGACTCTTTGCAACCTTATGGACTGCAGCACTCCAGGCTTCCCTGTCCATCCCCAACTACTGGAGCTTGTTCACACTCATGTCCATTGAGTCAGTGATGCCATCCAACCATCTAATCCTCTGTCATCCCTTCTCCTTCTGCCTTCAATCTTTCCCAGTGTCAAGGTCTTTTCCAATGGGTCAGTTTTTCACATCAGGAAGCCAAAGTATTGGAGTTTCGTCATCAGCATCAGTTCTTCCAATGAATATTCAGGACTGATTTCCTTTAGAATTGACTGGTTGAATCTCCTTGCAGTCCAAGGGACTCTCAAAAGTCTTCTCCAACACCACAGTTCAAAAGCATTAATTATTCGATGCTCAGCTTTCTTTACAGTCCAACTCTCGCATCCATACATGACTACTGGAAAAACCATAACTTTGCCTAGATGGACCTTTGTAAACAAAGTAATGTCTCTGCTTTTTTATATGCTGTCTAGGTTGGTCAGAGCTTTTCTTCCTAGGAGCAAGTGTCTTCTAATTTCATGGCTGCAATCACCATCTACAGTGATTTTGGAGCCCCAAAAAATAAAGTCAGCCACTGTTTCCACTGTTTCCCCATCTATTTGCCGTGAAGAGATGGAACCAGATGCCATGATCTTAGTTTTCTGAATGTTGAGTTTTAAGTCAACTTTTTCACTATTCTCTTTCACTTTCATCAAGAGACTCTTTAGTTCTTCACTTTCTGCCATAAAGTTGGTGTCATCTGTATATCTAAGATTATTGATATTTCTCCCAGCAATCTTGATTCCAGCTTGTGCTTCATCCAGCCTGGCATTTCGCATGATATACTCTTCATATAAGCTAAATAAGCAGGGTGACAATATACAGCCTTGACATACTCCTTTCCTGATTTGAAACCTGTCTGTTGTTCCATGTCTGGTCCTGTTACTTCTTGAGCTGCATACATATTTCTCAGGAGGCAGGTAAGGTGGTCTGGTATTCCCATCTCTTGAAGAACTGTCCACAGGTTGTTTTGATCCACACAGTCAAAGTCTTTGGCCTAGTAATAAAGCAGAAGTAGATGTTTTTCTGGAACTCCCTTGCTTTTTCGATAATATAACAGATGTTGGCTATTTGACCTCTGGTTCCTCTGCCTTTTCTAAATCCAGCTTGAACATCTGGATGTTCACGGTTCACGAACTGTTGAAGACTGGCTTGGAGAATTTTGAACATTAATTTGCTAGCATGTGAGTAAAATATCACATATTCTAACACTTCTGGGCAACCTCTCTATCCCTCTTTCTAAATCATTTCCAATAGCATTTGTTACCACTTGACAATTGTTTGTTTCTGCACACTCTCTTTCTCGTATTATGTACAATCTATGAGAGAGAAATTTAGATGTTTTTCCTTCATCGTCTGTTAGCAGTGTTAAAGTAGTGCTTGGCAAATAGACTCACTAAATATTACTGGAAAAAGTGAATGATCATATACAAGTTGCAGTGTGTAACTAGACTGGTAGTATCTAAGGCTCGTGGAAGTTTCTGGATGCTAGAGTCTGGCTCAATGAACTGGACCTCTGTGACTTCTGTCATCTACCTTTGGAATGTTCTTTTGCTAGTTTTAAGGGGAAAATATCTCTTCATTCCACTTCTTAAATCATAATATCTATACCTAAGAATATTCTTTCCCCTCCTAAGTTTTCTTTAGGACTTGAACATTTAGAACTTAATAGCCAAAAGTTTTGCTATGTCTTTTTTTTTTTTACTCTGTATGTATTTCCAAATATATACCAAGCAAATCAAAGCTATCCTGCTGAAAGGAAGGTAAAGAGAGGAAATAACACACTCATAAAAATGTATACAAGTAATTTCAAAATATCACCCAGCCACACATATGTGTAATGATGGGTTCACATAGATTATTCGAGATACTGATATAAAATAGTAAAACATACTCAGTACCAGACTCTACTTCTTCTTAATAGGTCATTAGCATGTATATTTTAAATTGCAATTTATAGTGTAAAAGTCGTTAACATCATTTTAGAAACTATTTAGAAATATTCCTCATAAAGCAGAAGATAATATTAACAGCAGCAAATGGTTGTTATTGACAATTTGATAAGCAAACACAGGCAAGCCGACCTTGTCTTTTAGTACGAAGACAAGTAGTTAAGGATCACAAAATACCATTAAGATTGGTGCAGCAATAAATTATTATTTTATTATTTGGCAGAAATTCCAAGACACAAACAGAAATGAACTTGTGTTACAGAGAGTGTGCTCACTGGACAACAGTTGGAAATCTAGGGAAATTGTCCTCTCCATGTGTTGCATTGTCCATATGGAATTGCCATTTCACAAATTTACTGAAGCAATTATGCTCTAAAATCTGGATTTATATAAATTCAGGCATTTCATATAGTTGATGATATTTGGGGAGCTTATTTAGCAATTGACAGTTGAGGGGCAAATGGGGGAAGCATAATAGTAAGTCAGCATTAATTTTATCAACTTCTGGAGATCTACTTTCAACATTTTTTATATGTCTGCCAAACTTTTGATAAGCCATATTACACATTTATTCATTCATTTAATGAGTTTATACAGTCATGAACAATGGACTTTTTAGATGTTTACACAAATTATGCCAACATTTTCATGCCATGACAACTTGTTGCTGTTTGTTATTGTTTTTATTGTTTGGCCACTGAGTAGTGACTGACTTTTGCAACCCCATGGACTATAGCCCACCAGGCTCCTCCGCCCATGGGATTTCCCAGGTACAAATACCGGAGTGGGTTGCCATGTCCTCCTTCAGGGGATATTCTTGACCCAGAAATTGAACCCATGTCTCCTGCAATGGTATGCAGATTCTTCACCACTGAACCACCAGGGAGGCAAGCCATGACAACTAGTAGGAAGAAAATCATCTAATAAAAATTAGGACGTTTATCAGTAAATTCAATAAGGTAGACTAAATAAGATATTTCAGCTCGTTCTTAGATTTACTGTTTGCTTTCTGATAGAGAAATGATACAAAACCATGAATATAAAAAGCACATGTCTACATATTATATTTATTACCATGAAATTATAAATAATCATAATACTTTACTACATTACATATTTTACAAATAATATATTATGATAATGTATAATAATGCATTATAACAGAAAATATTAAAGAGCTAAATACATAACATATATTCAAAGAGAAATTTTTTCAGTCATTAAGAGGCAGAGGTTAAGATACCTAATCCATTTAAATTTATTATAATAATGTTATATAATTTTAATCTAGAAGACCATGTTCATTGCATCCAAGATAAAACTTGTTTAATCTGATTTTTGGAAAGATGATTAATTCAAGGGATGGGGAAAGGAACTGGAAGAAAGCATCATTTGCATAACTATTTCAAACTCAGATTTCAAATTTATCACATTAATTGTGATATAGTTCTATGGACTACTACAAAGGTTCTACATGAGAATATGTGCAAAAATTCCAGAAGAGATTTTGTAAAGGCAAATTTTCATACTTCATCCCCAGATGTACTAATGCACTAAACCCAGAAATCTGAATCATTTAGAAGGTATGGAAATGTTTGACAGATGCCTGATATGAGTAAATATACCTAGCAAGGTAGAAATAAATAGTAAAAGAACAATATAATGAAATATATCTAAATTCTAGAACACATAACTACAAAAATATTGGAAAATATTATTCAGATCTATACACACAAATATTTATGCAAATACATATGTAAAATAGATCTAAATGTTTATTTATGGGTGCATAGATATGTAGATTAATATATTCTGAAAATGTATAAAGTTCAATAATCTTATGGATACTACTCTTTTTAAATATTAGGTCAGTAATACTATTTTTAAATAGAAATGAAATAAGACAATGTTAAAGGAAATTTTGAACTTCAGATATACATATGTGTATGTACGTAAACATATATGAATATCACATATATATCTACATATCTATGTCAAATGTTAGTAAAAATTTGCCAAAAATATGGAATCATGTGGTTGGAATCTGCCTTTTTAACTGGCACTTCTTATAATTTTGACATATATAATTTTTAAAAAAGTGTGTAGGGGCTGTGTAGCCTATCTGAAAGCAGAGAACCCATGTTAATATCCTTGTGAAACAATCCCACACCCTAAATCAATAAAATAAAAGTTAATGCTATAGTTTGATTTTAGTTCTAAATTCCAATTGCAATTAGGTAAAAGGGTACAAATGTCCCGTTATAAAATAAACAAGTTCTGGGGATCTAATGTACTGTATGGTGAGCATAGTGTATTATGTACATGAAAGTTGCTCAGAGGGTAGATTTCAAATGTTCTCACCACAAATAAAAGGGGTAACTATGTGATGTTATGAAGGTGTTAAGTTCATGTATATTTGAAATAAAAATCCTTTATCAGATGTTTTTTGCAAATATTTTCTCCCATTCTGTGGTTTGTCATCTCATTCTCTTAAAAGCATCATTCACAGAAGTTTTAATTTTAATAAAGTGCAGCTTATCACTTATTTCTTTCAAACATTACTCCTTTGGGATTTTATCTAAAAATCAATGCCAGGTCATCTAGAATTTCTTGTATACCATTTTCTAGGAGTTTCATAGTTTTTCATTTTACTATTAGGATTATGATCCATTTTGAGTTACATATAACTTATCAGTGCCTTTAAATAATTTTTTCACGACTCAGGATTTCACTTGATAAATGATTTTTTGTCCATCCAAAATACATCAATGATTGGAGCATGTTTCATTTTTTTCTGATTCTTTTCAGTTTTTATTAAAATATGCTATATAACTGTCTTATTTCTTGTCACCGTATTTTCAAGTTGCTATGGCTACTTTACTAATTTACAGTCATAATTCTGATTTAATATGAATTGAAATAATTTCCTTTTTTAATGAATTAGTTTTGTAGTCAAAACCAAAGCGACACTAAGCTTTAGAAAGAAATTTATATTTTAGAAATTCGTTTTCATTCAGTTTAATAATTTTGTATAATTTGTCAAAGGCTGTCTTTGAACATATCTTGCCTTCTTTTGTTGCTTGTTGCAACTTCTATACATTTTGTATGAGATAAAATATATTAAAGTATTCTTTTGAAATGACATTCAGCTTTATAAATTTAATTCCTATGAAACCAATCAGTCTATTTTCAGGAGAGTCAGCATAAGAGGTAATCGCAACTAAGTGATTTTTGAAAATTAAGAAAGAAGCTATTCTATTTGTACATCATGACTTTTCTGTAGCTAATATATTATATTAGACAGTACAATTTTGCCATAAAAACTAATAAGCAGCATAAATTATGTAGCTATGCTAAGTAAAATTATAAAGTACCTCAAAGCGTATTAATCTTTGGAAAAGATTAAAGGAATTTTTACATTCCTCAAAGTAAGTTATTTTAATGTGTTTTATTTTTACCTTAGCATACTTTATCACATCCTTTGCTGATAGATTTGCCATCATTTTATATTCTCAAAACATGTTTTTATAAATAAAAAGAAGAAAAATATGTTATTTTACTTATGCTGAGTAAAAGATAACAACATTGAAAGTCCAAATCACTGTGGTCAAATTTTCAAGCTATTTAAATAAGCTAAATGCAAACATCAGAGTGCACGGTCCAGATTCAACCATAACATTCCATTAGTTTCATATTTTCCTTTTTCTTTTTAATTTTTAAATAAAAAGAAAAACAACGGTTTACTTATCCAAGCCTGTTATATCCTCATCCTACAATTTCATGAATTTAGAAATTGCTGAAGAGAGGAATTAGAAGTATTTTTCCTAGCACTGCTAAAATTTTTGTGTTAAATTTAGCACAGACATATAATTTCAAGATTTATGTAACATATGGCAAATTATAGGGCTTCCCTCATAGTTCAGTTGGTAAAAAAACCACCTGCAATGCTGGAGACCCCAGTCTGACTCCTGGGTCAGGAAGATCCACTGGAGAAGGGATAGGCTACCCACTCCAGTATTCTTGGGCTTCCCTTGTGGCTCAGCTGGTAAAGAATCCGTCTGCAATGTGGGAGACCTGGGTTCGATCCCTGGGTTGGGAAGATCCCCTGGAGAAGGGAAATGGTACCCACTCCAGTATTCTGGCCTGGAGAATTCCATGGACTCTATAGTCCTTGGGGTCGCAAAGAGTCGGACACGACTGAGCGACTTTCATGGCAAATTATAGTGTCAATTTTCTTTCTTCACCTCCACCAATATCTAGTGGAAAAAAAAAATACAGCATTTTGTAACTTTTCTCAAGATTATTGAAACTTGAACAATATAAAGGGGAAGGAAATGAAGCAAAAAGAGCTGTACTTAGCCATACTATATGTGAGTGTCTCCTGATTGTAACTAAACTACTAACATTCAAGAACTAGAGTCTAAGAAATAATGAACATAGTTTTTATACTATTATTTATATTATCAGCAACCATAGAAAAACCAATACCTACCTCCTTTAATTTCTGGATATTACTGGATTGGGCGCTGCCATTTGCCAATATGTAAACTTCCTATTTTTAAAGTCAAAAGAGATCCAACCAGTCCATCCTAAACGAAATCAGTCCTGAATATTCATTGGAAGGACTGATGCTGAAGCTGAAACTCCAATACTTTGGCCACCTGATGTGAAGAACTGACTCATTTGAAAAGACCCTGATGCTGGGAAAGATTGAAGGCAGGAGGAGAAGGGGATGATGAAATGGTTGGATGGCATCAGCAACACAATGGACATGAGTTTGAGTAAACTCCAGGAGTTGGTGATGGACAGGGAAGCCTGGCATGCTGCAGTCCATGGGGTCACAGAGTTGGACACGGCTGAGCGACTGAAATGAATTGAATTCTTATGGCTTCACAGGTGCTGCTAGTGGTAAAGAACCTTCCTGCCAATGTAGGATAGGTAAGAAATGCAGGTTCTATCCCTGGATCTGGAAGATCCCCTGGAGGAGGGCATGGTAACCCACCAGTATTCTTGCCTGGAGAATCCGATGAACAGAGCAGCCTGGTAGGCTATAGTCCATGAGGTTGCAAACAGTTGGACACGACTGAAGTGACTTAGCATGGACACATATATGCATTCTTACTTTAGCTAGCTCACACTATGCTCAACTGGAAAGATTAGAAAGATGAACTAAAAGTCAATTGTAGATAAGAAGATCAAATAAACTATTTAAACATATTCCTAACACAAAAAGCAGCAATAATGACAAAAACAAAAAGGTTATTAGAGTTTAACAATTCAATTTAAGTATCTACTCTCTACACAGAGTATAACTGAGCTTTTTTTTTCACTCAATAAGATTACATCATTGAATAGTCAGTATGGTTCATGGGTTAAGAGCATGGATTTTTCTAATCAGACATATTTCTTGCCTTTGCTCCAGAGCAATGTGACCCTGAGCAAGTTACTTTAATCAAAATGAGCTTTGTCAGTAAATTGAGAAAAAATATTAGATCCTACAACTGAAATAAGCCCGGTAAGAACGAAACGTAAATCAATTAGTATGATGCACAGCACAATGTTCAGTATATGCTAAATGAGAAAATGCATGTTGCTTAAGTAAATATCACCTAAAGTACTATATACAAGTTAGGTGATGGCATTAGTGTAGTTTGGGTTTCCCAGTCAGTGCTAGTGGTAAAGAACCTGTCTGTCAGTGTAGGAGAGGTTAAGAGACACAAGTTCAATCCCTGGGTCCGAAGGATACCCTGGAGGGGGAAATGGCAACCCATGCCTGCATTCTTGCCTGAGAAATCCCATGGACGGAGGAGCCTGGCAGGCTATAATCCATGGGGTCGCAAAGAGTTGGACTTGACTGAGTGACTGAATACAAAGCACATTAATATAGTTTAATTTACCATTCCTTTGTTGTTAGATATTTCAGATATTTTCTTTCATGGTAGATTTTAAAAATGTACTTAATAAATATCATAACTATTTTTATGGATGTTTACTAAGAGTAGTTTAGGAATCACAGTATATGGAACTCTTAGGCTTCTCATACACATTGAAAATTTATCAGCAAACAACATGATTGCAGCTCACCCTGCCATTAGCAATGTCAAGTAATATTCACCTCACCATTCCTTTCATAACCCTGCATATTCATGTTCTTTCTGTGTCTAATTTAAGTTTTCTAGTGTGATGGATAAACACGATACCCCATTATTTTAATTAAAATTGTTTTGAACAGTAATAAAGCTGAACATTTAAAAAAAAGTAATGTTTTAAATTTGATGCAACATTTACATAACAGCACATTGTTATTATGCCCTATATAGATGGTTTTCAAAAGATGGCGTTCTGATGCTGTATTGCTTGATTGCCACCTTTAGAAATTAATTACTTTTTGTTTATACTTCTTCTTCTTAAATTACAATAAATCGTGTCATTCTTGCAAGTTCTTACACAGACTTAATTGCTTCTTTGAAAGGTTTGCCAGATATATCAAGCCAGTTCATTAATGCACAGATGATTCCTTCACATTAAGAAAGACACATTGGAGCACCACAAATGTCAAGTCAGTTATTATGAACGAAAAGCAGAAAATGGCAACCATCAAAAGGTGAGCCCTTATTCAGTCGGGACCAAAAATAAAACTGCAGTAACTCCTTTGTATGATAATGGAGAGATATTAGATTATTTTAAGGTCATGCAAGGAGAATCTTTCATTTGTCAGCTAAGTCCCTTTGCAGAGGGATTTTTTTTCTCCTTTGTCTCATAATTGTGTTCACAAGTCAGTCCAAAAGGAACAGTGGATTTTACCCCTGTAATTCATTTATTTGGATCTCTTTGCCCAAATATTTGAGTCAGTATTATTTCCAAGTACATGTAGATGCGTGTCTTTGCTTTAAGTTATTTAGAATTTAATAGGAAGGATTATTGTAGAAAAAACCAATAAAAATATTTGTATATAACTTGTGTGCCAGGAGGGATACATAGGAAAAAAAAAATATGGAAGAAATCCTAAATTCATTAGATTTGTATTTTAGTGAGAGAAGAGAGTAAGCAACAGAAATAATAAACTATATAGTAACCAAAAGGAGATGCTTCTATAGAGAAGAAATATGAGAAAGGAAGGTAGGAATTAGAAATTTGAAGTGATCACAGTTTTACCTCTAGCTGTATAGGAAGTCTTCCCCAAGGTTGTGATCCCTGAACAAAGATATGAAATTTCTAGGGAAAAATTATTCCAGATGGAGGGATGAGCACATGAAAAGACACTGTGACCTTAAAATTATTATATTTCTATGTTAAAAAAAGATTACTTTTACTAGGGTAGAATACATAATTGGTAGAAAAATATGTTTGTGCATATGGGATTACAAAGATTCAGCTAATTATCTGGTAGATAATAAAAGGTACTATATTATTATGCTGCATTTTGTATAAATTTAGCACTTATGAACTGCAAAATATATTACCACCTGTAACCACATATCACATATCACATGCTGGTCCTAGAAGCCAGCCTGAGCATCAGTGGTCACTCCCAAACATTATTTTCCTATTTTAGTGCAAAGGAAGATTCATAAACAACTTCTTTAAAAGTTCAGCTTTAAAAAGAAATAAAAACTTAGCCATGCAAAACACCGGGTACTTTAAACAAATATTACTTTCTTTTTTAAAATTTGTGTTTCTCAAGGGAGTTCTTAGTAAAATTTGCAGGTAAGAATGTTAATGGGAAGAAAGTAATAGGAGTCTTAATTAAACCCATATTTTTTTTGTGGCAAGGAAATATTTTAATAGACTCATTCATAATTTTTTATTTTGATAAACTTAAAAAATTATGAAATAGTGAAATTGTTTATATTAATTCATAAGTATTAAAATCACAAACAAACCAAGTTTATGAATAAAATACAGGTAATATTAAAAATTTCATAATTAAAATTGTCAATACTCATCCATTATGAAAAATACTTTTTGCCAAAATTAAAAATTCAGAAATGTGGTGAAATAATTTTTCTAGTGAAAGAATCAATTATTTTTATTTATACTAGCATTTTTGTTTTTGAATATGATGAAAAATACTTGTGCCATTTTAAACATATGTGTATCATTTACCTGAATTATGTATTTAATAAAGTACCATTAATAAAGTACAAAGTGTTTAATAAAGTACCAAACATGATGATGAATGTTTGAGGCACTACTTAAACTTTGTCCCATAGATTATTTATGACTGGCTTCCATAGTAAAAAAAGTGGTTCAAATTCAAATTTACAAACTTGGAATCTGAGCAACGCCTACATTCTTTGTATGACTTTGTCCCTCTTTATACCATATAAGTATTTTTGCCTTTGACCTAATAAACTGCAATGTAATGTCTTAAGATGACTTAATTTTCAGAATACTTGTTCCTAAGTTAGTATAAAAATGTCCTTTGTGTAGCCACCTCATTTCATTTGATCATTACTGTGCTCAAAGGTCCTCATAAATTTAAAAGCAAACCCACATGTGGGCACTAAGTTCATTTATTTTACCTTGCTAATAAGTCATTTTGGATGATTCAGAATATATTAGCTGATTTTGTTAGATTAGGACTGAAAACCAAACAAAATATTACTTTTTTTAAGTCCTAATAAACAAACAAACAAAAAATTGCAAGACAGTATGTCACTGGTAGAGTCCTTTAGAAACTTCAGAAGTCTGTAAATCTTTGAAATTCACTGGGTTTGTTCTCTTAGCTGTGGGGATGAATGGTTCTTCCTGCAGACCTGAAATAAAGGGTCCTGGGCTGGAAAGTCTTACACCCTCAAGCATATTCCAGTCAAATCATCAAACTGTCTAATTGCCTCTTCTCTTCAATATATCTTCATTGATAAGATAATAACAAAGAAGAAATAAAGTCTACTTTTTAGTACTAACCTTCCAGGGGGTGAAATCATAAGAGAAACAGAATGAAGGTTAAGCCGATGGGACATAGAATAAAACATTGGCCTTTGAACTCCTAGTCCAGCATATTTATCAAGGAGTAATCTGTAGCATTTACAATACTAAATGGCTCACCATCATGACTAAAAAATCCATATCAGACTCCTCTAGTATTTCCATTGGCGGGCTATGGCAGCAGCATCAGCACAATGCATTTGACACTTTACTGGGCAGCAGTTAGATAAACTTCCCAGCACACAGGTGGACTACACCAGTCCCAAAAGTTTCACTGAACTTCTAAGAAATATTAAGCAATTATCTAGCATCATGTAGAAGAAAGCAGATTTAGCCTTTTTCCAAAGCAAATTTAACAATGCATGAATAAAATACCACTGCTAAGGAAACAATTCAAATACTATATCAAACCTAAAAAGTCTCTTGGACTGCAAGCAGATCCAACCAGTCAATCCTAGAGGAAATCAGTCCTGATTACTCATTGGAAGGACTGATGCTAAAGCTGAAACTCCAATACTTTGGCCACCTAATGAGAAGAACTGATTCATTGGAAAAGACCCTGATGCTGGGAAAGATTGAAGGTAGAAGGAGAAGGGGACAATAGAGGATGAGATGGTTGGATGGCATCACTGACTCAATGGACATGAGTTTAAGTAAGCTCTGGGAGTTGGTGATGGATAGGGAGGCCTGGTGTGCTGCAGTCCACGGGGTCGCAAAGAGTCAGACACGACTAAGTGACTGAACTGAACTGATTCAATAAATATAAAGCCTTAAGGAAAATTTCAATAAAAATATTTACTTGCCATGTTATCAATATACTTAAAAGGTGATCTACATTTTATCAAGATAAAATAGAACCAGTGGGGTGGTCAGATCTGAACTAAATATTTCAGTACCCTTTTGGGAAACTGGTATAATGGGGCCATTCTGGCCTCTAGTGATTAGCTTTATTGCCTCATGTGATATGCTTAGGTCAACAAAATTGAAGAAGTGCTGTGAATTTGGACGTAAATTCTAATAGCCAATACATAATATGTAATCTTCTTTCTCTCTGCCACAATAATCAGCAATGATCTAGACAGTGACTGACCATCCCCATACCCTGGCAGCCTGGGTCCCAGAATGATAAAGACAGAAAGCAGAGTTCCCCTCCAGGCCAACATGAACATGTTATTTTACTCTTCTGAGATTTTGTGATCGCTTGTGTCTTACCCAAGCGTGTTCCTAAGGCTACAAATTGATGCAATTAATATTTGTGAAGCAATTTATTTATAGCTAATTTTATTATAAATGCTTTTCAAAATTTCCATTTTGTTACTTAAGTATCCAACTATAAGACAAAGACAGTAACTTCAAATCATTTTTATCTTATCAAATAAAATATAAAATAATTATCTATATTTTTATGCTGCATATAAAACTGTAGCAAACTTCTCTTTCTTTTGTTATTTATCTTGAAAAATGCAAACTGTTTCTTATTCCATGTGTTTGTTCAAATTCTTCTTTGGAAAATCAGATAATATAACTGGTATAATATTATTCTATCATAGCAGTTTTGTAACTGACACTTGGTTTGTATGAACTATAGAGAAAAATGAACAAGAACTCCATCATTAGTCATTAGTTTTAGAAAATCTTGAGCTTCATGCTTGTAATTAGAAAAAGAACAAATGAAGCCCAATGTTCGTAGAAGGAAGAAAATAGCAAAGTTCAGAGCCAAAATAAAGAAAATGGAAACCAAAAAAAAGTAAAAAAAAAAAAAAACCTCAGTGAAACTTGCTTTGTATCTTTCACAGCCTCTGTCAGAGGTGTCACCTAGTGCCCTCTCTGTACCTGCTTGTGTCTCTGGGGTCACTGGGATCTTGCTGCTCCTGCTTGCTGCCAGTGTTACCGCTGTCAATGGCAATGCTGCTAATGACACAGGGGTTGTGGGATTCTCTGCCATGTTCACGGTCACCTGGGTTGCAGGCTTTGCTACCACTGGGGGAAAGGAGGTTAGGGAAGTGTGAGGTTCACAGTCACTGTTGCTGAAGACAGAAAGGGCTGAGTCATGGGCCCCTCCACACCTGGAATGATGGGATTATAGGCTCTTCTGGCTTCTCTGCCCAGTTCCCTGGGGCACTGGCACCCCTGCAGCTGGAATCCTGTGCACCGCTTCCCCTGCTGCTACTGGGTTCTCTGGGGCTGCAGGCTCAGCTGCTGCAGTTGGGGGATCAGAATGGCAGGCACCCTCTCCTCTGTTCCTCTGGTTCTGCATCCTCTATGTACTCTAGTATTCTAGTCCACGTACTTCAGACAGAACTTGTGGAACTCTCATGTCCTGGTGGGTTAGGCAGAGGAAAATTTGTGGAGATATGGATGCTTTATGGTTGAAGACTGAAGGTGAGAGACAAAGGGAGGCCCTCACATGGTCATGATGCTGATGTTACTCCCCAAAATTTCATTTTAATTATTTTTTTTTAAATGAAAAAGTACTGCAATATAAGCTATATTGAGTGTTGCTGTTGTTTAGTCACTAAGTCATGTCGGACTCTTTTGCTACACTATAAACAGACTATAGCCCGTCAGGCTCCTCTGTCCATAGGATTCCCCAGGCAGGAATACTGGAGGGGGTAGCCCTTTCCTTCTCCAACGGATCTTCCCAACTGAGGGATGAAACTCATATCTCCTGCATTGGAAGGTGGATTCTTTACCACTGAGCCATCTGGGAAGCCCATACTGAAAGTGCATAAATATAAATTAAAAATGCATTTAAAACACACTTTCTAAAGGTCTAAAGACCTTCATAATCAAGGTCTTTATGTATTTATAAATTATCATAGAATTTACTTGCTGATAAAGAGCACCATGATTATGAAACAGGTAAGAAAAACACCATTCTTCATATGATTCTATGGAAATTGCATACACACAAGAACACACACTGTTTAGAAATAATAACAGAACATAACAGAATCTGGGGTACATTTTCATTTGTTGTGTATGTTGTGCTGTTTAGTCACTAAGTCACATCTAACTCTTTTGTGACCTCATGGACTGTAGCCCACGAGGATCCTCTGTCCAGGGGATTTCTCAGGCAAGAATACTGGAGTGGGTTTGCCAATTCCCTCTCCAGGGAATCTTCCCGCCCCAGGTATCAAACCCTCAACTACTGCTTGGCTGTCAGCTTCTTTACCACTGAACCAATGGGAAGCCACATCTTCATTTACTTGAGTGTAAATGAACTGAAAATTGTGCTTCATAGACTTTCATAGGACTTCATTATTGCCTGAGAACATGAGATAAAGAGATTCAACCTCTGTATCTTTCTCTAGTTTGAGAGTGTAGAATGTTAGCCAACAGAAACGGAAGTAGTTTACAAGAGTTAAATATTCTGGGATTGGGGATGTTTATCCAACTGTCACATTCATTTAATAATGCATCAAAGCAGCTTGTGGGTTTGAGCAGCAGCATACAGAACCTAGAGAATGAGGATATCTATACTTACAGCATAGTAAGAGCACTTCACAGTGAAGTTATAATTCTAGAATATTGGTCCTCCAAGTTCACTCAAAGAATGATGCAAATCACAAATATCTTGAAAACCAAGCATATGGATTTCTTGGCCCACTCTCATCCTAAAGATACAATTTTTCTGTCGCAAACCAAAGGAATTTAATTTTAACTCATCGAGTTAAACTCACCAACTCATCAAGTGCTTCTTATATATCCAGTAGAACACAACTTCACTGGAACAGAATTCTCATTTTTACATTTAGAAAACTTATTGATACAGATAGAAGATTTTCTGGCTTTAGCTGCTCAATAAACTCACCTAAAGCTTTACATATGAGATGGGGAAAGGTGACTGTTTGAGACCCCATGGACTATATAGTTCACCAGGCTCTGTTGTTCATGGCATTCTCTAGGCAAGAATACTGGAGTGGGTAGCCATTCCTTTCTCCACAGGATCTTCCCAACTCAAGGACTGAACCTGGGTGTCCTGCATCACAGGCAATTTTTTTACTGGCTGAGCCACCAGAGAAGCCCTTATGTAACATACTGAGCTGTAACTTGTTACAGGAATATTAAACTTGCAGGAAAAATATTTAAATATTTTCTCATCTAGTTGGGAGTTAGTAGTTGAATTTCTAAAAATGCAAAATTACTGTGTCCCTTTATTATTATTACAAGAACTATTTATGCATATCAAACCTACAATAAAATCTGGTACTGAAATGCAAAATCCTTAATGAAACATGTGTGACAGCAAGTAGGGAATTGAGTCAATTTAGTTAAGGTCCTCTCTTATGTCAAAAGAGACCAATGTTTCTATGTTGGCTTTGTTTAAGTAATTAATTGTGAGATCCCAGAATCTTAGTAAAAGAGTTATATAAGAAAGTGATAATTTACTCCTTCATATTACTGCATGTCTTTTGAATAAATGACCAAATGAAAGATAACCACTGTGATCTGAATAAAGCTTTGATGTAGAGGGATTTATGAGAAACACGCTTCTGATAAAAACATAAGGGCAATGAACCCTGGCCATGAGATGTTATTCATCCATATTTCAATGCAATTCATTGTATTTTAGGATGTTTTATTTTACAGGATAAAAGTAAAAGTCTTGTGAACATTTGAAGTCATTAAGAAGAGTTCACTTGTTATTTTGGTTGAGCTTGTTTGATCTTTGTCCTCTCATTAACCTCTTTTCATATTTACTTACTTGTGTTGCAATGATGGCTTTCTAATTTATTTATCATTCCCTTTTATCTGGCCACTTGAGTAAAAATTAAGTCAGGGAAGACAGTTAAACTTCTGATGTTGTTATAATAGGATAGAGTTTGACAGGTGAAAAATCCAAGGGAGGTCTAAATTCTTAGTGTATCTGACTAAAGCAAAATATGTCTAGCAAAGAAGAATTCAAACTGGTAACTGCATATCTTGGTAATGCATATGCTAAGTTAACACTGAATATGTAAATGCCCTGAAGGAATTAGATCTTCAGTATGTACTTATTTTGAGTACTAGTCAATTCATTTGGTCCAATTTATAGAATCTTTTTTTTGAGGAAAAAAAATTAAAATTTTAGAGAAACAAAAAATACATCACAGTTTAAAATATACTGAAAGAGTAAAAAACTCTTAAAACCATCTTCTAGTTAATGATGGGAGTTATGGATTTTATATATCTGAATAATTGCTATTATTTTTTCTTAATTTTTGACATATTTATACAAGATATGTACAGTTATATTTGTCAGTTTTAACTGCAATAAATGATGCTTACACTTGGTGATTTAATATTAGAACTTTTTTTTCTTCACAAATCTATAGGTCATTGGACAACGTTGACAATTGGATATGGCTTTGAATGATCTTAGTTGAGAGCATTCATGTGTCTATGGTAAGCTTGCGTTGTGTGTTTAGTTGCTCAGTCATGTCCAGTTATAGGTGAGTTAAGACTGACTTGTCTCCAATAAATTCATTTACATTAGCTGTTAGCTAGTATTATCAAGTGGGTGTGTATTGCATGTCTTACAAAAAAATCTAGGAAGATAGCCTGAACTTATACTCATGGCACAGTAGGGTTCTGAGAAACATATCGGAAGTCTGTAAGATCTCTTGATGCCTAGATTCAGAATTGATGGGTTGCCATTTTGACTGCATCATATTGGTCAAACTAAACCACAAGACAAGCGAAGATTCAAGGGCTAGGGAAGTTAAATTTTTTTGATGGAAAGAATTGCAAAGGTAAACAGCAAGAAAGTATGGATAAAAGGTGAACAATCATTGTCATATTATATGTATACATATGTCTTATGCATTTGTATGTGTGTGTTTGTATATATACATATATATGTATATATGTGTATATGTATATATATATAAGCTTCCCTGGTAACTCAGCTGGTAAAGAATCTCCCTGCAATTCAGGAGACCCCAGTTTGATTCCTGGGTCTGGAAGATCTGCTGGAGAAGGGATAAGCTACCCCCTGCAGTATTCTTGGGCTTCCCTGGTGGCTCAGCTGGTAAAGAATCTGCCTACAGTGAGGGAGACCTGGGTTCAATCCCTGGGTTGGAAAGATACCCTGGAGAATGGAAACGTTACTCACTACAATATTCAGGCCTGGAGAATACCATAGACTATTAAGTCTATGGTGTCATAGTAAAAAGTCAGACACGACAATGACTTTCACTTTCATATATATAAACGTGTGTTATGTTTCCCTTTAAAGAAGGTGTTAATTGTATAGCATGGGAAGGGGGAAAAAAAGCCTTCTCACTTTGTGTTAATATAAAACTTTGAAATTGGAACTAGAAGCTAACTATGACTGTTAATGCTATATGTCCCAATATTTAGAGGCAGTTGCTAAAGGCCATAATGTCTGAAATTCACAAGACAAAATAGGAACAGAGATCTCGCAGGAAAAAATCTATAGTCATAGAAATCATCAGGCTGAAGGGATTTCAGTTCAGTTCGATCCCAAAGTTATGTAGGACATTTTGCAACCCCATGGACTGCAACATGCCAGGCTTCTCTGTCCTTCACCAACTCCCGGAGATTGTTCAAACTCATGTCCATCGAGTCAGTGATGCCATCCAACCATCTCACCCTCTATTGTCTGCCTCCTCCTGCCTTCAATCTTTACCAGTATCAGGGTCTTTTCCAATGAGTCATTTCTTTGCATCAGGTGGCCAAAGTATTGGGGTTTCAGCTTCAGCATCAGTCCTTCCAACGAATATTCAGGACTGATTTCCTTTAGGATTGATTGGCTTGATCCCCTTGCTGTTTAAGGGGCTCTCAAGAATCTTCTCCAACACCACAAGTTCAAAAGCATCAATTCTTCAGCACTCATCTTTCTTTATAGTCTAACTCTCACATCCATACATGACTACGGGAAAAACCATAGTTTTGACTAGACAGACCTTTGCAGGCAAAGTAATGTCTCTACTTTTTAATATGCTGTCTAGGTTGATCATAGCTTTTCTTCCAAGGAGGCAGTGCCTTTTAATTTCATGGCTGCAGTCACCATCTGCAGTGATTTTGGAGCCCAAGAAAATAAAGTCTCTCACTGTTTCCCTATGTATTTACCATGAAACTATGGGACTGGATGCCATGATCTTTTGTTTTTTGAATGTTGAGTTTTAAGCCAGCTTTTTCACTCTCCTCTTTTACTTTCATCAAGAAGCTCTTCAGTTCTTCTTTGCTTTCCACAAAAAGAGTGGTGTCATCTGCATATCTGAGGTTACTGACATTTCTCCCAGTAATCCTGATTGCAGCTTGTGCTTCATCCAGCCCGGCATATCGCATGATGTACTCTGCATATAAGTTAAATAAGCAGAATGACAATATATAGCCCTGATGTACAGCCTTTCCCAATTTGTAACCAGTCTGTTGTTCCATGTATGGTTCTAACTGTTGCTTCTTGACAGCATTCAGATTTCTCAGGAGGTAGGTAAAGTGGTATGGTATTCCCATCTCTTGAAGAATTTTCCACAGTTTGTTGTGATCCACACAGGTAAAGGCTTTGTCATAGTCAATAAGGCAGAAGTAGATGTTTTCCTGGAACTTTCTTGCTTTTTCAATGATTCAATGGATGTTGGCAATTTGATCTCTAGTTCCTCTTCCTTTTCTAAATCCAGCATGAACATCTGGAATTTCATGGTTCACACACTGTTGAAGTCTGACTTGGAGAATTTTGACCATTATTTTGCTAACATTTGAGATGATAGTAATTGTGCATTGCTTTGAACATTCTTCGGCATTGCCTTTCTTTGGGATTGGAGTGAAAACTGAACTTTTCCAGTCCTGTGGCCACTACTGAGTTTTCCAAATTTGTTGGCCTATTGAGTGCAGCACTATCACAGCATCATCTTTTAGGACTTGAAATAACTCAACTGGAATTCCATCACCTCATCTAGCTTTGTTCATAGTGATTCTTCCTAAGGCTCAACTGACTTCACACTCCCCGATGTCTGGCTCTAGGTGAGTGATCACACCATCAGGCTTTTCTGGATCATGAAGATCTTTTTTGTATAGTTCTTCTGTGTATTCTTGCCACTTCTTAATATCTTCTGCTTCTGTTAGGTCCATATCATTTCAGTCCTTTATTGTGGCCATCTTTGCATGAAATATTCCCTTGGTATCTCTAATTTTCTTGAAGTGATCTCTTTTCTTTCCCATTCTATTGTTTTCCTCTATTTCTTTGCATTGATCTCTGAGGAAGGCTTTCTTATTTCTCCTTGCTATTCTTTGGAACTCTACATTTAACTGGGTATATCTTTCCTTTTCTTCTTTGCCTTTAGCTTCTCTTTTTTTCACATCTATTTGTAAGGACTCCTCAGACAACCATTTTGCCTTATTGCTTTTATTTTTGTGGGGGTTTGAGTTTCTATAAATAGCTATAAATTGGGGGATTTGGGTTTCTATAAATCCCTCTGTTAACCAAGATAGATATTCTTGATCAGGTGGTTATTTTGAAAAAATGGAGGATAATCAACAGGTAGTAACATTTTGAAAGCAATTGTAATTTGGAAGCTTATGTGGGACTCTTTAAAGTTTCACTCTGGGTCAGATGTAGCATAGACTAAATACAAAATTGTACCATTTCTCCAACCTTTCCGCCATCCACATGTTTTACATTGTGACTCCACAGCTACTTTCAAGTATTTGAGTCAGTTTTCCTATGTGTTGTATCTGGATAGACCTTGTGACAATTTCAGTCCAGTAGAATGAGGCAGGAGTTACCTGTGCCAAATCTAGCACTCAATAGACTATGCACACTTGTCCTCTTTCATGACACCTATCTTCCCTGGTTAACAATCTAAGCTGGCCTCCAGGAGGGTGAGAGATCAGCAGGATGAGAGCCAGGTCAGTCCAGGCAACCCAGGTGAGGGCCAAAGCTTGTGAGAGAACCAAGCAAAGACGATCACAGCTCATCATAGAAGCATAAAGAATCCCAGTCAAGCCATAGAAACTGAAAATTCAGTAAGTGATTTTTTAAGAAACTAGGTTTTAGGTGGATTTTATAAGCAAAAATGGCTACATGTTAGAATTAGGATCATTGATTAATTCTAAATTACCTTCAAAATTATGCCAAGTAAATCATCTTTTTATATTTTATAGGGTCTACAGTTATAAGATGGAATGATAAAAGCTTATGAATATATTAATAAAAATGTAGTCACTTAATTATATATTTATACATAGGAATTTTTTTAAAAACAGAGCCTAAAGGAATATTTTTATACAAGTGATTGCTAATTAACTGACACATTAATTCAATGAAAAAATGGCCAACCCATCTATAACTCTGTGTGGAATAAAATAAAAATACACATAATGATTCTCTTTTATGACACATACATAACAGATACATGAAATATGGTTGTCAGATTAATTTTATGAAAGGCAGTGTGTCTTCTGAATTCTTAAAGTACTAATTAAAAATAAGAACCTCCATCATTAATTATATTTTAATTTCAGTAAACTTGTGATCATTTCATCACTGTTAAGGGCTTGTGAATAATTCCTTGTAAAAATATCTGTCTTTTTATTATAGAGCATGATCTTTTTTTATTAAAATAAGCAACCTATATTATTAAATGTTTTACAAAATGATGAGAACTATCTTGTGACAGAGATTTAAAATAATGTTTTGATAACTGTGATACAGTGAAAATGTGGATACTGACAAACAGTTTAAATAAGAAATGAGGATACAAAAATTTGAGGGATTGTTGCTGATAAAATATATATTATCAATAGATATTTAATCTTAGGGATTTGTATTTCGAGGAGGAGGCTATTTCTGACCAATTATTACTTCCTCTGGAACTCTTTGCACTCAAGTGTGGCTACCTAGCAATTATTTATAGGTAAAAGTCCATGGAAGGGGAAAGAATATTGGTAAATCATAGTTTTAAAGATTGATTTGAGTGTATTAGACACCTGACAATGTGTCTGTGCTTTTGAATCCTAATCAATCACTGATGTTGCGAGTTCTCTCCAGGATTCCTTCCGACTCATAAATATTTCATAAGAATTTTATTCCAATTTTGGCATAGAGGATTTAGGTAATCAAAAGATGTGTCAAATAATATTATAAACAGTTTTGCAAATTCATAAACTCCTTTCAATTTGTGGCCAAAACAACACCAAATCGTATGAGTCTGGCTGGGAGCCAAATGCAAACTATTCACAACTCCTTCATCCACTTTCTCCCCTTAGCCTTTCTGAGTGACAGTCCCATCTTTCCATGGAAACTGAAAAAAAAAAAAAAAAGCAGCCATATCTGACTTTCCCCTCAGAGATTTTGTCAGTAACAACGAACCAGATTGAGTCTATAAAAAGCTGAGAAACAAAATAATGAATGGATTCAACAGAAGAACTCATGTTCAAATGGCTTAGGCAGTGTGGGAAAGATAAGAAAATTTGTCTAATTAATATTTTCATGTTTCAAAGTTGTTTTACTATTATACATACAGAATAAACCATAGAACTCCTTTAAGCAAGAGTCACACACTCATATTTCCTTCATGTTCTAATATTGATTTTATTAACATTTTCCTATCTTCTATTATTCAGTACCTCACCTAGACACAGGCATGTCACTGCCCTGGGTCCTATGCCTGGGGCAATGATTGGTGGGGCAGGGGGTTGCTCTTTTGAGTGCCACTGAGATTTTCAGGTTCCCACAGTGCTTAAGATCTTCTAGGGCCATCAGGCATGGTCTTTAATTCTTTTCTTCAGTGTTTTCCCAGACCCTTTGTCTTCCAGGTCCACTGATCATGGGTTGGTTGAATCAGATATCCTGAAGATATTCAGATCTTTCATCAATGTGATTGTCTCAGGGTCCCATTGCCCAGCCCCAGCTTCAACTGTTTTGGTAAGAGAATCATATTCTCTGTCCTTTGCAGAATTTTTTTCATGGGATCATGATTTATTTGATGGGCTGCCAGAATGTGCTGTCCCACTCACTTAGAGTAAAGCAAATAAGTTGTATTTTGAGAACACCCACAGGAATACATGCCGACCACCACAAAGAAACACAAGGGGAAACACGCTAATAATTTTCTGCACTTTCAAACACTTTTTTTTTTTGCTGGAAAAGGTAATTATTTAGTTTTGAATCGAGTAAAATTGCAACTGAAAATAACAAAACTGTAAATAATTTTAAAGTGGATTGCAGATATGGAACTAAAATATGAGAAGGAACTCATGTATAACTAACTTTTGGGACTCAAACACCATCAGAAGTCATTTGCTGCCTTATAACTTGGCTTCTTTCTACATATTGGTCCATTTCTCTCATATAAATTCCCCAATACACAGTCATGCACATATCAAGACTCAAATACTTAAAGCTTGTCATCAAAAAAAAAAAAAAAAAAAAGAGAGATGCTGTCCTGTCTGTTTGGGGTTCCCTGGTGGCTAGGTGGAAAAGAATCCATGTGCAGTGCAGGAGACTACTTGTAATGAAGGAGACATGGGTTTGATCCCTCGGTCAGGTAGATCTTCTCGAGAAGGAAATGGCAACTTACGCCAGTATTCTTCCCTGGGAAATTCCACAGACAGAGGAGCCTGGTAGGCTACAGTCCATGGGGTTGCCAGACTTGGATAATACTTAACAATTAAACCATCACCACCACCTGTGTGCCTACATATCCTCTCTCGGCTTGTGTTTATACCTGTTTCTGTGCGGTTACTGTGCTTTTGTTTTGACAGTGCAAAATGTGATATTGAGTTTGGCAGCTAATAAACACATGATTGAAATAGAAGGGATGACCAGTTCCCCATAATAAGAACTAATCAAAATAAGAAATGTATTCAAAATTACAAATAAATATTCAAAAATTCAGAAACTTATTGAATTGAGAAATTCAATAAAATTCGTATTTGTTGTGTAAGTACAATATTTATTTGAACAATATTGTAGTGTTGATGGAGGAGGCAATGGCACCTCACTCCAGTACTCTTGCCTGAAAAATCCCACGGATGGAGGATTTTCCGTCCCTGGGGTCGCCAAGAGTCAGACACGACTGAGCGACTTCACTTTCACTTTTCACTTTCATGCACTGAAGGAGGAAATGGCAACCCACTCCAGTGTTCTTGCCTGGAGAATCTCGGGGACGGGGGAGCCTGGTGGGCTGCCGTCTATGGGATCGCAGAGTCGGACACGACTGAAGCGACTTAGCAGCAGCAGTAGCAGTAGTGCATAAACCATTAAATATATTTAAACAAAGTAAGCTATATTGCAAATTCACTGAATATATAATTATGCAATCTGAGTTTTTGTTTCAATTTTTACTAATTTGCTTGGCTATTGAGATAAAGTCTCTAGGCTTCTTGGGAGTGGATCATCTTCACGTCTAAAGTGGAAGATTCATTTAGATCATTAAATACTGTTAGTGCAATGGGAAGAGAATGTTGTTTAATCCCTCTGCTTATTGCTCTTCACATCTTTCCAGATGTTGAGGTACCTTCAGAAAGCACGCTGTGATCTTCATAACCAAATTGAAAAACACTAGACTATGTATTCTATAGCTTAAAATATATTTTCAAATCCTCTTTACTATTGCATTGAACCAAATTGCAATGATAGAAACAGAGAATCACTTAAGATCTATCAAAAATGATGGATCACTTGAAAAACTGTTTATTGTGGGTTTTTTTTTTAATTTATTTTAGTAGGAGGCTATTGATTATATTCTTTGCAGCCAAAGATGGAGAAGCTCTATACAGTCAGCAAAAACAAGACCGGGAGCAGACTGTGGTTTGGATCATGAACTGCTTATTGCCAAATTCAGACTTAAATTGAAGAAAGTAGGGAAAACCACTAGACCATTCAGGTATGACCTAGATCAAATCCCTTATGAGTATACAGTGGAAGTGACAAATAGATTTAAGGGACTAGACCTGCTAGACACAGTGCTTGATGAACTATGGACAGAGGTTCGTGACATTGTACAGGAGACAGGGATCAAGAAAATCCCCATGGAAAAGAAATGCAAAAAAGCAAAATGGCTGTCTGAGGAGGCCTTACAGATAGCTGGGGAGAGAAGAGAAGCGAAAAGCAAAGGAGAAAAGGAAAGATATTCCCATCTGAATGCAGAGTTCCAAAGAATAGCAAGGAGAGATAAGAAAGCCTTCCTCAGTGATCAGTGCAAAGAAATAGAGGAAAACAACAGATTGGGAAAGACTAGAGATCTCTTCAAGAAAATTAGAGATACCAAGGGAACATTTCATGCAAAGATAGGCTCGATAAAGGACAGAAATGGCATGGACCTAACAGAAGCAGAAGATATTAAGAAGAGGTGGCAAGAATACACAGAAGAACTGTACAAAAAAGATCTTCACGACCCAGATAATCACGATGGTGTGATCACTCACCTAGAGCCAGACATCCTGGAATGTGAAGTCAAGTGGGCCTTAGAAAGCATCACTACGAACAAAGCTAGTGGAGGTGATGGAATTCCAGTTGAGCTATTTCAAATCCTCAAAGGTGATGCTGTGAAAGTGCTGCACTCGATATGCCAGCAAATCTGGAAAACTCAGCAGTGGCCACAGGACTGGAAGGGGTCAGTCTTCGTTCCAATCCCAAAGAAAGGCAATGCCAAAGAATGCTCAAACTACCGCACAATTGCACTCATCTCACATGATAGTAAAGTAATGCTCAAAATTCTCCAAGCCAGGCTTCAGGAACACGTGAACCGTGAACTTCCAGATGTTCAAGCTGGTTTTAGAAAAGGCAGAGGAACCAGAGATCAAATTGCCAATATCCGCTAGATCATCGAAAAAGCAAGAGAGTTCCAGAAAAACATCTATTTCTGCTTTATTGACTATGCCAAAGCCTTTGACTGTGTGGATCACAATAAACTGCGGAAAATTCTGAAAGAGATGGGAATACCAGACCATCTGACCTGTTTCTTGAGAAACCTGTATGCAGGTCAGGAAGCAACAGTTAGAACTGGACATGGAACAACAGACTGGTTCCAAATAGGAAAAGGAGTCCGTCAAGGCTGTATGTTGTCACCCTGCTTATTTAACTTATATGCAGTGTACATCATGAGAAACGCTGGGCTGGAAGAAACACAAGCTGGAATCAGGATTGCCGGGAGAAATATCAATAACCTCAGATATGCGGATGACACCACTCTTATGGCAGAAAGTGAAGAAGAACTAAAGAGCCTCTTGATGAAGGTGAAAGAGGAGAGTGAAAAAGTTGGCTTAAAGCTCAATGTTCAGAAAACTAAGATCATGGCATCTGGTCCCATCACTTCATGGGAAATAGATGGGGAAACAGTGGAAACAGTGTCAGACTTTTTTGGGGGGGGCTCCAAAATCACTGCTGATGGTGATTGCAGCCATGAAATTAAAAGACGCTTACTCCTTGGAAGGAAGGTTATGGCCAACCTACATACCATGTTTAAAAGCAGAGACATTACTTTGCGAACAAAAGTACGTCTAGTCAAGGCTATGGTTTTTCCAGTGGTCATGTATGGATGTGAGAGTTGGACGGTGAAGAAAGCTGAGCGCCGAAGAATTGATGCTTTTGAACTGTGGTGTTGGAGAAGACTCTTGAGAGTCCCTTGGACTGCAAGGAGATCCAATCAATCCATCCTAAAAGAGATCAATCCTGGGTGTTCATTGGAAGGTCTGATGTTGAAGCTGAAACTCCAATACTTTTGGCACTTCATGCGAAGGGTTGACTCATTCGAAAAGACCCTAATGCTGGGTAGGATTGAGGGCGGGAGGAGAAGGGGACGACAGAGGATGAGATGGTTGGATGGCATCACCGACTCAATGGACATGGGTTTGGGTAGACTCCGGGAGTTGGTGATGGACAGAGAGGCCTGGCGTGCTGCAATTCATGGGGTCGCAAAGGGTTGGACACGACTGAGCGACTGAACTGAAGTGAACTGAATTATTTTACAATATTGTCGTGGTTTTTGCCATACATTGGTATGAATCAGCCATGAGTTTACATGTGTTCCCCATCCTGAACCCCCTCCCACCACCCTCCCCTTCCCATCACTCTGGGTCATCCCAGTGCACCAGCCCTGAGCACCCCATCTCATGCATCGACCCTGGACTGGTGTTCTGTTTCACATATGATAATATACATCTTTCAATGCTATTCTCTCAGATCATCCCACCCTTGCCTTCTCCCACAGAGTTCAAAAGACTGTTCTATACATCTGTGTCTCTTTTTCTGTCTCACATATAGGGTTATCATTACCATCTTTCTAAATTCCATATATATGTGTTAGTATACTGTATTGGCCGAGAAGGAAATGGCAACCCACTCCAGTATTCTTGCCTGGAGAATCCCAGGGATGGAGGAGCCTGGTGGGCTGCCATCTATGGGGTTGCACAGTCGGATACGATTGAAGCAACTTAGCAGCAGCAGCAGCAGCAGCAGCATACTGTATTGGTGTTTTTCTTTCTGGCTTACTTCACTTTGTATAATAGGCTCCAGTTTCATCCACCCCATTAGAACTGATTCAAATGCATTCTTTTTAATGGCTGAGTAATATTCCATGGTGTATGTGTACCACAGCTTTCTTATCCATTCGTCTGCTGATGGACATCTAGGTTGCTTCCATGTCCTGGCTATTATAAACAGTGCTGCGATGAACATTGGGGTACACGTGTCTCTTTCAATTCTTGTTTCCTCAGTGTGTATGCCAAGCAGTGGGATTGCTGGGTCATATGGCAGTTCTATTTCCAGTTTTTTAAGGAATCTCCACACTGTTCTCCATAGTGGCTGTACTAGTTTGCATTCCCACCAACAGTGTAAGAGGGTTCCCTTTTCTCTACACTGTCTACAGCATTTATTGTTTGTGGACTTTTGGATAGCAACCATTCTGACTGGCGTGAGATGGTACCTCACTGTGGTTTTGATTTGCATTTCTCTGATAATGAGTGATGTTGAGCATCTTTTCATGTGTTTTTTAGCCATCTGTATGTCTTCTTTGGAAAACTGTCTGTTTAGTTCTTTGGCCCATTTTTTGATTGGGTCGTTTATTTTTCTGGTACTGAGCTGCAGTAGTTGCTTGTATATTTTTTAGATTAATTCTTTGTCAGTTGCGTCATTTGCTGTTATTTTCTCCCATTCTGAAGGCTGTCTTTTCACCTTGCTTATAGTTTCCTTCATTGTGCAAAAGCTTTTAAGTTTAATTAGGTCCCATGTGTTTATTTTTGCTTTTATTTCCATTACTCTGGGAGGTGGGTCACAGAGGATCTTGCTGTGATTTATGTCAGAGAGTGTTTTGCCTATGTTTTCCTCTAGGAGTTTTATAGTTTTTGGTCTTACATTTAGATCTTTAATCCATTTTGAGTTTATTTTGGTGTATGGTGTTAGAAAATGTTCTAGTTTCATTCTTTTACAAGTGGTTGACAAGTTTTCCCAGCACCACTTGTTAAAGAGATTATCTTTTCTCCATTGTGTATTCTTGCCTCCTTTGTCAAAGATAAGGTGTCCATAGGTGCGTGGATTTAACTCTGGACTTTCTATTTTGTTTCATTGATCTATATTTCTGTCTTTGTGCCAGTACCATACTGTCTTGATGACTGTGGCTTTGTAGTAGAGCCTGAAGTCAGGCAGGTTGATTCTTCCAGTTCCATTCTTCTTTCTCAAGATTGTTTTGGCTATTCGAGGTTTTTTGTATTTCCATACAAATTGTGAAACTATTTGTTCTAGTTCTGTGAAAAATACCATTGGTAGCTTGATAGGGATTGCATTGACTCTATAGATTGCTTTGGGTAGTATACTCGTTTTCACTATATTGATTCTTCCAATCCATGAACATGATATATTTCTCCATCTACTTGTGTCCTCTTTGATTTCTTTCATCAGTGTTTTATAGTTTTTTATATATAGGTCTTTTGTTTCTTTAGGTGACTGTGTTTTTATTAAGCAAGGCTTTTGGATTTTTAACACCAGCAATACCTTGCTGTTCATTAAAGGAGATAATAAATATTTTACAAAATTCCTGATGTCTTTCTAACTTTGTTTAGTGTTGTTTACTAAGAAACCATTTATACATTTTTAAAAAACATTTAGCAGCTTTATTGAAAAATTACTTCATCTGGTTTAAAATACAATTCAGTGGATTTTAGTATATTCAAGTTAGTGTAACCATCACCACAACCAATGTTAGACCATTTATAATCTTAAAGACAATCTTTGTCCCTATTGGTGATAACTTCTCATTAAATCCCCATCTCTGGTTACAGATCACACAGAATTACTCTTGCATTCTCTTCTAAAGGTTTCACAGTTTTAAGTCTGTCTTAACAATATTAAGTCTTCTGATACATGGATAGGTTTCCATTTATGTAGGCCTTTAATTTCTTTCATAGTATAAATTTTATAACTTATTTTTGAATATATTCTTAACTATATAATTTTAACATTCTTGGAATTGAAATTAATTATATAGTTTTATTTTCAGATAATTTTTCAATAGTTTATATAGATAAACTTTAGTATTGTTTATTGATTTTGTACTCTGTATGCTTGCTTAATTTATTAGAGCTAATTAATAGTTTTTGTTTGTTTGTTTTGTTTTTTAGTGAATTATTTGGCATTTTCAGTGTTCAAGATCATGTTTTCTCCTCATAGAGAAAGGAGAAATATGTTGTTCTATATATTGCTTTTCTATCTGGATGGATTTTATTTAATTTTCTTACATAAATGCCCTAGCTAAAACCCCCAGTAAAGCATTGAATAAAAGTAACTAGAGTGAATATTGCTTTCTTTTTTGACCTTAGGAAGAAAGTATTCTCACTGTTATCATTAAGTTTGATGCTAGCTATGGATATTTTGTAGATGCTCTTTACCAAGTTGAAGAGTTTCCTCTATTCTTAGTATGTAGGGCTTTTCTCTTGTTTTTTTATCATGATGGTTTATTGTATTTTAGCAAATGTTTTTTCAACATCTACTGAGATGATCACATGATTTTGCCTTTAGTTTGTTGATCTGATGGATAACATTGCTTGGCTTTCAGATATTAAACAAACTTGAGAAAAATACTTGTTGGTCATGAGGTGCAACCTATTCAATATGTTGCTGGATTTGGTTTGCTAATATTTTGTTGGGGACTTTTGTGTCAATATAAAGAAAAAGACTCTGTCATCTCTTTTCTTATAATATTCTTCTGAAACTTGATACCAGAGAAATACTGACTTTACAGGATAAATCGAGAAATGTTTCTTTTTATTGTTTAAAGAGTTGGTGCAAAATTGGAAATAATTATTTTTCATATATCTTGTAGAATTCACTGTGAAGACATTTGGACCTGGCATTTTCCAATGTGAGAGGTTTTTGAATCACTGTTTTAACTCTTGAATGGCTTTTTGTAGAATTTCTGTTTCATTCTGAGGCAATTTCTGTCATTTGTGTCTTGGTATTCCTAATTATTTCAATTTGTTGGCATGCATTTGGTTATAGTATAGGTTTTTAATCCTTTTTATTTTGTATATTATCCAGAAATGTACCAACTATAATTACTGATTTTAATAAATGGAATCTTTGCTCTTGCTGTCTGCATGAATCTAACTAAGCATCAATTTTTTTTTTGCTTATTTCAAATAAACAGCTATTGTTTACATTGATTTTCTTCACTGCTTTCATTTTTTAATGAATTATCATAACTCAATGAATATTATTTCCTTCCTTCTGCTTGCTTTAGGTTTAACTTGCTCTTATTTTTCCTTGTTAAGGTGGAGGTTTAGGTTATTGATTTAAAATAATTTTATAATAACTTAAAGCTATAAATCTCTGTCTAATTACGGTCTTAGTGATCACATAAGTTTTCATATATGAGCCTTTGTTTTCATTCATATCAAAATCTTTTCAAATTTCTATTTGAATGTTTTGCTCAAAATCCTTCAAGCTAGGCTTCAGCACTATGTGAACTGAGAACATCCAGATGTACAAGCAGGGTTTAGAATAACCAGAGATCAAATTGTCAACATCCACTGGATCGTGGAAAAAGCAAGGGAATTAAAAAAAAAGAAATCTACTTCTGCTTCATTGACTATGTAAAGCCTTTGATTATGTGGATCACAAGAAACTGGAAAATTCTTAAACAGATGGGAATACCAGACCACCTTACTTGTCCCTGAGAAATCTGTATGCAGATCAAGAAGCAACAGTTAGGATCAGACATGGACCAACAGACTGGTTCAAAATTGGGAAAGGAATATGTCAAAGCTGTATATTGTCACCTTGCTTATTTAACTTCTATGCAGAGTGCATCATGTGAAATATCAGTCTGGATGAAGCACAAGCTGGAATCAAGAACCTCAGATGTGCCGATGATACCAGTCTAATGGCAGAACAACGTGAAGAGGAACTAAAGATCCTTTGATAAGGGTGAAAGAGAAGAGTGGAAAAGCTGGCTTAAAACTCAACATTAAAAAAACAACAACAATGACAACAGCAACTAAAATCATAGCATTCAGTCCCATCATTTTATCACAAATAGAATGGGGGAATTTGGAAGCAGTGCCAGATTTTTATTTTCTTGGGCTCCAAAATCACTGAGGACAATGACTGCAGCCATGAAATTAAAAGACACTTGCTCCTTGGAAGAAAAGCTATGACAAATCTAGATTGTGTATTAAAAAGCAGAGACATCACTTTACTGACAAAGGTCCATATAGTCAAAGCTATATTTTTTCCTGTAGTCATGTACAAATGTGAGAGTTGCACCGCAAAGAAGGCTGAGCACCAAATGATTAATGCTTTCAAAATGTGGTGCTGGAGAAGACTCTTGAGAGTCCCTTGGATATCAAGGACATCAAACCGGTCCATCTCAAAGAAAATGAAGCCTGAATATTCTTTAGAAGAACTGATGCTGAAGCTGAAGCTCCAAAAGCTGAAGCTCTTTGGCCATGAGATGTGAAGTGCTGACTCAAGGGAAAAGACCCTGATGCTGGGAAAGCAAAGGGAGAAGGAAGCATCAGAGGATGAAATAGTTTACTATCATCACCGATTCAATGGACATGAAATTGAGCAAACTCCAGGAGATAGTGAAAGACAGGGAAGCCTGATATCCTGAAGTATTTGGGGTCACAAAGAGTTGGAAAGGATGTAGTGACTGAATTACAAAAGCAATGGTGTATCACTTCGATTGATTTGTGTACATTTAAGAATCCTTGCATCCCTATGATAAATCCTACTTGATTATGGCATCGATTCTCTTACTGTATTATTGGATTTGGTGTGTTAGTATTTTGTTGAAAACTTTTGCATCTACATTCATCAGTGATATTAATCTGTAATTTTCTTTCTTTGTGCCTTTGTTTGGTTTTAGTATCATGCTGATGATGACCTTGAAGAATGAGCTTAGGACTGTTCCTCTCCTGCAAATTTTTGAAAGGGTTTGAGAAGAATAGGTGTTAGCTCTTCTTTGAATGTCTGATAAAATTTGCTTGTAAAATTCTCTGGTCCTGAACTTTTGCTCTTTGGAAGACTTTTAATCACAGTTTCAATTTTATTATTTGTGATTTGTCAGTTCATATTTTCTATTTCTTCCTGAATCAACCTTGGAAATTTGTACTTTTCTAAGAACTTGTCCGTTTCTTCCAGGTTGTCCATTTTATTGGCATATAGTTACTTCTTCCCTCATGGATCAGACAGTAAAGAATTTGCCTGCAAGGCAGGAGACCTGGGTTTGATCCCTGTGTTGGAAAGATCCCCTGGAAAAGGGAATGGAAGTGCACTCCAGCACTGTTGCCTGGAAAATCCCATTGGCAGAGAAGCCTGGCAGGCTATAGTCCTTGGGGTCGCAAAGAGTCAAACATGACTGAGAAACTAACACTATCTATCTACTTGTAATAGTCTCTTATTAACCCTATCTTTTTCTGTGGTGTCAGTTGTAACTTCTCCTTTCTCATTTCTAGTTTTATTGACTTGAATCCTCTCCCTTTTTCTCTTGATGAGTCTGACTAAAAGTTTATCAATTTTTTCTTTTCAAAGAACCAGCTTTTAGTTTCCTTGATTAAGTCCATTGGTCTAATATGTCATTTAAGGCTTGTGTTTCTTTATTGATTTTCTATCTGGATTATCTGTCCATTGGTATAAGTGAAGTGTTAAAGTTCCCCACTCTTATTGTGTTGCAGTTGATTTCCCCTTTTATAGTCAGGTCTTGGTATCAAGATGGATACCAGAATGCATGGGGTACAGTGAAAGTAGTGCTCAGAGAGAAGTTTATAGTTGGAAACACTTGGGATGAGGGATTTCCTTGTACCTCAGTCAGTAAAGAATCTGTCTGCAATGCAGGAGACCTGGGCTCAATTCCTGGGTCAGGAAGATCTCCTGGAGAAGGCAATGACAGTCCAATCCAGTATTCTTGCCTGGGAACTCCCACAGACAGAGGAACCTGGAGGGCTACAGGTCACGGGATCACAAGAGTCAGACACGACTTAGTGACTAAAGCACCAAGTGCTTGGGATGAGCTCAGCCTTGGACTGGCCACAGCTGAGGAAAGAGTCAGTGTGCCTGAATATAGATCAGTATTTCCAAAACTGTAGAGGACCAATAGAACAACTCTCTGAGAGATGACTTCTCCAACACTTTTATTTTAAATTAAGATCTGATGATCTTTCATGTTTAGCTGTAATTGAAAGACACATTAGATAATTTACAATATTATTTTTAAAAATTTAAAACAATATATATCCTTAGAGGTCCATAGCAGCACACTCTATTTCAATGTACTCAAATTATTTAATATTGAAATAATTTCATTAAGGTCTATAATTTAATAAAATAACTATATTAGTTTACATTTATATTCACCCTATTTTGCCTTTGAAAATTTTAAAATTTATTAATTTTATATTTTAACATAGCATAAAGAATTTTTAAAATATTTAGTTGTTCTTATTATTTTACTTTTTAAAACATTTTGTTAAAAGAAACTGTGTTGTAGAATATCATGCCCTTACTAGCTTTTCTTCCTATTTGAATGCTAAGCTTTGTTTTCTTGATGATGTTCTCCTAGCAAACCTTTAGTTCATAGGAATTAGAGTGGATTTCTGGTTTTGTGTTAGTTAGACAATTTTTTGCTATATTAATAGCTACCACTGAAGAATTAGCAATATTTTATTTTGCAAATTATGAGTAAATGACATTTAGTCTTTACATTTCTCTTTCTTTGTGTTTAATGGATATTTATAAGGCTAATTACCACTTTTCTATATTTAGTGAGAAGGATCACATATGAAGATGAAAGCACGATGTGATATTTATGACATGTCAGTATGCTATAAATATAGAATTTCTCTAATTATCTAAGAGATATTCATGAAAATTTTAGTGCTTTTCTATGAATTTGGATTAATTGAACAAAAGCTGATTACCCTTTCTATAAATTAATAGTTGAGAGAGTTGAATTTATAATAAAATATCAATTTTAGCATAATGTCCTAGCAGTCATTCTTTACTATTAGTTATTATTTTAATTTATAAGTGACCCAAAAATTGCTAACAGGGAATAAAGATATTTCTTTGTACAATGTTTTTGTTAAATTATTTTTATACTTTGGTTAAACATATAATCAAAAGTTTGAAAAATTAAATTTGTCTAACAATTTTTTCACATGTAAAAGCACCTATAGAAGCAGACTGGATTGTAAGTTCTTAATTCAGAGTCAGAGATCTTATGGACAGTTGATCGTTAGAACACAGCATTTAGCAGAAATGCAGTTATACTATACATGGGAAATCCCACATTTTTAAGTAATTCCAATTTTTTGACACACTGACTTCCTAGGCACAAGTGTTTCTTTTTTAAATGCCATGACAAGTGAAAATTTTACCTTTAGCAGATTTTATTTGGGATTAGATTACCCTTGTGAAAGGAAGCAGCTTCTTTACTGTCTTACATACTTATGTATGGATCTTTTTCTTTTAAGTTTACAGTTTTTCTTTAAGTAAATTTTACAGACAGTTGCCATTGTTCCATGCATATAAAATTAAAGCCCATTCTTCCTGGAGTACTGCTAAGAAATTTGTTGGCATTCATTTATATCTTCAGTAGATAGACAAATAGAAAATGTTTACTCTTTAATATGTGTATGTAAATCTAGTTCCAGTACCAGCAGGAACTAATCCTCTAGGTTCATCCCTGAAGAAACTTGAGAAGTAATTTTCCAAGGCTAGACAGTCCCATAACCATAAAGCATTTTTTTTTTCCAGAAATAAGCCTGATATAGAAGTTAAAGTATGAGATAAGGGCAAAATAGTGAATAAAGAGGCTTATAAAATAAGATGCCAAATATGGAACACACTGGAAGCAAAGTCAATGACTGAATAAAAAGAGGGGACAGTAAAAAAATTGCAAAGACATGAATGGAAGCTTTACTTCACTCATGGGGGGAAATCCTTCCACAATGTATATATTTATAAAATCATCATGTTGTACACTTTGAATATCTTATATTTTTGTTTGTCAATCACACTTCAGTAGAGGCTTTCCTGGTGGCTCTTAATCCTGGTGATTCAGTAAAGAATCCACCTGGAATGCAGGTAGACCAGAGTTTGACCTCTGGGTCAGGAAGAGCCTCTGGTGAAGGAAATGGCAACCCACTCCAGTATTCTTGCCTGGAAATCTCATAGACAGAGGAGCCTGGGGGGCTACAGTTCATCAGGTCTCAAAAGAGTTGGACATGACTTAGTGACTAAACCATCACCATCACACTTTAGTGACTAGGAGGCCAGGAAAGTTATGGATTAAAGGGAGGGATTCTGGCCAATTCAGAAAAGCTCTCTAGACCTTCCTGCTATGCCTTTGCCTTGTCGGGTTGATAAAGTTTGACTGGAGAGTTCCTTTTTGAAAGTGAAGATTTATAATGGCTTCCTGTAAGGACCCAGTCATATTGGTCTGATTCACCTACTCTGATGCAGCCACCACAGCACACTAGCTACGGTCCATTGTCCACTCACTGTTTCTAATCATTTCCAGTCTCTGGTGCCTTCGCCTCATACATTACGTTTTTTATTTCTGCCCTTTTCCAGAGTTTCTTAGCTTTAGGCCCAAAGATTTTGTCCTAGAGATATCATCAGTCAGTAAGACTGTTCTTTTTCTTTCCACTTAATGAACCAATGAATCACTGCATGCCAGGTTTTTGTTTTTCCAGTTTGAATTGTTTATGCTGTGTCAAGATCTACTTCACAGAGTGCTCCTGTTGTCTGCTCTCTTCCCTTCATGAAGTCTGGGTCCTGAGTTTCAGCTAGACTCTACTGGCTGGTCTCGTGGTAACTCAGATTCTTTTCCAGCGTGCCTATTTTCAACTAGACTAAATTCTATATGATACTATGAATCCACACATCATAGACATGTTTGCAGTATGCTGTGCTATAATGGAGAGATGGTTTTTAGATAAGAACTGATTACTAGAAATTACAACATTAACTGTAGCTCAATGAGCTAAAGAATGGTGATCAGAGATATCACTAAGGTCTCTCCACTGTATGAAAAATGACAATACAAAATCCATGCTTAAAGCTAGAAGAGAACAGCAAAACAAGCATAATAGTAAATGAATCACAAAAGAGGATGTGGTAAATTTTTAAAATAATATGCACATGGTGAGTTTAAATCAAAAGACTTTAAGGCAGCTGTAGGTATTTGATGAACTGATACCTGATATTTGATGAACTGATATTTAGGTAGGAGCATCTGTCAGGTTTTCATTCAGTCCTGTTGTGTGAGATATCTCAGCATACTAATAAGAATGGGTTCTGAAATCAGCTGGACTTGGATTTGGATCTATTAATAGATTCTGCTTTCTACCAGCTACATGAACTTGGTAATACATTAAATTCTCTAAATCTTAATTCCTCATATGGAAAATGAGATTATGATGCCTACTCGAGTGAATAAAAGTTCCCAAATGCAAGCAAATGAGCCAAATTTGGGAGATTTTTTGTGAACATGAGTTTATCACAAAGATTTGTAATTGTTTTGATAAGCTGAGCATTACTGAGCCAGGAACACATCTCCAAAGTCCATGGCAGAACAAGCCAGATTAGAATTTTCAGAGTGCTGTTGTTGAGCAGTAATTTCTTGAGCATGCAAAGCTGAGGCTGTAGGCATTAGAAACTAGGCTTGGCCTGTGGATTGCTTCCTCAGATACTGAAGTTCATGTGTTTCCCATTCTTTTATCTAAAAATTAAAAAATGGCAATAAATTAATCAGTGGTACTTCAAGGGAAGATAAATGCAGCAAAAGCAAAAATATCTCATCAACTAAGGATTTTTCCCAAATAATTGTCTATGCCAATATCTCTATATCTACTTAATTATATGTTTCAATATTGCTGTAGCTGTCTAAATATCTCTATAAACATCTTAAGTGCTTTAGAAATATGATAGCAATAAAAAATTCAAGTGAGGTCTTTGAAGGTGAAAATCTTCCTTACTAGACTTGAGATTCTTTTATATCACAGGGTTTTCTATTTCTGTATTATTTTATTTTGGAAAAAAAAGTCATCACCATTTTAAACTCCAGGTTGAAGTTTTATCTGTTTTTATTTCTTTTGTATCCATTTTTTAAAAATATATAACAAGATCTTGTTATTTATGGAAAAACAGTGAAAAATTTGTAACATGTCAATGTGATAGTGGAGATGAACTATGACCTTACAAATCTTTAAAATCTCGAAGTTGTACAATACTTTCATTTCATTTTTAAACTTACTCTTCTGAATCAATACATCAGAGTACAATAAGTACAGTTGTGAAAACTAGTTTTTGTTGGGAATCCATTCATTATATTAATAGTAGTGAGACCAAAAAAATAACTGAACATTAGTCCAAGATAGTTGACATATGCAAATATGCATATATGTATGTTTTGTTGTTGTTCAGAGTGAAAGTAAAAGCCTCTCAGCCCTGCCCAACTCTTTGTGACCCCACAGACTATAGCCTACAAAACTCCTCTGTCTGTGGAATTTCCAGGTCATAATACTTGAGTGGATAGCCTATCCCTTCTCCAGGGGATATTCCCAACCCAGGGATTAAACACAGGTCTCTGTATTGTAAGCAGACTCCTTACCGCCTGAGCCACCAGGAAAGCCAAAGAATACTGGATTGGGTAGCCAGCCTATCCCTTCTCCAGTGGATTTTCCTGACCCAGGAATTGAACTGGGGTCTCCTGCATTGCAGGTGAATTCTTTATCAGCTGAGCCACCAGGGAAGTCCTGAAGCTCATAATGCTGTTGTTGAGCAGTAATGTCAGGAGCACACACAGCTGAGGCTGTGGGCGTTGGAAACTGGGCTTGGGATGTATGATTTTTGTTGTTCAGTCACTAAGTCGTGTCCAACTCTTTGCAACCCCATGGACTGCAGCACGCCAGGCTTCTCATTATCTCTCAGAGTTTGCTCAAACTTATGTCCACTGAGTTTGTGATACCATCCAGCCATCTCATCCTCTGTTGCCCTCTTCTAATCCAGCCCTCAATCTTTCCCAGCATCAAGGATTTTTCCAGTGAATCAGCTCATTGCATCAGGTGGCCAAAGTATTGGAGCTTCAGCTTCAGCTTCTTATCTCTCCCTGCTCTTCTCTGGAATCCTGCATTCAATTGGGTGTATCTTTCCTTTTCTCTTTTGCCTTTTGATTTTCTTCTTCCCTCAGCTATTTGTGAGACCTCCATAGACAATCATTTTGCCTTCCTGCATGTCTTTTTTTTGAGATGGTTTTGGTCACCAACTCCTGTCATCAAATGTACAATGTTTCGAACTTCCATCCATAGTTCTTAGGCATGATACTGAATCTAATTCCTTGCATCTATTTATCACCTCCACTGTATAATCATACGAGATTTTATTCAGGTCATACCTGAATGGTCTAGTGGTTTTCCTTACTGTCTTAAATTTAAGTTTGAATTTTGCAATAAGGAGTTCATGATCTGAGTCACAATCAGCTCCAGGTCTTGTTTTTGCTGACTGTATAGAGTTTCTCCATCTTCAGCAGCAAATAATATAATCAGTCTGATTCTGGTGTTAACCATCTGGTGATGCACATGTGTAGAGTAGTCTCTTATTTGTTGGAAGAGGGTGTTTGCTATGATCAGTGTGTTCTCTTGGAAAAACTCTGTTAGCCTTTTCCCTATTTCATTTTGTACTCTAAAGCCAAACTTGCTTGTTACCCTAGGTATCTCTTGACTTTCTACTTTTGTATTCCAGACCCCTATGATGAAAAGGACATCTTTTTTTTTGGTGTTTGTTCTAGCAGATCTTGTAGGTCTTCATAGAACCTCTCAGCGTCAGCTTCTTCAGCATTAGTAGCTGGGGCATAGACTTGCATTATTGTGGTGTTTAATGCTTTGCCTTTGAAATGAACTGAGATCACTCTGACGTTTTCGAGATTACACACAAGTACTGCATTTCAGTACTTGTTGGCTCTGAAGGCTACTCCATTTCTTCTAAGGAATTGTTTCCCACATAGTAGATATAATGATCATCTGAATTAAATTTGCCCATTTTCATTCAAGTTCACTGATTTCTAAAATGTTGATATTCACTCTTGCTATCTGCTGCTTGACAACATCCAATTTACCTTAATTTATGAGCCAAAAATTCCAGATCCTATGCAATATTGTTCTTTACAGCATCAGATTTTACTTTCACCACCAGACACATACACAACAGAACATAGTTTCTGCTTTGGCCCAGCCTCTTTATTCCTCCTGGAGCTATTTCTCCACTCTTCCCCAGCTGCATGTTAGACACCTACTGACCTAGGGGGCTTGTCTTCCAGTCTCATATCGTTTTACCTTTTCATACTTTTCTTGGGGATCTCATGGCAAGAATGCTGAAGTGGTTTACCATTTCCTTCTCAAGTGGACCATGTCTTGTCATAACTCCAACATGTCCTGTTCGTCCTGGGTGGCCCTGTATGGCATGGCTCATAGCTCATTGAGTTACACAAGACTGTGATCCATGTGATCATTTTAGCTAGCTTTCTGTGATTGTTGCTTTCATTTGGGAGGATGTGAGATTTTAGTTCTTGGTTCTTCTCTTTGCCCTCTGATGAATGAGGACAAGAGGCTTGCTTGTACAAGCTTCCTAATGGGAGGTACTGGCTGTGGGGAAAACTGGGTCCTCCTCTAGTGGGCAGGGTAATGCTCAGGAAACCTTTAATCTAACTTTCATATATATGTATATATATATTTAGGCACATATATGCACACATATATATATACATATAGAACATATATACATATATACTATATATCATGTAGGCTAAAATATCACAAGTTTATTACATTTAAAGTTTTGGTGATCAGCATTAACATAGGTGTCATGGGCTACAATGATCACAATGTCAAGCAAGGCTGCATTGCTTCTGAAGGCTCTAGGACGCTGGTCCCCAACTTTTATTTTCACCAGGGACAGGTTTCTGGAAGGCAGGTTCCATAGTTTGTCTACATTCTTTGGCTTATGGCCTCCGACCATCTTCCAAGCCAACAGCGGCCAGTCAAGTCTCTCTCTCATATCATATTACTCTGATACTTATTCTTCTGCTCTATCTTCCATATTCAAGGAGGACAGAAACTGTATCCATTATTCACTGGGTACCTGTGCAGTTCTGGAGATCAGAGGTCCAGTGGGTTTTATAAGGGTCATATCAAGGTGTCAGCAGGTGTCTATTTCTTATGGAGAATCTAGGGGAGATCCTGTTTCCCTGCCTTTTACAGTTTCTAGAGGCTATACGAGTTTAGAGTGACTCATGTTGGAATCAGTGCTCAGTCATTTACTAGCTGTGTAATATTGGGAAGTTATATCTCTCAGAAGCTCAATATATTTGCATATATAATGGAATGCGTATTAGTCACTCAGTTGTGTCTGACTCTTTGTGACCCCATGGACTGTAGCCTGCCAGGCTCCTCTGTCCATAGAATTCTCCAGGCAAGAATACTGGAGTGGGTTACCATTTCCTTCTCCAAGGGAAGTTCCCCAACCCAGGGATTGAACCCTTGTCTCCTGCATTTCAAGCAGATTCTTTACTGTCTGATCTATCAGGGAAGCCTTATTTAATGGAATAAGAGTAGTATACAATTCATAGGACAGTGATTCAAAAAATGTGCTTAGTCACTCATTCATGTCCAACTCTTTGTGACACCAAGGACTGTAGCCTGCCAGGCTCCTCTGTCCATTGGGATTCTCCAGGCAAGAAAACTGGAGTGGGTTGCCATGCTCTCCTCCAGGTGATTTTCCCAACCCAGGGATAGAACCCAGGTCTCCTGAATTGCAGGCAGATTCTTTACTGTCTGAGTCACTAAGGAAGCCCAATTCAAACAATTGAACTCACTAAAAGTATCTTACACATTTTGTCAAAAGTGATTCCAAAAATTTGATTTTGTAGTTCAGGGTTGCTTCCATGAATTTGTATTCCAATCTGATAGGAAAAAACCATCAGAGATGTTTACAAAGTTATATGTCTACTTAAAGGCTTTTAGAAGAACACTATGTAAAAAACTCAGAAAGTTGACAAAACTATTACTATGATAATGAATATGTATCTATGTTGTTGTGCATTTATGTATAAATGCTTGAAATAATTTGTTTCTTTTAACTACACTATTTTTTGACATTCCATATAGTAGATGCAAAATTTAGCCTTGAATCATTATTTTTTTAAAAATTAGCAATTTTTATTTTCATATTTTAAAAAGTGTTTAAATATGAAGGTCAATATTAATGACTAACTTATCAATGACAATTTTAAGTGATGATTTTATTTTCAATGGTGAAAATTGTCTATTAAAATTTTAATTTTAGTTAGAAAGATTTTGGTCTCATGATCACAAGATAATTGAAAAATTTCAACACCAATAGAGTGAGTAATCTTATATTGAGTTCAGTTCAGATCAGTTCAGTCGCTCAGTCGTGTCCGACTCTTTCTGACCCCATGAACTGCAGCACACCAGGCCTCCCTGTCCATCACCAGCTCCCGGGGTTTACCCAAACCCATGTCCATTGAGTTGGCGATGCCATCCAACCATCTCATCCTCTGTCATCCCCTTCTCCTCCTGCCCTCAATCTTTCCCAGCATCAGGGTCTTTTCAAATGAGTTAGCTCTTTGCATCAGGTGGCCAAACTATTGTAGTTTCAGCTTCAACATCAGTCCTTCCAATGAACACCCAGGACTGATCTCCTTTAGGATGGACTGGCTGGATCTCCTTGCAGTCCAAGGGACTCTCAAGAGTCTTCTCCAACACCACAGTTCAAAAGCATCAATTCTTCGGTGCTCAGTTTTGTTTATAGTCCAACTCTCACATCCATACATGACCACTGAAAAAACCATAGCCTTGACTAGACAGACTTTTGTGGACAAAGTAAGGTCTCTGCTTTTTATATATGCTGTCTATGTTGGTCATAACTTTCCTTCCATGGAGTAAGCGTCTTCTAATTTCATGGCTGCAATCACCATCTGCAGTGATTTTGGAGCCCCCCAAAATAAAGTCAGCCACTGTTTCCACTGTTTCCCCACCTATTTGCCATGAAGTGATGGGACCAATTGCTGTGATCTTAGTTTTCTGAATGTTGAGATTTAAGCCAACTTTTTCACTCTCCTCTTTCAATTTCCTCAAGTGGTTCTTTAGTTCTTTTTCACTTTCTGCCATAAGGGTGGTTTTATCTGCATATATTATATTGAGAGTTGGCTTAAAGAAGGCTGAGAGTCAAAGAATTGATGCTTTTGAACTGTGGTTTTGGAAAAGACTTTTGAGAGTCCCTTAGACAGCAAAGAAATCAAACCAGTCAATCCTAAAGGACATCAACCCTGAATATTCATTGGAAGGACTGATGCTGAAACTCTAATACTCTGGCCACCTGATGAGAAGAGCTGACTTAACTGGAAAAGACCCTGATGCTGGGAAAGATTGAAGGCAGGAAGAGAAGAGGGTGACAGAGGATGAGATGGTTGGATGATATCATCGACTCAATGGACATGAGTTTGAGCAATCTCTGGGAGATAGTGAATGACAGGGAAGCCTGGCCTGTTGCAGTCCATGGGGTCCCAAAGAGTAGGATATGACTGAGCAATTGAACAGCAACAATAAAAACAATATAATAAATAAATGCAAAGCTTGTGGGTACAAGTTTAAATAAACAAAAAAAATTGTAATTGCGTTTAAACTAGCACCTAGATTCATTCTCATGCTATGAAAACCATGAGACTTGTAATTGAAGAAATCTGAAAGTCATTATGAAGAGGTTAAGAATGGACGTTAATTGAATTTTTGAGTAGTTGACTAAGGATATTACTATAGAAGTATATTTTTATTTTTAATATACAGTCCTTAATATTGACACATACTTATGACATTTCAAAGTAGACTAAATAAAAAATGCCCATACTCTTAATTGTTCTTTAATATTTATAAGTAAAATTAGCTTGCAGTTTTTTCTTTGGTATAATCTTGATTCAGTTTCTCCAATAGCTTTGGCATTGATCCTCTAAATATGTTTAAGAACTTGATTGTCAAAATTTCTAAGTGAGCTTTCTTTTCTTTAATACTGTTTCCTCTACCTTCTGGGATAATAAAACTTTGAAAAAAGAGATAAACATTGACAAGTGGAAGGAGTTTTCTGGTCACCTGAAGAATAGTTTTCCCACTTCTAATTAATCACATGTCAGCTGCTGGGCATGTGTAATTAATGGCTCATACCCCCAAAGCTGTAATATATAAACACATTGCTTATCTGGTTAGAGAAATAGTAGCATGCTGATGATCACTGCAAATGAGATTGCCTTGCTATCTGGTCTTTAACTATTGAAGGCAGTGCATTAATTCATGTCAGTATGAAAATAGCAAACAGATTAGTTGGAAATAAAATGCATAGAATGATGCAGCATAAATATTAGTTTACACATATTTATATACACATTATATAAAGACAAAATCAACTTAACTGCATTGCATACATTGTTTACTATGAACATGCCAGAGGCACAATAAAAATAGGTAGAAAAATCTGGCTTCAAAGAGCTGCTGTAACCCTTGCTAACTATAGAATTTAGGAGAATTAGTTAATTTTTTGAATTGTCTTTTTCTCAAATGTAAAAGAAGGAAGCATAATTCCAACTGTAAAGATTTTCAGAAATACGTATAATTACTTTTTTATTTGGTTTTTAATTTTGAGCTAAAATTGATATATAACATTGAGTAATTTTATTTTTTTAAATTGAAGTATACTTGATTTGCAATGTTGTGTTATTAATAGTTTCAGGTGTACAGCACAGTAATTCAGATATATATTTATATTCTTTTTCAAATACTTTTCCTTTTTAGGTTATTATAAAATAACACTGAGTAATTTTAAAGTATACAATGTGTTGATTTGATACATTTAAATATATGATCTCTACCATAGTGCTAGTTGGCACTTCTCTCATACCACATAATATTTCTTTCTTGTGGTGAGAAAAATTAAGATCTAGTCTCTTAGCAACTTGACATTTATATTCAGTTCTGTTGATTATGATCACTATGATCTACATTAGATTTCAATAACTTATTTACCTACTCAATTGCAAATTTGTATGCTTAAACAGACCTCCCTAATATCCCTAACCCCCTGGTAACCACCTGGTAACTCTTGGTAACCACCATTCTATTCTCTTTTTCTTTGAGCTTGCTTTTTCAGATTTCACATATAAGTGATATTAAACAATGTTTGCCTTTGACTTACTTCACATAGCATAATGCTCTCAAGGTCCTTCCATGTAATCACAAGTGGTAGGATTTTCTTTTCTGTCATGGCTGAATACTATTCCATTGTATGCATATATATGTACATATATATATATATATATATATATATTCTCTTAATCACCTCATCTCTTGCCACACACTTAGATTGTTTCTATATCTTGGCTATTGTGAATAGTGCTGCAATAAATATGAAAGTAAAGACATATTTCAATATCTTGTTTTCCTCTCCTTTGGCTATATACGCAGAAGTAAAATATTTAATTGGAACTTTACCCCAAGGCAACAGATAATATTGATAAGACACCATGGTTATTTGCAAAAGTAGAAGTCTTCAAGCAGCATACTGAAAGCTAGCTACATCACTCTTAAAACTGTAACCTATATTAAAAATATAAATAAAGATTATTGGAGGACTTGGAAGATAATTTATCCAAAGGGAGCTACTGATTTGCTATAAACATTTTCTCTACAATTTTGGAAAGAGGAAGATTTCCTTGAGAACTCAGAACTAGAGAGAGGAGCTTAGCATATAGCCAACTCAAGAAACAGAATATAAATCTACTGCAGTTGGGACTGGGAGATCCAATGGGCTAGTATTTAACACTTTTCAGGTGATTTTAAAGTTTGAGAAAAGTGTGTTTAGTGCTGAAGAAAACCTGTGGGGACATAGCTATCAGCAGACAGATCCTTACTGCTTGAGTTTGTCTTCTGTGGAGCACAATAGGTACAATATATGAGGGACAACCAGTGTGAGACCATATGAAGAGAGGAGACGTGTGCTCAGTTGTGTCCGACTCTTTGTGACCTTGAGGACTGTAGCCTGCCAGGCTTCTCTGTCCGTGGGATTTCTCAGACAAGAATACAGGAGTGGGATGCTGTTTCCCCCTCCAGGGGATCTTCCAGACCCAGGGATTGAACCTGCATCTTCTGCATTAGCAGGTGGATTCTTTTCCACTGAGCCACCTGGAAGTGGGAGACCGCTTTATGTCCTGGCCAAAATGGTTCTTGGAGGAGTGAGTGACAGCAGTAGGAAGAAGCTGAAGGTATTGCTGCTTTCTTGGGTGGGCATTACTAACAACAACAAGTGAAGGATTTCTAGGGTTAAGATGTCTCCTGGGAAGACACACAAATGCTGCCTCAAAGCAATAAAACAGAATTTTTGTGTGTTTTAAACTGTTTTAATCAAGTGAAAATTTACTGGTATTCCTCCTTCTTCTTCCCTCTCTTTTTCTGCTATCTTGACCTGTTAGAAATAGGGACTGGTTTGTTAAAACAAAGTAGGAAGCTGAAAATGGTGGGGGAGGAGGAAGCTTTTTTATCCCCTTACCATGTTTTAGGACTAATACACTTTGCCAGCCATTGTTGATGAAGACAATATAAACTAAAAATTCAGAATGCTTAAGGAACTAGAGGTTTTATATTACTGAAATGTGATTCTTTGGCAAATTTAACCTGATCTATGGAACAAAACCTGGAGGAAGGCATGGCAATCCACTCCAGTATTCTTGTCTGAAGAATCCCCATGTACAGAGAAGTCTGGCAGGCTACAGTCCATAGGGTGGCAAAGAGTCTGACCTGACTGAAGCGACTTAGCATGCACACATATAAGGAACAAAGAGTAATCAGAAGAGTTATTCATGGCAGGTTAAAATTAGCCTACTGAATAAAATAGAGCAACAGTAGAAGAAATATCTTTGAAATATCATTTAATCCTACCACGTATGCTTCTGCAATACACTTGTTCTATTGCCATAGAATTGCTTTTAAAATAGAATTTTTGTCTCTCCATTTTAAGTAATTCATTTTGACAGTGAAAATTCTGCCTCCCAAATATTTTGATCCTGCTATTTTAGTTTTCTCCACTGGAAAGAATGGTTGCTGATGAATGACATAATTGGGATTATGCATTTAGGTAATAAGAAGTACTAATAATCTAGTTGTCTCTCAAGATGCTTTCTCACAATTTTCTTATAGAATAATTTAAATCACCAGCATATTGATAATAAATATTACAAGTATAATTTCCACTGAAAGTAACTTTTACTGACTAAAATGGCATCCAACAGCATTTGTTATTTATTAGAAATTGAAGAAATAATAAAATTATCACCTTAAAATTTAGATTGTCTATATTGATCCTGGAAAGTTGAGTCTGAGACACAATCTAGGAAAATATTATTGTAATATTTATTGTACATTTTGGGAAAAAATTATAACATCTATGTGGAAAATAAAACAATACTAGTTTAATTTATATTAAATAATAAAATGTAAAAAGTGTGATCACCGTCTATATAGAATACTAAGTTATCTTGGTAGTAAAAGTTTCATTATTTTTAATAAAAATTTATTCATAAGATTGGGAAGTTTGTGCTTTTTACTTCATTTTTATTCATTAGTTTAAAAGTATATTTTGTGGTCAAAATATTGTACCACAAATCCTAGCATCCAAATAGCACTATATTAAAACAGTGCAGCAAAACAGCATGGTTAAAACATTTACTCCCCTTTGTAGATACATCTAAATCACCATCTAGGCAACAGTAAACACTCTGCAATGTTGCTTCCTTATCTTCCCCTCAGGATAGCATCTGTATTATGTGCATGTAGATAAAACTTATTGTCTATCTATAATGACTCCAATCTGTCTTAACATGTTAAAACATAATCAATTCCTTAAGAGTAAACCTAACTATCTTATTCTGCTTGATAATGAGTTGAAATCTACAAGTGAGTAGATGAATGCAGAAAGAAATGAAAGGTAGGCCAAGAGCTGTGTTAAAATATGTATCTCATAATAAAAACCAAAGTAATCCACATGAATGGAAATCACTGATATCATTTTTGTTTAACAAATGATGTTCAGTCTTGCCTGCCAATGCAGGAGCCACAGGAAACCCAGGTTCAATCCCTAAGTGGTGATGATCTTCTGGAGGAAGACATGGCAACTTGCTCCAGTATTCTTAGTTGGAGAATCCCATGGACAGAGGAGCCTGGTGGCCTACAATCCATAGGGTGGAAAAGAATTGGACACGAATAAGCAACTAACCATGCATTTTCAGTCAGATATTCTATTTGTATTAAAATATGGAGAATGGGGTTAGGGGGAAAGTTCTCAACATATAAATATTGTTTGAAGGTATGTAACTGGATAAAATCATGAAGAAAATAAATTCATAAAAAAAGAAGTAAAAGCAACGATTCCTGGTCACTCCAATAATAAGAGAGGAGCAGAAGTCAGTAAAGAAGACTTAGAACAAATTGTCTGCCATCTAGAAGGAAAGGAAGAAGAGTGTGGTAACTAAAATGTAAGACAAAAATATGTCTAAGGGTGCACACTTGCAACTAGTAGAAATAAATCTTGATGCAGGGTATAAGGAATATAGACAACAATATTATATTATAATCATCAAACTTGCTGAGACTAGATCTTAATTTTCCCATTCCAAAAAAGAAAGACTAATTATACGTTGTGATAGAGGTCCTATTGTAGGCAACGTACTACAATATATAAATGTATCAAATCATATGTTGTATACCTTAAATACACATACAGTGTCATATGTCAAGCGTTTTTCAATTAAAAAAGGCAAAACAAAATTTCTAAAAATAGAAACATCATGTCAGTTATCTGCTACTAATCAGTCAGGTCAAATAAAATGAACATTGGTAGTTGATCTTTGGTTTTAGCCAATTTGAAATTATTGGTGACTTTCTCTAGGGGAGATTTTAGTAATGGAGTGGGGAAAAAGAATGGGTAAGACAGCTGAAGAGAGAATGGGAAAAAGGATTTAGAGACAGGCAATTAATTCATCTGGAGAAGAAATGGCAGCCCATTCCAGTATTCTTGCCTGGAGAATTCCATGGGAGCCTGGTTGGCTACATGCATGAGGTCACAAAGAGTCAGACATAACCGAGTGACTTCACTTTTTGTCACTTTTAATTAATTCTTCAAAGGAAGTTGGTTGTGAAGGAGGAGCAGTGATATAGGTAGTAGCAGATGGAAAATGTGGAACAAGATACATTTTCTTTTTATTTTTTCAGAAGGCAAAAATAATACCTTTATGTTATTCTGCAAAGTTTATTTTTTTTTCTTCTTCTTCACATTATACATGTTTCTCCATGTTAGTCAGTTCAGTTCAGTTGCTCAGTCATGTCTGATACTTCATGACCCCATGGGCTACAGAACACCAGGCCTTCCTGTCCATCACTAACTCCCAGAGTTCACTCAAACTCATGTCCATAGAGTTGGTGATACCATCCAACCATCTCAGCCTCAGTCATCTCCTTCTCCTTCTGCCCTCAATCTTTCCCAGGATCAGGGTCTTTTCCAATGAGTCAGTTCTTCTCATGACATGGCCAAAAATATTGGAGTTTCAGCTTCAGCATCAGTCCTTCCAATGAATATTCAGGACTGATTTCATTTAGGATTTAGTAGTTTGATCTCCTTGCAGTCCAAGGGACACTCAAGAGTCTTCGCCAACACCACAGTTCAAAAGCATCAATTCTTTGGCACTCAGCTTTCTTTATAGTCCAACTCTCACATCCATACATAACGACTGGAAAAACCATAGCTTTGACAAGATGGACCGTTGTTAGCAAAGTAATGACTCTGCTTTTTAATATGCTGTCTAGGTTGGTCATAATTATTCTTCCAAGGAGCAGGCATCTTTTAATTTCATGACTCCAGTCACCATCTGCAGTGATTTTGGAGCCCCAAAATAAAGTCTGTCACTGTTTCCAGTTTCCCCATTTATTTGCCATGAAGAGATGGGACCAGATGCCATGATCTTAGTTTTCTGAATGTTGAGCTTTAAGCCAAGTTTTTCACTCTCCTCTTTCACTTTCATCAAGAGGCTCTTTAGTTCTTTTATGCTTTCTGCCATAAAGGTGGTGTCATCTGCATATCTGAGGTTACTGATATTTCTCCCGGCAATCTTGATTCCAGCTTGTCCTTCATCTAGTCCAACATTTCTCACGACGTATACTCTGCACATAAGTTAAATAAGCATGGTGAAAATATACAGCCTTGATGTACTCCTTTTCCTATTTGGAACCAATCTGTTGTTCCATGTCCAGTTCTAACTGTTGCCTCCTGATCTGCATACAGGTTTCTCAAGAGACAGGTCAGGTGGCCTGGTATTCCCATCTATTTCAGAATTTTCCACACTTGGTTGTGATCCACACAGTCAAAGGCCTTGGCATAGTCAATAAAGCAGAAATAGATGTTTTTCTGGAACTCTCTTGCTTTTTCAATGATCAACAGACGTTGGCAGTTTGATCTCTGGTTCCTCTGCCTTTCTTAAATCCAGCTTGAATTTATGGAAGTTTGTGGTTCATGTACTGTTGAAGCCTGGCTTGGAGAATTTTGAGCATTACTTTACTAGCTTGTGAGATGAGTACAATTGTGTGGTAGTTTGAGCATTCTTTGGCATTGCCTTTCTTTGGGACTGGAATGAAAACTGATCTTTTCCAGTCCTGTGGCAACTGCTCAGTTTTCCAAATTTGCTGGCATATTAATTGCAGCACTTTAACAGTATCATCTTTAAGAATTTGAAATAGCTCAAGTGGAATTCTATCACTTCCTCTAGCTTTGCTCATAGTGATGCTTCCTAAGGCCCACTTGACTTCACATCAGGATGTCTGGCTCTAGGAGAGTTAACATATCATCTGGGTCATGAAAATCTTTTTTGTACAGTTCTTCTGTGTATTTTTGCCACCTCTTCTTCTTTTTTTTTTTTATTAAATAAATTTATTTATTTTAGTTGGGGGCTAATTACCTTACAATATTGTAGTAGTTTTTGCCATACATTGACATGAATCAGCCATGGGTTTACATGGGTTAACACCTCTTCTTAATATCTTCTGCTTCTGTTAGGTCCATACCATTTCTGTTGTTTATTGTGCCCATCTTTGCCTGAAAATTTCCCTTGGTATCTCTAATTTTCTTGAAGAGATCTCTAGTCTTTCCCATTCTATTGGTTTCCTCTATTTGTTTGCATTGATTGCTGAGGAAGGCTTTCTTATCTCTCCTTGCTGTTCTTTGGAACTCTGCATTCAAATGTGTATATCTTTTCTTTTCTCTTTTGCCTTTAGCTTCTCTTCTTTTCACAGCTTTTTGTAAGGCCTCCTCAGACAACAATTTTGCTTTTTTGTATTTCTTTTTCTTGGGGTTTGTCTTAATCCCTGCCTCCTGTATAATGTCAGGAACCTCTGTCCATTGTTCTTCAGGAGCTCTATCAGATCTAATCCCTTGAATCTCTTTCTCACTTCCACTGTATAATCATAAGGGATTTGGTTTAGGTCATACCTGAGTGGTATTGTGGTTTTGCCTAGTTTTTCAATATAAGTCTAAATTGTCAATAAGGAGTTCATGATCTGAGCCACAGTCAGCTCCCAGTCTTGCTTTTGCTGACTCTATGGAGATTCTCTATCTTTGGCTGCAAAGAATATAATCAATCTAATTTCGGTATTGACCCTCTGATGATGTCCATATGTAGAGTCTTTTCTTGTGGTTTTGGAAGAGGGTGTTTGCTATGACCAGTGCATTCTCTTGGCAAAACTCTGTTATCCTTTTCCCTGCTTCATTCGGTACTCCAAGGCCAAATTTGCTTGTTACTCCAGGTACTTCTTGACTTCTCCATGTTAATATATATTATATCTACTTCATCTTTACTTGTGTTAGCAAGTTTCCGGTGGATGGCACTTAAGTTGTTTTATGCTTTTTGGTATTAAAGTCAATGAAACGACCATTGCTATACTACCATATAAATGTACATATTTACCTATAGGATGAATTTCTGAAAGTAAAAAATACCAGGGCCAAGATTATATATCAATGTAGAAGCAATATTACCAAATTGTTTTCCAAAACATCTGCACCAAGTTAAATTTCTGAAATACTGTTTGTGAAACATCAGTTGTTCAACACCATTATTAATATAACCTGTGATCAAATGTTTTTGTTTCACCAATTAGTTTGGGAGAAATTATACTTTATATGCTTTCTGTAATAGCATATAGCAAAGTTTGTGGATGCGTTACTCATATTCTAGATTTAAGTCTCTTAAATGTCTGTTTGAAATCCTTTGAGCAGTGATGTATTGAATTTTTTTCTTATTAAATCACAAAGAAAAATGTTACACAGGTAGAAATTTTCAGACAATGTCCAAAATAACAAATATATTTCCTGATATTTGTAATAATAAAGTATAAGGCAGCAGCTGGCCAATGGTTTTGACAAACCATGTATTGTTTATTTGAATTTGAGTTTAAAATTATAATATTATCTGTATATTTTCTGCAAACAAAGCAATGTCTAAATTTTATTTTAAGAGTATAAGTGTTAAAAGCATAGTCATAATTGTTCCTGGTTTCCTGGATGAGTTTGCTACTATTCTGATTAATTTTAATATTCAGTGATTGTCTCAAATTATCTTTTTGGGTGATAATAACAGTTCACACAGAGAAAGCTCTGTTGGAAATAAGCAGCCACAAACACCTGTTGGCCTTTTTCCTCTTTCCTGAGAATGGAATAAACACTAGATCTTACATACTCACAATATGTAAAAGAATTAAAAGGAAGATAATGTACTTCCTTGGATTAAAAAAAGAATATTACCAATATTAGCAGTAAACTGCATGATGAAACACTTTCTCTCCAACTTTTCTCTTGTAACTTGACTCTAGAGGTCTTTTTTCATTAAAAAAAACAACAACAACAACTCTTACTTTGCTGTCTTCTATTCATTTCCCCTCATTCTGTGTATTGTCTCTATCGAAAGCTCCTCTACTTACTAAGACACCAAACATATTTGGTTAGGTCCCAACCACAATTCCTGGCGTTTCCCAGGTAGCACCTCTAGTGGTAAAGAACTCACATGCCAATGCAGGAGATGTAAGAGATGCAAATGCAATCTTTGGATCAAAAAGATCCTCTGAAGGAGGGCACAGTAACCGACTCCAGTATGATTGCCTGGAGAATCCCATGAACAGAGCAGCCTGACAGGGTACAATCTACAGAGTCACAAAGAGTAGGACACAACTGAAGCAACTTAGCATGCACCCACAATACCTAGTTTTACATTAAAAGCCCAATCTTCAAATATTAATATATTCACATTCTAAAGTATTAAGGGTTAGGGCTTCAGCCTATGAATTTTAAGGAATAGAGTTCAGCTATAAGATCAATTTGTCTTAGGCTTTTGACTTTGAGACCAACAATGGATCAAACCTGACCTAATTTAAATATGGAGAGATAAAGTATAATATACAGAGATAAACTATAATAATGCCCTGGAATCCTGGGATTAAAGAACAAGGATGGGAGTGATGAGACTCAGGACACCAATAGAGATATGTAATGTTTTCCATTGGCAGGATTCAGGACCTCCTACACAGTTGGGGTTAAAGATTTGTGTAAACCCAAGTGTTTATTCAATAATATCTCCACTTACTTTTCGACAAAAACAGAAAGGAAACTTGAAGGTGGTTTAGCATTAGTTAAATAGGTTTGGATTTATAATAATAAACATAGGATATCCAAATAAATATTGCACTTGTAACACGTATGCTAAAATATCTTGCTGATTGTGAAAAACGTGGTAGGACAAATAATTTTTCATTATGGCCTCTGTATACTCTTGTCCTGAAGCTCTTTATCTCATCACCTCTTGAGTTATTTGAGAATCATTTTAAAAATGAGATTTTAATTTTCCAATTTTAGATGTATCCCAGTTTTCTGTAATTCTAGCAAATTTTTGAGTGATTCCAGTGCTTTTGGACCACAGGAGATACTTTGAATAGCAAGGCTTTAAGTTGTCAAATCTATTCAGCTCAGTCGACACATATGTTCCTGAATATTTTTGTCATGTGCAATATAGCAGAAATCTCATAATCTGTCTCCTCATGACATTTGCTTTGGTCCAGCCTCCTCCACCTTCCTGTTATTTCCCATATTTTCTATGGACTTTATGTTCCTTTATGTTTATACCATTGTTTTTCTTATCTTGTGTTATAGCAGGCACTTCCTTGACCAAATCTGTTAGAATTAATTATATTTCCCCAATTCAACAAAACACATGGGATAAGGCAGGACAACCTAAATGTTTACTCAGAAAAGAAACAAAGAAACAAAATATAACCCCCAAAATGCAGAAAGAAATGGAATTATAGAAATTTTCAAAGCATTGAATTTATTTTTTAAAAAACTTATGGTACAAATGTTAACTTTCCATTATGCCTAAAGTATCTAACGTTAGATATTTACCCTGACGAGTGTCCATAGTTAGGTTCATACTCTGCTTCCACATTTGGCTTTTTTCCTATTAGCTCAGAGAATTTTTAGGCTCTCTTGTGAAAGAATAAGTACATTAGAGGGACCTATTGGAGAAGGAAATGGCAACCCACTCCAGTATTCTTGCCTGGAGAATCCCAGGGACAGGGGTCGCACAGAGTCGGACACTACTGAAGCGACTTAGCAGCAGCAGCAGAGGGACCTAAGGACTTTGATGATAGAGAATAGCAACAATTAAAGCTGATGGTGACAGTCAATCAGTTTATAGTGATTATTCATCTTCCACAATTTCAATACTCTCTACTTTAGGGGATGCTAGTAATGTCTTTTGGAAAGATAAAGAATCACTAACTGAATTAAGTTCAAATAGGGAATACATGCTCAATGCAGAATTTTCTTTAAAACGAAATATCCCATACACCACTGGCAATCTAAATTGCACATTTACCACCTATGCACTTAAATCCTGTAATTTCAGTCTGTTTTGCAAGCAGAAAATTACTCTTTCTCTTCCCCAAATTACCCTAGGCTGCTGTCACATGATTAAAATAGACATTTTGAAAATCAAGTTAACTACAGAGTTGAGCACATCATAGTTAACTTAGTTTCTTTCAGGGCTGCTGTCCCTTTGCCCCTAGTGTTTAAAACACCTTGCTGAATGCTGTTTTTGTCGTTTTTGTTAACAAGAAAATATCTTGAGAGAAAACATCTACAGAGCATAATGAATGAAACAACCCTTAAATGCATGCAAACATCCAATGAGCTTTGTTTCTTGTGTCTGCTCAGGGAAACTATTAACAGGCAAAGAAGTATATTTAGATTTTAAAATAGATGCTGCTAAGCACCAAGTGTTTAGACTGACTTGATGTCGATTCATTGTTCTTTCAAGCTTCCCTGCTGTTTATGATACCAAAGCATACAGATATGGAAAACATAAATTTAACTTTAACCCTAACTGCACCCTTACAGAGCAAATGACACAAAAATCTACACAATGACTCAAAAACTCCTGTTTTGGAAAGAATAAAATATATCTCTTTCAAAGCAAATATTGTACTGTAATGTTTGCTATCAAAAATCATTGAGTTGCTTCTCACTAAGCAGCAGGGCTGAGTATCTGAACAAGATTTCAGCTTCTAATATGACAAAAACATCATGTGTTTTTGTCAAGTATTTTGTAATATTGAATTCATGGAATTACACCATTACAATATACCTATGAATACTTACAGATAAATTCCCTTACTTCATTTTGAAGATCTAGCAATTTAAAAAAGTTTTGAGTTTTTATCCCATTTTAGTATTTATGTTAAACATAAAGGGAAAACAATGACATTTGGAGTATGAAATATTCAAATTTTGGCACTGTCCACTTAACCTAGCTTGTTTCTCATTTAACTCATCTGTAAAATGAGACACAGATTACATACTGGATATCTGTGAGGTTTATACAAGATAATGAATATAAAATCCATAGTAAAATAATTATTTTATGGGAATTCTACATGATAGTGACTGCTATTTGATTACTTTTACTATTAAATAAATATGTTTTCACTATGATTATTTTAAATTTAAAAGCACTGGACAAAGTCTTTGAATAATTTTGATAAGCCTTATGATGAATTTTTATCCTAGTACACTGGTTCTTCAAAGTTATTAAAGAATAGTAGTCAATAAATAATAAATGTTTGTATCAAGTATACATTTAAATTCCAGGTTTTCTAATTGTGAGTTCAACTTTTTAGTGTATTTTCTCAACTGCATGCCTTTATACATATATGATTATCTCATAGGCTTTTGCATAAAGTTGTTTGCAATTAGCAGATGTGAAGTATTTAACTGAAAATGTGGCATAACAGTTATGTTGCCTATTTTTCCCCTGGTGGTAGATATATTAATATTTCTAATTCACAAAGTGGGAATAATGGCTGTTCATTGTTTCCCAAGGTTTTGTATGGCACCATTCTTTCAGATAGGTCAAAAACAGAGGCTAAGCGTTATTCTCTTTTGTAATAGGTCTAGATGCAGAAATACAAAATTTCCACACATCTGACTAGGAAAAGCTTGATTTTAGCGATGGGGATTCTTCATGCAAGCGACCTCTGAATTTTTGCTTGCCAAGTTTCCTGGGCACAGATTATGTATATAAATTTACATGTGATGTGCAGACTGGATTATCAGCTAGCAATACCTTTTATAGGCCCGACACAAGTTCAAAGCATTTGAAAATTTCCTTACTCTTGAATCACCAAAACCTTCTATCCAGCATCTCACACTTGGATTCCTCTTCTGGCTCAGGGATCTTCCCTCTTGTCCATATGTTCCTGAAATTTTAAGCTTATTAGCTACAGTCCATTTACAGCTTCTTTATAAAAGTCCTGTTCTCATCTCTGTAGCTTGTCTGTCTCCTGTTAACTCCAGAAGAATTTAACACATTAATCTAGACTGTAATCACAGCAGATGTGTAGCCAGTACTAACAAGTGATGGTACCAAATAAGAAAATATCTAGTGTTGACATTACTAGATATTGAAATACTGATGTTACTGGATAATAAGATATATAAGTATTAGTATTTCCACACTTGCTGATATATTATCCCCTTAGTATTTCCTGGTTCTTCTGCTGCCATGTGAACTGCACCAGGAATCCTTTTCCCCAATATTCTCGTGCTCCAGAAATTAAATGTTCGATCTTGGCATACAAAAGGCTTTCTAGAGTTATATGCTAGTGCAAATGTCAGAATCTATGATTGCTCATTTCATTTTCTTTAAGTGGTATCATTTTTTACTTTAACAGGGGAGGAAAATGAGATGCAGAGAGATTATATAAGATGCAGTGCTTCCATTCAAACCTTGTCAGCTATGAATTCCTTATCCTCATCCTGCAGCTTCCCTTGTCTGACATAAAACATTGAACTTAGTCTAAGTAAATACGACATCCTTATTAATGAATTTTGTGTACTTAATTCACAATTAAAATATGGTATCTATAAAAATCTTAGCTATAATTTTTAAGTTTGTAATATTTTTATGCAATTGTTTTAGCTAAGCAGCAGGAGAAACTTCAGCATAATGAACAAAATCATTAATGTTTGAAGTAATTCAAAACATAATGAAACAAAAAGGCATCTACGTCTATCAAATAAAAAAAGAAGCCATCAGAAGAATTTGATGTTAATCCTCAAGAAACATTTTGTTCCAGACAAGTGCATTGTTTCTTTAGCAAGGGGCACATTAATCAAAACCAAACAACTTAACAAGCATTTACAAAAAGAAATTTTTAAAAACACATTTGTGGAGTATTTTAAACTATTTGGTAAACAGTTTCCTCTACAGATTATTTGATAAGCAGCATTATGTATGTTTCCTGATGGCTCAGATGGTAAAGTGTCTGTCTGCAATGAGGGAGACCTGGGTTCGATCCCTGGGTTGAGAAGATCCCCTGGAGAAGGAAATGGCAACCCACTCCAGTACTCTTGCCTGGAAAATCCTATGGATGCAGGAGCTTGGTAGGCTACAGTCCATGGGGTCACAAAGAGTTGGACATGACTAAGCGACTTCTCTCTCTCTCTTCCTCTACAGATTATTTGATAAGCAGCGTTATGTATGTACCTCTCTGCTTGTATGTGTGTTCAGAGGGAGAGATTTAAATACAGATTGATATTTAAATTGTATGTGAATTCCTATTATCTACCATTTTAAAATACATAGTCCGGATTCTTCCACATGTCTGTTTATGCTTTTCAAGTTGCTTCACACTATATTTCTCTTTATTGTGTTGCTCCACATCCGACATCTCAAATTTCTGATTTTCAAGCCTCCCTGGCTCTCATCACTCCTGTTTGCTCCTTGCTCTGATCCCTTCATGAATTCTAAAAACTTGAACCTCTGGGCTTCTATTAGCTTCTATCCTTATAGCAACAAATTTAGACTTTATGAAATGTGAGATGATGCCACTATTAAATCTCTCAGCTATTATCTGTGTTTGCTACATTCACACTGCATATATACATATATGTATATATATGTGTGTATACATTATGCAAACTTAAAATGTAATAATTTTGGAAATTAAGAACACTTCTTTGAAACTAGAGAAACAGGTTTTAGCTATGACAATATGACATTCTCTCCCCCAAAGACAAACTGAGAATTGAATCTGAGAACCCTTAAATCTCAAATATTCCATGATAACTTTGGTGAGTGTTATACACTGATTTGTGCCTGTCACTCCAGGCCAATTCACAGTTTGTAATTCTGACCTTCAGTATCTAAGATTGTGCCTGTACTGGAGATAGATCTCTAAAGAGATAACTAAGTTAAAATGAGGTCATTAGGGTGACACAAAGAAAAGATGCCCATCTCGTAAGTCTTAGTGTTTGAGTCCTCTCAAAATTCACATTTTGGAATCTTGGTGCTCAATGTTACAGTATTAGACAATGAAGCCATTGGGAGGTGATTAGGTCATGAGGGTAAAGCCCTCATGGATGGAACTAGTGCTCTTATGAAAGAGACTACACGGAGCTCCCTGGCTCCTTGTGCCGTTTGAAGATTTAAGCAGACTTCTGAAACCCAGAAGAGGACCTGCACCCAATCATGCTGACACCCTGTCTCACTCTTCCCACTTCCAAAACTGTGAGCCATAAATTTGTGTTGTTTATAAGCCACTCACTCTCTAGTATTTGCTATATAGCACCTCAAAGGGCTAAACTCCATAGGGGAGGATAAAAGTTCTTCTTGAACTTTTTAGGGTCCCTGGCTGCATCTGAAAATTAAATTGATAAAAAAAAAATCATGCAATTTGTTTTATGTAAAATGTGAGCCTTCATAGAGAAATGAAGATCTGACGAAACAAATTTGACTTTTGTGCCAGGTTTGATGAAGAGTGGACAGTCATGGAGGAACAGGGCCAGTGCTCTGTGACAACCTGGAGGGATGGGGTAGGAAGGGAGGTGGGATGAGGGTCCAGGATTGGGGGAACACATGCATACCTATGGCTGATTCATGTTGATGTATGGCAAAAGCATCACAATATTTTAATTATCCTGTAATTAAATAAACCAATAAAAATATTTTTAAAGAGTATAAAGTAAATACAGTGTAGAACTCTGGGGGAAACATGACAAGGCTTGTTTGGATTCTTCTTAGTATTTCTTTGTCTTTGGAGATAAGGATATGTATATATATATATTGGCTTCCCTGGTAGCTCAGATGGTTAAGAATCTGCCTGCAGTTTGGGAGACTCGGGTTTGATCCCTGAGTTGGGAAGATCCCCTGGGGAAAGCAGTGGCAATCTACTTCAATATTCTTCCCTGGAGGATTCCAGGGACAGAGCAGCCTGGAGAACTACAGTCCATAGGATTGCAGAGTCAGACACACCAGAGTGACTTTCACATGTGTGTATGTATGTAAGTGGGTCTTCCGAAGTGATGTTAGTGGTAAAGGATCTGCCAGCCAATGCAGACGTCATAAAAGATGTAGGTTCAATCCCTGGGTTGGTAAGATCCCCTGAAGCAAGGCTTGGGAACCCAGTCCAGTGTTCTTGCCTGGAGAATCCCCATGGACAGAGGAGCCTGATGGGTTATGTCCATAGGGTCACAAAGAGTCAGACAGTACTGAAGCGACTTAGCACACATGCATGCATCTATGTATCTATGTCCATATAGTCTAATATATCATTTAAAGCCAGGGTTTTCTTATTGATTTTCTGTATGGATAATTCTGTCCATTGATGTAAGTGGTGTGTTAAGGTGTCTTGCTATTATTATGTTGTTATCAATGTCTCACTTCATGTCTGTTAATATTTACTTTATGTGTTTAGGTGCCCGTGTGTTGTGTGCATACATATTTACAACTGTTATATCTTCTTATTGGGTTGATCCTTGATTATTATGTAATGCCCCCCTTTTTTTACTCTTGTTACAGTCATTTTTTGTAAAGTCTAATTTCTGATACAAGTACTACCGTATAGTCTAAACTATAGTTTTTCCAGTAGTCATGTATGGATGTGAGAGTCAGACCATAAAGAAGGTTGAGTGCTGAAGAACTGATGCTTTTGAATTGTGGTGTGGGAAAAGATTCTTGGGAGTTACTTGGAGAACAAGAAGATCAAACCAGTCAATCCTAAAGGAAATCAACCCTGGATATTCACTGAAAGGACTGAGGATGAAGCCGAAGCTCCAATACTTTGGCCACCGAGTGAGAAGAGTCAACACATTGGAAAGGACCCTGAGGTTGGGAAAGATTGAAGGCAAAAGAAGAAGGGGTGGCAGAGGTTGAGATGGTCAGATAGTATTACAGATTCAAAGGACATGAACTGGAGCAATCTCTGGGGTTCCTCTGGTGGCTCAGATGGTAAAGAGAAGAGAATGGCTACCCACTCCTGTTTTCTTGCCTGGAGAATTCCATGGACAGAAGAGCCTGGCAGGCTACAGTCCATAGGTTCGCAAAGAGTGGGACACAAATGAGCGACTAACACTTTCAGTTTCACTTTCTGGGAGATAGTGGAGGACGGAGGAAGAATCAGGCCCCGCCTTAGCAAGCCTTGTTCTTTACATGTTTGCGTTCCTAGCTTGTATTCCTCATTGAAGGCTTTCTTTGGCAGGGTGCCTCAGCAGAGGTCTCCCCACTCATCTGTGCAGATTGGCTCCCACAGTCAATAAATGAGAGTAGTTTTTTGTTCAGAGATCGCTTGGTAATGGAAAAATTGCCCCTCTCTGTGCTGATGCATCTGACCCTTGTCTAGTGCCTGTGATGAAAAATAGAACATTATGGCAGCTGACATCTTTTACTGTTTATCCTCTTGTTTATAGTGCTGCAATAAGCAATTAAAGTCTTGACTGCTACTTTAATTTTGGCTCCTTGTCTTAATCGACTCCTCCAACAATGACAGCTCAGCTGTCGAGTTAGAAGTTGGATGTTAGAGGTATGTGACTGAACTTTAAGACTACTTTCCATTCCTGTTACAAATGAAGAATCACAACTTAGAATCAGTAATATGAGGAATGTGTCTTACCCTTCTGTACATGAAGCTTGTCCTTCATTCTTAGGTGATTGTGTTGGATATGATGAGATAAAATGTAGCTAATATTCCTACTTGAAAGTAATAAATGCAACACTGGCTGGTATTCTGTTGATTAAGCATTATATACATTTATTAAATAACAAACATCAGGCTTCCTTTGTGGCTAAAGAACCTGCCTGCAATGCAGGAGACACAAGTTCAATTCCTAGGTCAGGAAGATCCCCTGGATAAGGGAAAGGCTACCCACTCCAGTATTCTTGTCTGGAGAATTCCATGGACAGAGGAGTCTGACAGGCTACAGTGCATGGGGTTGCAAAGATTTGAACATGACTGAGTAACTAACACACATAAATTTATGAGAGGATTTAGGAAGCTTATGAAACTTTTAGAGGAGCTGGAGGACTTAATTCAGTAACAAATTTCCAGAGACAACAACAACCCTCACGGACAACTGGTGTGACCAGGAAATAATGTTGCTGCCACCAAGATGTGTATACAATGAGCTGTGTCTACTATTCAAGGAATTCAAATTATTACCTTCACAGTAACCAGCAAAAGAGAGAGAAAGGATTTCTTAGTACCTTTCCAATTCTGTCCCTTTTCATACTGTTCGGGACAGAATTGGAAAGGTAAATAGATACAGAAACAATGGAAAAAGTGAGAGACTTTATTTTCCTGGGCTCCAAAATCACTGCAGATGGTGACTGTAGCCATGAAATTAAAAGAAGCTTGCTCCTTGGAAGAAAAGCTATCACCAACCTAGACAACATATTAAAAAACAGAGACATTACTTTGTTGAGCGCGGTCCATCTTGTCAAAGTTATGGTTTTTCCAGTACTCACGTATGGATGTGAGAGTTGGACCATAAAGAGAGCTGAGTGCCAAAGAATTGGTGCTTTTGAACTGTGGTTTTGGAGAAGACTCTTGAGAGTCCCTTGGAAGGCAAGGAGATAAAACCAGTCAATTTTACAGGAAATCAACTATGAATATTCATTGGAAGGACTGATGCTGAAGCCGAAGCTCCAATACTTGGGCCACTGGATGCTAACAACTGGCTCATTGGAAAAGACCCCAATGCTGGGAAAGATTGAAGGCAGGAGGAGAAGAGGGCCATGGAGAATGAGATGGTTGGATGGAGTTGCTGATTTGATGGACATGAGTTTGAGCAAGTTTTGGGAACTAGTGATGGACAGGGAAGCCTGGCATGCTGCAGTCCATGGGGTTGCAAAGAGCTGGACACGACTGAGCAACTGAGCTGAACTGAATTATGTCCCATCTCCTTGGTCAAAGTCAAGAAGGAGTGTATATGACAGGCAGAGACCAGAGCTGTGCAGAATCTATGCAGCGACATAGTTAACACCACATGCTCTTAATCTCCACTGCCCATCTATCACATCAAAAAGCTCTATGGTCTGCTGCAAGTTTCTTAACCTCTCTGTACCTCAGATAGTTCATCTGTAAAACAAGAATAATAATAGCAAATGAGGAATAAATAACTGTTCATAAATAAAATAGCTGTGAAAAGAGGAGAAGTGAAAAGCAAAGGAGAAAAGGAAAGATATTCCCATTTGAACGCAGAGTTCCAAAGAATAGCAAGGAGAGATAAGAAAGCCTTCCTCAGTGATCAATGCAAAGAAACAGAGGAAACAACAGATTGGGAAAGACTAGAAATCTCCTCAAGAAAATTAGAGACACCAAGGGAACACTTCATGCACAGATGGCCTCAATAAAGGACAGAAATGGTATGGACCTAACAGAAGCAAAAGATATTAAGAAGAGGTGGCAAAAATACACAGAAGAACTGTACAAAAAAGATCGTCACAACCCAGATAATCGCGATGGTGTGATCACTCACCTAGAGCCAGACATCCTGGAATGTGAAGTCAAGTGGGCCTTAGAAAGCATCACTACGAACAAAGCAAGGGTAGGTGATGGAATTCCAGTTGAGCCATTTCAAATCCTGAAAGATGATACTGTGAAAGTGATGCACTCAATATGCCAGCAAATCTGGAAAACTCAGCAGTGGCCACAGGACTGGAAAAGGTCAATTTTCATTCCAATTCCAAAGAAAGGCAATGCCAAAGAATGCTCAAACTACCACACAATTGCACTCATCTCACATGCTAGTAAAGTAATGCTCAAAATTCTCCAAACCAGGCTTCAGTAATACGTGAACTGTGATCCTTGAACAAGCTATTCAAGTTGGTTTTAGAAAAGGCAGAGGAAACAGAGATCAAATTGACAACGTCTGCTGGATCATCGAAAAAGCAAGAGAGTTCCAGAAAAACATCTATTCCTGCTTTATTGACTGCCAAAGCCTTCAGAACTGTGGAAAGTTCTGAAAGAGATGGGAATACCAGACCATCTGACCTATCTCTTGAGAAACTTGTATGCAGGTCAGGAAGCAACAGTTAGAATTGGACATGGAACAACAGACTGGTTCCAAATAGGAAAAGGAGTACATCAAGTCTGTATATTGTCACCCTGCTTATTTAACTTATATGCAGAGTACATCATGAGAAACGCTGGGCTGGAAGAAGCACAAGCTGGAATCAAGATTGCCAGGAGAAATATCAATAACCTCGGATATGCAGATAACACCACCCTTATGGCAAAAGCAAAGAGGAACTAAAAAGCCTCTTGATGAAAGTGAAAGAGGAGAGTGATACAGTTGGCTTAAAGCTCAACATTCAGAAAACTAAGATCATGGCATCTGGTCCCATCACTCCATGGGAAATAGACGGGGAAACAGTGTCAGACTTTATTTTTTTGGGCTCCAAAATCACTGCTGATGGTGATTGCAGCCACGAAATTAAAAGACGCTTACTCCTTGGAAGGAAAGTTATGACCAACCTAGATAGCATATTAAATGCAGAGACATTACTTTGCCAACAAAAGTCCATCTAGTCAAGGCTATGGTTTTTCCAGTGGTCATGTATGGATGTGAGAGTTCGTCTGTGAAGAAATCTGAGCAGTTGAGAATTGATGCTTTTGAACTGTGGTGTTGGAGAAGACTCTTGAGAGTCCCTTGGACTGCAAGGAAATCCAACCAGTCCATCCTAAAAGAGATCAGTCCTGGGTGTTCTTTGGAAGGACTGATGTTGAAGCTGAAACTCCAATACTTTGGCCACTTCATGCAAAGAGTTGACTCACTGGGAAAGACCCTGATGCTGGGAAAGATTGAGGGCAGGAGGAGAAGGGGACGACAGAGGATGAGATGCCTGGATGGCATCACCGACTCGATGGCCATGGGTTTGGGTAGACTCCAGGAGTTGGTGATGGACAGAGAGGCCTGTTGTGCTGCAGTTCATGGGGTCGCAAAGAGTCGGACACGACTGAGCGACTGAACTGAAAACACTTGGAACAGTGTTTGGAATATTATCAGCATTATTATTTCTCAATAGTTTTAATTGCAAGAGAGACAAGGAGAAGTGATTCTCAGGTATCATTTGTTCCTGTTGGTTGGGGTGAGATGTTGGTCTAATTTACACCTGAGAAACTGGGAACTCTCCAAAGATTCCATGACATCATTCTTTTGGGTAAACAAAATAAAAACTTCATCATAAAATGCTAGGAAGTATGTTCTTTTCTTTGTATATTGAGAGTATGCTATACATTAGAATATACTGTATATAATATATAATCTCTATTATATGAGAATTAATGTCATAAAATTTTGTGATTGTTTTCACACATCAAGTCAGTAATTACTGAAAAATATTGCTCAAGACTTATGTTCTGTGTCTATTAAAGATGGAACAGCTGAGTGGAGATCTTGTGAAAAGCCACAATCAGACTTCTGACCTCTGATGCATTAGAATTTCATACCTGATTAACAAGCTAAATATACTGAAACCAAAGGATTTGGAATCAAGGAACATATTGCAGGGAGAACTACAAGCCTGGAGGAAGGCTTTGAAGATGAAATTAACTCATGAAAGTGAAAAGGAATGAATTCTAAATACAAGAGTGAAGAAAGTGCACCCCTACTAATTTTTGTCTTTTTGTTTCTGTCTCTGGATCAGTGGGTTTAATTCTTCACTTTAGTCAAGGTTTTGTAAGAGGAATAGAGAAAAAAAAAAGTTATTTTCTCTGAACCTTAAGGCTAAGCATTCTTTTAATATAGTATATGAAACCTTTTCATATTTACATTGGGGCTTTCCAGGTGGCACTAGTAGTAAAGAATCCCCCTGCCAATGCAGGAGGCATAAGAGATGCATGTTCAATCACTGGGTAAGGAAGATCCCCTGGAGGAGGGAACGATGACTCACCCTAGTATTCTTGCCTAGAGAATCCCATCTTGTTTATATTTGTTTACTATATTTATTATACTTAAATTGAATGATAAACTAAAACAATATTTTACTCCATGCCAGAGATGTTCAACATTCTTTAGGATATACATTGAAATTTGAAGGAAAATTAGCAAAAATAATTGGAGAACAAGTTTTGTTTGGAATAATATGAAGTAAAATGCATTATTATTATTATTACTATTATTTTAGTCAAAAACTATCATATTAATTAGGTATATATGATATAGTAAATTCATATTCTTAGTAATTATGTGAACTTTTTGCTCATGTTCTAATAATTATTTGCATTGAGTGAATTACTACCTCAGGTTTGACCTATTCAACAATTTGAGCTCAGTGCCCACCCTCACCCTTCCCAAATTATAAGGACATTTTAGAAAGCAAGCCCTTTCCTTGATAATGTTTACTAATAATTTGGCTGCAAAAAATAGTTTCTAATATTTCCTTTTTCATGCAGGAGTTTCACTAACTTCTGATAAAAGATAAATTGGTGCATATTTTAAATATTAAGTTTATTCGACCAAAAATCAGTTCAAATTGGGCAGCACTATACTGGAAGTGGTTAAGTGTCCTTCTGTCACAGAAGCTTAGGAAGAGACATTTTAGAGAAAAGGTGCAAGCAAAGCAAGAAAACTATTAACTGCTTATAACTTAGAGCCTTGATGCTGTTTTAGTTGCTAAGACATGTCTGACTGTTTTGTGGCCCCGTTGACTGGAGCATGCCAGGCGCCTCTGTTCATGCGATTTCCCTCACAAGATTACTGAACTGGGTTGCCATACCCTTTTCCAGAGCATCTTCCTGACCCAGGGATCAAACGCACATCTCCTGCATTTGCATGGGGCCCTTTGCCACTGAGCCACCAAGGAAGCCCAACTTAAAGCCTAACTGACTGCCATTGGTTGTCCTCATGTTTTGATTCATAACTTTTAGACACTCTTAGGTTTTTCCAATAGTAATGTATGGATGTGGGAGTTGAATCAAAAAGAAGGTTGTTCAATTCAATTCAGTTCATTCACAAAGTCGTGTCCGACTCCTTGTGACCCCATGGACTGCAGCATGCCAGGCCTCCCTGTCCATCACCAACTCCCAGAGTTTACTCACACTCATGCCCATTGAGTCGGTGATGCCATCCAACCAGCTCATCCTCTGTTGCCCCCTTCTCCTTGCACCCTCCATTGTGAGAGTTGGACCATAAAGAAGGTTGAGCACTGAAGAATTGATGCTTTTGAGTTGTGGTGCCAGAGAAGACTCTTGAGAGCCCCTTGGACAGCAAGGAGATCAAACCAGTCAATGTTAAAAGGAAATCAACCCTGAATATTCGTTGGAAGGACTGATGCTGAAGCTGAAGCTCCAATACTTTGGCCACCTGATGCAAAGGGCTCTCATTGGAAAAGACACTGGGAAAGACTGAGACCAGGAGCAGAAGGGGGCGACAGATGATAAGATGGTTGGATAGAATCATCAACTTGATGGACATAAATTGGTGCAAACTCCGGGAGACCGTGAAGGACAGGGAAGCCTGGCATGCTGCAGTTCATGGGGTTGCAGAGTTGGACATGACTTACTGACTGAACCACAAGAAACTTATGTTTTGGTTTGCTTTTAATTTTTATTTTATTGGTGTGCAGTTTATCTACGATGATAGTTTCACATGTACAACAAAATTCAGTTATGCATATACATATATTAATTCTTCTTTAGATTCTTTTCTCATTTAAATTATCATATAATATTGAGTAGATTTCCCTGTGCTGTACAGTAGGTCCTTGCTTTTCATCTGTTTTATATATAGTGGTACCTGTAGGTTCTTCCCAAGCTCCTGATTTATCCCTCTCCCCATGTTTCCATTTTGATAACCGTAAGTTTGTTTTCAATATCTGCAAGTTTGTCTCTGTTTTACAAGTTTGTCTCTGTATGTATCAGTTTTTAAAGTTAGATTTCACATATGAGTGATATCATATGATATTTCTCTTTCTCTCTCTGACTTACTTTACTTAGTATGATAATCTCCAGTCCCTTCACGTTGCTGCAAATGGCATTATTTCATTCTTTTTTAATGGCTGAGTAATATTCCATCATGTAAATATACCACATCTTCTTTATTCTTTCCTCCACTGATGGACATTTAAATTGCTTCCATGCCTTTGCTATTGTAGATGCTGCCAAAACATTATAGTTACTTCAGTCTAGTGGCTTCCTAATTCAATTAACCTAACAATTTTTTTTTTCAGAAAGAATGCCTCTTTCAGAGAGTCTTAAATGAAAGACTTTATGAGATTTTCAGAGAAAAAAAATGCCTTTGAATTATTTCCTGGAATGACAAGTCTTCAAACTGGAGTATTTGTATTAATAACTCTATAGGTATAAAGAAGACTTCGCAAGGAGGGTACTGGTGCCAATATTTTTTAGGGAATTAACTAATTCCTTCCTAGAATTGATTTGTTTGAAGATGTACATATGTCACTGAGATTCTATATTCCAGTCTGTTTTTTTCCACAATCACACTTTTTACTTTACATAAAAAGTCATAGTCTTCACTCACTGTGAAATGTTAAAAAGGGCAGTGGTAAAACATTTGTGGGCGCCTCAGATAGGAACAATTCAAAAGATCTGTGCCCAAAGAATTGAATTTTACATTAACAAGGAAGCACTCCATCCAACTGAAAAAAAATCCTTCTCTAAAAATATCTGCATTACAGTTTTACTGTGTTTTACAAAATTCAGAGACAGACACTGTATTTTTTTTTTTTTTTTTTTTTTGCTAATAGTAGTTTTCAGCTCAGTTCAATCAGTTCTATCGCTCAGTCATGTGTGACTGTTTGTGACCCCATGAATCACAGGATACCAGGCCTCCCTGTCCATCACCAACTCCTGGAGTATACCCAAACTCATGTCCATCGAGTCAGTGATGCCATCCAACCATCTCATCCTCTGTTGTCCCCTTCTCCTGAAGTTCCCAATTCTTCCCAGCATCAGGGTCTTTTCCAATGAGTCAACTCTTCACATGAGGTGGCCAAAGTATTGGAGTTTCAGCTTCAACATCAGTCCTTCCAATGAACACCCAGGACTGATCTCCTTTAGGATGGACTGGTTGGATCTCCTTGCAGTCCAAGGGACTCTCAAGAGTCTTCTCCAACACCACAGTTCAAAAGCATCAATTCTTTGGCGCTCAGCTTTCTTCACAGTCCAACTCCCACATCCATACATGACTAATGGAAAAAACATAGCCTTGACTAAATGGACATTTGTTGGAAAAGTAATGTCTCTGCTTTTTAGTATCTATCTAGGTTGGTCATAACTTTCCTTCCAAGGAGTAAGTGTCTTTTAATTTCATGGCTGCAATCACCATCTCAGTAATTTTGGAGCCCCCAAAAATAAAGTCTAACACTGTTTCCACTGTTTCCCCATCTATTTCTCATGAAGTGATGGGACCAGATGCCATGATCTTAGTTTTCTGAATGTTGAGCTTTAAGCCAACTTTTCACTCTCCTCTTTCACTTTCATCAAGAGGCTTTTTAGTTCTCTTTGCTTTCTGCCATAAGAGTGGTGTCATCCGCATCTCTGAGGTTATCGATATTTCTCCCAGCAATCTTGATTCCAGCTTGTGCTTCTTCCAGCCCAGCGTTTCTCATGATGTACTCTGCATATAAGTTAAATAAGCAGGGTGACAATATACAGACTTGATGTACTCCTTTTCCTATTTGGAACCAGTCTGTTGTTCCATGTCCAGTTCTAACTGTTGCTTCCTGACCTGCATACAGGTTTCTCAAGAGACAGGTCAGGTGGCCTGGTATTCTCATCTCTTTCAGAATTTTCCACAGTTTATTGTGATCCACACAGTCAAAGGCTTTGGCATAGTCAATAAAGCAGAAATAGATGTTTTTCTGGAACTCTCTTGCTTTTTCGATGATCCAGCGGATATTGGCAATTTGATCTCTGGTTCCTCTGCCTTTTCTAAAACCGACTTGAACATCTGGAAGTTGGATTACTAATTCTGGGAAAAGAAATGTTTTGTAATTCAGGTAAAATCAATTGTTTTTACATAATAAATTTATATTTATGATTTTTTAAAGACAATATGGGAGTAATCAGAAGCAGACTTTTTGGAAATACATTGTATTAGCATGAACTATTCTAGGGAAGAGAATGCACATACAAGTTAAATGAGAAAAAAGTGCACACATTTTGATTCTTAAAAATAACACATAGATGAGACTTTCACTTATATTACACATGACACTTTAAAAATAGTAACGGAATAGTTTTATTTTTTAAATGACATTTAAAAAAATAATGGGAGAATTGTATTTATTGCAACAATTTGTGCTTCAGTTTTAAAAAAATAGAGATAAATTTTAAAAATTGGGGAGAGAGGGCTTCCCTGGTGGCTGAGTGGTAATGAATTGTGCCAATGCAGGAGACATAGGTTGGATAGGACATAGGTCTAGGACAATCCCACACGCTGTGGAGCAACTAAGCCCTTATGCCACAACTACTGAGCCTGTACTGCTGAGCCCATGTGCCGCAGCTACTTAAGCCCATGTGCCTAGAGCGCATGCTCTGAAACGAGAGAAGTCACCGCAATGAGAAGCTCATGCACCACAACTAGAGAGTAGCCCAAACCCTCCACAGCTAGAGCAAAAGCCCATGCCACAGCAAAGACCAAGCACAGTCAAAAATAAATACATAAATATATTTTTTAATGAATGGAAGTGCATAATTAGAATTTTAAAATAATTTTATTGAAATAGAAGTGAAAAAATAAGGCTGTAAGCTACTGTTACGGTATAAGCAATTTTCATTTGAATTAAATCACTTGATAAATATGAACAACCAAATTTTGGTTGATCTTTATTTTTATTTTACCAGAGAAAATATTTCAGTAAAAGGGCAAAGCAAATATATCTGAGATCCAAGTCTTCCATGTTGGAGATAAAGCGACAGGAATGCTTTGCTAGTATCATCTAATGTAGTCAAAAAAAAATTATAACACCAGTGTATATATACCAACCTACAAAGCACCTCAATACATTACTACAAGATAAAAAAAAATCAATGACTCATAGTTCAATACCTCACAACGGAAATGCTTTCATCTAAAAGTAAAATGAGTAGAAAACCACATGCCTAATTACAGATCAGTTTAACTAAAGAGATAAGCAAGTAGATCTTTCATGAAAAGGTGATTAGGTACCCTAATTCTATATGATCTACTAGGTTTTAATGACAAACTTCCTTTGCAAGAAAGCTGCTATTACTGTGAAGTCTTTTGGCCAATTGGATCATGTATATTTTCCTTGTTTTATTCTCACCAAAAGATGTAGCCCCCAGTGATTTAAAGAAAAGTCCCAACAATTTGAAAGAGCCAACCAGATCTAATGAATCATTGAATGATTATCATGAAATGAGCAATAATATATAGTACTAAGCAATAACCATTGTTTAAAGAATTTTAAATATAAAAGAAAGAAAGATAAAAACAGGAAGGAGAGAAAGAAACAGAAAGGGGATGTGGGAGAAAGGAGAGGAGGGAAAAGAGGAAAGAGTAGGAAAGAAAGAAAAAGAAAGACTGAGGGAGGGAGGGTAGGAAGAAAGGGAGGAAAGAAAAAATGAGAGAGGAATGAACTTGTACAGACCGAACTGTGTGTTTCCAAGATTTATATCTTGAAGTGCTCACCCCAGAGTGATGGTATTTGGAGAAAGAGCCTTGGGGATTTAGTGAGGTTTAGATGAGGTCATATTTGGGCCCCGCATGGTGGGATTTGTTGTTGTTTAGTTGCTTGGTCTTTGCAACCCCATAGACTGAAAGAGTCAGATACGACTTAGTGACTGGACAACAACAATATCAACATGGACTGTAGCCCACCAGGATTCTCTTTCCTGTGGGGTTTCCCAGGCCAGAATACTGGAGTGGGTTGCCATTTCATTCTCCAGGGGATCTTCCCTACCCAAGGATCAAACCTGCATCTCTTGCATTGGCAGATGGGTTCTTTACCACTGAGCTACCCAAGAAATCTTTGATGGGATTAGTGCCTTTATAAAATGAGACATGAGAAAGCTTACTTTCTCTCTTTGCCATGTGGAAACAAAACCAGAAGGCAGCCAGAAAGAAATCTCTCACCAGAACCTGAACATGTGTATATCTTGTCTTAGAATTAAAGTCTCCAAGCTGTGAGGAAGTAAATTTCTGTTGTTTGAACTCCCAGTCCACTTGATTTTGTTATGGCAGTTCAAACTAAGACACTTCTTAAATAGTGATTTAGTGTCTAAAATATTAACTGAATATTCAACCACTGGACTTCAAAAAAGAATTTTTTTCATTTTATTTCTTAAATAATGAACATAATATTACATGTAATAAAAAAAGCCCTCAAAGCACCCCTCCAAAATTCACTTTAAAGTGTTTAATATAGAAAAATAATAATGAATGGAGTAATTAAATTTGATAGACATAAAAAAATGCATGATGTCTGCAGGTAGGATTGAGATGAGGATTTGATGCAGAGAAAGCAAAACTAAATTTTTGACGGTGCTTGAATTGCAAATAAGTCATCTCATGCAAAAATATTTACTTCTTACCATGTCTAAGGATAATCAAACTATAAAATATTTGTATACTTAAGAAGAAAAAATAAAATTGAGGAAAAAAGAAAATTCTTATTATGTACAGATAATTTTAAACATAAAAATATTAAAACAACTTTATAGGTAAGTTTAACAGCCTTGTTGAATGATAGACATGTAATTACATAATGATAAAATCCTCATTGTCATCAAGTGACTCTGAAACACTTACCAAATGTAACCATAAACTGCTACAGTGTTTATCTTTTATAATCTTTAAATTTGAACACATGCCCTATTGATCCAGAAATTATTCTACTCTGAGATTATTTGTGCAATTTGGGTGTGTGTATACTGTGCTTATATGAATTGGAACCTGGAAAAATATATGTGGTTCTATATATATGTTTATGATGTAAGTATGTTTTTAACAAATGTATAGCAGTATCATTCATAATAAAATGTGATAAATCTAAGCTAGAAACTGAAATGCCCAGCAGCAAGATGATGAACAAATTAAATGTGGTATACTTATAAGGTTAAATAGAATATGGTCATTAAGTCAGCAATGTGTGGCTCCACGTAGCAAAGAACATGACTCTGAAATACATATTGTTTTGCAGAAATCAGATAGAAAACAATATGTACCATATTATATGCTTCACTTCAGTTCAGACTCTCAGTTATGTCCAACTCGTTGTGACCCCAGGGACTGCAGCACACCAGGCTTCCCTGTCCATCACCAACTCCTAGAGCTTGCTCAAACTCATGCCCATTGAGTCGGTGATGCCATCTAACCATCTCATCCTCTGCCGTACCCTTCTCTTTCTGCCTTCAATCTTTCCCAGCATCAGGGTCTTTTCTAATGGGTCAGACCTTCGCATCAGGAGGCCAAAGTATTGAAGCTTCAGCTTCAGCATCATTCCTTCCAATGAATATTCAGGACTGATTTCCTTTAGGATGGATTGGTTTGATCTCCTTGATGTCCAAGGGACTTGCAGGAGTCTTTTCCAACACCGTGGTTCAAAAGCATCAATTCTTCAGCACTCAGCATTCTTAATGGTCCAACACTCACATCCATACATGACTACTGGAAAAACTGTATCTTTGACTAGACAGACCTTTGTCGGCAAAGTAATGTCTCTGCTTTTTAATACGTTGTTTAGGTTGGTCATAGCCTTTCTTCCAAGGAGCAAGTGTCTTTTAATTTCGTAACTGCAGTCACCATCTTCAGTGGTTTTGGAGCCCAAGAAAATAAACTCTGTCACTGTTTCCATTGTTTCCCCATCTATTTGCCATGAAATGGTGGGACATGCCATGATCTTCGTTTTTTGAATGTTGAGTTTTAAGCCAGCATTTTTGCTCTCCTCTTTCACCTTCCTCGAGAGGTTCTTAGTTCTTCTTCACTTTCTGCCATAATGGTGGTGTCATCTGTATATCTGAGGTTATTGATATTTCTTCTGGCAATCTTGATTCCAGCTTGTACTTCATCCTGCCTTTCATTTTGCATGATATTCTCTGCATATAACTTAAATAAACAAGTTTACAATATACAGCTTTGATGTACTCCTTTCCCAATTTTGAACTATATATTTATGAAGGTCAAAAATAGGGTAATGATTTTTCAAGGAGGCTCTCAAAAGAAGCAAGTAAGTGATTACTGCAGTGTCAGGAAAGCAGATACTTATGATATAGGAAATTGTGATTCAAAAGGAGTATCCAAGGGAATTCTGTAATGTTGACAAAATTCTACTTCTTGGACTAAATTTTGGTCATGCTCATATGTTCACAGTCACTTCAGTCATGTTCAGCTCAGATCCCAAGGAATGTAGCCTGCCAGTCTCCTCTGTCCATGAGATTATCCAAGAAAGTATACTGGAGTGGATTGCCATTTCCTCTTCCAGGGGATCTTCCCAACCCAGGGTTTGAACTCACATCTCCTTGAATCCTGCATTGGCAGGCAGATTCCTTACCACTGAGTCATCTGGAAAGCCCTCACCCTAGCTATAACCTTAGTGACCAAAATTTGTGATCATTTCTCATTTATTAAGCTTGATAGCTGTGTTTTATACGCTTTTGCAAATAAGCTGTATTTCAGAGGAAAAACAATTTTGAAAAAGCTAAAATCAGAATATGTATTTAATAACTGTGTGGGTGTGTGCTAAGTTCCTTCAGTTGTGTCTAGCCCTGTCCAAATTTTATCAATGAAATACATTACATTGAGTGTGACAGATTTGCTGCATTCATAGTCTACAATTAATCAAGCTTCCTAGTTTTTGAGCTTTTGTGTACTCACTTTCAGTATTGACTCTGGACTTGGCCACGTGATGTGTTTTGATAAATGACATATCAGTAAATGTTACAGATAAAGAAGTTTGCTGAACTCTTGTGCATTGGATCTTGACTTCTTGGAATGCCATTACTACCATGTAAGAAACCTAGGCTAATATGCTGGAGAGGACCAATAGACAAGAACAAGCTCCTCCACCAACAACCCCAGCTCACTGCCATACAAAGATATGAGATTTTCTTGGCCCATTCAGCCCTAGTCAATTTGCCAAATGACCACAATCACATCAGTGCTCTCAGGTAAGCTAGCAGAATAACCACCAATTGAGGTTAACATAAATTATAAAATCGTGAGCAAACAAATTGATGTTTTAGTAACCAAATTTTAGGATGGTTGTTTATACAGCAATAAACAACTAATTCACCATGTAGATAGTTTTCAGTATTTCATCGCTCTTTCAGTAGAAATGGAATTTTAAACTAATATTTAATTTAAATTATTTTAGAATGCAAATTTTATGTACATTATAAAAAAGTATAAGTTTGTCAGAATTATTACTCATGTCAGTCATCCTCAAATTTGGCAGCTGATTTGAATCATCAAGGGGCATTCATTTTAAGGCTATTAATATCTCTTCCTTTATCAACTACATTTTACTTTAAATGTCTAGAGTGTGGTGAAGGGGCTAGTTTGTTTATGCATCTATGTATCTCTCTCATATATAATATATATGTATGTATGTATGTATGTATGTATGATTTATCTTTCCTGAACTAAGGCAAATCTATTGCAAAGTTGAACGCTGGAATATGAAGACTAGCAGAAATAATCTATTTAAATTCTACTGTGTCTAAAAATAGAACATAATTACAATTGAGTAAATATAACCACAAGCAATGGAATAGAATATAGAGAAGCTACAGTAATTAAAATATCATGTCTAATGGATCTGACATTCTGAAACTCTACTTCTAATTTTCATTTGCCTAGAATTATGTGACATGTCTTTCCTCAAATGGGGCATGTTTCAAAAAGCATGGAGACTTTTAAATAACATGCTTTTTACTCTAGTTAACAAATGGTTTTTATATCTCCTAAATGTTGAAGGGGTGACAGCTATTCTATTCAAAACGTTGGTCATAAAGGTGCTTGTGGTTGAGTGAAGCATGCTGGAATCAATTCTGACAGTATTAACATGTAAAACATTTAAATCATTTTTTAAAAAATCAGCATTGTTTTATATAGTCAGTAAAGAAGATCTAGGGTCAGAAACTGAAGAAAGTGTGAATCAAAAATATAAATCAGAAGAAAAAAAGTAAATAGCACACGATAACTTTCTTAAACAAAATTGAAATGTTCGCAACTCAAATCTTTTGTCATAAGGTTCATGAGTGGATCAGACTTACATAAGGCATATTGCCAACCAGAGTACAGTCCAGCTTCAACAGTACTGGCATAACCTGGGACCTAATTAGGAATGCAGAATCCTGGGAACTAACCAAGATCTATTTCTTTTAAAGATCTATAGACAGCTTGTATTCCCATTAAGCTGGCAACAATACACTAGGTGGTGTATTAATTTCCTACCACAGCTGTAAAATTTACCACCAGCTTAAAGGTTTGATGCTATTAAAGTGCTGCACTCAATAGGCCAACACATTTGGAAAACTCAACAGTGGCCACAGGGCAGGAAAAGGTCAGTTTTCATCCAATCCCAAAGAATGGCACTGCCAAAGAATGCCTAACCTACTGCAAAACTGTGCTCAGTTCGCATGCTAGCAAGGTAATGCTCAAAATCCTTCAAGCTAGGCTTCAACAGTATGTGAACCTAGCACTTCCAGATGTTCAAGCTGGGTTTAGAAAAGTTAGAGAAACCAGAGATCAAATTGACAACATCTGCTGGATCATAGAAAACACAAGGGAATTAAAAATAAAAAATCTACTTCTGCTTCATTGACTATGCTAAAGCCTTTGACTGTGTGGATCACAAGAAACTGTGGAAGATTCTTAAAGAGATGGGAATACCAGACCAGCTTATCTGTCTCCTGAGAAACCTGTATGCAGGTCAAGAAGCAACAGCTAGAGCTGGACATGGCACAATGGACTGGTTCCAAATTGGGAAAGGGGTACATCAAAACTCTATATTGTCACCCTGCTTATTTAACTTAAATGCAGAGTACATCATGTGAAATGTCAAGCTGGTTGAGTCACAAGCTGAAATCAAGATTTCCAGGAGAATCATCAATAATCTCAGATATGCAGATGATACTTCAATGGCAGGAAGCAAAGAGGAACCAAAGAGCCTATTGATGAAGGTCAAAGAGGAGAGTGAAAAGGCTGAATGTTAAACTGCTAATGTTAAATGTTACTGTTAATGTTAAAATGTTAAAAGTCAACATTCAAAAAACTAAGATCATGGCATCCAGTCCCATCACTTCATGGCAAATAGGGAAAAAGTGGAAACAGTGACAGATTTTATTTTCTTGGCCTCCAGAATAACTGTGGACAGTGACCGCAACCATGAAATTAAAAGATGCTTGCTCCTTGGAAGAAAAGCTATGAAAAATCTTGAAAGCATATTAAAAAGCAGAGACATCACTTTGCTAACAAAGGTCCAGCTGGTTAAAGCTAAGTTTTTTTTCCCAGTAGTCATGTGCAGATGTGATAGTTGGACCATAAATAAGGCTGAGTACCAAATAATTGATGTTTTTGAACCATGGTACTGGAGAAGACTCTTGAGAATCCCTTGGACTGCAGGGACATCAAACCAGTCCATTCTAAAGGAAATCAACCCTGAATATTCATTAGAAGGACTGATGCTGAAACTAAAGCGCCAATAATTTGATCACCTGATGGGAAAAGCCAGCTCATTAGAAAAGATACAGGCAAAGACTGAAGGCAAATGGAGAAGTGAGTGACAGAGGATGAGATGTTTGGATGGCATCACTGGACATAAGTTTGAGAAAATTCTGGGAGATAGTGAAGGACAGGGAGGTATGGTGTACTGCAGTTTATGGTGTTGCCAGGAGTCGAACATGACTTAGTGCCTGAACAACAACAACAAGAGGGAAAGCACAAATCATTTATAAATGGCAGGTTGTAGAAAAGACTGGGATTGCTTACACACTGACAGGTATATCCTGCAGTTACTTTCATTTATGCAATTTTGAGCTTACCCACAGTACCTCTATCCCTTTCCTTTCTTTTTGAAGATCCCATAAATGAAGGAAGTGAGTGACAGTGACATGAATGTTCTGTATAGTCTTTTAACATTGTAAACCTATCACATTTCAGCTCATTGCTAATACCTATTGTCAATACACATTAATTCTGGTCTAATCATATTGGAAAAATTTTGCTATTATACTGCAGATTGAAATCACCAAATAATTAATCAATAGTTGAAACTTATAAATGAGCATACGCAGAAAAGGGTAATATGAATAGTCAGATTGCCCCCAAATGATCCTGGAGCGCTGATTTTCCCTTATTGCCTTAACTACTTTAACTTGGTTGACACAATTTTCTATTTCCATGAATATGCAAATACTCGTAAGCTTACACAAAAGATCAAGACTAAATATTAAGATGAACAGTTACTAATGTGTATCATACTCTCAGTGTAGAAGAGACCTACTTGGTGGCTCAGTGGTAAAGAATTCACTTTTAGTGAAAGAGACATAGAGACATCGTTTCAATCCTTGGGTCAGGAAGATCCCCCGGAGAAGGAAATGGCACCCCACTCCATTATTCTTGCCTGGGAAATCACATGATCAGAGAAGCCTGACAGGATACAGTTCATGGGGTCGTGAAAGTCAGACACTACTTAGCAACTAAACAACAAAATATTAGGATGGACACTCACTTTATTCTATCTCTTCTCTGTGTAGAAGAGACCTACTAGTAATTCTGACCAGCAACATCTCTCTTAAAAATGCTTATCTTACACATGAGATTGTTCCATTTTTCTACCATATTATTCAGTTCCCCGGCTGCAACAGATGAAAAAGGAAGAAAAATTGCTCCTAATTGGGCTAATCAGGTGATCTCTCAGAAATTTAGAAATGGGGTCCAGAAAAGCATCAACATACGGCTGAAATTGTGGAAAGTATAGGAGGAGCCTGTTTTATCACGGATCAGAGGCATCCTGACAACATTTTAAATCCTTATTCCGAGTCTCTATTTATCCTCTGTGTTGGAACTGGACACAAATTCCCTACCATGAGTTAGTTTCTCTTGCTTACAATCAATCTTAACTAATTTAGTAGGACAGGCCAGCAATCTATCTTCTTCTGATTATGAGTGCTGATGTTTTAGTCAGCAATTTGAACATTCTAATGAATCCTTGCCATAAGGTAGGATCTACACATTCACAGAAGGCCTAACATTTGCTTTATAAGCCAGAACACTCACTTGGGAGGTCTGTGTTTTCTCTATACTCAGTCTGTTGTGCAATTGCAATATTAACATAGAAGTAACGTTTCTGTTTCTGCTACCCAAAAGATCTCCCTATACATGAAAGACGGGATGGTATGTTTTCTTGGTATTAAAACAGTACAGAAAAAGTAGTTTTCTCAATAGTAATTTCAATAAACATTGTTTAAATATGTAATTGAATAAATGAGTGAATAAAAGAAGCTATGGGATAAAAAAATTGGAGTAGTCATGAGGGCTTTTAATATACATTTTCTCTACCCAGTTCTGAACACATTTGAGAGAAAAGCAAAACTGTATTCAGGCCAAAATATCATGCTTACGATTGATAGAGCCTATGGATTTGGGTTTTTGTTAAGCAGGCTTACTTAGGCAAACTTGGTGGCTCAGACAGTTAAGAATCTGCCTGCAATGAGGGAGACCTCGGTTCGAGCCCTGGGTTGGGGAGATCCCTGAAGGAAAACATGCAACCCATTCCAATATTCTTGCCTGAAAAATCCCCATGGATAGGGGAGCCTGGCAGGCTACAGTCCATGGGGTCGCAAAGAGTCAGACATGACTGAGCGACTAAAGACACACATAGCCACTCATTCCCAAGACAACATAGAAACAGATAAGATAAATTCTGTTGTAGTATAACACAGAAATGTTTTTGCTGGCCGTGAGCAGACCTGATTTCAAGAGGATGAGAGTCCAGGTGAACCGAGTAAGCACATTATCATTTTCAAATATATGATTCAGGCAATTGAATCCATCTCTCTAAGATTTGAATGAACAAGGTGTCTGAGTAAATAAAAGAAGGAAGAGGCAGAAGAACCATACTGATAGATTTCTCTATACCAAGAATGGAATATCAGGAAGGGGGTAAGAGAAAGTTCTCCTTTTTTGTGCGCACTCAAATAGACTCTTTGAATAAGGTAAGCAAAACATGTGGTCTGTCACCTGGGTACTCTTGAAAGACACAGGACTTCTGTGAGTTTGCAGAACATGTTGTAGACTGTCAGTTGCTCACGGCAATCCCAAATTTCTGAATTAATGAGAGAGAGGGCTCCTCAGGATGTGTCCATTAATGTCCATCTCTAGCCACATTGTTTTAAGCAACATAGAATTTGAATGAATTCAATCAACCCTTCCACAGATTTGTATGATATCCCAGACTCTCCAGAGTGATGGATCGAGAGATAAATGTAGCATTACAAAGTTCAACTGACAGCTATAATGCTTTGAGTATTTATATAAGCTAAAGGCCTAGGCCTATCTGCCCTTTCTCATCATTGCCAACATTAAATGATGTTATCTTGCAGGCAACCCGTTCAATCACAAATGTACACTGTGTTTAATTGTTATGGCATACAGTGTTCTAGGCTCTAGAAAATAAACTGAAAAAAGATAAAAACTATTGGATCTTATATTTTAATGAAAGAGAAAGAAACTTGGCAAAAATAAATATATAAAAGTGTTAACAGTTGCTGGTAAAAAAAATAAATAAATGGCAAGGAAAATAATGCAAGTTGTCATTGTACATAATTTTGGAAAACTAGACTATGCAGGTATACAGGGAAAGGATTTTCCAAGCAGGTAAATAACCAGTAAAACAGGTGCTTTGTGAGTGTTTCCTGATTGGGTAACAGTGTTTCTCAACTTTTTTTTTTATTGTGAAAGTATGGAAAGTGAAGTCGCTCAGTCATGTCCGACTCTTTGCGAGCCCATGGACTGTAGCCTACCACGCTCCTCCGTCCATGGGATTTTCCAGGCAAGAGTACTGGAGTGGGTTGCCATTTCCTTCTCCAGAGGATCTTCCCGACTCAGGGATCGAACTCAGGTCTCCCTCATTGTAAGCAGATGCTTTGCCGTCGAACCACCACCAGTCCAGTTTTAGCTCCCTGCTAAAAAAAATCTTTTATATTTTTGTTTATTTATTTGTTTTGCTCTGCACTGGGTCTTCACTGCTGTGTGCAGGTCTTTCTAGTTGTGGCAAATGGGGGCTACTCTCTAGTTGCTGTGCTCGGGCTTTTCACTGGGGTGGCTTCTCTTGTTGCAAAGCTGTAGACACGTGGACTCAGTAGTTGCAGCACATAGGCTCGGTAGTTGCTGTTTATGGGGTTAATTGCTGTGGCATGTGGAATTTTCCCAGACCAAAGATTGAACTCATGTCCTTCACATTGACAGGCAAGTTCTTTACCACTGGACAAACAGGGAAGTCCTAAAAAGGCTTTTTTAGACAAGTATTTTTGCTAGTAATTTTAAGGAAATTTTCATACCACATATGTACTATAAATCTGTTAATGTACTGTTTTCATACATATGATTTATTTTTAAAAAAACACAAGTTTTTTTCACAATACCCTCACACTGAGAACCAATTTATTGCTCCCTTGGGAAAGCTATCACCTTCTCGAGAATGAATCTATAGTCTGGGAATGTGAACTAAGAGACTAACATATATTAATGAGCCAAAAGGGTGAAGACCGGGAAAAGGTTGTTTATTTAGAAATGACAAGGCCATTAATAATTTTAAAAAGATAAGTTCATATAAAATGGAAATAGTAGAAGGCAAGATATAGTTCTGGAAAAGAATTAGGATGATGAAGTAGGAACAACAAATATAAGCTATTCTTTCTAGAAAACTTTCTATGGAAGGGAAGAGACCTATGCCATAAGATTTAGAGAGGATCAAAGCCAAAGTGAATGATGCTTGTTGTTTATTTATTTATTATCTTTGAAATGGTGGAAACTGGATATAGATGAGATGCTGTGAGGTAGCCAATAGAAGTGAGACAAATGAAGAAACATGAAACACATAGGATAATGAATAGAGCAAGTTCCCAGAGGATACTGAAAGTGATGGGATTTCGAACAAATATCAATAAATTCATCTTGAAGAAGAAGAAAGAAACATCTATCTAGACAAGCATATTTGTAGACTCAATTTGGAGAGAAAGCACAACATATCACTTCACTTGTCAACATAAAAGTACAAGTTATTCAGGATACTCTACTGCCTTTTATATGTCAAATAAATTGTTTAGGAAACTGTACAGAACTCAGAAATGATAGTGGTTATCATGAAATTATTATTAAAATTATTTTTATCTTGATTCTTTAGTAATTACTTGACTTGGAACAATTGTATAATACAGTTATTATAATAATTTAGGTTAAAAAGAAAACTTGGTTGAGGTGAGAAATTCTAAAAATATATATGTATATATACATGCATATATATGTATATATACAAGAAGTAAAATGTGAGAATGGTTTATAAAGCAAAAAAATCTTACAAATAATTTTATCTTACAGAATAAAATTATTAAATGTATTCCTCTTTAACTAAGGAAGATGAGTTTCAGTAATGAATCAAAACCTAAAATTTCAGTAGAATGAATACCTAAGTATGTACCTGACACAGGAAATATTCCATGTCAGCCCTCAGAGCAATGATGTATTAATTATGCTCTATCAACACTGAGGAAGTAGTTAGGTAGCAGTAGAAGGATGAACGCAAACACATCAGCTTGAAACACCAGGGTCTGTAAACAAGTATTCTCAAGACACCTGGGTCTTTATTAGCTGTCAAATCTGATTTAATGTAAATTTTTGAAATGAGTCTAATATCAGATTCTGACATACTGATACTTCTGAATTACAGTTGATAAATACGTGACATTTACATATCTTAGACAAAAGAGAGATATTAAATGTGACCTAATTTAATCTATGTAGGAATAAAGAGAAAAAAGAAGTGATGCATATTAAAATATTTCCACATTATTGATAGTGACTAATAAATTGGTATTTGAAAAGTATCTTCCTTTTTGGTTCAGTTTGCATCAATTTGTTTTAAAATACTCTTTAGTCTCAAATTAGTCAAACCAGGGTATTAAATACATCACTGTAATGATCTCAAAATAATTTCCAAATCCACAAAAATATATTTGGAAAGTATCACTATCAGCAAGCTAGACTAGCTAAGGCCTTTCCTTATTACTAGTTCTGTTATGAGGCCATATACCAAAACAGCTAGATAGAAGACAGGTATTACTCACATTTTATTTAATAATAGAAACAAGACACTGATTTTTCTCAATCTATATACATTGAATGAATTATCAAAGGAATCATATTTTGGTAATAATGACAGTAAATATAGGAAATATGCATAGTAAATGTACATAGGATATCACACAAGATTTAAAGAAATCTTTTGGAAGTACTTCAGTGACACACATTTCCAAGTATGTATCCTTAACACTGGGGTCATTTATATCCTTATGTGTATAAATATTATATATTTAGCTATAGAGTCATTAATTGATTCATGTCATCTTTTTAGGAGAAGACAATGACAACCCATAGTTTTCAGATGATTTTACAGGTTAAAGTGACTTAATTCCCAGAATGATCTCTTCATATAATTATGTTTCAATGTTGATACCAACTTGCTTCTTTAGTAAACCAGTGCTCACATTACCAGTGTAATCAATAAATGTTTAATTCTTCTTCATCATAATGTAAATGTCAACATTTTTTCTTTCCTTTTTCTTTAATTTCTCCTCCTACAATATTGCTGTTGAAGTCTTGCTGTAGAGGTTCTTTCCATCACTCTTAGCTTTTCCTTGTACCTGCATATCACTTGAAGCTTGCTAACCTATACTGCTGCAGTTCTTGATTTAGTGCTTTATTTCCCTGTACATTGTGGCTTTAGCCCCCTACTGCAGTGGCTGGCCTCCATTTGAGGAAAAATAAATAGATAAAGCTATTTGTTTTCTGTGTTTCTCTGCTCTGGTAATTTCTTTCTGTGGAACTTGGTATACTTTAAGTAGCCAAACTAATGCCAACATGCTACTTAGATGGGGAACTGGTCATTTTTCAGGGAAGTGCTAGTGCTAGTGAAAGTTGCTCAGTTGTGTCCAACTCTTTGTGACCCCCACATGGCCCCAAGTGACCCCACAAAAGCTACCCACCCATTGTGACCCCATGTGGCAGCACGCTAGGCTTCTCTGTTTATGGAATTACCCAGGCAAGAATATTGGAGTGAGTAGCCATTTTCTTCTCCAGGGCTACTTCCCAACCCAGGGATTGAACCTGTGTCTCCTGCTTTACAGGCAGATTCTTTACCATCTGAGCCACCAGGGAAGCCCAGGGAAGACTTCTACTCAACACAACCATATAGCACCTTTGCTTGACTTTCTCCACATATTTACTTCAATGGTCCCATCAAAACAAAATTCTGCCTTCTCAGCAGTTTTACACTTATTTTTACACTGTGGTTCAGCTAATGAAAATAACCCAGGATTCCTATGTGTATGCCTGTATAAGTTTTTCCCCCTTTTAGTTGCTTGAGTGTTATTAACATCATTTAGTTGCACTGAACATGAGTTTTGCTTTTTCAGGTTGAATTCTTTAGGAAATAAAGTAAAAGTATATGCGTGGCTCAGTTTTATCTGTGTTGGATATGGGGAACTCAAACCAAGTGATACTTTTTTCATTGTTTCATTGTGTAATGTAATCAAATAAAATAGTGATATTTTTCTGCTTTAAAATTATCAATTATATAAAATGATATTCTAGTTAACATGCATTCTGATATTAATAAAGTACTAATATTTGCTTTTGCATTGGTGAAAGTATACATTCCATTTACTAACAATAAGTACATTTATAGCTGAATTTCCAAGTACTAAGCACTGTCCTAATCAATTTATGATCTTTGAATCATTTCATCCCTGTATCAAACCTATAATGTTAACAATCTTTACTATTGCCATCATGAAACTATATCTTAGAGGAAAAATGCAACTTGCCCAAGTTCATATAGCTATTAAAAGTGGAACCAGAATAAAAATCTAGGAGTCTGCTTCCAGAACACTTAGTATTAAACAGAAATTTCCTCATTTAGAGGAATTTTTTAAAACGTTAAGTTTTATTTTTGCCTGGTTAACCTTGATAGAGAATGTAGTACATGTGGGCTTCCCAGGTGGCCCTAAAAGTAAAGGAGCTACCTGCCAATGCAGGGGACTTAAGACATGGAATTCGATCACTGGATCAGGAACACTCCCTGGAGGAGAGCATGACAATCCACCCCAGTGTTCTTGCCTGGATCTTGCTTGAATTCCAAGGACAGAGGAACCTGGCGGGCCACAGTCCAAAGGCTCACAAAGAGTTGGCCATGACTGAAGTAACTCAGCATGCATGCTAGTACATGTAGGTCAGTCAGAAATCTGAAGAAAAAAAGAGAAAACTTTACACTGCTTGAATGACAGACTAGTTGACAATTAGTAGGTAGATGACTTAAAAGCAAATGGTAACTCCATTAAAAAAGTGTACCACACTTTGTGAACAGAATCTTCAACTTGCCAGGAATACAGTACATTCATTATGCTGCTGCTAGCACTGAGGAGAGTATATAAATTATTCAGGGTTGGGAGAGACATTAATTTTTTTTTTCACAATGCAAAAGAGATGATTCACAGAATAGAAGTGATCAGAATTTATTAATATATTCCTGCATTTAAAGTGAATAATTTATTTCATCTTCCATGGTAGGATAAAGCACAGGCATTAGAATAAAACTAACAGTTAACAAATCTAGCTTTATTTCCTAAAGCCTGGGTGTGTTTTAAAAGCAGAAACTTGGGTGATATATATTACAATGAATGATTTGCTAATTGAAAGAATATTTAATATTTAATGATTTTTAAAATATTTCTGTTAATAATGAATGAGCAACTGTTATATTCAGATTCATATTGTTTCATTTTGGATGCTTTCATATATGTTCATAAAAATGTGTGTTTTATTTATCCCACCTGCTCCGTTTTCAACCCTAGATTTGAAACATTTCATTTGCTTGAGTACAAAGATTAAGGTTATTGATTCTCCTCTGGGAAGATAGACACATATAAATAAAACATAGAAGTGTAAATAATCATTCAAGCTTCTGACAGTTACATGTATTGATTGGAGAGTGTCAAAATGATCGTATAGTAAGTGTGGAGCAGTCCTTTTTAAGGAAATGCTATTCAGAGCTGTGCATAAGTCAGCTGCTGTCAGTTAATCTAGGATGAGCTTGTCAGGACACTAGTATGACTTTAAGACATGGAGTTCGATCCCTGGGTCAGGAAGATACCCTTTTTCAGGCAAGAATACTGGAGTGGGTTGCTAGGCCCTCCTCCAGGGTATCTTCCTGACCCAGGGATCAAACTCCGTGTCTCTTGTCTCCTGCACTGCAGACAGATTTTTCACCTACTGAGTCATCAGGGAAACCCATTTGTAGCTGGGATTTCTGAAATCTGAGCTGACCTATGATTTGCTTTGACCAAGAGCATGTAGTGGAACTGATGGTTCTGGGCCTAAGTTCAAGATTTCTGCGTACTTCCAATTTCTGCTGAATTTCTTCTCTTGAAACACAAGTGAGGAACACAGTAGAGCTTAATAGAAGACAACAAATTACCTGGACTAAGGTAAGTCATACTAGCGGCCTGACAACCCAGGCACCATCAGAAGGCAGACCCAACCTCCTACTAGCATTGTGAGCAATGAATGTTTAACATTTAACTTCCCGCATGTGTGCACACGTGTACACACACACACACACACACACACACACACACACACACACACACGATTATGTCTCATATATGTCTCATATTGCTTCTATGCAGGCTGTTTTCCTGAGACATATTGCCCGATAACTGTCTGATAATGGACACTGATTTCTCACAATCAGAATACAGAAGCTGCAATTTAGACTAATGTAACAGTTATCGTCACTCTACATACATACAACACACCAAAAACTCAACCTACCACCATGCATAGTATCTCTGTAAGTCATAAATCTCAAAACATCAGAAACATCTCAAAAACAACAAAATAATCCTGTTCATTTCCAATGCAAACCATTCAATATCACAGTAATCCAAGTCTATGCCCCAACCAGTAATGTTGAAGAGGTTGAAACTCAATGGTTCTATGAAGACCTACAAGACCTTCTAGAACTAATACCCAAAAAAGGTGTCCTTTTCATTATGGAGGACTGGAATGCAAAAACAGGAAGTCAAGAGATACCTGGAGTAACAAGCAAATTTGGCCTTAGAGTACAAAATGAAACAAGACAGAGGCTGACAGTTTTGCCAAGAGAACGTGCTGATCATAGCAAACACCCTCTTTCAGCAACACGAGAGAAGACTCTACACGTGAGCGTCACCAGATAGTCAATACCAGAGACATTACTTTGCCAACAAAGGTCCGTCTAGTCAAAGCTATGGTTTTTCCAGTAGTCATGTATGGATGTGAGAGTTGGGCTATAAAGAAAGCTGAGCACCGAAGAATTGATGCTTTTGAATTGTGGTGTTGGAGAAGACTCTTGAGAATCTCTTGGACAACAAGGAGATACAAACTGTCATTCCTAAAGGAAATCAGTCCTGAATATTCATTGGAAGGCTGATGCTGAAGTTGAAACTCCAATACTTGGCCACCTGATGCGAAGAACTGATTCATTGGAAAAGACCCTGATGCTGGGAAAGATTGAAGGTAGGAGGAGAAGGGGACAACAGAGGATGAGATGGTTGGATGTCATCACTGATTCTATGGACTTGAGTTTGAGTAAGTTCCGGGAGTTGGTGATGACAGGGAAGCCTAATGTGCTGCAGTCCATGGGGTCCCAAAGAGTCAAATATGACTGAGTGACTTTCACTTAACTTGAGATCCCACTTTACTTATATATGAAAATTGCCCTCTATATTTGGGTGTATTTGTGGACTGTTTGTACTGTCCCTTGGGTTTATAGTCACTAGAAAAGTTTTTAGTAGGTTTTGTTATCAGATGAATGTAGGGTAACTTCATCACTCAATTTCTAGATTTTTCTATTATTTCATGTTTACTTTTCCATGTAGACTTTAAAGTCAACTGGTATATATGTGAGTGAAGTATGCTCTGCATTTATTAGAGATGCATGAAAGTAACTTACTTTTTAAGCATATTACTCTGGCCGCTGTGTTTAGGTTGATTGGTGGGCAGGATGATCGGCAGGGGTAGAAGGATCATGATGGGTTGATAGTAAAATAATCCTGGTGAAAGATGACTAACACTTGCACCAGGTCAGGAACAGTGGAAATGGACTAGTGTTCAAATTTTGGACGTATTTTGAAAGCATGGTATGTGGAGGCTTTTTTTTCTTTTTTTTTTAAACGAATTGCATGTGAGGTATTGAAGCCAACTGTATACCCAGGTATTCTGGTCTGAGCAATGAGAAAGATGCAACTGCTCCCTATTGAGAAATGGAAACTGTTCAAGAAATAGGTTTGGTGAAAATAGTATCTAAGAAGCTTTGATTTTGTTTTGTTTTTAATATTTATGTAGATTTTGAGTAGAATATATGAGCCTGGAATTTTGGGAAGAAATTTGGCATGGAGTCTTGAGTGTTGCTTTAGTTACCCAACTGACTTATTTTCTTTCATTTTATGTTTTTGTCTCCTTAAACTTGTCTATTATCTTTCAGTGTTGAAATTACTTGCAAGGACAATTTGAAGGATGTATTGAATATATACTACATTCTATACTATATTTTCCTAAAAAACTTCCATTGACTCTCTTAAAAAAAATCTAGTTGTACAAAGTAAACCCAGCAATGGCTATGGATTATCACCGCTCTAACTTTTGTGTATTGTTTTTAATAGGTAAATCATATCAGACTCTTTGTGACCCCAGGGACTATAGACTACCAGGCTTCTCTGTCCATGGGATTCCCCAGATAAGGATACTTGAATGGGTTGTGATTTCCTTCTCCAGGGAATCTTCTAGACTCAGGGATTGAACCTGAGTCTCCTGTATTATAGGCAGATTCTATACCACTGAGCCACCAGGGAAGGCCAAACCAGCAGAAATTTGACACAGGAAAGCCCCTTGGCTAAAAGTCAAGGGAATACAAAGGTGAAAGATCATAATCAGTACAAGGACATCAGAAATGAACATTAAAGAAGTAGGTAGCCACACAGATAGATAGATAAATAGTTGGTGTGGTGCTATTTCGTTAAGCAATTCAAAATAATAAAACAAAATATAGGGAATTTTCCATTTTCTACACTAATAAAAAACTGATAAGATATGCAAGAAAATGCAAAAACAAATAAGATCAACAATTTTATGTTTGATCTTGGAATATACTGTGACCTTTCCAGCCCTTTATATTGTATATTTTAGAACTAAATGTGATTTTTTCGGTTTTATGTCCTGAAAGCAGATTTGGTATAATACATAATACATATCCCTGGAGAAGGAAATGGCAACCTACTCCAGTATTCTTGCCTGGAGAATCCCATGGACAGAGGAGCTTGGCAAGCTACTGTCCATGGGGTTGCAAGAGTCAGACATGACTTAGCAACTAAACTACTATTACTACTACTGTAATACATATATTGTATAAGATACCATATTTAAATAGTCACATTTAATGAAATAATGTCTATTGATATATATGAAATACATAAATTAAATATGCAATATTTATATACATATATAATAATATATAAATTATGCATATATATTCAACATTTCAAACAAAGAGCAAGAAAATTTTTATTTCTGCTTTATGTATTTCATATACATTGAGGCATTATTAGCAGCATTAGTATGCTTATGCCTATTAGCATATATACAAAACTATACATCTGAATATAGTTATACATTTAACTATGTGTATAAATTCTAAACATTATTCAGGAATGGGAAAAGTAGCTTCCAAAATGAACCAGAATTTTCAAAATTGACTGTACATGAGACGTGACTTTTCACCATAGATTGTGAGGAATGGAAAAGAAAACTTTTGGTTTTGCAAATGCCTGAAGCCATTGCTAAGAGATAGAAATAAATCTAATGAATAATCAAAATTTTTGTAAATGTGTTGATGGAAAATTATGATAGCAAAAATGTGAGGGATATATGAGGATAACAATAGTCATTCACATATATTAAATATGTGGATGAGGAGTATATGTTTGCTCCAAAATACTGAAAAAATTCACAGTTGTTTCTTAATTAGAATGCATTATTAACATTATATTATACAATAATAGTCTGCCAGTGGGATACACGATAAAATGAAGCAATAATGAAACATGAATTGGGGAGCAATTTTTGAGACAATTGGGGAAATGCAGCCATGAGCTGAAATAATAGCATGTAATTTCATTTTCAAACACCTATAATTACTAATGACCAAATGGAAATAAATAAATGATTTCAGAAATACAGGAGAATGTAATACATATTTTAACTTTAGGAGCAGAATCATAATTAACTGAATATTCAAAATTATTAAGTGGCTTTGAATGAGGATGTAGTTCTAAACTTTCTGAAATTTTTATTTAGTATGCATGTGTGAGTTGTTTACATTTTTTTAAATTAATTTATTTATTTTAATTGGAGATGAACTACTTTACAGTCCTAAATGAAATGAATCCTGAATATCCATTGGAAGGACTGATACTGAAGCTGAAGCTCCAATACTTTGGCCTCCTTTCCTTTTCATTGGAAAAGACCCAGATGCTGGGAAAGGTTGAGGGCAAGAGGAGAAGGGAGCAACAGGGTGAGATGGTTGGATCGCATCATTGACTCAATGGACATGAATTTGAGCAAACTCTGGGAGACGGTGAAGGACAGGGAAGTCTGGTGTGCTACAGTCCATGGGGGTCGAAAAGAGTGGGACATAACTGAGTGGCTGAACAACATTCTATTAGTTTGCTAAGACTTCCATAACAAAATGCTGCAGTCTGTTTGACTTAAACGACATTTATTTTCTCACTATTTTGAAGGGTGGCATTCCAAGATCAAGGTGTTAGCATCTGGTGATGAGGTAGGAGATAGAGGGGACCCAAGTTGGAAATTCATAATCAGCTAGCCTCCTCTTTCCATTTCCTGAGATAAGAGATAGGTGGGCTTCAGGTGAGGAATTTACAAACAGCCCCCATTTGCTCTCAGAAATGGAAGTAACAACAGAAACAGGATAGATAACCAATGTTTGTCTCTTGTTAACACCTCAAGGAAATAATCATGGTAAGGGCATAGAGAGTAAAGAACTTTCTGAGTAAAAGTTAAGGGAGATACTACACATGAGCAGAAAGGCTCCTTGAGTCAAAAGTCAGAGGGTAATTCCAGGCCGTAATGAGACTTGCTCCTCCCAGAAGCCTTCACTTCGGGATCTATCTTGGCTGAAGGGTGCGTGGGCACCCCAGGGGAGGGTCCCAGGGTAGGTCAGATGTGCAAAAAGGAACCAAATAACAGGTCTGAAGGAAGACAAAGACCCCGAAGAATTGCTTTACATAAATAAAGGAGGAGCCTCTTTATTGTACTCCTCCTCACTAGGGGGGATGTCCACACCCTTTCTCTCTGGGCGTGCACACTGCCTTGCTTCTATCTAACTAAACAAACTTTTTCTATGTGCTGTCCCACTTGTTGTTCTGCTATGTCTCTAAAATAAATTTTGCACCTGCTCCAACTTTTGCTAATATATACACCACAGCACACCAGGTTTCCCTTTCTTTCACCATCTTCTGGAGCTTGCTCAAATTCTTGTCCATCGAGTCAGTGATGCCATCTAACCATCTCATCCTCTGTCATCCCCTTCTCCTTCTGCCTTCAATCTTTCCCAGACTCTGGGTCTTTTCTAATGAGTCAGTTCTTCGCATCAGGTGGCCAAAGTATTGGAGCTTCAGCTTCAGTATCAGTCCTTCCAATGGATATTCAGTACTGATTTTATTTAGGATTTACTAGTTTGATCTCCTTGCAGTCCAAGCGACTCAAGAGTTTTCTCTAGCACCACAGTTCAAAAGTATTACTTCTTCAGCGCTCAGCCTTCTGTATTGTCCAACTCTCACATCCATGCGTGGTTACTGGAAAAAAACAAAAACAAAAACATAGCTTTGACTAGACAGACCTTTGTTGTAAAAGTAATGTCTCTGCCTTTTAATATACTGTCTAGGTTGGTCATAGCTTTTCTTCCAAGGAGCAAGCGTCTTTTAATTTCATGGCTGCAGTCACCATCTGCAGTGATTTTGGAGTCCAAGAAAATAAAGCCTGTCACTGTTTCCATTGTTTCCCCATCTATTTGCCATGAATTGATGGGACCGGATGCTATGATCTTAGTTTTTTGAATGTTGATCTTTAAGCCAACTTTTTCACTCAGTCATTTCTGACTCTTTGCAACTCCATGGTCTGTCCATGGAATTCTCTAGGCAAGAATAATAGAGTGGGTTGCCATTCTCTTCTTTAGGGGATCTTCCCAACCTAGGGATTGAACCCAGGTCTTCTGCAGATTCTCTATCATCTGAGCTACCATTTAATGGTAATTCCCTCATTAAAGGCCTTATAGTCAAATACAGACACATTGGTTGTTAGGGCTTCAACATGTGAATTTGGTGGGCAGGGGGCACATTTCAGTCCATAACATCTGGAAATAAATGGAGAAAGTAGCATGGAAACATATACACTACTATATGTAAAATATAGATCCAGTGGGGATTTGCTGTATGACTCAGGGAAATTAAACCAAGGCTCTGTGACAACCTAGAGGGGTGGGATGTTGTGGGAGGTGAAAAGTAGGTCCAAGAGGGAGGGAATGTATACCTGTAACTGATTCATGTTGTTGTAAGGCAGAAACCAACACAATATTGTAAAGCAGTTTTCCCTCAATTAAAACTGAAAAAAAAAAGAAAAGATCGAATAGAAATCTTGAAGAAGTTTTAAAACATATCCAGGATCCATGGTTTCTTTCCACTTTTCTTTCCACCTATCTTTCTATAGAGTGGAGATGTAAAAACAATTAACTGTGGCTTTGTAAGTAATTGCCAGCTCTGCTACCAGATAATAGTCACTCAAAAAGCCTTCTAAAAATTGATTGAGGGTTTTTTAAACCACTTTTTAAAACTCTAGTGGATAAATTTTTGATTTATAAATTATTTCTTTACTAATGTAGGTTTATTGTAGGTTGCTACATTGCTACATTACTATTGTAACTTACATTACTATTGTAGGTTAATGATGTTTCTTCTATAAAAATCATTTTATTATTTTTATATCATTTCATTAATACTGAAAATTTGACATAACCAGAATTTAATAATACAGCCTATTTTCTATAAATTGTCAGATTTGAATGAATAACATTCAGCCACTTGAGCTTTAAAAATATATGTGGTAGAGTTTAATGAGTTTGTATGATGGTTTTTACTAAGTAATACTTTTTACAGTAATTCTATGTATTTTTAACTTCAATTATTACTTGTTCTTGAGATAATAACACATCTCTCTTAAATTCCCATTCATTTTCACAGTATATAGACAATGGCCTCTGGGAGGAAGTGAAGATTTCCCAAAACAATTGAAAAATCTGTATTGTCTTCTGAAAGATGGATTTTTAATGTAACTTCTTACTGTAAAACTGGAAGTACTTTTAAATAAATCACTCTGTATGCAGTTAATCCCCTAGACGGTGAAGCCCTGTTATTTTGTAATTGAAATGCTTATACTGTAATGAAATACTATGCCAGAGCCAAAAGTGTTTGGGCTGCTTCTTTGTTTCAGAAGTGGTTTTGAAAATGACTTTACAGCAAATTTTTTGTGACTGAAAATATGTTCAAAATAATTAGAAGCAATTTTGTTTTAGAATGGGCTTCCCTTGTGGCTCAGCTGGTAAAGAATCTGCCAGGCGGGAGACCTGGGTTCGATCCCTGGGTTGGGAAGATCTCCTGGAGAAGGGAAAGGCTACCCGCTCCAGTATTCTGGCCTAGAGAATTCCATGGACTGTATAGTCCATGGGGTCACAAAGAGTTGGACACAATTGCATGGCTTTCACTCACTCACTCTCAAAGAATTGTGAATTAAAATCATTCCCTATATACTCATTAGTTGGACTGTTTGTAACAAGTAATTATTTTATGGATCTAAAATGCTTATTATGTTTTTGGAAAGAAGATATATATATAATTTTCCAAATATGTAATAGACAACAATTTTACCAGCTATAAGAGACATTTTCCCTAATGACATTAGAAATGGTAGCACAGACTTTTTGGCAGCCCCGGAATCACCCAGTCATTGTTTGATGCTGGCCTTTTTAGTTCTGATGACTTAATTGTTCGTTTTGCTCTCACCATTCTGTGGAATTATCTCCCATGACCTCTTTATTTTCATCACCTTACTTTTTCAGAGAAATCGTCCTGCATTTTAGCTTTTTGTAGATTATGTTCTCTGGTTTCATTTAAAGTGTGTTTCCCAGTTAACTTATACATGCTTATTTGTTTAAATATGAATAAATCTAAATATTTTTCTCAAAGAAAATAAGAAAGTATACCTCATGAATTCCATGACTTACAATAGTCTTATTTTGCTTTGTTTCTATATAAAAATTCAGAGTAGAATGAAAGGCGTTGAGCACTAATTTGACTGCTATATAATAATGCTTCAAAAACCCAGTCCAAATCTAGCCTAACTTCAGACATGTAAGTAATAAACCTCAAGAAATTCAAAAATAATTCTAATTTATTTGACTTGTGTTTAATTGGGTGAACAGATTTCTTTGCACATTTTCAGGAATGTGGTATTTAAAGAATGAATGATTAAATGATTTTAGAAAATTTATTAATTAAACTGGAAATTACTCCTCTGATACCAGTATTTATGACTCATTTTTTGTTTATTTGTGCCTAGTCGCTCAGTCATGTCTGACTCTTTGCAACCCCACAGACTGTAGCCCACCAGACACCTCTGTCTGTGGAGATTCTCCAGGCAAGAATACTAGAGTGGGTTTCCATTTCCTTCTCCTTCGTTTATTGAGTACATATTTAATTTAGGTAATATCTGTTAGGAAGAAAAATCACATAGAATAATATTACTCATTTTCTTACATATCTGCATTTATTTTATCTAGTATAGACAACTTTGAACAATTATAGCTGAAAAAATCACTTGAAATTAATAATAACCCTTGTCTCTGCAATGTAGTAGATATAATCTTGCATTACTATGCAGTAGACACAAAGATAAGATCCCATATAAAGACGTTGGGATCATTTTGGAAAGTTGTCAAGTATTCTAGATTTAGGAAACCATGGAGAAGTATGGCCATACTTGTTTCTGTCAAAGACCAAAAAAGCACACAACACTTACTGGGAGAATAACAGAATATTCTATTGTACTGGTTGTTTTTGCCAAGTTAGCATTGGTCTAATCAGACTGATACTAAAATTGAAAAAAAAAATACTGATAATAAAATAATAACAATATTCTTAATATCCCTTAAGAATAATGTTTTTGACTAAAATACTCACTTTTTTATTCATTATCTTCTACCTTTGTCCTAAGGATTAATTACACACACACACACACACACACACACACACTGATATTGTACAGACATGTTAAAATATGGGAAACTTTTTTAAGGTTTCTAAAACATTTATTATGTTAATACTTCATTGCATTTTATAATATTATCTGAATTTTAAAAACAAAAATATTCCCTCTGCATTATTAAAATATGATATTACAAAGTTGAATTTATTTGTTAAAAATAAGTATGAAATTTACTGGTGGCTCTGTGGCAAAGAGACTGCCTGCCAGTGCAGAAGATGAGGGTTCCATCGCATGTTGGGAAAATCCCTTGAAGAAGAAAACAGCAAGCTACACCAGTATTCTTACCTGGGAAATCCCATGGACAGAAGAGCCTGACCAGCTAAAGTCCATGGGGTCACAACGTGTCGGTCACAACTCAGCGACTCAACAACAACAACAAATTATGAAACAGAACTTTTAGAGCATTCTTTCCACAAAATAAGTACACCCATTCATTCCATTCCTTAGTGATCACATATGAATTTTTTAGTGTTAAAATTCTTCTAAGTATAATATTAAACAGTCATTATGACAGTTTTATTTCCTATTGCCTTCAATTTGAGGTTTAGAAAGTCTTCTGAACTCTAGATTGCTTTCCAAACACATAATTCTTCATAAAGATAGCACAAAATTATTTGATTAGATGTGTAATGACAATAGTTCTAAATATTTTATTGTTAAGAGAGAGTATCTGATAGAATGTAACCTCTAGTTAGAAATAATTTATTTTGTAAATCACTCTAATTATATGTGACTGTACTTCTTAATATTTATCTGTTAATTGCTGATTTATATTTTTTGTTTTCTCTTGGATGTTTTTAATGAAACTCTGTCACTGTTTAATCACACTATAAAAAATATATCTATATATATATATACACACACACTAGTTGTTTTTGTTGTTAACACTTGTTCCACAGAGAAACAGACTTGCTCTGAACAATTATGAGGTCTGAAGAAACGAATGCAAGTTCACATACCATATATACAAGTTTTTAGAATTATAAGTTAAGGGAACAAACTGTTAAATAAAACATGTTCTATCCTTTAAATCTGACAAATATATATGTGTCGTCTTAAAAAGTATTCACAACCTAAAAGTTAAGGGTTGTGTTATTTGGCAGAAATTTTTAGGACTTGAGCCCAGGGGGCAGCATCACAAGTAGTGCTGAGAGAACTGCTCTGAGGGGGTGATGGGAGAGGCCAGGTTATAGAGAAATTCTACAGGTAGTCTAAACATAAAAAATATATATAGTGTTAATTAAAGAAAACCAATTATCCCAAGTTATGGAATTTAGCACTTTTCTATATGTGGGATGATGCAAGAGTCTGAGCTCACTCATATCATTCCTTTGATGTGTACCTCACCTATCTGGGGCCAGTTTCCTATGTTTCTCACATCTTGGACTTCCTTGGTGGTGATTTAGTCACTAAGTCGTGTCCTACTCTTGCAACCCCATGAGTGTAGCCTGTCAGGCTCCTCTGTCCATGGGATTTTTCAGGCAAGAGTACTGGAGTGAGTTGCCATTTCCTTCTCCAGGGGATATTCCTGACCCAGGAATTGAAACCGGGTCTCCTGCATTGCAGACAGATTCTTTACGGAGGGAAGATGAGTGCACTTCCTTGTCTGTGATCTGGCTGCCATCAGACGGCAGCCATTCCCTAAGGTGGGAACTTCCCTGGGACCCACCATAGAGAGTGGCTGCCGGCCCGATGGCTGCCAGATCACAGGCATTCTTCTCCTTCCTGAATGCCCTCAGGCACAGGAATTAACACCGGAGTGCTACAAACACTGATGACTGTGAAATCCTTGTTTACTGATGTGGCAGGAAATCTTAATTTCTCACATGCCTAAAAAAAAATGAAAAAGAATTGCTATATTTCACATTCTTGTCTGTCTCTATGCTCTTTGGCATACAGCCCTAGTAAATAACCTCTGTTCAATGAATCTAAAGGAAGAACTGCAAACTTGTGATTGTTGCTTAATATTTACTTTTCATTGTATTTTAGTAGCATTTTCTGCACTCATTACTACATCCCCATGTAATGAACTTAGACAAAATGACCTCAAAATTCACTTTGTTCTAATATACCATGGAAAATAAACCATGTATATTTTAGAAAGAATTACAGCAGAATATTTGATGACTCAAGATGAAGTTTTCCTTTAGAAAAAGCAATAAAACATAACTGTAGTAGAAAATATTGTAATACTTATCAGCATAAAAAATTTTAAAGAAAATCTGTTCATGAAGATACACTGTAAATAAAGGTTTAAAAAAGCATATGAAGAAAATATATAATCCATACATGAAATTAATAGGACAATACTTTTTCTCTTTCTTATCTTGCAAAAGCTGTAAGAAGTTTGCACTATTCTCACCAAGAAAGATTAATTACCATGGAGACTGGGCTCAATTCCATATACAAAATGGAAAAATACAAATTTATAACCAAGGAACAGGATGGAAAATGACTAAAGGAATCATCAGAGGTGAGGAGGGATTCTGAATAAACCTTGCTAATGGACTTCTTGCTGCAAGCAGGCCAGAGTAATCAGACATTACCTGGGGAAGGTGGAGGACATGTAACCAGATTAACTATTAAGGATCTAGCTAAACTGGCTTAGCAGGAGTTTTGTTAAAACTGGGCAAAGCATAATGATCCTGGAAGTCCAAAAGTCAGGATCATTTTGAGAAGAGAGTTCACAGAAGCCTGAGTAGAGTTTGTTCAACTAGAGAATCTTTATCATAGCTGTTAAGGAGTCCAAGATCACTCTGCTCACCACAGGCCAGGCCAGTGAATCCAAGAGACCAGGTACTGAGGGAAGGAAGACAACTTTGGTCAGAGAGAGAGCCAACTGAGAAGACAGCAGACTAACATCTCAAAATAACCATCTTATTAGCGTCTAGATGTCACATTCTTCTATAGAACAGAGATGGAAGAGAGGTGAAGAAACAAAATAAAAAGGCCATTAATCTTGCAAATATCTCCTAGAATGGCAAGTCTAATGTTGGGGATGTGTTAATTTCTTTCTTCCTGCCAACTTCAGCTGGACAGGGTTCTGAAAAAATGCACTCTAGTTTAACAATCAGGCAGAGGGGCAGGGTCCTTTGGGGCAGGCCATTATATATGATTAATAACAACAGTGATGAAAAGCAAACTAAAGAAACAGTTCCAACATGGAGTCAGAATTGGTTCTTCTCTATAACAAACCACTCCCCCAAGCCCAATGCAAGATATTTCTTTATATCTCATAACATCTTCCAATACACTATGCAACTAATTTACTCATTTTGCTACTGTCTATTTCCCATGCTAAAATTCAAACTCCAGAGCATGAATTTTTATATCCATTTTTTGTTGTTTACTGCTGACCTAGGATTTTTATTGCCCATAGTAGGTCTTCAATAAATATTTGCTGGTTTATAATCTATTGAATAGTTTCTACTGAGCCTTTGAAATGAAATAATTCATGAAGCTACTTCTAAAAATATGTGGAATATATCTTCAATCATAATTAATAGCAGTGATTATTTTGTCTGTTGTATTTTAAGATTTAGATATAGAACAGGTTCACATAATGCTGTAGCAAATGAAAATTGGCCACTTGGTTGACAATACTGAATAAAAGGTGCTATTAGCATACTATTTTGCCTCTTACATACAATTGATCTCACTGCTTCTAGAAGTAGTAAAGGCAAGAATTAAATGATTTATTTCTGTGGATGTTTCTCCTCTCTTCCACTTAACACACCCGAAGAACTGCTGATAAGCAGGCGTGAAATTTGACAAATATTCTCTCATTTACTCCTGCTTTTCAAGTGAGTAAAATAGAGACAAAAATCAGAAAGCCAGAAACCTTGCCGTAATGTCAAAATAAGAGTAAAAGGGGCCTCTACCTCAAATAGACTATTTCTAGATGAAATGCGCATTTGTATGTGGACATAATAAGCATTTATTTCTGAGTAACAAATTCATGTATTTTAGATACTCTAGGAAGAACAGTTAAAATATATCAGTCAATGATTTGGCTAAATTTGACTTACAGAATTCTAAGCATTTAGGGAATTTTAAACAAGACAATACCCTCTGTGCCCTCACTGAGTTTACTGTATTGTAAAAACCTGGATTCAATAACGTATTTATATGAATTTTAAAGTAGTGTACAGTATACAGAGTATGTCAGAAGTACACACTAATTGTGGACTTCAAATAATCTTGAGGGCTATGAAGGGACCCCAGAAGATGAGATGCTCAAGTTTTTAACCTAGGTAGATAGGAGACACAAAAGGAGAGAACAGTACGTGTAGAGATTGTGAGATGAGTGTTTATCTGATCACTACAGAAAACTGAAGAGTCTCTAACTAAAGCTTAGAATTTCAAGGCAAGAGAGATGGGGTCACTGTATTTCTCTTAAAATGAGCGGATTTAAATCTTACTGATGATTAAGCAAAAGAGGGGAGAAAAGAGCAGGGCTAGGAAACATCTTGTGATGCAGCATTGCTGATTGGTTGAGGTGCTTTTATAGTCCAACTTTCACCTCCATATATGACTACTGGAAAGACCAGAGTTATGACTAGATGGGCCTTTGTTGGCAAAGTAATGTCTCTGCTTTTTAATATGCTGCAAGGTTGGTCATAGCTTTTCTTCCAAAGAGTAAGTGTCTTAATTTCACGGCTGCAGTCACCACCTGTGACTGCAGTGATTTTGGAGCCTCCCAAAAATAAAATCTGTCACTGTTTCCATTGCTGCCTCCTCTATTTGCCATAGAGTGATGGGACAGGATGCCATGATCTTATTTTTCTGAGCATTGAGTTTCAACTCAATTTTTTCACTCTCCTTTTTCACTTTCATCAGGAGTCTCAGTAGTTCCTCTTCACTTTCTGACATAAGGGTGGTGTCATCTGCATATCTGAGGTTATTGGTATTTCTCCCAGCGATCTTGATTTCAGCTTGTGCCTCATCGAGCCCGGCATTTCACATGATGTACTCTGCATGCAAGTTAAATAAGCAGAGTGACAATATACAGCCTTGATGTATTCCTTTGCTGATTTGGAATCAGTCTGTTGTTCCATGTCGAGTTCTAACTGTTGCTTTTTGACCTGCATACAGATTTCTAAGGAGGCAGGTCAGGTAGTCAAGTATTCCCATCTCTTTCAGAATTTTCCACAGTTTTTTGTGATCCACACAGTCAAAGGCTTTGGCATAGTCAATAAAGCAGAAGTAGATGTTTTTCTGGAACTCTCTTGCTTTTTCAATGATCCAACGGATGTTGGCAGTTTGATTTCTAGTTCCTCTGCCTTTTCCCAATCCAGCCTGAACATCTGGAAACTCACGGTTCACATACTGTTGAAGCCTGGCTTGGAGAATTTTGAGCATTAATTTGCTAGTGTGTGAGATGAGTGCATTTGTGTGGTAGTTTGAACATTCTTTGGAATTGCCTTTTTTGGGATTGAAATGAAAACTGACCTTTTCCAGTCCTGTGGCCACTGCTGAGTTTTCCAGATTTGTTGGCATCTTGAGTGCAGCACTTTCACAGCATTATCTTTGAGGATTTGAAATGGCTCAATGGGAATTCTATTACCTCCTCTAGCTTTGTTCATATTTATGCTTTCTAAGGCCCACTTGACTTCTCATTCCAGGATGTCTGGCTCTAGGTGAGTGATCACACCATTGTGGTTATCTGGGTCCTGAAGATCTTTTTTTGTACAGTTCTTCTGAGTATACTTAACCACCTCTTCTTAATAGCTTCTGCTTCTGTTAGGCCCATACCATTTCTGTCCTTTATCGAGCCCATCTTTGCATGAAATGTTCCCTTAGTATCTCTAATTTTCTTGAAGAAATCTCTAGTCTTTCCCATTCTATTGTTTTCCTCTATTTCTTTGCATTAATCACTGAGGAAGATTTTCTCATCTCTCCTTGCTATTCTTTGGAACTCTGCATTCAGATGGGTATATCTTTCCTTTTCTCCTTTGCCTTTCACTTTTCTTCTTTTCACAGCTATTTGTAAGGCCTTTTCAGACTACCATTTTACCTTTTTGCATTTCATTTTCTTGGGGATGATCTTGATCACTGCCTCTTGTACAATGTCATAAACCTCCATCCAAAGTTCTTCAGGTAGTCTGTCTATCAGATCTAATCCCTTGAATCTATTTATCACTTTCACTGTATAATCATAAGTGATTTTTTTGAGGTCATACGGGAATGGTCTAGTGGTTTTCCCTATTTTATTCAATTTAAGTCTAAATTTGGCCATAAGGAGTTCATGATCTGAGCCACAGTCAGCTCCCAGTCTTGTTTTTGATGACTGTGTAGAGTTTCTCCATCTTCCCCTGCAAAGAATACAATCAATCTATTTTTGGTATTGACCATCTGGTGATGTCCACATGTTGAGTCTTCTCTTGCATTGTTGGAAAAGGGTGTTTGCTATGACTAGTGCATTCTCTTGGCAAAACTCTGTTAGCCTTTGCCCTGCTTCACTTTGTACTCCAAGGCCAAGTTTGCCTGTTACTCTAGGTATCTCTTGACTTCCTACTTTTGCATTCCAGTCCACTATAATGAAACGGACATCTTTTTTGGGTTTTAGTTCTAGAAGGTCTTGTAGTTCTAGAAGACATATATATATATATATATATGCTACCTTGTGTAAATAGATAACTAGTGAGAAGCCTCTGTATAACACATAGGGTTCAGGCCAGTGCTCTGTGGTGACCTAAATGGGTGGGATGGGTTTTGCTGGGGGCAGGGGGGGGTAGGAGGACTTAAAATGGAGGAGATATATGTTTTCATATTGCTGATTCACCTCGTTGTATAACAGAAACTAATACAACATTGTAAAACCATTATGGTCCAATTAGGCACTATCCTGGTGACTCAGCAGTATAGAATCTACTTGCAATGAAGGAGACTCAGGTTTGATTCCTGGGTCAAGAAGATTCCCTGGAGAAGGGAATGGCAATCTGCTCTGGCATTCTTGCCTGGGAAATCCCACAGACAAAGGAGCCTGGTGGAGCTACAGTCCATGGGGTTGCAAAGAGCTGGAAACAACTGAACGTGCACACATGAACATTGGTGTTGGGAAGGGTGGAGTTGAAAGTATAATCAACTTATAGGTGAAAGAGAGAAGCATAGAAGAAAAGGCTCCACTCCAACAATGAGCATGACAAGATTCCAGTCCAGTCCACTGTTTTGTAAACTGACTTCTATGATAAATAACTGATTTCAGGTCTGGAGAATTAAAAGGACCAAGTAAATCTCCAATAATTCTGTGTGTCAGAAATCAGGAATGGGTTCAAAAACTCATGGACACAGCTTTTAGAAACTCAGATTGTCTGAGTTCTGCAAGTGGAAGCATTTTGAGCTGGCTGCACTTCCTTTCTAAATATCCTGCCTTAGAATTTTCTTAGCTGTTCATTCAGCTCCGAGGGCTCTTTCCCAACTACCTCACTGGCTTGCTTCTAGGCTTGGTTCCAATATCCCCTCTCAGAGAGGCTTATCCTAATCACCCTGCTCCGAATTTTCTGCCTCCTAGCACTTGTGATCCTACTTAGTAAGCTCTGTCTTTTTCTTCTATTATACTTATAATGTTCTAAAATATTATGAAAATTAATCATCTTGATTTGTATCCCCCTTAGAATTCAGTTCAGATCAGTCACTCAGTCATGTCTGACCCTTTGTGACTCCATGGACTGCAGCATGTCAGGCCTCCCTATCCATCACCAACTCCCAGAGCTTGCTGAAACTCATGTCCATCCAGTCTGTGATGCCGTCCAACCATCTCATCTTCTGTCATCCCCTTCTCAGTAGTTCCTCTTCACTTTCTGTCATAAGGGTAGTGTCATTTGCATGTCTGAGGTTATTGATATTTCTCCCAGGAATATTGATTCCAGCTTGTGCTTCATCCAGCCCAGCATTTCACATGATGTACTCTGCATATAAGTTAAATAAGCAGGGTGACAATATACAGCCTTGATGTACGCCTTTCCTAATTTGCAACCTGTCTGTTTTTCTATGTCCAGTTCTAACTGTTGCTTCTTGAACTGCATACAAATTTCTCAGAAGGCAGGTAAGGTGGTCTGGTATTCCCAACTCTTGAAGAATTTTCCACAGTTTGTTGTGATACGCAGTCAAAGGTTTTAGTGTAATCAGTGAAGCAGAAGTAGATGTTTTTTGGAATTCTTTTAGTTTTTCTATGATCCAAAGGATGTAAATGACAAATAAAGCAGGATTTTTTTTTGCCTGTCTTATTCATTGTTACTTATTATTCACTAGACCTGGCCTAATTCATGGCCTGAAATACACTCTCAGTTAATATCTCTTTTCAGATAAGCTTATGGACTGCTAAACCTACATTTTTCTCTGCATTACAGCCACTTCTTAAAATATGGTCATCTGCTTCATGAAACAGAAAAAAATGCAGTTTAGAAAAAAAATAATTTGTGCACAGTTTGATGTGCCTAGTTATTTTTACTGTGCTTTCTTCTTTCATCACTTACTCCTTACAGGCAATCACCTTTTGTCAATCTCTCTCTCCAAATGTCTGTAAATGTGTCATTTTATTTACTTGCTAACTCCCACCACCTTGGTTCTAGAGCTCATCATCTCACACTTGGATTACTGAAATAGCCTGTCTTCTGGCAACTCTACACAAATCATTTTCTGAATCATTCCTTCCTAAACGAGTGTTTAATTTCTCTAAATAGCAACTTCAAAATGTGACTTCCAAATTCAAAAATTATCAATAGTCTCTAGTTGCTTATGAGCTAATACCTTCAGTTTTGCTTTCAAAATTCTAAGAAATCTGTTTCTACTTGTATTTACTTACTCTTGGAATCATTCTATATCTTTTACTCTGAGTATAGCATTTTACTTTGTTTTACTATGATTTTTGTCTTCAAAATTACTAGAAGAAAAAATAAAAGGAATACTCTACAGGTAAGCTCCAGTTATCTTTTTTTGTTTGTTTTGTAAAATTGCTCAGTCACGTCTGACTTTTTTGCAACCCCATGGACTGTAGTCCACCAGTCTCCTTTGTCCATGGGATTCTCCAGCAAGATTACTGAAGTGGGTTGTCATTTCCTTCTCTACCAGTTAGCATAAGGGTCTGGAATTATTTTTACAGAGTTGGAAGAACATGCAACTTAAAAAGAAAAAAGCTTCCATACTTCTAAACCAACATTATTGGGGAATGTAATCCAAACATTATGAGAAATTAGGAAGAGCATTTCCAGGAAAGGATGAGAAACAGTGCAAATTTATACAGTATTAAATGGATGCCTTTCTGATCTCATGATATCACTTAAGAAGCTGTAACAAATATTCCCTAGGAATATCCATCTTGAAAAGAAAGATGGAAGCATTTTTTCACATGCATTCATCTCCAGTTCATCAAAAATTCTCCCCAGGAGTAACTAACTTCCTTCCACATCTGGACTGCATGAACCTGGAGGAAGGGTGCAGTCATATTGCAACATGAAGCTGATTGTTACCCCTGCAAAGTTGGATGTTGTAGGTAGAAAAATAAATCAAACAAACATACAAGTGAGACATAGAATCATAGTGGTGCAAAACCAGTATCAGATATACTCCACATCTGCACTCCTCAGATATGCTTTGTCATTCTGTTAAATCTAAACAATATCTGAGGCACAGGATAAATGGTAGCCCCAACATCTTCAAAGACTTAATGCAAGAAAGCTAGTGAAACAAATTAGAGACTTTGCTGCTGTAGCAGTATGTATTGCTGCTGTAGCAAAGTATGTATTGATACAAACCTCTCTCTTTTCTTACTTTTTGTTTTCGTCACAGGCTGGTGACACTGTAGCTGGTGGGATTACAAGCCTTTTAGTATAATCTAGAACTTAATCACAGAGAGTTCTCAGGACATAGTTACTTTTTCTTTTGAGGATGAATTTGCTGTAATTTCAGTCTTTTGCTTGTGAGCATAGAGGCATCAAAAATGCAAAATTAATCCTACTGGTTTCAGGACAACCCCTATTCTGTTAAAAAAAATTCTAGATCCTTATGTCATTGAAGTCTGTTGGTAAAATATCTTCCCTTTTTTTACCCCCTTTGCCATTCAGTAGGAGGAAGAACCCAGAGTGATCAGGTGATGGCTTTAAACTGAACAGTGCTTTTTGGTAGAAGACAGGAAATCTAAAAGGACCTCAAATCTTGCAGACACTAAAGTTGCAATGACAGTAAACCATTTTCTGGCCCCTGGAACTGTTTTTAAATAGCTACTGAAGTGACTGCACCATATATTGTCTGTTGGCTTAGCATGTGGAGGAGAGACAAAACTCCTGTAGAGATTTTCTCAGAACTATTGTGTTAGCCAAGGTGTTGACATGCTATTTGAACATACCATTAAGATGGAGGTTTCCCATAATATTGTATGTAGTAGTATCACTGGATTCTGTGGCCATGTCTCCATTGGAGCACTTCCTTTGATATTAGAGTGAATTATATATAAGCAAAGTTATGCAAAATATCACAGAAGTAGATCAAGAATTCTTTTTCTTCAGATGGTAGTGTTTTTTTTAAAGGCAATGCAATCAGGAAAAGCATACTTATATTAAAAATTTGTGTCAAATTTCTGTCCTTTCACAAGGGGAGAGATCTGAAGAAATCTATCTTTCACTTTCAAAAAATTTACCCTATTGAAGGCACAGTGTTGCTTTCCTTCATGCTAGTTTGGAGAAATCCCCGGAAACAATAACTGAACTAGGCTTTATGAGAAAGAATCCATGTTGGTAGGTACATGCACATCTTTTATCTCTGCCATTATGACCACATGTTTATGGTCGTAGGATTATACACCTGTCTTTTTGATTGTTGAGAGTCTCTTTTGGGATGGATACTTTTCCAGTGAGCATTAACATGAGAAATTAAATTCTCACATTGTATGTTCTCTCCATACAACCATCCACATCACTGTTTCCTAAACTCATTGTCTTTGATCTTTAAAAGGTGGTTCCTAGCAGTCAAATTATTTACTGATGCTCAGATCACTCTACCTTGTCAAAAGAAGAGACCACCAGTTGATATCTAAAACTGAACACACACACACACATACACCTGAATTCACTTGGATATTTGGTGGCATGAATTCTTTATCCTTCTTTTCTGAATAGCCTTCAGGTCTGGGTAGGGGTGAGCTTGAGCGCACCATTACTGAGAGGAAGGATAATGACAGTAGACCCTAAGAAAGAACAACCCCCCTTAACCCTTCCAACATCACCTTCCCAAAGCCGTAAGCTTTCAACCACACTTAGAAGCACCTCAGTCCCCATCTCCTCCTCCACAGTCTGGCTTCTAGCCTGGGTATCCCAGGTTGAGGTGTGACTCTACACCCACTAGGGGCTGAAGAGGCATCATATGAAAGCATAGTGTGGTCTCTGAGCTGCCTCCTACTCTCTTGGTTATAGACAAGGTTGTCCCCACAGGTTGGCAGGACCATGTGAGGGGAAGGGAAAAGAGGGAAGGACAGAGAGAGGCTCTCTCATAGACAAAAGGAGGAAGCCAATTTTTTTTTTTAATAGTTTCCTTACTAAAAATAAAAAAAAAAATGCTTTGAGTTTATTACTGATGGGATTTCACAACTGGTTAAGAATTCTAATAAACCAGATTACAATGATCTTGGTTTTGTGTGTAGAAACTGGGTGAATCAGATTGGAAAAGCAAAAAGAAGAGTTGAGAAATGGGTGAAAGGAGCAGTAAGAAAGTAAGCTCCATTTTGAACATTGCCCTAGTTCTCTATTGCTGCCTTATCAAATTACCATGAAATTAGTGACTTAATACAAATCTTTCATCTCACGCAAATAACACAAATTTATCATCTCACATTTCTGGAGGCCACAAGCCCTGGTTGGCTGGATTAGTTCCTCTGCTCCTCACCTCACAAAGCCAAGATCAAGGTGTCCTTGTGGTAAGCCTTTATGGGGAGGTATTGGAAATCATCTGCTCCCAAGCTCATTCAGGTTGTTGGCCCAGTTCTGGGTCTTGTAGTTTTATAATTTAAGTTTCCATTTCCTCAGTGAAATGTCAGCCAGGGCTCAGTCATTGCTTTTAGAAGCTGCCTGTATTCCTTCTCAAGCTTTCTATATGACAGCCCTACAGCAATGAGGGGTCAAATCCCTCTCACCCTCCGATATTTTCAACAACCCTTCTACCAAATCTTTGCAACTGACTCCTCTGTTTTCCTCTTCTTCTTTTAAAGACTCAGGTGATTACATTGGACTCAGTCAGATAATCTAGGATAATCCTCCTTTTTCAAGGTCATGTGCAGGCTTTAAACACATTTCTTATCTATCTAGGCTCTCTGGGGAAAAAAAAAATCTCAATATAATCTTCTTGTGAGCATGCTGAAGATTAGTCTTTCTGGAAAACACATTGATCTTAGTTACCATCAGAAAAACAATGAAGATTCCTTAGTAATAAAATATCTTAGCAGCATATTTCTTGCTACATCATTCTTCCTAAAAAAAAAAATAATCGCAGCTTGTGGATTTATGGAAATATATTTCTTGAAACAGCTCCTTTGCATAATCATTGTCTCTTTGTATATTGCCTGTAAAGTACCTCATCTTTTAATTCTACAACTAAGCACACTTAACTATGTGAGAAAAGGGGCAATTTCAGGAGCTGTGTATATGTTTTCTGAGCTCTTTTAAAAAAGAACGGTTTATTTGTGCCTGATGTTTGTATCCATTCAGTAATTCATAAAAGCTGATTGTGAATAAGAAATAGGATTAATTTTATTCTGACTTAACTATTCAAATCCTTTCTGTTATACATATGTGTGAGATCTGAGAAGGTTTATTAAAAAAATCCAGGGAAAGAAAAACCCTTAAAGAATGGTCATAGAAAGAAGAGTCTATTAAGAACTGGCCAGACTATGGAAAACAATAAGGAGGTTCCTTAAAAAATTAAAAATAGAACTACCATATGATCCAGCAATCCCACTATTGAGCATATATCCAGAGAAAAGTATAATTCAAAATGACACGTGTACCTTGTGTTCATATCAGCACTATTTATAATAGCCAGGGCGTGGAAGCAACCTAAGAGTCCATAAATAGAGGAATGGATAAAGAAGATGTGGTAGATATATACAATGGAATATTACTAAGTTATAAAAAGGAACAAATAGGGGCATTTGTAGAGACATGGATGGATCTAAAATTTGTCACACAGAGTGAAGTGAGAAAGGAAAAATATATCATATATTAACACATATAGGTGGAACCTAGAATGATATAGATGAGCTTATTTGCAGAGCAAAAATAGAGACTCAGACATAGAGAACAAAAGTATGGATACCAAGGGGGAAAGGAGTGGACTAGGAGGACTGGGAGATTGGGAGTGACACATACACACTATTGATACTATACACAAAGTAGACAACTGATGAGGACATACTGTATAGCCCAGGGAACTCTACTTTATACACTGTGATGACCTAAATGGGAGGGAAATCCAAAAAGGAGGGGATATATGTATATGTATGACAGATTCATTTTGCTATGTAGTAGGAGCTAACATAACATTGTAAAGCAACTCTCCTGTGATAAAAAATTAACTAATAAAAAAAGAATTGGTCAAACTGGAGAATATCATACAATAATATAATGGTTAATTTTATGGATCAACCTGACTGAGCCATGAGGTACCCAGACATTATAACATTATTCTGGGTATGCCTTAAGAATGTCTTTGGATGAAATTTATATATATATATATATATATATATATATATATATATATATATATATATAACAAATTGCTGTCCATAATATGGATAGGCCTCATGCAATCACTTAAAAGACTGAATACAACAAAATGGTAGATCCTCGTGTGACTAACAGGAAATTTCTCCTCTCTGACTGTCATTAAACTGGGGCATTAGATTTTTCTACCTTCAGATTCAAACTGAAACATTGGCTTTCTCTGAGTCTCAAGGCTGCCAGCCTTCAGATTGGAGCTCCATCATCTCCTCTTCCAGACTCAGGCTTTTGGACTTAGACTGAAACTGTATTATCAGCACTCCTGGGTCTCTAGCTGGCCAACTGCAGATCTTGGGATTTGTCAGCTTCCATAATCATGTGAGTCAACTCCTTATAATTCCACTTTTGCTGTGTCTTTCTCTAACTAACTGGAAGCACATGACTTTAAGGAAAAACAAAGAAACAAAAAATAACTTTAAAATACAATGTGACAAAATGTACAATGTTATCTAGTATTCATTGAAATTGTGTGTGTTAGATTGTTTGGTTTACATGTAAACTATCAGTTCTGTTTCTTTGGAGAACCCTGATTAATTCAGGAAGAAAGAATGAAGAGAGGATATTTAATAAATAAGTAGTCAATAATATCCAATGCTCTGTTAGATTCAGTTACAAAAAAAGAATGATAAAGGTGGTTAGATCAGAGTGACAGGACTTTTAAAAGGTCACTGAGAGAAGAGAAGGTGAGAGGGTGAAAATAGCAAATGTAGAAAATCCTATTAAAAACTGTTGCTTATCTTCCTTACTAGACTGTAACCTCAGTTACAGAAGACAATCTCCATCCACATCTGTTTATTCATCACTTTATTGTCAGCACCCAGGGAAACATTAGCACATATTCAAACAAAAATTTTATAACACTGTATAATTTCCAACCTGTTGTGCATATATCATTTCATTTGCTCAATGACAGTGTCAAATAATCTTATTATAATCCATAAAAGAAAATTGAATCTCAGGCAAGTTTCATTACAAAACTAGTTAATTGTACATTATAGATTGATCTCATATTTTCCTTTTTTCTTTTTATTAAAATGATTTCACACACAAGCCAACATATTGAGTGATGGATATTTTAAAGTCTATATTCATAAAATCTAGGCATGATAACTCTTAAAAATTTCAGGTGTAGTAAGATACTGATGATAAGATATACTGTCTTATTATTTCAATATTCTAGTAGCTAAATTATGTATATGAAAGTGAAAGTTGCTCAGTCGTGTCTGACTCTTTGTGACCCCATGGACTATACAGCCCATGGAATTCTCCAGGCCAGAATACTGGAGTGGCCTTTCCCTTCTCCAGGGGATCTTCCCAACCAATGGAACAGACCCAGTTCTCCTGCATTGCAGGTGGATTCTTTACCAGCTGAGCCACAAGGGAAGCCCTAATTATGTATGTATGTGCATGTGTATATATATATGTGTGTGTGTGTGTGTGTGTGTGTGTGTATATATTTAAAATATTACCTGTCACTTAACTAAACAAAATGTATAATTGCTGTGTTCCACTTAGTAATTAGAAAATTTCTACTGGAAGCAAATGATTGAACAGGGAAAAGAAAAACATAAAATTTCACTCAAAAACATAATGCAAAATTAGTACAAAACATACAATGAATGCTATTTAACATTAACTAAAATTATTGTTATGTTTAAAAACAATTGCTTAGTGAGTAAAGTTTATAACCAGGTGTAAAGAACAGTGTTCTAGAGAGTTTCACCTTTTATTTTACCATCACACAGTGCTCCTATAAAATTGAATTATATATTTGATATGCAATAAAAGTGAATTAAAGCATGTAGAAAGTTATGGCTTCAAAAGTCAGAGAAACTGATTTCAGACCAATGAGTTTGGTCTTTTTTATTAAGAAATGATGCTATATAATATTGACTCATTTGAAGAACTTAAATAAAATAATAACAAAAGAAACATTTACTTTCCTTTCTGTAAAACCAGCACTATAGTAGAGAGCTCTAAGAAAATAACAAAAATTCTTCATCCACAGATGCTTCCAAACTAATAATAAAGCCAATTAAGCTCAGCAATCTTCTGTTCTGTTTCAAGTGGATGCAATGAATTCTGCTAGGCACTTTGAGTAATGTAAAAAGAAATGATATACTTTCTCTACCCTTTAGGAGATCTCAATTTACTGGCAGAGGGGTGGGAGGACAATAAAGGAGAGAGAACTCTTATGAGTAATGTAGTGAAACAAAGAAATTGCAACAGGAGAACAAGGAAGGTGAATTTAATTCTGAGACCAATGATTCAAATGTGGAAATATAAAGTGACTACTCTTATACAGGGTCTTGAACAATAAATTGATATTTACCAGGAAGAGATTGGCAGGGTGACATGGACAGAGGACAGATGCAAGGACTTCCAAAGGAAATGAGTAGAATGAGGACAAAGAAATGGGAAAGTACATTCTGCAAGCCAGGAGTGATCGACTGTCCACTACATCTCGGGCCTGGCATGTGTGTGTGATGTGCATATGTGTAGCCGTAGTTGAGTTTAACAACTGTGGTCTAAGATTTTAAAAATATGATTGAACGACCTGGTTTGTCTTATTTGCTAAGTTCTCTGGTATAAATGTCCATGATGGTCAAGTTACCAAAGTGACATCACTGATACAGAATTGGGGTGAGATGCATTCCGTTGATTCTACATATGAACTGGCTCCAGCTTATTACTGCGTTTTCATTTATGTGTGGTGCTGTTGTTGGTCAGTTGCTAATTCATGTCCAACTCTTTGTAACCCCATGGACTACAGTATGCCAGGCTTTCTTGCCCTTCACTACCTCCTGAAGTCTGCGCAAACTCATGTCCATTGAGTCACTAAGGAAGCTTTATCATCTTGGCCACTTAGCAGGCTAGAAAAATAAGGGAAGTAAAAATAAATAAATAAATAAAAGAGGCACCACTTCTTATAAAAAGATATTTTTTAGAAGTCCCATCCACACCTCTATTCACACCACATAGTCGAAATCTGTCACACTGAGTATATAAATGTAAGAGAGACTCTGGAATTTTATGTGTTGTAAAACTGTAACCTTAAATAAAAATCATTAAAGAGCTATAAAGTAGATCTGTAAATACAGGAGATATGTGAAGGCAATTTGCAGCCTCTGCCACCAGATATTATAGTAGAAAAATAAGTTAGAAAATATATCAGGGTCAGAACTAAACATCAACACAGGCAATTTAATACTACTCTCTACCTATCACTATCAGATTTTCACCTTTATTACATTTCATGACACTACTTGCCACTATTGGAAAGGATATTTGACTAGCAATGCAGAGACTTTGTTAACTTAAATACTCAACTGTCTTATAGGACACAATTAATAAGAAACTAAAGATTCTGAAGATTCTGAAGACTGTAACAAATTCAATGGGTTTCCCTGATAGTTCAGTGGTAAATAATCTGCCTGCGTTGCAGGAGACTCAGGTTTTGATCCTGGAGTCGGGAAGGTTCCCTGGAGAATGTAATGGCTACCTGCTACAGTATTCCTGCCTGGGAAATCCTGTGGACTGAGGAACCTGGCAGGCTAAAATTCATGGCGTCCCTAAAGAGTCAAACACAATGTAGCAATTGAATCTCCAACACCATGTCTATCCATGTATAAACTAAAATTTTGTTTTTGCCGCACCAAAATGAAACCAAGAAATGATGTCCAAGATAAAGAGAGTTTGCTCCACTGTTTTAGTATGGCACATGGTACCTGGAAGGTTGGCTTACAAGCAGAAAGTATTATGGAGATTGTGGAAGTGGAGACAAGAAAAAGGAGAGTCAATAGGATAAAAAACAGAAGGAAAGATGGGACTTTCCAACTGCATAATGGTGGGAAGGGAGTCCATGTGTTTTTGTGACTATATAAGAGTAAAATTTTATTTCCAGTTAACATCTAACTCAAAGTACTTAACAACTTTTTTGTTGTAAGTGAGATTTTAAGCATGCAGTCACTGAAGGTGCTTGAGGAAAATAGAAAAAGAAAAACCAAAACAGAGTTTAGGTTTCGTCTTAGAAAACTTATTCTGGGGGCAAACTGCAGAACTCATGTATCATGAATAAGTAGGCATTGGAGGCAAGTCAATTGGCAAGGAATCTAACCCGGTAATTCAGGCAGGAAATAATAGGATCCAAATTAAGGCAATAGTATCAGGTAGCACAGGGTAAAGCATCTCCTAATTCAAATTAGGAAACACAGAAGAACCAGGGTCAGGAATATCCCCTGCAGAAGGAAATGGAAAACCACTCCAGTATTCTTGTCTGGATAATCCCATGGGCAGAGGAGCCTTTTGGGCTATAGTCCATGGGATCCCAAAGAGTCTGACACCACTGAATAACTTGGCACACAGTCACATTATTACAAGGGGAAGGATGAAGTGAAAAATTGTGTCAAGTTGCATCACTAGGATTTGCCTAAGTAATTACCTAAGGGAATTTGAGGAAAATGTATGTAAATTTTCCTGTGTAGAATACCGGTTGTTTAACAAGATGAAAATGCATTGGAAAGAAAATATTTGTGGAAGAAAGAGGTACAATCAAATTGAGTAATAGTTACTGTTAAGTATCTGTTAAATATACAAATATAGGCAGTCTTTAATTTCTGAAGAGATAAATATAGGTATTTATTCAAGTTGGAAAACACCTGCTAGAAGACAATGTTAAAGAAAAATATGTGGCAGAAAAGAGAAGGAGCTAAGACTGGAATGTGAGGTGATCTTCAGTAGAAAGATGAACACAGAAAGGGGAGCAGCACAGAAATTAGCACGCAGCACTGAAAGTTACGGGCTTCCCAGGTGATGCTAGTGGTAAAGAATCTGCCTGCCAATGCAGGAGACACAAGAGACTTGGTTTCTATTCCTGGGTTGAGAAGAGCCCCTGGAGTAAGAAATGGCAACCTGTTCCAGTATTCTTACTTGGAAAATTCCATGAACAGAAGAGTCTGGTGAGCTGCAATCTATGGAGTTGCAAAAAGAGTCGGACTTGACTCAGCACACACACACATTGACAGTTATAGGATCAACTCATCTGCCTAAAATATTAAATTTTGAATGCTCTTCTAATCTATACCTTTTTCTCATAAGAAAATTGAAGGCAAATATAAGAAGAAGAAAAAAAAACATTAATGATGATTAAGGCCATGGGGGCTTTTGATTGCATGCTTCAAAAAATGATTCTAGGTTCCAGAGAAAAATCAAAGGTTTAGAGGAAGGACAAGAAAGTAGAGGCAGATAGCAGAAATGACTACCTGGTGTTCAACACCCAGAAGAGAAGACAGTGCCCATACGGTGGCCCCTACAGTGTTTGCCTCTGTGACAACTCTTCTTCCCTGCTCCTCTTATTCTCCAAAGTACCAGAAAAGGGATTTGTTGCCCTTTTCTACAACACATGCCTGCCCTGTAATGGGACTCAGAGAAGGAACTGAGAACACGGGCACCTTGTAGTTCAGAAGGCAGCACTGCCTCCTGTACTGCTGCACACAGAGGAGAATTTCACAGAAGGAAAGTGAAGGGGACAATAATGGGGGGACTTCAGGGAAATTATGAATGTTCATGAGATGCTAAGGGTTTGTATTGAGCCACACACTGAACTAAAGGATTAAAATACATTCCCTGAGATAATTATCACAACTGGTGTGGCTTTATTATTCTTAATGTACAGAGTACAACATTAAAGTTCAGAGAGATTAAATTGTCTAAGAGACACAATTTATAAATGAAGCAAGTGAATACTCAGCAAGTTCAGCTCAATAAATTAATTGAGCCAGATTTAGGGCTCTTGTGCTTTAATGCTTCTCTATATTATTAACTTGCCTTGGAAAATTCAGCTAATTAGTGACTGAGTTGTAACTAGAAAGAGTTAACAACTATCAGTATCAGGGGGTGTGTTATAAAATGTTCTCTCCCGGGTACTTGGAAATAATGGAAATCAGAATTAGTGCTCAGACCAAAACGATGAATTGAAAATATAATGAATGAGGGAATAAATAGGACATTAAGTGACATGTCCTTGTTTCCTCCAAATTTTGGTTGAGATCCAGGTGATGCTAGTGGTAAAGAACCTGCGTGCCAATTCAGGAGATATAAAAGACTGGAGTTCAATCCCCGGGTTGAGAAGATCCTCTGGAGGAGGGCATGGCAACCCACTCCAGCATTCTTGCCTGGAGAATCCCATGGACAGAGGATCCTGGTTCATAGGATCGCAAAGAGTCAGACACGACTGAAGCAACTTAGCATGCATGCATTTTAAGATTACAAAAAAATACTGGTGCTGCAAGGTCAGATGATATTCCTGTCTATCACTCAATTTGAGAGTATGGAAAAGGAGGCAAGAGTATTGAACAAAAAAGCTTAAATGGTGGACATTTATTTGGGAAAGGGTTGAATCCTAAACATTTTTATTTACTCCTGTTTATTGGGATGTGAGAATGCCTGTTATCTTCCTCCTTACCTCCAATCAAGAAAGGAGTGATTTAAAAAGAAGTAGTTGGAAAACATGACCTGTGCCCACCAGAGATTGTGGGGTATATCATCCTTTAGGTAAGGAAGCTAATGTGGCCACGTACAAGGAGAGAATGCAGAGAGAGGAACCTGACTTCCAGATTTGGGTAGTTTTTCTCAAGATTCAGGTGGACCTCATGGAAGGTAGCTGAGTTTGATTTACCTTGAAGATACTCTGGCCCATGTGAACAAAGTGCCAACTTGAATCACATCAGAAAGACATTTGGGAAGTGTTTGGGAAAGGTGATCAATAAGAAACTGAACCACTTTTATCAGAAAGAAATGCAATAGAAATTTCTCAGAAAGATCTTCAAATATTCTTGGAAAATTCCCATGAAGCAGAGCATGAAAGAAGTCTCTAGGATCAGATTTTAACCGGACATTTTATCTCTCCTTCCCTTTGCTTCCTGGTACTATCCAGGATCTGGAGGCTAAAAGAGGACAAAGAATAAAAATGAAAATGGGATAAACATGCTAATCCTATCATGTCCCACCCACTCCTAATTGTAGGCACAAAACTAAGTCCTAGTGGAATTATGTAAGTGAGGGGGGGTGGGAGGGGCGGGGAGGAGAAAAACTGGAGGAAGAATTAAGATTTAATATTAGACTTGAATGGGTTCTTCAATTTCTTAGAATGATACAGTGTGTCAGTAAGTGGAGCTGAAAAGAAAAAATAAGGGATATATCTGAGTTTTTGAGTTAGGGAAGGATAATCTGATGGAGCAATTTAAGAACAATAAAAACAAATTTTGACTTCTGCTGGCTTACTATTCTTGCTCATTCAATAAATCAGCTTTACACATTAAAGATCATCTGAAAAAGACAAACTGGTTCTTAGTCTGTGAAGTACGACTATAAATAAACTGAATTTATAAACCTATCTAAATAAAGAATGGGCTAACGATGGGCAATGGACACGAACATTTCATGGGAAAAAACACTTATCAATAGCATTTTAAAACATTCGCTTAAGAAGATGAAAGAAATAGAGGAGGAGTAAGATAATTAAGCAAATAATTAAATACAAAAATGATTAGAATGATATGTCAATATTATTTAAGTTCTTGTCACAGGAGGTACTTTGCTAAACAACACGATGGAGACACTTATTTTAATCCTCTCAAAAGTAACATAAAGTAAATATTATTTCCATTGTACAAAACAAGAAACTGAGTCACAGAGAAGTGAGACAACTGGTCCAATGTCATAAATAGTTAATGTCATCAGATATGCCTGCAAAACTATAATAATTAAAAACTCAGTTGTTGGAACAAACTACAAGTATATCAAGTCTCAAAAGGCCAGGATAGAGACAGTGACTTTGCCTAAAAAAGGATTTAGTTTGGCCTTTTGGCCAATAGTATTATATCAACCTAACCTAATTTTTCATTTCACTGAGTCTATTACAAATTAAGTCTGATCTCATTAATGTTGTCTAAGTTGAGTGCTTTTGGGAAAAAAAAATAACTCTATTAAGCCTTAAAGACACAATTAGTGAAATGTATTAGATGTGATTATAATGTGATGGATTATTTTTATAACCAAACCAAGCTTACAGACTCAAATGAATATTGGACTTTACACTATTAACTTTGAAAGAATAAGCTATATTGTAATAAAGCTTTTCTTGTTGAAAACTTTTTTTTCCTATCTAGTTTTGAATTTAGCTCAGAGAAGTTTTCAAAGCATATCAAAAATATCTGTATTTATAGGGAAATTATATTAACAAAATATTATATTACTGACTTTAATAACCCAGACTTTTCCCACAATGCCTTTGGCATGTTTCTAGAATCTACTTTGTAACTACAAATATTGAAGGCATTTCTAGGTCTCATTTGAAGATATTTTAAAAAGAATTGTTCCTTAGTTTGAATGGTGACAAGATCATCCATAGAAACTCATAGACTAGTAGGTAATTATCTTGAAAGGACAGTATTCAGATATATGTTTAAAATATCAGTTATGACATTTTATATTTATAGACTAATGATAATGCCCTAATTGAATAATTTCATACATACCTATGTATCATGATAAGGGATTGAATAATAGCCTCAATATATTAAGAGCATTAGACCAAGTAATGCCGCTTTGAGTTTAAATGCCATAACCAAAAATAAACAAAATCTTACCCACTGAAAAGAAAGTATTATGCACTATTATGTTATCTATAGAATTACATACAATTGTGTTAAATTGCCAGCAATTTGATGAAATATGAAACATTTATCAGCCTTTTGTGAACATCTTATGACTATTTTAAAAGAGAGAGAATGACAAGTAGAAAGTTGAATGACAGAAAATCCATGAAACAGTTAAAGGCTGCTGGTTTAGGTGATAGATTCGTAGGTGATTTTCCTGGTTGTTTCTTTTCTTCCCCCATTCAAATCTTTCAACATAGTCTAGTATCATGTATTACTAAAATGACAACATAGTAATATTCACTAGCTCAATAAAAATAAGGGGATATAATTACACAATGCTGTAAAGATGAGGAGATGGGAGAATTGAGGACCCCTTAAAAGGTGGCCTCACACAATATGCCCTCTGCCCCCATGATTCATGTCCTTCCCACATGCACAATACACTCATTTCCTTTGAAGGTTTTCAAATAGTATCTGATTAAAATCCAGAATCTTGTTTTTCATATCAGGTTCAAGTATGAATGAGGTGCCCTGAAATACTTCTTGAGTACTTGACCCCTACCTGTGAAAGTGCAATGACAAGTTATCTGTCTTTTCACACACTCAGTAGAAAATTGTGAAGTAGACATAGAAAAGTTTTTATAACCATTCTTGTTTAAAAATGGAAAGAACTGGAGGGACAAAGGAATCATTGGATCATACCAATTTTGCTGTTTGGTTAGACAAATGTTGGATATTTCTTGACTAGGTTGCAATTCTCTGGAAAATTTTCTCTCCATTGCTTTTGTGTCTCCCTTTGGAATCTTAGTACTGCCCTCTGAGTTGCCAATTCTCTTCCATTATTCTTTTAGCTTGTGTTGGCTGCAAAGTAGCAATTTCAGACTCTTTCCTGCCAATATAATTTAGGGAATCCAAAAGATTCTATTCTATATGGTTTCTGTCTCCCTCAGAAAATTATGGTGCTGTTTCTGCATGTGTAACTTTTAAGACATTTGTGGATCTTCTGTAAATCTTCTAGGGGACTACTGAACTTGACAGAAGTCTCATCTGCAGATCTTTTCAACATAAATCTCTTGCTGTGTTGACCTTCTGCTGAAACACAGTGCTCTCCTTCTTCTTAGAAGCTCTACTTTTTTGATAGTGAGGACCTAAGATGTATAGCTTTAAAATCTTTAGAGGATTTTTGTCTTTGGCTTCACCTTTATATCATGTGTTTTTTTGCAGTGCTCTGGAATTGACTTTGCTTGAAAGTCATTTCTTTATTTTAGTGTGAAAAATCATTTGAAGAAGCTAAGGATATTCAAAAACATTGCGTCTGGCTCCCTTTTATCGAATAGTACTTTTTTGAATTTATCTATCTTGTCTCACATTTTCCAATAGGAAGCAAGAAGTCAGTTGGCATCTTCAAAGCTTTAGTAAAAATATTAGGGAGGTGCATTTTGTTCAGTAGGTGGATTTGTTATACTCCATTCAATTGTACGTCATTGCATAATAAGAACCCCTTTCCCTTTGTTTTAATAAGATACCTACCATTATTGTTTAAGCCCTTACCAGCAACTTCAAGTCTAAAATTCCATAGGCTCTTCTATCATTTTGAGTTTTTAGTTTCCTGAAAGCTCATTCAGTTCAGTTCAGTTGCTCAGTAGTGTCAAACTCTTTGTGACCCCATGAATCGCAGCATGCCAGTCCAACACCAACTCCCGGAGTTTACCCAAACTCATGTCCATCGAGTTGGTGATGCCATCCAACCATCTTATCCTCTGTCATCCCCTTCTCCTGCCCTCAATCCTTCCCAGCATCAGGGTCTTTTCCAACGAGTCAACTCTTCACATGAAGTGGCCAAAGTATTGGAGTTTCAGCTTCAATATCACTTCTTCCAATGAACACCCAGGACTGATCTCCCTTAGGATGGACTGGTTGGATCTCCTTGCAGTTCAAGAGACTCTCAAGAGTCTTCTCCAACACCACTGTTCAAAAACATCAATTCGTCAGCTCTCAGCTTTCTGCACTGTCCAACTCTCATATCCATACATGACTACTGGAAAAACCATAGCCTTAATTAGATGGACCTTTATTGACAAAGTAATGTCTCTGCTTTTTAAAATGCTATCTAGGTTGGTAATAACCTTCCTTCCAAGGAGTAAGCATCTTTTAATTTCATGGCTGCAGTCACCATCTGCAGTGATTTTGGAGCCTGAACAAATAAAGTCTAACACTGTTTCCACTGTTTCCCCATCCATTTCCCATGAAGTGGTGGGACCAGATGCCATGATCTTAGTTTTCTGAATGTTGAGCTTTAAGCCAACTTTTTCATTCTCCTCTCTCACTTTCACCAATAGGCTCTTTAGTTCTTCTTCACTTTCTGCCATAAGGGTGGTGTCATCTGCATATCTGAGGTTATTGATGTTTCTCCTGGCAATCTTGATTCCAGCTTGTGTTTCTTCCAGCCTAGAGTTTCTCATGATGTACTCTACATATAAGTTAAATAAACAGGGTGACAATATACAGCCTTGATGTACTCCTTTTCCTATTTGGAACCAGTCTGTTGTTCCATGTACAGTTATAACTGTTGCTTCCTGACCTGCATACAGGTTTCTCAAGAGGCAGATCAGGTGGTCTGGTATTCCCATCTCTTTTAGAATTTTACATAGTTTATGTTGATCCACACAGTCGAAGGCTTTGGTATAGTCAATAAAGCGGAAATAGATGTTTTTCTGGAACTCTCTTGCTTTTTTGATGATCCAGTGGATGTTGGCAATTTGATCTCTGGTTCCTCTGCCTTTTCTAAAACCAGCTTGATCACTCAGAAGTTCACGGTTCGTCTATTGCTGAAGTCTGGCTTGGAGAATTTTGAGCATTACTGTACTAGCGTGTGAGATGAGTGCAATTGTGTGGCAGTTTGAGCATACATTGGTATTGCCTTTCTTTGCATGAAGTGTTCCCTTGGTATCTCTAATTTTCTTGAAGAGATCTCTAGGCTTTCCCATTCCTTTGGTTTTCTCTATTTCTTTGCATTGATTGCTGAGGGAGGCTTTCTTATCCTTGCTATTCTTTGGAACTCTGCATTCAAATGGGAATATCTTTCTTTTTCTCCTTTACTTTTTGCTTCTCTTCTTTTCCCAGCTATTTGTAAGTCCTCCTCAGGCAGCCATTTTGCTTTTTTGCATTTCTTTTCCATGGGGATTGTCTTGATCCCTGTCTCCTGTACAATGTCACAAACCTCCGTCCATTGTTCATCAGGCACTCTGTGTATCAGATCTAGTCCCTTGAATCTATTTGTCACTTCCACTGTATAATCATAAGGGATTTGATTTAGGTCATACCTGAATGGTCTGGCGGTTTTCCCTACTTTCTTCAATTTAAGTCTGAAGTCGGCAATAAGGAGTTCATGATCCGAGCCACAGTCTGCTCCCGGTCTTGTTTTTGCTGACTGTATAGAGCTTCTCCACCTTTGGCTGCAAAGAATATAATCAATCTGATTTCGGTGTAGACCATCCGGTGATGTCCATATTTAGAGTCTTCTCTTGTGTTGTTGGAAGAGGGTGTTTGCTATGACCAGTGTGTTCTCTTGGCAAAACTCTATTAGCCTTTGCCCTGCTTCATTCTGTACTCCAAGGCCAAATTGCTCATTGCTCAGTCCCCACCACTTCCATAGTTTAAGTATTTATTATTGCTAAGTAGCAATAATAAATACTTAAACTATGGAAGTGTTATTGGTAACAAAAGCAGTATTGGTTATTTATTATTACATAAAAAATACCATAAAACCTTTGATAGCTCACAGTTTCTGTGAGATAGAGTCAAGAATCCATGTGCATCTTCACTGGGTACCATTGCCATAGTTCTCTCATGAGGTTACATGCAAATTGTTGCCTAGAGCTGTGGTTTCACCTGGAAATTCAATTGCAGAGATGAGTGCCGTTCTGAGCCCATGTTCATTCATTGTTTATGGAAGGCCTTTTTCCCTTGCCACATGGGCTTCCTGACTTGCATACTTTTTAACATGGAATCTGACTTCCCCTATGGTAACAAGCTAAGAAAGAGCAGGACCGAGAGTCCTCAAGGGCACTATTTATGGCCAAGTTGGAAGCCACTGTCTAATTTTGAAGTGATATCTCATTCTTTCTACCACAGTCTATCTGTCAGAAGTAAGGTAATAAGTCTGTTTCATATTCCACAAAAGAGAATGGATTAAAGCCTTCTTAGAGCTTGACTATCACTTGAAACTTCCCACCTAATTAATTCACTTGTACTTCATGTGTGGGAAACATATCCTGAATCACTTTAAAGCAGTTCATAAATACTTGAGCTTGTCCCCAGAAACACCCAAGTAAAATTTCAATATCTATACCATTAATTTATACCATAAACAAGTCACCAACATGCTTTATCAAAATAGAAGATACAAGTAGAAAATTCAAAACCAGCTTATAACAATTTTTTATAACATGTTATGTCAAATACGGTTTTTAATGATTAAAATTTTTAATGTCAACCATGTTCATGTTGGGCTTTTTGGATAATTAAATGAGCTAATGGATGAAGCACAAGTTGGAATCAAGATTGTCAGGAGAAATATCAATAACCTCATAAATGCAGATGATTCCACCCTCAGAAAGTGAAGAGGAACTGAAGAGCCTCTGGATGAAAGTGAAAGAGGAGAGTGATAAACCTGGCTTAAAATTTCACATTCAAAAAAACTAAGATTATGGAATCTGGTCCCATCACTTCATGGCAAATAAATGGGAAAACAAAGGAAACAGTGACAGACTTTATTTTCTTGGGCTCCAAAATCACTGCAGATGGTGACTGCAGCCATGAAGTTAAAAGACAGTTGCTCCTTGGAAGAAAAGTTATGACAAATCTAGATAGCATATTAAAAAACAGAGACATTACTTTGCCACCAAAGGTCTGTCTAGTCAAAGCTATGATTTTTCCAGTAGTCTGGTATAGATGTGAGAGCTAGATCATAAAGAAAGCTGAGTGCTGAAGAACTTTGGCCACATGATTTGAAGAACCAACTTATTGGAAAAGACTATAATTCTGGGAAAGATTGAAGGCAGGAGGAGAGGGGGGTGACAGAGGATGGGATGGTTGGATGGCATCACCAACTCAATGGATATGAGTTTGAGAAAGTTCCAGGATTTGGTGATGGATAGGGAAGCCTGGTGTGCTCCAGTCCATGGCGTTGCAGAGTTGTACATGACTGAGCAATTAAACTGAACTAAACTGAATAAATACTAATCATATATATTACTATTATTATCATTGTTAGTAATTATTATTATCATTAATGAATAAATATGTGTTGTTTTTAAAAATACTACAAGCCTTTTAAAATATTTGTTAAATAAGTAAATTTAGTCTTTTTAAATAGATTTTAATTTGTCCTGCAAGTGAAGGCTGCAGAATAGATGGTATTTAAGTCATATTTGAACAGATATCATCTTTTGCAGTTTAAGGCTAACACATATCTATGACTTATGCCTGAATTTTTCAAACACAAGTAAAGAAAAATTTACTCCCACATGACGAACTCATAACCTAAGTTTAACAAGGAAAATGAAGCATAAAACACATAGTGTAAATATAGAAAACCATATATATTGCAGGTATATAGCTTGCTGAATTTTCACACGTTTTTGATGTAAGCTGTACACACATTTAAAAAACATTATCTCTAATTCAGAAATTCATGAGTTCCTTTGTAGTCTCACAAAGGAACACACTCCCACAAAAGTACTCTCTCTTTGTGAACACACTCTCACAAATTCTCACACTCCCACAACAGTAACCTACTGCTTACTTTTCTTATTTCTTAACCTGTAGACTTATTTTGCTACTTTTGAACTTTGTATAAGTTTATACACTTTGGCGAGCTTCCCTGGTAGCTCAGATGGTAAAGAATTTGCCTGCAATGCAGGATACCCAGGTTCGATCTCTGGGTCAGAAAGACCCAGACTTTTTGTATATATACCAGATGTGGAATTGTTGAGTCATAGATTATGTGTTTATTATGTCTTAATAAATAGTAGAAAGAAATGTGTAAGTGTGTTTGAGATTTTCCAACAGTATATGATTGTTCTGTTTGCACCTCTTCCTTGAAAATGTATAACAACATTAAAATGATGAATGTTCATGTACTGCCAAAATATGAATTTTGAAACCCTAATCTCAATGGGATACTTGAGATAGGGTTACAGCATGAGCAAGGAGCCCTCATGAAGAGGATTAATAATTTGTTAAGGGATTCCCAGGTGTCAGAGTGGGAAAGAATCTGCGTGCCAATCCAGGGGACGCAAGAGGCAAGAGACACCATTTTGATCCCTGGGGTGGAAGATCCCCTGGAGTAGGAAATGGCAACCCACTCAGGTATTCTTGCCTGTAAAATCCCATGGACAGAGGAGCCTGGTGGGCTACAGTCCATCGGGTAACATAGAGACTGACGCGACTAAACACAGCCAGACAAAAGAAGAATCCAGAAAGCTAGATAGCTCTCTATCTACCATGTGAGGATACAACAAGGAGACAGCTGCCTGCAGCCCAGTAAATCTCTCTCTCCAGAATTTAACCATGTTGGTACCTTGATCTTAGTGTTCTGTCTCACTTTATGTCATTTTGCTATAACAGCTCAAACTATGGCAATCAACTGCTGTTTTATATTCTATTGACTTCATTTTACTGCAAATTTATTTATTTCTTATAACGGATTTAATTTGTAGAAGACATAGGTCCAGTGTCTTGATGGAAGGATTTCCAAAGAATGTGAATATCTTTAACTTGCTAGAGAGAATTAGAAATAAAGGCTAAAGAATAATATCTTAATCATATAATGGTATGAGAATATTTGTTTAATGAAGTTTATCTTAGATGGTACAAAAATAACATGAAATAAATGTTTTTTACCTTATGTTTATATAATACATTAATTTTTCTGTGATAAACACTATTCATTGCACACACACAATTTTGTCTGCAAAATTCACCAAAAACATCTTTTTGGCAAGGTTTGCTAAAGTCCAAAGTGTCACGAAGAGTCAGACATGACTGAGTGACTATGTACACACGCATGCTGAAAGAACTTTTAAAGTTTCTTTTTTCCTTTATTTTAGTTATACTTTAAAATAAGGAAAAACCTAAGAAGATGCTCAGATTTCCATTATATTCGTGGTATTATGTGAAGCTGAGTTATTGACAGTTGTATTTCTCCAAAGAAAAGCTTTTTGAGGATTTTTGGATTTCCCAATGGTTTGGGGGGGGAACCCAAAAAAAATTTTAATGGGGGCAAATAGCCATGAAACTTCACTAATAAATAGTAAAATTCACAGTCATATTCTTTCTTATCTCACTCACTATTTCTAAACTATGCATGCTAAGTCGCTTCAGTCTTGTCTGACTCTGTTTGACCCTATGGACTATAGCCCGCCAGGCTTTTCTGTCCACAGTATTCTCCAGGCAAGAATACTGGAGTAGGTTGCCATTTCCTTCTCCAGGGATCTTCCTTACCCAGGGATCAAACCCACATCTCTTATTTCTCCTGCATTGACAGGGGGATTCTTTACCATTAAAGCCACCAGAGAAGTCTATTTCTAAAACATACCGAAGCCCAAACATGTAATTCTCCAATACACATAGAAATTATCACTGCAAAGTATAAATTCACCATTAAATATATTTGCAAATAGTAAAACAAGTTGAAAATTTTATAGGGAACAAGATCTGTAGATTTATTACTCAGAGATTTCCTGAATTCTTGAACTTAAGACATATCTAAGCCATTTATGAAATTAAGAATGTTGAGATAAGATTTATAACTTACTTGCCCCATTCTGGCACTACAAAAAAAAGCTTTGAATCACTCATTTGGGAATAGACTAATTACCTAGTGTATTAATGTATGATAACAATGAATAAATTGTGAAACTCTGAATCAAAATTAGCTTCAGATTCCACTTCAAAAATTTGACCTTAGATTCTGAAATTTCTTTAATTAAAGCACATCACATTCGAACTGCCTACTCTCATTAGAAAAGACATAAATACAAAGACTATTGCTATGAAGAAATCAGTCACTATATTAATTAAATCAGACCATTAAAACATTGAAAATATTAGCTTATAAAATAAAAGTGGATTTCATGAAAATGTATATAACCATATAAGTATAATGAATTGTCTATGCTAAATAACCATTTGAAATAAAAGTAAAAGAAGAAATAAATATGATGATATAAAACTTACACATATAGATAAAGTTTAAAACTATCTTAATTTACATATTTAATTGCACTTGATGATAAATCTAACCAAAATATGTAGAGTCTAAAATGAACTCTCAAAGATATTTGACAAAATAGTCCACAAATACGGGCAGGTTGAGGAGAAAGGTATAGAGGTATTGCAGTATTTACCAGTGACTTATACAAAGCCTGCAGAAAATTATTTGCAGAGTCAGACACAGCTGAGCACACATGGACACACACAGACACACACATGCAGAAAATTCAAATATGTTGTTATAGAAAAAGTAGCTTTGTTTCTTTCCTTCTATTTCAAAATCAAAGTCTAATGATGTATATTTTAAAGTTTTTTTTTTTTTTTGGCTGGCCAGAGATTGAAACTGTGGCCCTCTGCTATGGAAACATGTGGTCTTAACCACTGGACCACCAAGGAAACCCCAATGTAAATTTCTTTTGATTGAAGAATACAAAGCTAATCAATAGTCATCTGATACTGTACATCATTCACTTTAGGTCAGTTTGGTCTATGCTAAAACTGTAGCTTTGAAATATATATATCAGCCTACCAAGAGAACTAACTCTTCCAGGCTGCTTAAAGGTTATGATGCGGTGTATAGCACTGTGGATTGTTTGTTTAATGCCCATCCTCTACCCTTAGAGCGTATTTTAAGTCTATTGGCCATATCCTATCATGTTTTTTCACCTTTTATTGTTAAAAATTTGCAAAGAAAGCTACATTTAAACCAAGTCAGTTGAACTCAGGCAAATGAGTAACATTGGTTTTAATGGTTATACTTTTCCAAGGAAATTTATGGTTTATTAGATGAAATGGTAGTGTTTTTTTTTTATTTATGAAGTCAGTTTCTTTGATTCTAAGGTATAATATTCCTCTTTCAAATATATTAATGAACCTTTAATTGTCTATGCTTAAATTCGGCTGATAAACTTAATCTTAAGTAGCTTAAATTTTTCAAATGACTTTATAAGTTTATAATAGTATTTTCTTGGCAATATAGAAAAAATAAAAAGTTATAAAATATGGCTCTGTTTTTCTTAAAACATTTTCATACTTTTGAAAATTAAGACAAAAATACTAAAATAAAGAGTATATGTGATAAATATATTTAAATATTTACATTGTCCTTGATATTGTTGGTTGTGGTAACATTATTATAACTGACATGAACTGACTTTGAGAAATAAATGTTGGCAACATAAATAGGAGAAGAATCATTTTAATTATAGGAAGAGCTATGAGAGAGTTCCAATGAATATCTACCTTGAATATTCATTGGAAGGACTGATGCTGAAGCTGAAGCTTCAATACTTTGGCCACTTGATGCAAAGAGCTGACTCATTGGAAAAGACCCTGATCCTGGGAAAGATTGAGGGCAGGAGAAGGCGGTGACAGAGGATGAGATGTTTGGATGGCATCACTGACTCAGTAGACATGAGTCTGAGCAAACTCTAGAAGATAGTGAAGGACAAGGAAGCTTGGTATGCTGCAGTCCACCATGCCACAAAGAGTGGGATGTGACAGCGACTGAACAACAAAAATACAAGGGAGTTAACTAAAAACGCAATTTGGGCATAAACAAGGTTAACAAAATGTGAATTTATATATTTATACGTGACGGCTCAGTTGGTAAAGAATCCACCTGCAATGCAGGAGAACCCAATTCGATTCCTGGATCGGGAAGATCTGCTGGAGAAGGGATAGGCTACCCACTCCAATATTCTTGGGCTTCCCTTGTGGCTCAGCTGGTAAAGAATTTGCCGGCAATGGGGGAGATTTGGGTTTGATCCCTGTATTGGGAGGATCCCCTGGGGAAGGGAAAGACTACCCACTCCAGTATTCTGGCCTAGAGAATTTCATGGACTGTATAGTCCATGGGGTCGCAAAGAGTCAGACAGAACTGAGAGACTTTCACTTTCACACTTTTATACATAGCATATATAACATTATATAATGTGTATATGTAATATGCATTATGAAATATATATATGTATATATATGAAGTTAAATGTTAGTCACTCAGTCCTGTCTGACTGTTTGCACCTGATGGATTGTAATCTAGCAGGCTCCTCTCTCCATGGAATTCTCTAGGCAAGAATACTGGAGTGTGTAGCCATTCCCTTCTCCAGGGGATCTTCCTGACCCAGGGATGGAACCCAGGTGCCCTACATTGTAGGAAGATTCTTTACTGCCTGAGCCATCAGGGAAGTTTATATGTATATATATATATATATTATATATATGTGTGTAGTTTATATAAAAACAAAGTGGGAGGATTCTTGAAATTTAAAATAAAGAATGTAGACAACTTTAACCTCTAGATTTTAAGAATCTATTGGAGCCATTGAATATTCTGAATATGGACTATAACTATAAATTTCAATGTATAGCAAGTCAACGAATATATTGAAGTGGAAAAAGAAAGAGAAAAGATTTCCAGCACTCTTTTTCTAAGTGTATATAGTCAAATAAAATAAAGAAATCATTGCTCACTTTCATAGCAAAAAGCAAATTCAAATTATACCCTCAAGTGTACATATGTACATGTATTACACACTTTTTAAAATCTGTAATACATTCTGGTTTAAAACAGATACAGACAAGATGAAAATGCAATGAAATACAGCCAGTTAAGAGAATTGTTTTAATCACGCATCTTGTTTCTCAGTTTCCAAATATATATGTGTGTGTAAAAGAAAGTTACCATTAGTTTTAAGTACATTGCACCCAAGATATACTAGTAGTTTTAAGTGTATTGTTAGAAGCAGAAAATTACTTTAAAGCAAAGTTTTCTTCTATAACTCTAACTTATAACATGAGTAATCTCTCTTAATCATGCAGATACAAGTGTAAGGAACTTATTGCCTTAGAAATGGAGAAGAAAATGATCCATTTGAGGGTATTCTAGAGGAAAGGAGCTTCCCAGGTGGCACAATGGTAAAGAATCTGTCTGCTCTGATGCAAGAGAACCAGGTTCAACCCATGGGCAGGAAGATCCCCTGGAGAAGGGAATGGCAACCCACTCCAGTATTCTCACCTGGAAAATTCCATGGACGGGGGAGCCTGGTGGGCTACAGTACAGGGGGCAGCAAAGAATTACACATGACCGAGTGACTGAGCATAAGCCGGCATACTTGCTAGAGAAGAGACTCACCAGCTCACTCCTACATATCAGAGCCAATTGATAGTGGGAGGTCTGGAGATCTGGGTGAAAATAAGTGTGGAAAGATATTCCCTTTCTCTCTTGACTTTTAATTTGGTGTCTGGTGGGACACAAATGTAAAAAACAGAAACAAAAACGAAGCTTCCCTGGTGACTCAGATGTTTAAGAATCTTCCTACCATGCAGGAAACCCAGTTTCTACCCCTAGATTGGGAAAATTGCCTGGAGAGGGCATGGCAACACATTCCAGTATTCTTGCCTGGAGAATTCCATGAACAGAGGTGCCTGGCACAAAACAATGAGGAGAGGACCAGACTGTCTTTAAACTGCAGTCTCTCACAATGATTTTAGGATCACAAGGATTATCTGACGCAAAAACCTTTCCTAGATGCCTGAATTAAGTAAGCTACCCAAGATCACATAAGAAGAAAATAGCAGAGCAGAATCTGAGCCCTACAGCCAGACTCTGGAACCCTAGTCTGAACTAGATGTTTGCATCCAGAAAGCCTCATCAGAAATAGCTATGGTGGAGCACTCTCCAAGCTTCCTTCAAGGCAGATGCATTACCAGTCCCCAGTCAGTAAGTATAGTTTTTTTTTTGTTTTTTTTTTTTGCATCACCAGTCATAGTGATAATGCTCTCCAAACTCAAAAGGTATATATCTGAGTTCCAGCATAATGAGAAAAAGAAAAAAAAAAATAATAAGACTCAACACTATTTTTCTGAAAACTGAATAAGTGTTAGGGTTTCCTGGAATTGTCAAAAAAGGGAGGAATGTTTAATTTGGATGTTATTATTCTAGTTTTAAGTAAAAGAAAAACCAACAATTACCAAATCAGTCTTTCTTGTGAAAACAGGTATAGTGGGTTGAATCGTGGCCCTTGATATATATGCCCATGTCCTAAAACTCCTAGAAGCTGTGAATGTGATCAGATTAGAAAAAGAGGCAGAAGTTAACTAAATTACAGACTTTAAGATGACATCATCTTGGATTTAGAGTTCAGTTCAGTTCAGTCACTCAGTCCGACTCTTTACGACCCTATGTACTACAGCATGCCAGGCTTCCCTGTCCATCACCAACTCTCAGAGCTTGCTCAAAATCATTACCATAGAGTCAGACTTAGAGTAGGATAAACCAAGTAGCCTTCCTCAGTGATCAGTGAAAAGAAATAGAGGAAAACAATAGAATGGGAAAGACTATAAATCTCTTTGAGAAAATTAGAGAAGCCAAGGGAACATTTCAGGCAAAGATGGGCACAATAAAGGACAGAAATGGTATGGACCTAACAGAAGCAGAAGAGATTAAGAAGAGGCGGCAAGAATACACAGAAGAACTACACAAAAACGATCTTCACGACCAAGATAATCATGATGATGTGATCACTCACCTAGAGCCAGACATGTTGGAATGTAAAGTCAAGTGGGCCTTAGAAAGTATCACTGTGAATAAAGCTAGGGGAGGTGATGGAATTCCAGTTGAGCTATTTCTAATCCTAAAAGATGATGCTGTGAAAGTGCAACATTCAATATGCTAGTTAATTTGGAAAACTCAACAGTAGCCACAGGACTGGAAAAGGTCAGTTTTCCTCCCAATCCCAAAGAAAGACAATGGAAAGAATGCTCAAACTACCACATAACTGCACTCACCTCACACGCTAGTAAAGTAATGCTCAAAATTCTCCAAGCCAGGCTTCAGCAATACATGAACCGTGAATTTCCAGATGTTCAAGCTGGTTTTAGAAAATGCAGAGGAGCCAGAGATAAAATTGCCAACATCTGTTGGATCATTGAAAAAGCATGAGAATCCAGAAAAACACTTATTTCTGCTTTTTTTTGACTATACCAAAGCCTTTGACTGTATGGATCACAAAAACTCTGAAAAATTCTTCAAGAGATGGGAATACCAAACCATCTGAACTACCTCCTGAGAAATCTGTATGCAGGTCAGGAAGCAACACTTATAACTGGACATGAAACAACAGACTGGTTCCAAATCGGGAAAGGGGTATGTCAAGGCTATATATAGTCACCTTGTTTATTTAACTTATATGCAGAGTACATCATGAGAAACGCTGAGCTGGATAAATCACAAGCTGGAATCAAGATTGCCAGGAGAAATATCAATAATCTCAGACAAGCAGATGATGCCACCCTTATGGCGAAAGGAAAGAGGAACTAAAAAGCCTCTTGATGAAAGGGAAAGAGGAGAGTGAAAACGTTGGCTTAAAGCTCACCATTCAGAAAACTAAGATCATGGCATCTGTTCCCATCACTTCATGGCAAACAGATGGGGAAATAGTGACAGACTTTATTTTGGGGGGCTCTAAAATCACTGTAAATGGTGACTGCAGCCATGAAATTAAAAGATGCTTGCTCCTTGGAAGAAAAGCTATAACCAAACTAGATAACTTATTAAAAAGCAGAGACATTACTTTGCCAACATAGGTCTATCTAGTCAAGGCTATGGTTTTTCCGGTGGTCATGTATGGATGTGAGAGTTGAACTGTGAAGAAAGCTGAACACCAAAGAATTGATGCTTTTGAGCTGTAGTGTTGGAGAAGACTGTTGAGAGTTCCTTGGACTGCAAGGACAGCCAACCAGTCTATCATAAAGGAAATCAGTCCTGAATATTCATTGCAAGGACTGATGTTGAAGCTGAAACTCCAATACTTTGGCCACCTGATGCGAAGAACTGACTCATTTGAAAAGACCCTGATGCTGGGAAAGATTGAAAGTGGGAGGAGAAGGGGATGACAGAGGATAAGATGGTTGGATGGCATTACCGACTCAATGGACATGGGTTTGAGTAAACTCTGGGAGTTGGTGATGGAAAGGGAAGCCTGGCGTGCTGCAGTCCTTGGGGTCGCCAAGAGTCAGACACGACTGAGCGGCTGAACTGAACTGAAACCAAACAGGACTTCCCAGGTGGCGCAAGTGTCCTTATGAGAGACACACAGACTATAAGACCTGTGGAAGAAAGGTCAGAGAATGAAGTTGTTCACAATTCATAGGAACACCTGGAGTCACTGCCTAAAAAAGGTAAGGAGGTGACTCTCCCCCAGAGCCTTTGGAGGGAGCATTGCCCTGATGTACCTTGATTTCAGTCTCTGACCTAACAAGCAGTGAGAGAATATATGTCTGGTTTTCTTAGGCCACCCAGTCTGTAGTAATTTTACACCAACACTGTTAACATAGTACAACAGGATTAAATAAGAATCATCCATTTCTGATCTTTCTAATATTGATTATAATATTGTAATAAGGGAAATTCTGATCTTGTTGCTTTTTAATTTCTCAAATGGAATGTAAGGGAAACATTTCAGAGTCCTTTGGCGATAAGTCTTTGTACTGTGTGCAACTATTGGATTCTATTTGTTTCAAAAAAGATGTCAAATATTCAGAAGAAACATAATTTTGAAAAACAGAATAAATTCTGTACTTGGCTTTCTGGGTATTGTAGTTTCCTTCTGACTCTTGTTTATTTTGGATGGTTCAGTTCAGTTCAGTTCAGTCACTCAGTTGTGTCAAACTCTTTGTGACCCCAGGAACTGCAGCACATCAGGTCTCCCTGTCCAACACCAACTCCTGGAGTTTACTCAAACTCATGTCCATTGAGTTGGTGATGCCATCCAACCATTTCATCCTCTGTTGTCCCCTTCTCCTCCTGCCCTCAATCTTTCCCAGCATCAGGGCCTTTTCAAATGAGTCAACCCTTCACATCTGGTTACCAAAGTGTTGGAGTTTTGGCTTCAACATCAGTCTTTCCAATGAACACCCAGGACTGATCTCCTTTAGGATGGACTGGTTGGATCTTCTTGCAGTCCAAGGGACTCTCAAGAGTCTTCTCCAACACCACAGTTCAAAAGCATCAATTCTTAGGCACTCAGCTTTCTTCACAGTCCAATTCTCACATCCACACCTGACTCCTGGAAAAACCATAGCTTTGATTAGTCGTACCTGTGTTGGCAAAGTAATGTCTCTGCTTTTTAATATGCTATCTAGGTTGGTCACAAATTTTCTTCCAAGGAGCAAGCATCTTTAATTTCATGGCTGCAACCACCATCTGCAGTGATTTTGGCGCCCCCCAAAATAAAGTCTGACACTGTTTTCACTATTTTCCCATCTATTTGATATGAAGTGATGGGACCAGATGCCATGATCTTAGTTTTCTGAATGCAGAGCTTTAAGCCAACTTTTTCACTCTCCTCTTTCACTTTCATCAAGAGGCTTTTTAGTTCTTCTTCACTTTCTGCCATAAGGGTGGTGTCATCTGCATATTTGTGGTTATTAACATTTCTCCCGGCAAACTTGATTCTAGCTTGTGTTTCTTCCAGCCCAGCATTTCTCATGATGTACTCTGCATATAAGTTAAATAAGCAGGGTGACAATATACAGCCTTGACGTACTCCTTTTCCTATTTGGAATCAGTCTGTTGTTCCATGTCCAGTTCTAACTGTTGCTTCCTGACCTGCATAACAGGTTTCTCAAGAGGCAGGTCAGGCAGTCTGGTGTTCCCATCACTTTCAGAATTTTCCGCAGCTTATTGTGATCCACACAGTCAATGGCTTTGGCATAGTCAATAAAGCAGAAATAGATGTTTTTTTGGATAGGTATTGCCTCCTATTTTGGATAGGTACTGTTTCATAGGACTTCCCTGGTGGTTCAAATGGTAAAGAATTCACCTGCAATGCAGGAGACCCAGCTGCAATCCCTGTGAAGGGAGTATCTCCTGGAGAAAGAAGGAAATGGCAACCCACACCAGTATTCTTGCCTGGAGAATTCCAAGGACAGAGGAGTCTGGTGGGTCCCAGTCCACAGGGTCAAAAAGAGTCAGACATAACTGAGTGACTAACACATATTTTTTCATTCCTTAAAATGTAAATGGTGGCTGAGCACATTCATTTCAACTACATTTCAACTGTAACTTGTATGTCCTTGGGCCACTTGCTTACCTTCTCATAGGAAAACTTTACTCATCTCCAATATAAGCAAGTAAAACTGTCTACCACATAGAGGTTCTTAAAACTAAATAATATAATGCATATACTTGTGTTCTTTGTTATTATTGTTAGGATAATAGTTCTGAAAGGTAGAGTAATGATTGCAAATATAAGTACATGAACAACATTTTAGCAGAGTGCCAAGCATATAACATCAGAGTAAATATTGCTTTTCTTATTATTGCTGTTATCATTTTTATTATTATGGTGCTTCCAATTTGATTTTAAGTGTTTTTCAATTGGAGAAAATTGGGCAAAATTTGTAAGATGGTAATTTATTCTTTGATATTGAAAAACCTATACAGAGCTCATTATAAAGAATTGCACAATTTCAGAGAGAATAATTTATTTTAATGCCTAAAATATATTACTCTTTCATTAAGTAGTTAAAATTTACTTGAAAATGATAAGTAATTTATTTGTTAATAGCTTTTTAAATTTTAATTTACCTCAGGACATCTTTGTAGGTACCTGACAAGGCAAACTGCTTACTCAGGTTAAATAGGAAGAGAGAAGTCTTAAAATATTTTTATTGTTAAGTAGTTTGTTAGGCTCGTTGAAAAAATCTGTGTAATTTATATGGATGTACAACTTTGCTTTCTTTTTTTTCAAATAACTTATGAAATAATTTCTTTATGAAGAACCCTACTGTCAATGGAAAAATTAAGCAGCTCATATTCCTAAAACACAGCTAACAAGGCTCTTCTTTTTTTATTCACAGAATAACCTGTAAAACACTACTAGAAGCTTCAGATATGCTTCAAAGTAGTTGAGAGTAGAGCTATAGCTTGCTGACTATCTACTTTACTTATAAGCATATCTCTCATTATTTGCAATTGCTGGGAAATTGGAAGAAGTTAGAAGTCCTATTTTTCATTAAATAAAATTTCTGTTACTTGATGACGGATTAAAATAGGTTTTTACCCCTCAGTTTTATTATATTTCATTCATATGCCATCTAAAACAAAACATTGGGAACTAAAATCTCATAATTTTGAAGACTCCCTTCATCAATGATATTGACTACTTTTGACAACTCACTTCTAAGCTTTACAGAATATAAATCATAGTATAATGGCCATTTACTCTGTGATCTTTGTACTACTTCAGATTTTCTAGGCCGGCATGTTTATTAGCAGTAAGAACTTTGTAATCAGATGAATACTTTTGAATTTGATGAAAGATTAAAATAATCTTTCTCATTTCAAAAACTAGCTAATGCTACTATCTTCAAGCTTGAACTGTCTCATTTGATTTAAGAATGCATGTAAGCTCATGTATTCATCCCCACAGAAATGCACACACACTCACAGACACACATCACTCACTCTAGAGAATATTCTAAAAGGCAAAACACAATTTTCTCTAACTTTAATATAATTCTGTCCTTAAATGAATAAGTTATCTCACTGACTAGCCATGATTTATTGTTTTATTTTCCTAAGATTTCAGAAATAATTATGTGTAGTATCCTTCTAATTAATAGAGGTAGCATATAGTTTTGTGGAAGAGTTTTTAGTTCTCCATGCTTAAATCCTGTACTGCACCAGAGATATTCTTTTTCTTTCTTCTTTTAGTGCATGTAGCCTTATTTTCAATACTTCACTATAGAACCCTATAGCCATCATCACTTCACCTGTCACCAAACTGTAGAGTAAGTAAGAGATTAGGAAAAAAAAAAAAGACTACTGCAGTTTTGTAGACATCAGTGATATAACTCAGATGATTTGCAACATGCAGTGACCTCCATAAGCTCCGGGTAACCTGGGAAAGTATCACTGTACTAACATGAATAATTGAATTGTCAAATTAGATTCATATGAGTCAAGGACCTTGCCTGGGATCTAGCCTTGTTAATAATTTCAAGTGTACCAAGAATCCAGGGCCATTGTCAAATAAGCAAATGTTCAGGAAATCCAGGGCAGCTTCCCATATCCTTCTGCTTCTCATTAGACACATGCTTTCTGACTCAGAGTAAATGAAGTCCCTAAATGAGCTCTGTGGATAATCTTTCACTATGAGAACCAGTAAGTTTTGAGACATCCTTTTTTTGCATCCCAGAGAGCTATGTAGCTTATGTGACATTCTTCAGAGATTCATGCCTTATAAATCCATAGATTCTAGGTCTGTTTACATAAAAGCAGTGCTAAACTGGGATCATTCTGCTCAGAGAAATCCACAGCTAGTACTCTCTTCCTAACAAATACCATTCATCTATTTACTAAAAGAGCTGTTATCAGTATGTTTATAAGGAGATTAGACCACATCTACTGCTTGCTTGTTTTCTGCTGGAATACTCTTCTTCTATAAACTGGAGAGAAATGAATCAGAAGCCAACTGATTTAACTCCTTCTTTCTCAGTCTAATTAAGTAAAAATACTTCTTACTGTATAGACTAGCCTCATTTATATTGGCTCTGAATTCTATTGGAGGATCTACCTTCAATACAGGAATCCTCTCTAAACCAGAATATGTCTCACGAGAGTGATATCTGCCTATGGACTTGTATGTTGCCACATTACTAGGTTGGTTGCATCAAAATAGTTAAGATAATACCACTGAAAACAGAATAGTGCTTGAGGTATGGCTTTCTAGAGCACCAGACTCATTTGGACTTCAGAAATGACTATGTCAAGGGAGATAAGATTATTTGGAATACCTTTATATAAGACTTCTTACTGACAGTTTGGAATTATAAGTATTTAGGAATCTATCATTTAAGAAAATTGTATCTCAAACTAGATTGGAGATTTTCATATATCTTAATAAAAGTAAATTTTGGGTAGATTTACTGAATTAACATTAATCATATTTTAGAATTATGTGAAGGATATCTATTTTACCTTTCATTGCATTTAATATTATCATGAGGAACATGAACAAGTAAATCCAAAATCTGATTATTCATATATATTAGTTGATTTATTATCTAGTTGACTATCCACATATGTCTATAAAATGTATTTAAGTAGAACTGTTTAAAAAATACAGGTAGAGATGTAACTTTTAGTTTCAAGTTGACTTATATTGAGATTAAAATAATATAATCTAGGAAACAACATACAAAATAAAAATAAACTAATTTTTGTTTTTCTAGAACTTAGTCCACACATACATACTTGCAATCTTTCTGATACCACTCCTATGATCCCTATTACTTTTCTGCTCACACTATAGCTTCTTTTCAACTTTTCAAAATTCCTGAACAACATTACCCACTCTGAGATGCTCCAATGTTTAATGTCCCTTCCTCTTGGCTGCATGAATAGTTTTTAAAAATTCCAGGTTTAAAATGACTGTACTTTAAGAGTGAAGAAGGAAAATAGCTATGTTAAACCAGAATCCCCTTTAGAAGAATGGGAATGGAAAGGTGGAACCCTTGAATTTTAATAATACTGGCTCATGACATTTTCCACAGGTCAGTGTTTCCAGATCAAATTATGTCAAATTTCAAATTATGTCATCTATCGTGTGCTCAAATTATGAACAAGTTTCATGTGCATGAGAAATAAATTACAGGCCCAAGGAACACTTATTATCATTGATCTTACCCTGCATAATATCACACATATTACAATGAAATGAATTAACTGTACTTTTAAACTACAAGAGGTTAATGGCAAGAGGTTATTTATAATTTTGTTTTAAAAGTTATTTTAGTTTATATTTAATTTACCATTGATACAATGGGTCTGCAAAAATTCGTTATATCAGACAATCATTGAGAACTGAGTTTTTTGAGCAAAATATTTTTTTTTTTACTTATAATTATATGGTATGAACTTTACACATTAAAAAGTATACAAGTCTTCTAATTTTCTCTAGACAAGCATTATAGCTATTGAGGTGTTGCTTTTTCTTCTTATAAATCATTTGTCTGAGGAAAAATGGATTTTTATAGGACCAATAGCATTTGCATTTAATTACTTTCCTTTCAAAGATAAATACATTATTTGTTCTAGGAACTGCACTGTACAACTAAAGCAAGGGCAGAGTCACCTTCAATAACTCAAGTACTACTTTTACTCTTTTGATGTGTTCTTGAAAATGGCAGAGATTTCGTGGTTGAACACCAGAGTGGTCTCATTTTGTGCTTAGTCAGCTAGATTAGAAGATGTGTGGTGTACTCTGTAACCCAACTTCTTAGATTTCCTTCAGAGTCACCCAATCATATTGAGAAAGTTTCTCTGTTTCTCAACAGGTAGAATGATACTGCAACAAGTGAGATATATGTAAATTTCAGCTCTCTACATTCATCCAAATGGTATAGGAAACAGTTTCATTAGCATTCCTTCTTTCTGTAAGTTATAGATATCTTATATATATCTTACAGATACCTTATAGATATAGATTCAAATTCTTATAAATTTAAATTCACCTTTTTTCTTTGTCTTATGTAGATTTACTATGATTACAATTTGAATTATCCTTAAGATTATATAGGACTTCCCTGGTAGCTCAGACTGTAAAGAATCTGCTGCAATGCAGGAGATCTGGGTTCAATCCCTGGGTTGGGAAGATTCCCTGGAGAAAGGAATGGCAACCCACTCCAATACTCTTGCCTGGAGAATCCCATGGGCCAAGAAACCTGGCAGGCTACAGTCCATGAGTTTGCAGAGTCAGACACAGCTGATAATATAAAATCAATGTTGTTTACAACTGCTTGATTGTAGCTAACTCCAACAGCACCTTTCACATCTTCCAGGATACATTTCTGGCTTCCATATTGGAAAAAAAATCTTATATAATTTCTGTTGCTAATTTCAACTTCAACTCAATGATTACTTCCCTAGAATTAAAATTTCATAAAATTCTGGTAACAAGTAGTTTGATCCAATTGTTTCAAAGTCATTCTTATTTTAAGACTCACAGTTGTGGTCATATCTTCCAATCTTAATCATTGCATCTGAAAAATAATATGAGTCTATACTGGGAAGGTCAAGTATAGACCTCCTTTTGACAACCCAAAAAGACTTTTTTTTTGCTGAAGAAATGCTGTAACTGTGGAATTTTAAAATCAATTTATCTGACCCAAATCAAGTGGCTGTGAAAGCTGAAAACTAAGTTCTTCTGAAACAGGAAGGAAGAGATCCTTCAAATTATAGCTAAGAGTCAAAAGCTTCCAGTAATTCAGACTCAGAAATATTTAGAGGCTGAGTTGAGGGAGAGAAATGTTGCTTTTTATATTCTTCTTTAATGTTCATTCTATCTCTAATATGCTTTGATAATCATATATGCAAGTTATATTAAGAAGGAAAGATAGAAACAAATTATAGCTAAGTAATTATCTTTGCACTTTGAAAACTAACCTAAAATATATTTTTAAATTTTTCTATTCCTGAAAAATAATAACTGAAATATACTATGTTTAAGCTAAGGGGATGTCTTTGTTAGAATTCTGTAGAATAAAAACTATATTTTAATGTAGTGGAAGACAGAAAATATGTACTAAAATATGCCAACCTTTAAACGTTTTCACTAATAACCTTCCTAAATCCTATTGATATATTTAGCCACATAAGGCTCAGGTTTTTCTGAGCAATGAGAGTTTTATAAGAACATTTCTCTGTACTCACATCTTCTACCTCTAAAAGATATTCATACTGAATGAAATTATTATCTCTGGCTGGAGTCATCGATGAAGCATTGTTGGATGGATTTTTTTATTGGATTAAACTTGGATCTGACTCCTTAATCCTACAGAATAAGTCAGATTTTGCCATCTTGAATAATAAGGTAGAGTGAGTTATATATAATGGGGAATAATCTGAGAAAATAGAAATATTATACATAATTAATAATTACAAGCACATTTGTATATCTCAGATGTGTTTGGGAATCAAATCTTTGAGTAAAGCAGTAAAACAGAGCCCTGTGTGTCAAATAAAAAGCTTGAATAGCCTGTTAGGAAATTGTTTTAAAGATCAAGTGACCAGAATAGTGTTGTAACTACATATACATTCAAGAAAGACAGCCCTAATGCACTGTAAAAGGAAAGTTTAAACTATATGCCTTTTGAAATTTTTTTCTTTTTTACATGTGTGTGTGTGTACAAGTTATTCTAAATATTTTAGCCATATCATTGGGGAAGGGAAAATAAGGTATATCTATGTTGCATCCACCATCTTGAAATACGAGAATGAAATAATTTGCCTTGCATTGTGATATGTATATAATATTTTATATACAATAACATATATTGTATGTATAACTATAAATAATGCTTACTTTGAAATTCCCCAGACATGATTGCACAAAAGACTTCCAATTGTACAAACTATTTCTAAAATGTATGAAGCTGAGCAGTAAATAATAATCTATTCCATTAAGATATAGTTCCAAAAATAATTTTTACTTGCTTATTATTTGACAGAATTAAAGGATAATTTTGAAGCTTTGATTTTGAAAATGTGAAACTAATCATTTGCTAATACTTTAGCTGTTTTGGAGTTATTAGTTTTGAAGCTCTCTTGTTAAGCAGAGACTATAGTCACTGATTCTCATCTGCTGCTGCTGCTGCTGCTAAGTCGCTTCAGTCATGTACGACTCTGTGCGACCCTATAGACGACAGCCCACCAGGCTCCACCGTCCATGGGATTTTCCAGGCAAGAGTACTGGAGTGGGGTGCCATTGCCTTCTCCTAGATTCTCATCTACCTAGTCACATTTAGTAAATACTGCTGTAGTGTGTGTAAAGATGCTTAATCCAAGTCTAAAACATCTTCTATTCAACTGGAATGTTCCCAGTATAATCTACTCGTAATGATTTTGCTGCCCATTCTCTAGCCCTGGAGGTGGTTTTTGAAAACTAATTAATTAAACATGAGTTCTTCTGAACTTTGAAAATCTCCTTATGAAATCCCCAAAGAATTCCTAGAAAGCAAAGTAATATATGGAAAATCTGCATTATACAGTCAGATTATCAGCAGAATGTGAAGGTTATATTTAAATCTTTACCTAATGCAGAATATTCTAGTCTTTGATTGACACCATCCAAGCAAAAGATTTGACAGATGCCAATATAAGGTTAAATTGTCTTTTTTCACTCTCCATTCAATAAGAAGTTTTCAGTGATAACTAATTTTATGAAAGTTAACTCTGAAATTTTTTTGCTTTTACCTAGGGAAAAGAACGTCATAATAAAACTAATGGGTTTTTCTTAAAGATAATGTAGAAGGCATGTATAAATATGTGTGTGTGCATGCGTGTGTATGTGCACGCGTATGTGTGTGTGTGCTTGTGCTCAATCACGTCCAACTCTTTGCGACCCCTTAGACTGTAGATCACCAGGCTTCTCTGTTCATGGAATTTTGCAGGCGAGAATACTGGAATAGGTAGCCGTTTCCTACTCCAGGGGATCTTCCTTACCCAAGGATCAAACCCACATCTCCTGTGACTCCTGCATTGGCAGGCAGATTCTTTACCACTGAGCCACCTGGAAAGACATGCATATATATAAAATGTCCACTTGAACACATTCACAAAAAAGAGACTTTTTACAATTAACTTTTATATGGTAAATATTGCAAATAAAGTTCTTTAAATATACAAAGTGCAGTTTTACCTAAGGAGTCAATCCATTACCTATGTGAATGAATGTGTCAATATTAATTTTGCTATATGGATGTAGATTAATATGATGTATCATTTTGTTTATATTAGTTTATTTTGAAAGGATGAGAAGATGTTGAGAAGTTTGAAATTTTAATTTATCTCCTTAATCCATGGGATTTTTAACCCTAATCTACCTGTCTTCTGTACAATTATTAGATCCAGAGTTGGCAGGGAGTAGAATGTCTTAACCAGACAATTTGCAGTCTGTCTGCTTATATAATATGAACAGTTGGAGTTAGAAACTATATATGTGTTTAATTCCTTTTACTGTTTTTTCTTGTACATTTCAGTACTCATAAATAAGCCAAAATGAGTTGAAAAATAAAAATGAGTATCCTTCTAAAGTACACAGGATTAGAAAAAGAATCTTCAGAATAATAGCACAAAAAAAAAAAAGAAAAACAACTTGGCAAGTTAAAACTGCTGGAGAAGACAACAAGAGTAGTAAATAATCAAAAGCTTAATGAGATTCAATTACATATCATAAATTATTTCCTAGACCTAAAGGCTAATTAATTTAATAGATAAAGTAATCACCCTTGAGTTCTGACTTAGTAGCCTTGAACTCTGAGGCCAAGGAATAGCTCAAAACAGAATAAAATGACATAAAAAAGAAAGAATGAGGAAAATGATTAAAGATTTTGTGAAAATATCCAATACATTTGACATAGGAGCAACTGATGTTTCAGAGATAGGAAAAGAAATGGTTAATAAAAAAGAGCACTAATTAAGTACATAATGGAAGATTTTCCCTAATTGAAGAAAGATGTCACCTTTTACACTGAAGCAAAACTGAACCAGACTGATGGTGGGGGAGAGGGAGGGTGCTGGAAAGACTGCAACCCACTCTTGAGAGAAAAATAAAATACCAACTTCTAGGATAAAGCAATAAATTAACTTTAGAGGATAACGAATCAGGCTGCCACTAGAATTCTCAACTGCTATATAAAAGTTAGGAAAGGGGACATAGTTTATTAAAATAAAGCAAGATTGTCAGGAATCCTATGTTCACCTAAATTAGCATTCTCCCATCAAGTAAGTATTTATAAGTAGACAATAATTCAAAGACTCAGTCATCTATGTGTGTCTTATGAAGAGAGTGCTTGAGAAAACCCCTTAACCAAACAAAAAATGGTGCAGAACATATACATAATTATAAGTTTATAACCAGCTGTATAGTGTATCAAATCAATGCTAAATCCAATTTAGTTTTTAGTTTTAGGTGTTAATAAGTATAGACAGACTAAGGGATAAATCGAATTAAGCTCTAACATGTAATTTTAATATTTTAGCATTCCTTCAACCAGATCACGTTTTTGTAATATATAATCCCTAAAAGCATATATATAAAAACAAATTGATGCAAAATTTCAAATAGAATAAAGCCATCATAACTGATGAAAATTATAAAAAAATTTACTACATAGCACTTATCTTTAAAAATTGATATGTTTCACTCATAAAAATTGTCAAAAAATGTAAAGATGTTGTCTTTTTAAGTTTCTTAAAGCTCAAGAAAATGCAAGTATAGTTTAGGAACTATAATGCATTGCATCTTAATATTATTTTATTTTTTGTTGCTTACAGTGAAATTCTGAGGGACAATTGAACTGTTAACTGTTATAATTTTGTCAGAAGAAAACAAAACTTTTAGTGCAATTGTTATTAATTTCCTTAAATGGGAATAATTAAAGAAAAATCTTGTTTTTTCCGGGGTGTATTTTAACCTAAATATTGAGATTTTTGTAGTAGTCAAATTTAAAATGATAAACAAGTAATAATACAAAAGGAAATACAATTTTGACTTTATAGATGAAAATAATTGATTCGAAACTACTATCTTTTCAGCTATTAATTTTCATAACAAGAATTTAAAAGACCATATCTAACTGCTAACTGAAGAAGGAGCAATATATGAACATCATTTCAACTAGAAATCTGAATTGTAAACTGACTGTAAAGTGGTGGAATATGGACCATACTAACCCTGAAGATGTGTTTGGCTCAATCTTTTTAATTAATTAATTACAATTAATTTAATTAAATTAATTTAAGTAATAATTTTAAAATAAAAATGAGTTTGTGCCATATAAAACAAAAATTATATAATGCTCTTGATAAAAGTGATTTATCAGGTAACAAATCTGAATTCCTAATGAAAGGCAAGAATCAATGTTATCCATGTGGTAAACAACCAGCCCTCTACTCTACTTTTCCATCATTTACACCAGTCCTTATCATGTTCCTAAGTTAAACTCACACTATCAAATATATTTATTACCATGCATTCATGCTAAGTTGCTTCAGTGTGTCCAACTCTTTGCAACCCTAAGGACCAGAGCCTGTCAGGCTCCTTTGTCCATGGGATTCTCCAGGTAAGAATACTGGAGTGGGTTGTCAGGCCCTCCTCCAGGGATCTTCTTGAACTTGCTATCAAACTCACATCTCTTATGTCTCCTGCATTGGGAGGCAGGTCCTTAAACATAAGCACCACCTGGGAAGCCCTTTTATTGTCATAATCACATTCTATTATCTAGGGAAAAGTTAGGTAAAATTTCCTCGGGTCCACAGTTTTATAAAAATTATAAATATGGCATTTGACTCATAGGTCTTTCTTAAATTAAAAAAATAAAAATCACAAGATTCTTGAAGGAAAGAATGCATTGTGTGTTTATGTGAAAACACATCTTTACAAAGAAATTCAAATTAAATGCCTTTATTAGGCAAACAAGTGTAAGAACTGTAAAAGTTATTTAAAGAATTATGAATTCATAAATGAACTAAAACTTTATTTTTCAACAAAAATAATGTTTCTAAGTAGAAAATGGTGTACTTGGTTTTAGAAGTGTTATTATGAAATATTCTCAGATTACAAATCTGTTAAAGATCATGTATTTGATACAATACAAGTGCTACATGCGACTTAAAATGCAAATCTATCCAAAATGACTCTTCATCTATGTGTGAAAAATTTAGCTGCTTGCAGTATTAGTTTTTTGAAAAAAAAAATCTTTTTTCACTTTCTATTATTTGTCGAGAACACGAATGTAAATATTACTACTCAGTTAGGTAAATGTATTCACGTTGTTCACTAAATTTTGGTACCTGTGGCAAGCACAATATTAGGAAATGATGAATTTATTATATTATAAAATCTTAAAGATGTGTTAATATGGCCATTCTTAGCCACTTGACACTTCCTATTTAAGCAAATAAAAGCACTGAAATTTCACAAAAAAACTTTAAGTTTTAATACGACAACTAATAATACCAGGCAGGAAAAGAGAATGTTTTTTAGAAAATCAACATACAGAATATTATGCCTAAAACACTGAAATGCAGGAGGAAGGGGAGTTGGGCAAGTAATCACTCATAACCACCAGGGTATATCTTTGGCTATTTTCACTAGAACAAAACAAAAAGACTTGTAAAGTGCTGGAGAAGACTCTTCAGAGTCACTTGGACAGCAGGGAGATCAAATCTGTCAATCCTAAAGGAAATCAACCCTAAATATTCATCTGAAGGACTGATGCTGAAGCTGAAGCTCCAATATTTTGGCCACCTGATGAGAAGAGCTAACTCATCGGAAAATACCCTGATGATAGGAAAGATTGAGGGTATGAGGAGAAGAGGGTGACAGAGGATGAGATGATTGGATGGCCTCATTGACTCAATGGATATGAGTTTGAGTAAGCTCCAGGAGATAATGAAGGACAGGGAAGCCTGTTGTGCTGCAGCCTACGGGGTTGCAGAGTCAGACATGACTGAGCAACTGAATGACAACAAAGATATAATAATGCTCATAGTTTAATGCCCGAGATGATTCATAATTAGTAACAACACATGTGGTTAGTTTTAGGGCCAAAACACTTGTTACAACTAACTGGTTTTCTCATTTATGACTTTGTAATTTGTGCTGGCCTCTCTGGGGCATCCTCAGCTCAGTAAATATGTATTGTCATGTTGGGTAAATAATTTTGAAATTTTTGCCAATTCTTGCTAGCTTTTCCAAATAGTTTGTTAAATTTCATTTTTGTTATAGGTAGATCCTGTATATTCTCTGTTACTTTTTTGGCTGGAATCTTCTGTTGACTACAACTTGAAACTGGTACAACTCATTTTGTTTTCTATCATCTCTCTAGGAGTGAGCTTTTGAAGTATGTCTTTAGAGTATAGCAGCAAAAAGAACAAGTAAGCAGGGTGAGCATTATTAAAAGAACAATCAATTTCAACTATGGTATTAAACTGAGAGTTATAAATACACCAAGAAAACAAATAAGACTTCATGACATAAAGCATTTAGTATATATTTAAAAAAGGATCCTAAACAACCCAAGGAAAACAGTTCAAGCAAACCTTTTCTGATACCTCTGACTCAGTTTTCTGTCATTAATTCTTGTCTGACAGTTTGGGGTCAGCAGGTCACCACTCAGTCATCTGCTTGTTTTGATGCTTTTGAGTTTCTGTTCTGTGCATCAACAATTCATCCACTTTTGTACAGATGGAGTGCTGCAGATCTTGATTCTTAGAATCCTAGGTACTGCTCTTTATTTTGAAGTTCTAAAGCTCTATTCGTTAGATGTTTCCTTCGGAGGAATTAATAATTGGCCTCTGGTGTATTACAGGGAGCCTCAGGCAAGGTGAGAGAGAACAGAAACTACCTAGTAACGAAATAATGGATGGGTTGTGTTGTTATTTTGTGTTTTTTACTACATTCACTGACAATATCTGAATAACATAGAGTAGAATCCTCTATTGGAGTAAATATATGGATATAACTCTAATTACTTTTAAAGACAAGGGTTTCGATCTGAGACCATATTATGACTTGAAAGAATTAGCAGATCTCTAGAGTATTTCATTACATCCTAAAAGGTTTGAGCAACAATCACCACTGGAAGATATTTTAGACTAGCAATAATATTTTAAAATGAAATATTTATAAGCAATTTTTATTGTAATTATTTGTTTACACCTAAATATTCATATGTCACTATAATAAAAAAAAAGAAGGGGTAAAAATAATTGAACCATAGTCTAAATAATACTTAACCTATATAAAATTAGCTTAGAAATATTGATCTTGCCTCTTCAATTTCATTTGAGAGACTTCCCACATTGGATGTCCAAAAAAATAGGCAGGCTTCCAATACTTTTGAGTTAATGTAAAACAAATGAAGCACAATACAAATACCTATTTATTTCTATTTTCCTTCCTTTTATAAAATGAAGAAGTACATTTTGGATGCTGAATAGCAGTTATATGGGTAGCATCTAATAAAATGTATTTGCCAAGGAAACCTCAAGAGTTTATTCTTCCAAATTTAAAAATCTGTGACTGATTGCAAGTCACATAATTTGTATCATCAGGGAAATTTAGGAAAAATATTTATTTGTATTGACATATTAAAATTTTCTGATCTCGAGGGGGAAATATTTTGGAAAAAACGTCATTCAACCAAGTGAAGATTACTGGTACCAGTATATAAGAACTATAACTTTGCATAATTCCTTAACCAGCATTATAGTACAACATGAAAAGTAAGCAGAGTGTAGTAAATCAGAAAGAGAAAAGCAAATATCATATATTAACACATATAGGTGAAATCTAGAAAAGTGGTACAGATGAACATATCTGTAGGGCAGGAAAAGAGATATGGATGTAGAGAATGGACATGTGGATGTGGGGCAGGGGAGAGGGGTGGGTGGGATGAATTGGGAAATTGAGACTGACATATATACACTACTATGTGTAAAATGATGGTCAGTGGGAACCTGCAGCATTGTGCAGGGGGATCAGCTCAGTGGTATTTGTAATGTAGATGGGTGGTAGAGGGGGTGAGAGGAGGTATAAGAGGAAGGGAATATATGTATACATATAGCGATTTGTTGTACTGCAGAAACCAACACAACATTATAAGGCAACTATGAAAAAAATGTGAAAGTCTGTTGCTAAGTCATGTTCAACTCTTCGTGACTTCACAGACTACTGCCTGCCAGACTCCTTAAACATGGCAGAAAGTGTAATAACCATTAAAATGTTCAGTTCTCCCAAAGTAATGATTTTTTTTTTAATGATATGAGAAAATCAACATGAATTTGAGCAAACTCCGGGAGATAGTGGAGCACAGAGACTCCTGATGTGCTGCAGTTTAGGGAGTCTCAAAGAGTGGAACTCGACTTAGCAACTGAACAGCAAATCATACATAGTCAAAAGAAACAAGGAAGCAGAAATTAAGTGATTTGAGAACTGAGAGTAGATGTACAGGTAAGAGAATAAAGGGCTTCCCAAGTGGCTCAGTGAGTAAAGAATCCACCTGCAATGCAGGAGACACAGCCAAATGTGGGTTTGATCCCTGGATGGGGAAGACCAACTGGAGGAGGGCATGGCTAGCCACTCCAGTATTCTTACCTGGAGAGTCCCAGGGACAGAGGATCCTGGCAGACTACAGTCCTTGGGGCTGCAAGAATTGGACACAACTTAAGTGACTGAGCATGCCCAAGGAAATAGGAAATAAAACATTTATTACCTGAGTAGAATACAGAGAAGAAAATGGATAATTATGTGCTCTGCCATTTGGAGAGCAGATCATAGTTCAGGATGAGTTTTCTATTCCTTTGCACTGTCTGTTGCCTCACTTATGTTGTATTCTTACTTTATTTACTGATATCAGTGTACCATTATATGTATGTATTTAAATGCACATGTAATCATAATAGGCTTCCTTCCTGTCTCGGACAGTAAAGAATCCACCTGCAATGTGGAAGACCTGGGTTTGATCCCTGGGTTGGGAAGATGCCCTAGAGGAGGACATGGCAACCCACTCCAGTATTCTTGTCTGGAGGATTCAATGGACAGAGGAGCCTGGGGGGCTACAGTCCATGAGGTCCCAAAGAGTCAGACATGCCTGAGCAACTAAGCACAGGACCTAATCATAATATACCATGTTAATGTTAATATTATCTTTCAAATTTTAATTTTAAAGAAAACTGACTCTATTAGCCTAATACAATGCATGTTTGATTGATTTTGATATTCTAATAATTATACAAAGATCAAAGCATTTTATATGCAATGAAGAAATAAGAACCCAGGTCTCCCACATTACAGGCAGATTCTTTACCATCTGAGCCACTAGGAAAGCCCAAGAAAAAAAAGTTTGCACATAATTAAATATCTTGTACTCCTTAAGAATATTTATTCTCTAATTACTTCAAGGTCTTAGGTGTAGTAGTAGGTCTGTAAATTGCATGATGTATGACATCATCTGAAGTTTAAAATAAAAATATTTTTATAATTATATATTTTATTTTACTTGAAACACATATTTGAGCAAAATTGGTGGCTCTTTAAATTTGAAAGATACAATTTTCCTGTGTGTGTGTTGTGGCATTCTTACTCATATACCCACCCTCTGAGCTTTCTTTTGCTCCTGAGGGGTAAATGACTTTTGTGTTTGTAGCCCAAACTTTATTAATGTGAGAGATTCTATTCCTATTGTGCGTTCTTATCAATAAAAGCTCTCAAAGTGTCGATCATAATAGGATTTATTTTTAATCCTTTTCATTTTGCAATTCATGTTTTAGGTTGTGTAACTGTTTCTTATGTGTCCCAAGGGGTCAAGGTGGTTACCATGGCCGACAGTATTCACGCTATCACCACAGCTGCCATATTTTCAGCTTACCTGTTATAATCAATCTTGAACTTCTGCTTAACTTCAGACAGCAGCACTGGCCATTCCAGGCAATGACCTGAGTTTCCAAATAAATTTACTCTCCATTTCCTTGTGTATGAGCCATTCTGGAAGCCTCTGGAGGCTTCCCCTTTCTAGATACACTCTATCTGCTCACTTATGTTTGCTATTTATATGAAATATCTTTTTCCTAGATTTTCGCTTTCAACCTATGCATGGCTTTGGATGTAAAGCGAATCTCTTGTACACATCAAATAGTTGGATCCTATTTTTGTAATCCATTTCTCCCAATCTATGTCTTTCGATTCAAGAGGGTAAATCATCTGCAGTAATGCGTAATAGTTCAGAACTTTAATCCATTTGAAGTAACTACTAATAGATAAGAAACATGCTATTGTCATTTTGTTATTAATTCTGTCTTAGAGCTTTTTGTCTTCCATTTCCTCCCTTATAGATGATCTATGGGTTTAGTTGATTTTTTGTGGTGATACATCCTGATTCTGTTCTCATTCCTTTTGTGTATGTTCTATAGATATTTTCATTGTGATTATCATTAGTAAGTATAATATTCTAAAATTGTAGCAATTTATTTTAAGCTGATACTAACTTCCATCACATAAAAAATTCTATTCTTTTACAGCCCTTCTTTCCTGTTTGTGGTACCAATGCCACAGATTATATCTTTATATAGTACATATCCATTACTTTGTGTGTGCCAAGTCATTTCAGTCATGTCCAACTCTTTGTGACCCTATTGACTATACTCTGCCAGGCTCCTCTGTCTATGGGATTCCAGGCAAGAATACTGGAGTGGGTTGCCATGCCATCCTCCAGGGAATCTTCGAGAACCAGGGACTGAACCCACGTCTCTTATGTCTCCTGTATTGGCAAGTGGGTTCTTTACTTCTAGAGTGACTTGGGAGGGTAATTTATAATTATTTTTTCAGTTTTGCTTTTAAGCTCTTATAGATTATTAAAAAGTGGAGCACACCAACATTATGATAATACTGCTTTGACATTTATCCATGTATTTACAGTTTTGTTTTTTTTTTTTTTACTGGAAAAAAAATTTCTGAAGTTTTTTTTGTTTTTTATATTTTTACATGGTCTTGAATTATTGTGTAGCATTCTTTCAGTTCGGGCTTCCCCAGTAGCTGGTTGCTCAGTGGCAAAGAATCTGCCTGAAATGCAGGAGCCACAGGAGATGCAGGTTGGATCCCTGGGTCAGGAAGATCACCTGAAGGTGGGCAGGGCAACCTACTCCAGCTTTCTTTCCTGAAGAACCCTATGGACAGAGAAGCCTGGAAGGCTACAGTCCACTGGGTCACAAAGAGTCGGACATGACTGAAGTGACTTAGCACACATTCTTTCAGTTCAACTTGAAGAACGTGCTTTACTATTTCTTATCAGGCAGATTTAGTGGTACTAAATTTCCTTAGCTTTTGTTTATTAAAAATTTTCTTAATTTTTCCCTCACTTTTGAAGGATGCTTGATTTGATTTTGAATATTGAGTTTTCCTTACAGTATTTAAAATGTATCACACACTGACTTCCAGCCTGCAAATATAATGCTGAGAAACTCATTGATAATCTTACTGTTAAATACTTTGTATTTAACAAGTGAGTTTTTTCTTGCTATTTTCAAGAATTCTCCTTTCATGTTTGACATTCAGCAATTTGATTATAATATGTTTCTCTGTCGGTCTTTTGGGGTTTATCCTATTTGGATTTTGTTGAAATTCTTAGATTTATATATCCATGTATTTTCTCAAATTTGGAAAATTTGTGGCACAGGATAAACTTTTACAAATCATTATTAAATAATAAGAACATCTTTCAGTTTTATTTAAATTGTTTTATGTCAAAATGATTTTTACTTACATGAATGCATTTAATATCAGCATTGGTACAAAGAGTATAATGAAACGTGATTTGTTCGCTTATTCAGGTCTCCCTGAATAAGAAATATTTGAATATATGTATATATTGAACCTTGAATATGTATATATTGACCCTTGTATATACTGACCTTTGAACAACACAAATCCATTTAGACAGATTTTTTTTCAAAAAATATCTATAACATTGGGTGATCCATGGGTGGTTGAATCTGCAGATTCTGCTCCAGCTGAAGATCTGAAGGGCCAATAGTAAAGTTACAAGTTGATTTTCCACCAAGTGGAGGGTGGGTTCCCCTAACCCACTCCCACAACCCACACTCCATGTTGTTCAAAAGTAAATTTTATGTATAGGATGTGTGTGGATGTTAGATGCTCAGTCGTGTCTGACTCTTTCTGACCTCATGGACTATAGCCCACCAGGCTACTCTGTCCATGGAATTCTCCGGGCAAGAATACCTGAGTGGGTTGCCATGCCTTCCACCAGGGGATCTTCCCAACCCAGGTCTCCTGCATTGCTGGCAGATACTTTACTGTCTGAGCCACCAGGAAGTATCTTTCTCATTTTGCTTCTCTGATGGAACTCTGACTTATAAAGGCATAAGAAAACCTTCTCTTATCAAAAAGTACTTCATATTTAATCTTTAATGAATTAATACATTAAAGGCTTATCAGTTTTGTAAACATTAGTAGGCAAATACTTTGGTAGAGCCCTTTCCTATGCATTTCATTGTTATAAACAGTTTCATTTAAAATGTCAGTATTAATAGATGTTCAGCCAATCATGTATCACTTAGAATGTGTATTGCAGCATGATGAAGCAAACATTTGTTTTAAGATTATTACCTAGAAATTAACTATTTCTATCATTACTACACCATAATGAACAACTAGCATTAATATAATTGAGGAAGTTTGCTGTTATTTGAAATGCTTATTTTGGTAATTACCAAACCCCATTCTTTCTTAACATTTCAAGTCTCATTTAAATGTAAATAAAAGAAAAATGCTAATGAGTGAGAACACATATGTTCCTTAAAGGCAGTAGTTAAGTTCTTAATAACCATAAAATAGTGTAAATGTTTACTATACCATGAAAATAGGTAAAGTTAAATTTTATTTTCTTTTTACTATGAATTGGTGATTCTATTCTCTTTATCTCAAAATACATTGCACCAATGCTCTCAGTTATTCAAATTTAAGACATATTCTGTTAAAAAAATATGTCACTCAAAGGTATCAGATATTTCTAACCTTCATTCCCTTTGAGAACTGCCCACTTTATCTATATAGTTCTGTAGTAATATCATAAGCAGGGTGCAATATACAGCCTTGATGTACTCCTTTCATGATTTGGAACCAGTCTGTTTTTGCATGTCCAGTTCTAACTGTTGCTTCTTGACCTGCATGCAGATTTCTCTGGAGGCAGGTCAGGTGGTCTGGTATTCCCATCTCTTGAAGAATTTCCAATAGTTTCTTGTGATCCACACAGTCAAAGGCTTTGGTGTAGTGAATAAAGGTGAAGTAGATGTTTTTCTGGAACTCTTGTGCTTTTTCGATGATTCAACGGATGTTGGCAATTTGATCTCTGGTTCCTCTGCCTTTTCTAAATCCACCTTGAACATCTGGAAATTCGTGTTTCAGGTACTGTTGAAGCTTGGCTTGGAAAATTTTGAGTATAACTTTGCTAGCCTGTGAGATGAGTGCAATTGTGCGGTATTTTCAACATTCTTTGGCATTGCCTTTCTTTGGGATGGGAATGAAAACTGACTTTTCCCTGTCCTGTGGCCACTGCTGAGTTTTCCACATTTGCTGGCATCCTGAGTGCAGCACTTTCACAGCATCATCGTTTAGGATTTGAAATAGTTCATCTGGATTGCCATCACCTAACCTCAGATATGCAGATGATACCACCCTTATGGGAGAAAGTGAAGAAGAACTAAATAGACTCTTGATGAAAGTGAAAAGGAGAGTGAAAAATTTGGCTTAAAACTCAACACTCAGAAAACAAAGATCATAGCATCTGGTCCCATCACTTCAAGGCTAATAGATGGGAAACAGTGCCAGAAGTTCCTTTCTGCAGTCCAAAATCACTGCAGATAGTGACTGCAGCCATGAATTTAAAAGACGCTTGCTCCTTGGAAGAAAAGTTATAACCAACCTAGACAGCACATTAAAAAGCAGAGACATTACTTTGCCAACAAAGGTCCGTCTAGTCAAGGCTATGGTTTTTCCAGCAGTCATGTATGGATGTGAAAGTTGGACTATAAAGAAAGCTGAGCACCGAAGAACTGATGCTTTTGAATTGTGGTGTTGGAGAAGACCCTTGAGAGCCCCTTGGGCAGCAAGGAGATCCAACCAGTCCATCCTAAAGGAAATCAGTCCTGAATATTCATTGGAAGGACTGATGCTGAACCTGAAACTCCGATACTTTGGCCAACTGATGAGAAGTGACTCATTTGAAAAGACCCTGATGCTGGGAAAGATTGAAGGAGAGAGGAGAAGGAGACGACAGAGGATGAGATGGTTGGATGGCATCACTGACTCAATGGGCATGAGTTTGAGTAAACTCTGGATATGGGTGATGGACAGGGAGGCCTGGCATGCTGCAGTCCATGGAGTCGCAAAGAGTCAGACACTACTGCGCAACTGAAATGAACTGAACAAGAGAGTCCCTTGGACTGCAAGGAAATACTACCAGTCAATCCTAAAGGAAATCAGTCCTGAATACTCATTGGAAGGACTGATGCTGAAGCTGAAACTCCAATACTTTGGCCACCTGATGGGAAGAACTGATTCATTGGAAACGATCCTGATGCTGGGAAAGATTGAAGGCAGGAGGCGAAGAGGATGACAGAGGATGAGACTGTTGAATGGCAACACCGACTTGATGGACATAAGTTTGAGCAAGCTGCTGGAGTTGGTGATGGGCAGGGAAGCCTGGTGTGCTGCAGTCCACTGTGTCACAAGAGTCAGACCAAGACTGAGCGACTGAACGACTGTACTGAACTGAATAATATCATAGATATCATCTAGAATCTCATTCATGTTCAGTTCCATTGTTAATGAAATATGTCCTTTTTACAATTCATATATATATATACATAAATACACACACACACACACACACGCACACATATGGGCTTCCCTGATAACTCAGTTGGTAAAGAATACTCCTGCAATGCAGGAGAACCCCATTTCATTCCTTGGTCGGGAAGATCCACTTGACAAGGAATAGGCTACCCACTCCAGTATTCTTGCACTTCCCTTGTGGCTCAGCTGGTAAAGAATTTGCCTGCGATGCGAGAGACTTGGGTTCGAACCCTGAGTTGGGAAGATCCCCTGGAGAAGGGAAAGGCAACCCACTCCAGTATTCTGGCCTGGAGAATTCCAGAATGTATAGTCCATAGGTCACAAAAGTTGGACACAACTGAGTTACTTTCATTTTTCACTATATATGTGTGTGTGTGTGTGTCTCTGTGTGTGTATACATCTTTTTTGTTTTTTTTTTCTCATAGTTTTCCACTTGAGATTTATTTTTTTTAGGTTTTTATTTATTTATTTATTTATTTTACTTTACAATATTGTATTGGTTTTGCCATACATTGACATGAATCCACCATGGGTGTACATGTGTTCCCCTTCCAGAACCCCACTCTCACCTCCCTCCCCATCCCATCCTTCTGAGTCATCCCTGTACACCAGCTCTGAGCACCTGTATCATGCATTGAACCTGGACTGGCGATTCATTTCACATATGATAATTTATGTGCTTCAATGCCATTCTCTCATATCATCCCCCCCTCGCCCTCTCCCATAGAGTCCAAAAGACTGTTCTATGCATCTGTGTCTCTCTTGCTGTCTCGTATATAGGGTTATCTTTACCAACTTTCTAAATTCCATATATATGCATCAGTATACTGTATTAGTGTTTTTCTTTCTGGCTTACTTCACTCTGTATAATAGGCTCCAGTTTCATCCACCTCATTATAACCGATTCGAATGTATTCTTTTTAATGGCTGAGTAATATGCCATTGTGTATATGTATCACAGCTTCCTTATCCATTTGTCTGCTGATGGACATCTAGGCTGCTTCCATGTCCTGGCTATTATAAACAGTGCTGCGATGAACATTGGGGTACACGTGTTTCTTTCAATTATGGTTTCCTCAGTGTGTATGCCCAGCTGTGGGGTTGCTGGGTCATATGGCCCTGCATACATCTTTTTTAAAGTATTTTCATCATATTGTATGTTACATCCTCAGGTCTTATTTATCTTATAACTGAATGTTTGTACCTTTTGGCCTTCCTGCTCTGTCTTTTCCAGATCAAAGATGACACCTGTCATCTGGCTCCATGGTACTCTTGCTGCCAATGCAGGCAGGCCAGATCTGTTTGCCCACATCTGCACTATGACTGACAGCAGGTCTGTGGGGATTCTGATGAGACCTCATAAACATATGGCTTCATCGCCCACACATATCCCATGAAGGGCAGGCCAAAGTTGTTAAACAGTGGTCTGAAAGGGGCAGGGGTTGCAGGCACCAAGTCCAACAATGATGGGATGTTTCCAGCTTCAGGGACCAGAGTGTTGGAGCCTAGAGATCCTGGAGTGAGAGTTTTACTGAAAATAAGAGTGATGGGTCTTTAGCACATCCCCAGTTCCTGGATGTGCAGATGGGTGCAGCACCAAGATTAACTTCTGAGTATATACCCAAATGATTAAAAGCAGAGTCTCAACAAGATGTTTGTACAAACATGTTCAATATTTGCCATTGCCTTAAGTTGGAAATACCCAGGTGTTCATCAACAGATGAATGTATAAATAAAATATGATATATACACACAATGGAATTTTATTCATCCTTAAAAAGGAGATTCTGACATGTTACAGCTTGAATAAACTCTGAGAACATTATGCTAAGCAAAATACACCAGGTGCAAAAGGATAATTATTCTTTGATCCCACTTATATACCATACTGGGCTTTTCTGGTAGCTCAGTGGTAAAGAATCTGCCTGAAATGAGAAGACAAGGGTTTGATCCCTGGATCAGAAAGATCCCCTAGGGGAGGGCATGGCAACCCACTTCAGTATTCTTGCCTGGGAAATCTCTTGGACAGAGGAGCCTCTCAGGCTACAGTCCATGTGATCGGAAGAATCAGATGAAACTTAGCAACTAAACTCACCACAATATATATCACTTACTGAGAGTTATCAAGTTCATAGAGACAAGGTACTGAAAGGTTGTCGTTGCAAGCCATGTGCTATGCCAGGATTCACAACCTCCAGAGGAGAGGATTTCGATCCAGAGCCAGAGACAAGGCTTGACTACTCAGAGCTTTTTCTGTAGCAAAGTTTTCTTAGAGTATAATAGAGATAGGGAAATCTTCTGACATAGATATCAGAAGGGGACAGGAAGTGTGCACCCTTGCTAGATTTTAGCAAGGCATTTTATGTCTATTAATAAGCCTCTAATCAGATTAAAAAAAAAAACCTCAACGCTGAGAAAGTTTCACCAGGTCCCTCTCCCATAATATGCATTTTTGAGATACAATAGCACAAGATGTTTCATCCCCAGCCATAAAACAATTGACATGAATACTGATTGTTCAGATATTATCAGCCTTAAGTTTGAGAAAATAAAAAAGGTTAGTCTTAGGCAGAACGGATTTGAGGAAAGACAGATTCCAAAGCAAATATATAGTTTCATTAGCAAAGCTTAAGAAAAACATTTCCCTAAGAAAAACACATTGGTTAGCTCAGTTCAGTTCAGTTCAGTTGCTCAGTTCAGTTGTGTCCGACACTTTGCAACCCATGGCCTGCACTACACCAGGCCTCCCTGTCCATCACCAACTCCCGAAATTTACTCAAATTCATGTCCCTTGAGTTGGTGATATCATCCAACCATCTTATCCTCTGTCGTCCCCTTCTTCTCCCGCCTTCAATCTTTCCCAGCATCAGGATCTTTTTCAAATGAGTCACTTCTCATCAGTTGGCCAAAGTATTGGAGTTTCAGCTTCAGCATCAGTCCTTCTAATGAATATTCAGGACTGATTTCTTTCAGGATGGACTGGTTGGATCTCCTTGCTGTCCAAGGGACTCTCAAGGGTCTTCTCTAACACCACAGTTCAAAAGCATCAGTTCTTCGGCACTCAGCTTTCTTTATAGTCCAACTCTCACATCCATATATGACTGCTGGATAAAACCATAGCCTTGACTAGATGGGCAGTTGTCAGTAAAGTAATGTCTCTGCCTTTTAACATGCTGTCTAGGTTGGTCATAACTTTTCTTCCAAGGAGCAAGTGTCTTTTAATTTCATGACTGCAGTCACCATCTGCAGTGATTTTGGAGCTCAGAAAAATAAAGTCTGCCACTGTTTCCACTGTTTCCCCATCTATTTGCTATGAAGTGATGAGACCGGATGCCATGATCTTAATTTTCTGAATGTTGAGCTTTAAGCCAACTTTTTCACCCTCTTGTTTCACTTTCATCAAGAGGTTTTTTAGTTCCTCTTCAATTTCTGCCATAAGAGTGGTGTCATCTGCATATCTGGGGTTGTTGATATTTCTCCTGGCAATCTTGATTCCAGCTTGTGCTTCATCCAGCCCAGCGTTTCTCATGATGTACTCTGTATATAAGTTAAATAAGCAGGGTGACAATATACAGCCTTGATGTACTCCTTTCCCAATTTGGAACCAGTCTGTTGTTCCATGTCCAGTTCTAACTGTTACTTTTTGATGTGCATACAGATTTCTCAAGAAGCAAGTCAGGAGGTCTGGTATTCCCATCTTTTAAAGAATTTTCCACAGTTTTTTTGTGATCCACACAGTCAAAGGCTTTGGTATAGTCTATAAAGCAGAACTAAATGTTTTTCTAGAACGCTCTTGCTTTTTTGATGATCCAGCGGATGTTGGCAATTTGATCTCTGGTTCCTCTGCCTTTTCCAAAACCAGCTTGAACATCTGGAATTTCACAGTTCACATATTGTTGAAAGAAAAGAAAAATATTTCCATAAGAAAAACAGATTGGTTATCTCAAGGTTTGAGAAAAGTTAAGTTCAGGCTGATCCAGTTGTCAACACAGAATTAAAAGAAGACTTTTAATTTTTTGTAAAGAAGGGAAAAAAGTCTGCCATTTGTAATTTATTTTTTCCTGCCACGTGGGGACCGCTAGTGTTCCTACTTATTAACCTTCTCAGTAGTATCTTGATGGTCAGTGGCTGTGGAGAAAGGAATAGATAGTTGATATTTAATGGGTACAGGATTTTAATTTTGAATGATTAAAAGATTCTAGAAATTATTTGCACTCAATATGTACTGAACAATGTAGAACTATACACTTAAAATGGTTAAGATTGAAATTTTTATGTGAATTATACCACAATTAAATTTAAAAAAAAATAAGGAAATTGAGGAGTGGTGTCTTGTCCATTTACATAAGAGGAGAAATGATTATTTTTTCCCTCAGTTTTTCCTCAACATTTTCCTTAAATAAATGGTCTGATTTTGTTATTTTATTTTTATTAAATGTAATCTTCCTAATAATGACATACTGGTAAGTTTTCATATAGATTCTTGCAAAGTGAAAATATGTAAAGGGTGATTTTTAAGTTTTTAGTTTGTTTAAAAAAATGTGAGCTCATTAGTTGATTAGAATGTTATTCAATAGAATGAGATGAGGACTTAAAACTGAAACTTAGATCAGAGAAGGTGTGATTGAGTTACAACAGGGAAATATATAACTGGTGGACATTTTTTGTTCTTATAGATTACAAAATCCGTTCAACACAAAGGCATGCAATATTTAAGTCTTCATATCAGTACTCATTTTCCACAGTTACGGGTTTCATCTCATACATTTTTAATCCCTGTATATCTTATCTATCTTTCTGCTATTGTGGATGGGATACAGATATTTTTATACCCATGACTGAGAAAAGTGAATCATTTTATCTTCTCATATTCACTCAATAAAAATTAAATTAACACGAAAAATGTGTTTATAAGGCACATATTTCCATATTTATAAGGAAGTTGCCTTAGCTTTTCACTAAGTTTAGAGGGTGGCTCACTGCCTAGTTAATAATTTGGTTATGCTAGTTTATCATTTAGTGCTGGTTGACAGTAAGTAAGGTAGCTAACTTTTCAAGTCATTCAAAAAGTTAAAATCTGAGTTAAAGTTAAATATCCTTGGCAGATAATATGAAGGTAATGACAGACTCTTCACTCTGACAATGGCATTCTTTCAGAATCTAAATCACTTTGACTTCTTCTTCAGTATTTCTAATTGTAAAACTCCATAAAATTTTTTCATCTGGCCAGGAACTCTATCAGCAAAATGCATTGCCATCTTCAACTGTCAAGTAATTTATGATCTAATATTAGAGCAAGAGATATTTAAAAATAAATGGATAACTTTTCCTACCAAATGCATTAGACATCTTCTCATCTGACAAACTTAAAATTCATATTTATCAACATGAAGGAAAAATGGCAAGTTATCAAAGTTTAAATTCCTCTATGCTATGAACCTATAGAATAATGAGCTGTCATCCTTGTCAAAAACAATCACTGTCTGAATTTCTATTGGGTTTAAACTTGGGGAAAGGTCCTTTTCTTTCCTTCTATTTTCCATTCTAGCTCACTATAAGTTTCAACAACACATAGTATAGAAAAAACACCTTGAGACTATTTTCTACAGTTTATAAGTTAAATACACTCTTCCCACAACAATCTCAGTCTTATTTTCTATACTTTAATAATATCCGTGGTGTTATCAAGCTTCCTTTTAGATATAGTACATATTGCACTCATATCTAATGAATAAAAAGGTAGGGAAGACTCACTATTAGACTTATTAAATCTGTATCATATTATTTTTATTTTTAAACTATCAGTGGAACAGTATATTATTTACTAAGTAGACAATGTAAGAATGTATCATTAATGATCTTGACAAATGAAACATGACAGACATTTAGAATCATAGAATTGCTTTATACTAAAATGTTATTTCATAAAAAAAAAAGCTTTACTCATACTATTTCAAAAACATGAGAGAAGAGTTATAAACTGGCATCTGCCCAAACAAACACAATGCTCTGTATCATTTCTCAGGAGGTTAATGGTTATCAAAATAAAAATTATACCAGAGTCTATTATACTGTAGAATGATGAAATGATTTTATTTACAAAAGATTTTTATTTTATGTCATTTTTAGTGCATGATGCAGTATTTTAGAAATACAGACTTGTATAAAGAATGATTTAGGTCATATCTGAATGGTCTAGTGGATATCCCTTCTTTCTTCAATTTAAGTCTGAATTTGGCTATAAACTTTCATGATCTGAGCCAGTCAGCTCCTGGTCTTGTTTTTGTTGACTGTATAGAATGCAAAGTCAAGTGGGCCTTATGAAGGATCATTATGAACAAAACTAGTGGAAGTGATGGAATTCCAGTTGAGCTATTTCAAATCCTAAAAGATAATGCTGTGAAAGTGCTACACTCAATATGTCAGCAAATCTGGAATACTCAATGGTGGCCACAGGATGGAAAAGGTAAGTTTTCATTCCAAGCCCAAAGAAAGGCAATGCCAAAGAATGTTCAAACTACTGCACAATTGCACTCATCTCACAGACTAGCAAATAATGCTCAAAATTCTCCAAGCCAGGCTTCAACAGTATGTGAACGGTGAACTTCCAGATGTTCAAGCTTGATTTAGAAAAGGCAGAGGAACCAGAGATCAAATTGCCAACATCTGCTGGATCATCAAAAAAGCAAGAGAGTTCCAGAAAAACACCTACTTTTGCTTTATTGACTAGGCCAAAGCCTTTGACTGTGTGGATCACAACAAACTGTGGAAAATTCTTAAACAGATGGAAATACCAGACCACCTGACCTGCCTCCAGAGAAATCTGTATGCAAGTCAAGAAGCAACAGTTAGAACTGGACATAGAACAACAGACTAGTTCCCAATCGGGAAAGGAGTATGTCATAGCTGTAGTTTGTCACCCTGCTTATTTAACTTACATGCAGAGTATATCATGTGAAATGCTGAGCTGGATGAAGCACAAGCTGGAATTAAGATTGCCGGGAGAAATATCAATAACCTCAGATATGCAGATGACATCACCCTTATGGCAGAAAGTGAAGAAGAACTAAAGAGCCTCTTGATGAAAGTGAAAGAGGAGGGTGAAAAAGCTGACTTAAAGCTCAACATTCAGAAAACTAAGATCATGGCATCCGGTCACATCACTTCATAGCAAATAGATGGGGAAACAGTGGAAACATGACAGACTTTATTGTGGGGGGCTCCAAAATCACTGCAGATGGTGACTGCAGTCATGAAATTAAAAGGCTCTTGCTTCTTGGAAGAAAAGCTATGACTAGCCTAGACAGCATATTAAAAATTAGAGAGATTACATTACCAACAAAGGTCCATCTAGTCAAGGCTATGGTTTTTCCAGTGGTCATGTATGGATGTGAGAGTTGGACTGTAAAGAAAGCTGAGTGCCGAAGAATTGATGCTTTTGAACTGTGGTGTTAGAGAAGACTCTTGAGACTCCCTTGGACTGCAAGGCAATCCAAGCAGTCCATCCTGAAAGAAATCAATGCTGAATATTCACTGGAAGGACTGATGTTGAAGCTGAAACTCCAAAAATTTGGCCACCAGATGTGAAGAACCAACACACTGGAAAAGACCCTGATGCTGGGAAAGATTGAGCACACGAGGAGAAAGGGACGACAGAAGATGAGATGGTTGGATGTCAACACTGATGCAGTGGACATGAATTGGAGAATGCTCCGGGAGTTGGTGATGGACAGGGAAGCCTGGTATCCTGCAGTTCATGTGGTGACAAACAGTGGAACATGACTGAACAACTGAACTGAACTGAACTGATAGAGATATAACACACTTCAATATTCATGTCATTGAAATTTAAATGATAAAATAACAAAAAAATAGTTAAAATTTTTTCTATGTAATGCACCCTGAAAAGAAAGTGAAAGTCGCTCAGTCATGTTTGACTCTTTGCGACCCTATTGACTATACAGGTCATCGAATTCTCAGGCCAAAATACTGGACTAGGTAGCCTTTCCCTTCTCCAGTGGATCTTTCCAAACTAGGGATCAAATCCAGGTCTCTCACATTGCAGGTGGATTCTGTACCTGATGAGCCCAGGGAAGCCCAAAAATATTGGGCTGGGTAGCCTATTCCTTGTCCAGTGGATCTTCCTGATCCAGGATTCAAACCGGGGTCTCCTGCATCTTTACCAACTGAGTTATCTGGGAAACCAATGCTTCCTGATCTCCTCCTTAATTTCTCTCCCCATCCTGCTCCACCCAAAGTAAACAAATGCTCTCCAAATTGTGTATTTGTTATTCATCTAAATTTCTATAGATTCTTGCTCAGTATGTTTGTAAATAGCATTTAAATGCTATGTTATTTACAATGCAGTGTTCTTTTTCTATCTTCTGCAGCATTCTGATTTCTACCCAGGAATATAGTTTATTCCATGTCATAACTGTCTAGTTCATGTCATAACTATTAAAAACAGTTATGTTGATTAATATTTAGATTGTCACTATTTTTTTCTTTTTTGATACAGATATTACTATTGAGAACATTTCTGTGACTCCTTGGACACAATATGACTTTTTTTAAAGTATAATCTTAAGAGTGCAATAGCTGTTTTGTAGAGTAAAAGTATTTTTAAACATGCCAGATATGGCCAGTCATCCTCCAAAAGCTGAAACAATTAGCAATTGAAGCATTAGGGTGTAAATCTTTTCCTTTTTCTGTGTATTTGACAACATTTAATACTGTCATACTTCAGTTGTTCTCAGTGAAAGATAATCCTTGCCTCTGAGATATTTGACAATATTTGGAGTTTTTTTTTTTTTTCCCCTAATGTGGTCCCTAGAAGTACTTTTTTATTTGCACAAAATATACAAAACATAAAATTGACCATTTTAACCATATTTACATGCAAAATGTTATGGTATTAAGAATATTCACATTATTGTACAATCATCACAACCACCCATCTCCAAAAAGTTTTATCTTCAGAAACTGAAACTCTACATCCATTAGATACTAACTCCCCATTCTCACCTTTTCCCAGCCCCTAGCAACCACCATGCTACTTTCTATCTCTATGAATTTGATGATTCCAAGTACTTAAGTGGAATCAAATTGCAGCTGTCATTTATTCCCAGCTTATTCACTTAGCATAATATCCCCAGACTTTTTTCATGTTGCAACATTTATCTGAATCTTCTTCCTTTTAAAGATTGAATAGTATTCTACTGTGTGACTATACCACATTTGTTTAGCCATTCATCAGTGGACACAGATGTCCATTCCACATTTTACCTATTGTGAGTAATGCTTTTAAAAAAAGAGGTGTACACATATCTGTTCAAGTCCCTACTTCCAATTATCTGGAGTATACACACAGAAGTGAATTTGCTACACCACTTGGTAATTCTAAGTTTAATTTTTAGAAAACTACATATTGTTTCAAACTGATTGCACCTTTTCATATCCCAGCAACTAGGCAAAGGATTCCAATTTCACCACATCCTCATTAATACCATGTTCTTGGTGTCCTTTTTTTTTTTTTTTTTAAATAGTAGTCTTCATTATCTGCAGATTTTTGATGATAATGGGTGTTATTGATGTCTCTGGATACAATCTGAGAATACTGTTAAATATACCACAATACACAGGACAAGTCTCACAACAAAGAATACCTAGCCCAAAAGGTTAATAATGCCAAGGTGAGAAATCTTGCTTATACTTAATTATTTTTTTAAATTAATGACTATAAAATGACATCTCACTAAATATATTAACATATATATGCATATGTAATCTAACATTTGATATGAAATAATTATCAGTTCCGCATCAGCTCGCACTGGAAAATTTGAGTTACACTGATGGACTAAATTTATCAAGTCAGTCTCCATGAACTGAGTTTTTACCACATATTTATAAATATCTGCATTAATTTAGATGTCTTTTTACATGTAATGTTAATTTATAACTTTATATTTTGCAGCCATACCACAATTTTAGGAAACTTAAAATGTCCTTGTCTTTTTCCCACCTTCTATAATATTGTTTTTGGTATTTAATTTGCACTGTTTAAAAATTATAAATAGTTATTACTATGTTCTATTATTAACAGCAAAAGTTTACTGACATTTTGTCAATGTCTTTTTTTATCTTTGCTCCTTGTATCCATTGCTATATTCATATATTATCTTTCTTTATATTAAATCTGTCTGTAAGTTTCTCACAGGGATTTAAAAAGGAAACACCTTGCAAGACACTAGAGAGAACAGTTAGATTTTATACAGTTGAATGACAGTTCTGCTGACAGTAACTTTTCATACACAGTAATAGGAACCAAAATATAATAGATTGATCTATTTAAAGTCTTAAAGAAAATAGTTGTCAAACTAGAATTCCATACCAAAGTAGACAATTATAATGAAGATAGAATAAATTTCAAATATAATGAGAGCATATTACTAACAATTCTTCCCTCTACCTATTCAACCTCAGAGAAAATAAAACTAGAATGAAAGATGGTGCAAAAAGCACTAGTAAAAAAGAATCTGATAGTAGTTGTTTCTTTTTTTTATTTACGTTACTCTGCTAGTGACTCAGTCTGTTTTTCTGTATGAACACAAATACCTTTCCTTAATTGTAGAAAAATCTTAGCCATTACATTTGTGTTCTATTTTTCTGGTACCTAATTTACAATTTAAATCCTCCAAACTGTCTTGTTGTTTGTTTGTTTTTTTCCCTTGTATTCTAATGGTGCATACTCCTGAGCACCTGTCCTTTGCTTTTTGTTGTTGTTTAGTTGCTAAGGCATGTCTGGCTCTTTTGTGACCTCATGGACCCACAAGGCTTCTCTGACCTCGGAATTTCCTAGGCAAGAATACTGGCATGAGTGGCCATTGCCTTTTCCAGGGGATCTTCTCAACCCAAGGGTGGAACCTAAGTCTCCTGCATTAGCAGGTGGATTCTTTACCACTGAGCCACCAGGGAAGCCCACCTTATCCTTTACCTATTAGCAATTGTGTTTATTTAAAAATTTTTGCCATTATATGTTTATTTTCTATGTTATTATTTTCAGATCCATTATCTCTTACCTTCTATTTTCTTTGAACTTACTTTGTTTTCTTTATTTCTTAATTTTTTTCCCTTTTGACATGGATATTTGCCCTTTTAAAAAATAATAATTTATTTCTTTAAAGCTGTTTTAGGTTTACAGCAACATTGAGAGGAAGGTACAGAGATTTCTCTTATAGCACCTACACCCACTATCTTTAATTCTATAATGCATTTTATAATTGCTTTTTGTGAACTTATTTTCAGCAAAAGTTATCTTTTTCAGCTGGATCTGGGTGGAGAGGGTTCATTGCTTTTAAAATCAGATGTTTTTATTAGGCTTTTCTCAATTATTTATTGCTGTTCTTTTGGCAAATTTTATAGTCTACAGTGAAATGCAGGCTCTAGATGCACACGCTATAGGATGGTTTCCTATCTTTCTCACGGTACTTTTGCACACACATCTCAGTTTTGACTACTATATTCTACCACAAATCTGGGTTGGTGATCAGAATTTTTTAGATCTCCATTCTTGAATGCTTGAAAAACATAGTACATAATACCCTCGCACCTGTTCCAAAGTTTCAGACCTGATTCTCCAGTTCAGGGCTCCTTGTAGTTTCTATGGCTTCTAATTGTAGTCACTGCATGGTTAAATTTTCCCTCTTTCTGAGAGAAACATGGAAACTCTTTCTTGTCTTTGATACTGGCCTCAAGTATAATTGCATTATTAAATATTCTATCTAGGAGATATACAATCTGAAACCCAGGAGAGCGCCCTTATGTGCCTGTTTTGGCACCCTGATCTCCCCGGTCCAAGACTTCTAATCTCCAAAGATGTGAGAAATAAATTTCTATTGCTGAGAAGCCGCACAGTTTATGGTACTTTTTGAAAGCAGTTCAAACTAAAATACTCTATTTTGTGAAAAATGAGAATTTTTTTTTAATTTAACATATACTTGAGGAATAAATATAAAGTGAAAATTTTTACATTTGAAAAATGGTAAGAATTACTGTGCATGGAATGCTTTTAAAGTTACTGCATGAGATGCTGTCAGCAACAAATACAATAATCTATGTGATATTAGCAATTTACCAAAAAATAAAACTTTTGTTTTTCAACAGAAACGAACTATATAAATCTGTGTATGGTTAAGAAATGGCGTCCTTGATTCTCCAAAGGAAAAAATACATCATCTTCTATCATGTTTCCATAAAGCTTCTGTTGATTTTTATACATAAGGCAAAAATTATTGTTATAAGGCTTCAGTGAACCACACTATAGAATTTTTAAGACTTTCTTGGTTTTTGCTAGTTAACAATAAGATTTCAAGACAAATTTTCTTGCCATGACCAGGTCAGTAACTTGGCAATAGAAGCCTAAAACAAGTAACACAAAAGTAATTCTAAGCGAAAGCCTAAACAAAGATTAGAAAATTGGTTGTTATGTGTTTCAAAATCAGAAAAAGAAAATAAATGAAAAACAATGAAAAAATATTTTAAAATAGAATTGAAAATTGGAGTTTATTATATTGCAGCTCGAGTTGGATAAATTTTGGGGGTTTGTCTGTTTTAGCTAAAAAACAGAGTCTCTTCATCAGTTGTTTAGCTAATATTTACTGGTCTGATTGTAACACACATGCTTGAGTGTGGGTGTGTGCTGTTTAGTGTTTGTATCAATGGCAGCGCTGTCTGGTATGTATAGTACCTATGATGTGAAGATATATTAGGACAAATTCATACTTAACATATTCACCAATGTGTTCTCAGAGCCTAGACCTATTACCCTTAAATTAATACATATTAAAATTTAAAAGTTAAGTAAATATATATGGGTACAGGGTTGAAACTTGCCGTGCATCTAAAAAGAACCATAATTAATATATTTCCAAAGAGCAATAATTTATTTTTTTTACTTATTGTCAGCAAGGCTGCTCAAGGAAGCTCCCTGTGTGCTGGCTAGCATCAGCAAGGGTGAACAACAGCATGGTTGGATGCAGGATTCAGATGAATGTTCACAAACACGTGTGCCTGGCAACTGATGTCTCCTCTCAGCTGGGGAGTCAACTAGAGTCCTATACTGAAAAACCTGCACGTGACCCCTAGAAGCACCTGCCATGTATTGTCTTTTATGAAGATGCTTAAAAAATCCAAATAAAGTGTATGTCACATATACATAACAGAATATGCAAGTGAACTCAAACCCAAGAATTATTTAATGATGTCTTTATTTCCAGGTTACATAACAATGTATTTCCCAAACCATGAAAAAGTGTTATATTTTTTAATTTTACCATTAAAGGCACTATGCAAAGCTTTCTTTAATAGGACATGCATTATGACATTTATTAAAATGCTTTTAATAGCATTATGGAAAGTCAGCACTGTAAAAGTAGTTAGGTTATTTATATTCACCTCCTTCATCTTTTAAATCAGACTTGGAATAATAATGTGACTTTTGATTACAAGCTCATGATTATATATTAATATATTGCATTAACTTAAGCAAAACTTAGTTACATTAAAAATAAGAATTGTGATATTTGACAACTCTTCCCATTAAACGTCTATGTATTTGTGAAAAATGAGACTTATCTTCTTTCAGTTCAGTTCAGTCGCTCAGTCATGTCTGACTCTTTGTGACCCCATGGACTGCAGCACGTCAGGCTTTCTGTCCATCACCGATTCCTGGACCTTGCTCAAACTCATGTCTATTGAATATTCAGGATTGATTTCCTTTAGGATTGAGTGGTTTGATCTCCTTGCAGTCAGAGGGACTCAAGAGTCTTCTCCAACACCACAGTTCAAAAGCATCCATTCTCTGGTGCTCAGCTTTCTTTATGGTCCAATTCTCACATCCATACATGACTACTGGAAAAACCAGAGCTTTGACTACATGGACTTTGTCAGCAAAGTAATATCTCTGCTTTTTAATATGCCCTCTAGGTTGGTCATAGCTTTTCTTCCAGGGAGCAAGTGTCTTTTAATTGCAGTGCTGAATCTGCCATCTGCAGTGGTTTTGGAGCCTTTGGGTCTTGCTTTCTTTTTTTCTTTTCTTATTGGCTTTAGTAACTGTTAAACTCATGATAAAGTCAGGTAAGACATAATAGGAGCCTGGTGGGTTACAGTCCATAGGGTCACACAGAGTCAGACACGACTGAAGTGACAAAGCACATGCACATAGATATTTTCAGAGAAAAGAAGATCTCCCACCCCAAATTTGGTTTAGCCACTGAAACTAATGATGCCACACATACACATCAAGTAGGTGTGAAGAGCTATTACTGACAAAAATAGTCTTTCTGTGATGCACAGGTAACTCCCACGTGGTTTGAAAAACAGACTGAGAGGGCAGGGAAAGAAAATTACCTTGTTTCTGGTTGTTAGAAGCTGGGGCAGGGTAAGTATTCCCATGTCCAAGGGCTAAAGGAAGGGATGCCTAGGATTTCTAAACTACTTGCCCAAATGTAGAGGAGGAGGGGAAGAGGCAAGTGTGAAGCTTAAGAGCTGTCAGGAGTCATCTTTTATAAACTGAGCCACGCTCTTTAATACAAATAGACACTTGATGTCTTTCATATATCACACGTATGCTTTTCTAGACATAATGTGGAGAGCCCTCACAGTAAAACCCCTTGATTTCAGAACACAAGTAAAAATCATCTTTGTGCTGAAGCATCTCACTTGCGTGAGCACCTGAGTTACACCATGTGATGGATCACATCACAGGCAGTGAGTAACTCTACTTTGTCTTTGTAATTCCACAACTCAGAATGTCATTTGGGAATCAGTGGAGAGTAAAAGATTTTTTTTTTCCTGAATAATTCATTCCCAAGGCTATTGTGCATATCCATGCAGGTTTCATAGCTCTAGGGACCACAGGAAGACTGAATAGGATGCCCTACATCTATATTAAGTAGCAAAAGAGCATTTATTATCCATGATACAATTTGGCAATATATTCAATCTATCACCATTGGATACTTTTAATCAGAAACTACAAGAAGAGAGAATTGAAGTGAGTAAGTATATGGTACTTTTGAACATTTTTGTCAAACTCACCATCTTAAAAGTTTAGGATTTGATAAGTCAGGAAATAGTCTAAGAAATGTAAATTAATGTGTCTTAGTCAGCAAAATCCAAAGTGTAAGAGAAGAGAGGACATGTGTGCTTAAGCATGTCTTTTTCTGACTCTTTGTGACCCCATGGACAGCAGCCCGCCAGGCTCCTCTGTTCATGGAATTTTTCAAGCAAGAATAATGGAGTGGGTTGCCATTTCCTACTCAGGGATCTTTCTGACCCAGGGATTGAACCTGGGTCTTTTGGGTCTCTAGCATTGACAGAAAGATTTGTTACCACCGTCCCACCTTGGAAGTGGAAGAGATGTGTCTTAAACTCACACTAGCTGAGGCTGTATGATTTCTATTGATTTTGGTCTTAGGAATTTACATATGAATTACTACTTGCAGTTTTCTGGAAACAGTTCAGTACTTTTCTGAAAGATCACAATGCAGATGCTGACTAATGATTTGCCAAGAGTGGAGGTAGACATAATTCAGTGGGATAAATCAGGCATAGGACTTGTTGTCCCTTAAATAATTTCCATAGACTAAAAAACATAATTATGCAAATAACTCCAGAGATCTCTACTTGACTTTCCTGATAAGAACTAACAAGGAGTAATGAGTGGAAAGAAAGAAATTTGAAAACTGGATCATTTTCTCAGTTCAGTTCAGTCGCTCAGTCGTGTCCGACTCTTTGCGACCCCATGAACTGCAGCACGCCAGGCCTCTCTGTCCATCACCAACTCCCGGAGTCTACCCAAACCCATGTCCATCGAGTTGGTGATGCCATCCAACCATCTCATCCTCTGTCGTCCCCTTCTCCACCTGCCCCTAATCCTACCCAGCATTAGGGTCTTTTCCAATGAGTCAACTCTTTGCATGAGGTGGCCAAAGTATTGGAGTTTCAGCTTCAACATCAGACCTTCCAATGAACACCCAGGATTGATCTCTTTTAGGATGGATTGGTTGGATCTCCTTGCAGTCCAAGGGACTCTCAAGAGTCTTCTCCAACACCACAGTTCAAAAGCATCAATTCTTCGGTGCTCAGCTTTCTTCACCGTCCAACTCTCACATCCTTTCATGACCACTGGAAAAACCATAGCCTTGACAAGACGGACTTTTGTTGGCAAGGTAATGTCTCTGCTTTCAAATATGCTATCTAGGTTGGCCATAACCTTCCTTCCAAGGAGTAAGCGTCTTTTAATTTCATGGCTGCAGTCACCATCAGCAGTGATTCTGGAGCCCAAAAAATAAAGTCTGACACTGTTTCCACTGTTTCCCCATCTATTTCCCATGAAGTGATGGGACCAGATGCCATGATCTTAGTTTTCTGAACGTTGAGCTTTAAGCCAACTTTTTCACTCTTCTCTTTCACCTTCATCAAGAGGCTCTTTAGTTCTTCTTCACTTTCTGCCATAAGGGTGGTGTCATCCACATATCTGAGGTTGTTGATATTTCTCCCGGCAATCTTGATTCCAGCTTGTGTTTCTTCCAGCCCAGCGTTTCTCATGATGTACTCTGCATATAAGTTAAATAAGCAGGGTGACAATATACAGCCTTGACGGACTCCTTTTCCTATTTGGAACCAGTCTGTTGTTCCATGTCCAGTTCTAACTGTTGCTTCCTGACCTGCATACAGGTTTCTCAAGAGACAGGTCAGATGGTCTGGTATTCCCATCTCTTTCAGAATTTTCCACAGTTTATTGTGATCCACACAGTCAAAGGCTTTGGCATAGTCAATAAAGCAGAAATAGATGTTTTTCTGGAACTCTCTTGCTTTTTCGATGATCCAGTGGATATTGGCAATTTGATCTCTGGTTCCTCTGCCTTTTCTAAAACCAGCTTGAACATCTGGAAGTTCACGGTTCACGTATTGCTGAAGCCTGGCTTGGAGAATTTTGAGCATTACTTTACTAGCATGTGAGATGAGTGCAGTTGTGCGGTAGTTTGAGCATTCTTTGGCATTGCCTTTCTTTGGGATTGGAACGAAGACTGACCTCTTCCAGTCCTGTGGCCACTGCTGAGTTTTCCAAATTTGCTGGCATATCGAGTGCAGCACTTTCACAGCATCACCTTTGAAGATTTGAAATAGCTCAACTGGAATTCCATCACCTCCTCTAGCTTTGTTCGTAGTGATGCTTTCTAAGGCCCACTTGACTTCTCATTCCAGGATGTCTGGCTCTAGGTGAGTGATCACATCATCGTGATTATCTGGGTCGTGAAGATCTTTTTTGTACAGTTCTTCTGTGTATTCTTGCCACCTCTTCTTAATATCTTCTGCTTCTGTTAGGTCCATACCATTTCTGTCCTTTATCGAGCCTATCTTTGCATGAAATGTTCCTTTGGTATCTCTAATTTTCTTGAAGAGATCTCTAGTCTTTCCCAATCTGTTGTTTTCCTCTATTTCTTTGCACTGATCGCTGAGGAAGGCTTTCTTATCTCTCCTTGCTCTTCTCTGGAACTCTGCATTCAGATGGGAATATCTTTCCTTTTCTCCTCTGCTTTTCGCTTCTCTTCTCCTCCAAGCTATCTGTAATGCCTCCTCAGACAGCCATTTTGCTTTTTTGCATATCTTTTCCATGGGGATTTTCTTGATCCCTGTCTCCTGTACAATGTCACGAACCTCTGTCCATAGTTCATCAGGCACTCTGTCTATCAGGTCTAGACCCTTAAATCTATTTGTCACTTCCACGGTATACTCATAAGGGATTTGATCTAGGTCATACCTGAATGGTCTAGTGGTTTTCCCTACTTTCTTCAATTTAAGTCTGAATTTGGCAATAAGCAGTTCATGATCCGAGCCACAGTCTGCTCCCGGTCTTGTTTTTGCTGACTGTATAGAGCTTCTCCATCTTTGGCTGCAAAGAATATAATCAATCTGATTATTTTCTCATGTCAACTACAAACTGGCACTTGCCAAGAGCATTTGCCAGCAACTGAACAACAACAAGGGCATGTGCCATTTGCCTCTGTAGAGACTCAACAGCCTCTAAGGGGGAATTCAGGGTGGAGAATGATCCCAGTCCTTGCATCTCTTCATATATAGAAAATCACTAAATTCCTTCATGGTGATATAAGTTCCTAGCAGAAAACCTTTTGTAAAATAAGCACCTCATTGCATTGAGCTCCTCCTTCACCAAAACTTTATATATTGACCTTCCCTCACTGCCTCTTTGGAACAGTCTCTTAGAGCTATCTGAGGTGCTGTCTTCTGGACTGCAGTGCTCATTTTGCCCCAAATAAAAGTTAATTCTCAACTCTCAATTCTCATACTGTGCAGCTTTTTGGTCAGCACTGGCTCAGGTGGTAAAGAATCTGCTTGATACATGGGAGACCTGGGTTCTATCCCTGGGTTGGGAAGCTCCCCTGGAGAAGGGAAAGGCTACCCACTCCAGTATTCTGGCCTGGAGAATTCCATGGGCTGTATAGTCCATGGGGTTGCAAACAGCTGGACGCGACTGAGATACTTTCACTCTCATGTTTTCAGATCAATCCAGAGTTGACTATGATGCTGCTTAAATTTGGGTGCTTAGCTGAAATTTAGGGGCCATAATATGTTGACTCAAATTCTTTGAGTGGGCTTATGTATCGATTCACCAGGAAGTAAGCTAAAAAAAAGAGCTGTTTCTGTATGGCGTAGCTTTATATCTTTTAAAACTTGAAGCGTTTCTCCAAAACGATAGTGAATAAACTTCTTCAACTGGCAAAGAAAAAAAAAGGTATAGAAATACAGATGATGATGAACTTGGAAAACACTGCCTGATACAGATAGACAGACAAAATAAAACTACTGTTAAACTAATAAATATGATTTGAAGTGCTAAAATAGGTGAGTCAGAAAACTTTCCACTTGCCTTTGTTTTACACAGCAGGTGGTGCTTTGTTTGGTTTGATTGTGTTTGAATTGAGAGAATGTGTTCTGTTTTATCAACAGCTGTTGTTATTACCATTACTTAAAAGACAATATTTGACAGGGAATTAGGAGGCAGATTACAAAATATTCTTTGTAGAACGTTTAAAATGAAAAATAACCAGAAAGTCATTTAAACTCAGCTACATTTAAATATTGTTCCTTTTGCTGATTTTGAAAAACACATCAATTGTTTTTGCATTTTGAATAAGCACTATATACGACCCTTTGTTACAGAAAAGGATGGAGTTATATAGAAACTGTTTTATATAAATGTAAAAAATACTGTCTCTTTATGAAAAATATAATATCAGAAAAAATGATCGTTAATGACAATAAGTATAGTTTGATTATCAACAAAAATAACAACAATAAGTTCATGTGCCCTTATTTAGACTACATAAAGTGTTAGGTTATTTCTTATTTTTACAACTGATTTTGGTCTGTGAATCTCTAAGTCCAATGATACATGCTCATCATTTTGCTCTGCCTGTAGCATGGTAGAATATGTTAGTGCTCATTCATCTTCATTACCTCCTCTGTGCTACCAGTCCACATAGGAGTATTATACAATGCTTCCCTGTTGAATCATATACACAGCTCTAACATGATTCACATAATTGAGTGAGAGTGGGAATGACATATGTTATTTACAGACTGAGGCTTAAGAAATAGTGAATGGTTTACCACATTTTCTTTTCCTTTTTTTCTGAAATTATGGAAATCTGTATTGAGAGGGAGTTCCATTTGCTACTGCAAAATGGGCATATAGGATGAATGATAGTTACATTTTTTGTATCATTGGGATATTGTTTGGATTGTTTTATTAGCATAATGTAACTTTTTTCTGGGGAAATTTTATATACCTTTTTTTGTTGTTGTTAATCTTTTCTGATGTCGTTTTGTTCATGTGTGATATATGAAACCACACTTTCATCAGCTTCCTTCTTTACTAAGTTAGTTGCAAGTGAGTCTTTTTTATTTTTTTAATCATGGTGCTTCATTTTGTTTACTTCATTCAAATTCTATCATGGGATGTGGTCACTTTCCTAAATAAAAGAGTTTTTCAAAACTTTGCCCTGTTCTAAATTTTCCTCCTCCACTTTAATTGGTTTTGATGTATATTTTGTGTCTGTGTTTGTGTGTTTGGGGGGAGAGGAGGAATTTGGTTTTTATCTCCACCTTAGCTCCTTGATCTTTTCTTACAAACACTATTTACTACATGTCCTTCTGGATGATGTCTTGTTTGCCCTGACTTCAGACTTTCCATCTTCACTACAGTTCTTTTTGGTCATATAAAGAATTTTTTCCTCACCCTTTTTTTTTTCTTGAAGATCAACTAACTTAGCACAGGCCCATTAATCTGCATCTTTACCAGGCTCACCCATGATACTTAACAGATCCATATACAAACTTGCGCTGAGCAGCACATTTTTCACACGTGCTCTTTTTCGAACGATAGAGTCCGGTCACTGTGAAGGGTAGGGGCTCCATGCTCTTTCTCTCTGTTGCTCTGTCATAACTGTTCAACCTTCCCAAGGACAAGTCAACGAATTTATTTTTAAGTGTTGAAAGTAGGATGGTATATATCACTTGCCCTCTGATATTTTGTGAAGCCCTAGTAACATTTTGTTCTCACATTTTAGGTTATGTAAGAAATGAATAGATCTGGCATCAAGGGAGATTTTAAACTAGTTTACAACTTTTTTCAATGTTTTTTAAAAGTACACAGCAAAACCCAAGATTCTGTCATTTAAAATAGAACACCTGGAAAGCTTTGATAGATGCATTTCATGTGTGCCATGCCATTCTGAAGTGAAACATCAACTTTATGTTGATCTAATATTGCTCCTAATCACTAATAATCCTTGTATGACATATCACATCAGTGTAACACAAAATGTACTAAAGCATGTACTTGTAGCTAGTCCTAAAAAATGAAATAAAAGGGTTAGGCTTGACCCTGGGGTAAGCCTCTTGAGCATGAGTTGTCAAAGGAATTTTTCTTTTTAAGTTGTTTTAAAAGACTCACAGCAGGCTTATTTTTCTATCTGTTGTATTTTGCTAGTGGTTATAAAATGTTCAATAGGTTGAGTTTTGAGTTTATAAAATAAAATAAATTAAAATTTTATTTTTAATGCAATGATAAACATAATGCATAGAGTACTCATTAAAATGACAGAGTTTTGTTTGCATATAACTCCACTTATCTTTAAAATGGCTTCCCAAGTGGTACAGTGGTAAAGAACCCACCATCCAATACAGGAGACCTGAGTTCGATCCTTGGGTCAGGAAGATCCCCTGGGGAAGGAAATGGCCACCCACTCTAATATTCTTACCTGGGAGATCCCCCAGACAGAGGAGCCTGGCAGGCTACAGTTCATGGGGTCTCAAAGAGTCAGATATGACTGAGCAACTAAGTAGGCATGCACCTTTAAAATATTCCACAAAACTATTCATATGCATTTGTTGAGGATCAGATTATTATATTTTTCCTAATTTAATTATAATAGGCATGTTTCCCTTCCTATAATTGATAATTCACGCTCAACAGTATGTTTAAAAGTAAAAGAGCTGAGACAGTCATATTTTCAGACCTAATTATAATTCTCTCAAGTAAAATTTAAAATATTTCACATAAAGGAAACAGGAAGACAAGGTTAACACTAATAGAGAGGAGAGACTACACTCAGTGAAGTCTTCATGAAAAAAAAATGGCATATGAATTTAGAAGAAATTTTATACATAAGACATGGGAAAAATACACATAGGTACATGCATTAGTCTGGCAAGAGTTCATGATATGCCACCTCAAAACTTGCTGCTTTAGTTTATTGTTGATTTTTAGGGGAAGATAACTTGAAAAAATAGCAAATTCAGGGAAAACCTTTCTCTCAATTCCTCTTATTGGTCCAAAGACAGATTCTCTATAGGAAGCAAAATGTCACAAATACCCTTTCCAGGAGTTTCATCAACAGGAAATATTGACTCATCACAGAAGAGGGGACTAGAAGTTGAACACACATCCAGACAAACTTTGTCACAAGCTATTATATCTCCCATCTTCTAAAGGGCCATTTGTCTTTCCTAAAAGTGATACACCCTCTCTTGAGTTGCCTCCATCTCCCCTCCTGCTCCCTTGCATGCTGCGTTGCTTCAGTCCTGTCTGACTCTGTGCGGCCCTATGGACTGTAACCCATCAGTCTCCTTTGTCAATGGGATTCTCCAGGCTAGAATGCTGGGGCAGGTTGCCATGCCCTCCTCCAGGGAAATCGTCCCAACCCAAGGATCAAACCTGTGCCTCTTACATCTCCTGCATTGGCCGGCTGGTTCTTTACCACTAGCACCACCCACTCCCTTACTAAGATTGTCTATAAGCTCTTCCTTCTCTTCCTTCAGAAGGTAGTCACCTTCTGTAGTTTCCTCATGTATGCAGTACTAAAAATTAATAAACTTATGTATCTTTTGTCCTATTAGTCTCTCTTATTAATTTAACAACTATTGAGCCTAGGAGGGTAGAAGGAAAGTCTTTCCTCCCCTATTTATGCTGGGGCTACAATAAGAAAATAACACAGATTGGTAGCATAAACAACAGAAATTTTCTCAATGAAAATATCTAAGATTTTTACACATTTGTATAAAGCGAGAAGGTGATTCTAAAATTTAGTTTAAAATGCAGACAACCTACAATAGTCAATATATTCTTGAGGAAGAATAAAACTGGAGGACATACACCCCAGATTTAATGAATTACTGAAACATTTAGCTATTAACATCATGAAGAACTGGTATAATAATAGACAAACAATATCAATAGTACCAAAATTTATTTTTTTGGTTATTTTTTAAATTAATATTTCAGAAGACAAGACGAGTGTCTGCGGGACTGGTGTTCTTTTGGGGTGTTTTGTACAGATCCATTCAGTAATAAACGTGTGTGGTTTCTGTGAGTTGCCGACAATCCTGCATCGAAACTTTTGCAGTTCTTTCATTTTGAAGTTGGGTTTGATGGAATTTTTTTTTTTTGGCAAGTTTTTTGGAAGACGTGTTATTCTTCCTGCCTCCTCTCCCCTTCCAGAAATATGAAAGCAAATGTTTGGAAGAACTGCTGTGTAAAAGGTGAACCGTGTCTGCCGTGAAACTGTGTGGGTGTCTGTTTGTGTCCCGAGAGCCGTGTGCCAGAGCACAGAGGCGGGGGTGGCCCTGGGCCTGAGATGCTGTGCTTGGGATGTTGACCTGCTCCACGCTCCTGCTGAAATCAGCACCTGCCTCTCCCCACCACTCTCCAGCCTCGCTGTTGTCCTCACAACTCAGTGAATAAAGTGTGTGCTTTATTCATGTAAAAAAAAATTATATTTGATTGGGGTATAATTACTTTACAATGTTGTGTTGGTTTCTGCTGTACAATAAAATGATTCATCCATAAGTATACATATATCTCTTCCATCTTGAGCCTCCCTCCTTTCTAGGTTGTCACAGGGCACCAGGTTGAACTCTCTGTGTTATACAGCAGCTTCCCTCTAGCCACCTATTTTACACATGATAGTGGGTATATGTCAGAGCTACTCTCTCAGTTTGTCCCACCCTCTCCTGCCCCTGCTATGTCCACAAGTCTGCTCCCTCTGTCTGCTTCTCACAAACAGGTTCATCAGTATCATTTTTCTAGATTCCATAAATATATGTTAACATACAATATTTGTCTTTCTCTTTCTGACTTCACTCTGTATAACAGGCTCTCCATACATTTGGACACTTGATTTATATCAAAATTTAAACAGGGAAAATTATGTTAAAGCATTAAATTAATAAAAGATGTCAAGTCATGTAATTTTATCTCTATAATGGTAAAAAAAAAAAAAACAACTTGACAACAATTTTATACCACTCAATGCAACTGAAAAAACTTAGTTCATAGGGATAACCGTGAAAAAAATCTAAAGTAACTATGAGAAAACACAGAGGGATATCTATATGACATTGCAGTAGGTAAGGGCTTCTCAGGTGACTCACTGGTAAAGAATGGTCACCTACAAATGCAGGAGACATAGAAGACATGGATTTGATCCTTGGGTCAGCAGAATACCATGGAGAAGGAAATGGCAACCCACTCCAATTTCTTGCCTGGAGAATCCCATGGAGAGTGGAGCCTCAAGGGCTACAGTTCATAGAGTCACAGAGAGCAGACACAACTGAGCAACTGAGCTTGCATGCATGCAGTAGATAAAGATCTCTAATACAGGAGTCAAAAACACTGAAGAACTAGTCAAAAAACAAAAAAAAATTTAAAAATTGGCTTTATAATAGATTTTTTCCTCTATCAAAAACCTCATGAATAAAATGAAAACACCAAAGAAATAATGGAAGAAATTATACATTTGCTATGTGTTTATTTTGTAGGACTCATATTTAGATCATATAAACAATCTGGAATGCAGGAGATCTCGACTTGATTCCTGGGTCAGGAAGATCATCTGGAGAAGGGATAGGCTACCCACTCCAGTATTCTTGAGCTTCCCTGGGCTCATCTGCTAAAGAATCCACCTGCAATGTGAGAGACCTAGATTTGATGCCTAGGTTGGGAAGATTCCCTGGAGAAGGGGAAGGCTACCCACTCCAGTATTTTGGCCTGGAGAATCTGATGGCCTGTATGTATAGTCCACGGGATCGCAAAGAGTTGGACACATCTGGGCAACTTTCACTTCACAGGATAATCTAATCTAACTGATGAGGAGAAAATTCAGAATAGCAGTTAACTCCAGGGGCTAGTTTTGACTGAAAAAGGGCAACAGACTGCCTTCATGGGTTGCTGAAACAGTTCTGTATCTTCTGGATGGCTGTTACATAGGAGAATACACATGTAAACATCATCATGTTGTATTTGTAGATTTAATTTACTTCATTCAATTTACTATATGTATTTTGGCCCTTAATTTTAACAAAGCAAATAAATACTTACAAATTTGGAAAATGTTTCTCATTCATCTACTCCTATAAACAAACTCATTTTTTCCCCTGAGAAATGGAGTATTCAAAAAGAAGAAATAGTTCATTATCAAAACAATAAATCCTTATTCTTGTCCCTAACCATTCACATTGGCTTCCCAGGTGGCTCAGTGGTAAAGAACCCACCTGTCAATGCAGGAGATGTGGGTTCAACCCCTGGTTCAGGAAGATCTCCTGGAGAATGCAATGGCAACCTGCTCCAGTATGTTTACCTAAGAAATTTCATGAACAGAGGGCTTAATGGGCTATAGTCGATGGAGTCACAAGAGTCCAAAAGTCAGACACGACTTACCGACCAACAACAACAAGAATTGACATAAAACAGGTTCAGCTTGTTCTTAATAATCAATTTGAAGATAAATTGTATAATAGAAATAGTATCAAGTGTAGTCTCCTAGAGAACTTGCTATATAAATGTTGGCAGAGTAGACTTATGCATATAAAAAATACCAAGAAAATAATCAAATATTTCCACAATGATATTTGAACACTGAAGAATAGCCAAATGATCTAGAACTTTACATATTTATGCTATTTCAAAGTTATGTTCAAAGAGAAATGCACAGTTAAAGCAAGTCAAGTTCATTATCAGAAAACAGCCCGTCTCTTCAGACATAGCATTTATTTTCACAAGTCTGTTTTACCTTTTGAAAACTATCAGTCATTAATAGAGTCTTCTCAGAGAGCTTTATTCTATTGTGAGATTCCTTACTTGATAAAAAGAATATTAAAATTACAAACAAACTTTGATGTGGAAATTTAAAAAGCACATGGTGGACTTGGTTGCAAAATTTGCCATCTAATTAATCATTAAGGATGCTTTGGCTAATACTTCCTCACTAATAGATCTGTCTTTTTACAAAGTGTCAGACTTTATGGAAGGAATTCTTCCAAATAATGAGAACCTGCCAGTACATCCTTTTAGAAACTCATAATCAACACATGTATTGTCGCCTACATTTCATTTTTTTTCTTCTTTATGTAATATCAAAGAAACTCAAAGGATAATTATTATAATTTTTAAAACGGGGAAATTGAAGGTCACAGAGGTCAAAAGTCATGTTCAGGATTACAGTGAATAGGAAGCGATAACAAGGCTTGAAATCGTTTAGATTGTGTTTCCAAAGGCTAAGCTTTATGGGAATAAAAAGACAGATAAACTGTTGCTAAATTTTCTCAAAATCATTATGGAATTTTAAAAGATCATCTTATATATCAATTTTCCAACATAAGCCTGTGAATCGGTTCTTACCATGCTGAGCAAAAGAATTGATTCAGGGTCAAAAGTCGCAGATTGGATGTAGCACACATTTTTTTATTTGAATTCTTTAGTTACTGTCTCACTTATTGTGATCATCTACCATGAAAGATATTAAATTTGTTCTTGAAACACCAACGATAACCCCTGAAATTCTGTTATAATTTAAGCTAGTGGTTTAATATTCATAGAAGGAATAAATGATACTTTATATGTAGTAGGAGAAGAAAGGCACCTTCATTGTGAAGGATCTTACAGACTGTTTCAAACTACATAATTCAAGAGGAAGGACTATAAATCACACAGAGAGAGGCTAATGAAATTTACTAATTTAAATTTTTTTTGGAGTACTTGACTTAACCACATTGAGAGGGATTTTGAAATAAAAAGAATTTACTACCAAATACACCAATTAACCAAAAAAAATCATAATCTAATGATGACAAATACTGAAAGTAAAAAGAAGAAATACAGTGTTATTTCAAATGGGGTGACAGAGATGTTACGGGCTTCCCTGGTAGCTCAGATGGTAAAGAATCTCCCTGAAATGCAGGAGACCTGAATGTGATCCCTGGGTCGGGAAGATCCTGAGGAGTAGGAAATGGCAACCCACTCCAGAATTCTTGCCTGGAGAATGCCATGGACAGAGGAGGTTGGTGGGCTCACAAAGAGCCGGACACAACTGAGCAACTAACACTTACTTACTCATAGAGACGTTAAGAAAAACATCAAATGGAAAGTATTAGTGGCTTTTACTGTTCCATAATAGTGAAATTGTGCTGAGAACTTAAGTATCAACTTTAACGAAGTCTTCTTTCAACCAAATTAAAGTTTCTCAAAGATACTGATAGTGATAAAATACTAAAATAATAATAATAATAATATTAATAATTTTGACATGATTTCAATATCAAATAAAATACATTATTCCTTTAAAATTATGGTCAACAACTAATATATGTCTTATTTTTCATGTTTTTACATCTTATTACCTGAACATGAAGTAAACACTAAATATTTATTGCAAAACAAATATTGGTATTTCACACTGAAGGAAAAAAAAATCTAACGCATGGAAATTTAAAACACTGTATATTATTAGAACTTTGTTTTAAGACATTAATTGACTTAATTTTATTTATATGTTTTTTTATTTCCAGAAAGCCAAAAACTAAATTATGAAAATATTTTAATTGAATTTAATTATAAACAGTAAACATAAAGTAAACATAAATTTATAATATTTAAGAAATAAATATAAAATCAACTATAACTATATTAAATATAAATATATACACATATATGAAAACTGAATTTTTTATAACTTAAAATATGAGAACATCATTAATTACTTAAATATGTATTCTTGTTGCCTGTCTGAATGGACTTTTGCAAAAAGTTATGCTGCATGGATTTAGTTATATTATTTTCTTAAGCAGGCTTATTTTTTAAAATGTATTTTCACATTGTTTGAATTTTCTCCCCAGTTGTATTACATCTATCTCATTTATCTTCAAGAATATCAGGAACAAGTCAAATCTGGAAATTCTTTACACTTTTCATTACACACTTATATTTACTTTATACATTATTCATTAGTTCTATGTAATGAAGTCTATTAAAGTGACATAAACAGGGTACAAACATCTGTCAACTTCCTTGGGTGATAGATATCAGTCCTGCATACTGCTGGGAGTTTTTATACCCTAGCCCTTTTAAATCAATCTTTCTCTGAACTCCCTCTCTCCCTTTCATTCTCTTTTGTACATATAACACATAAATTTCTTGATCTTCCCTTCTAAAAATATAACTAAACACATGTAAGCTAAATTTGATCAACAAACATAGTTGCACCTTTATATATTAAAATCATGATATGATAACTTTATTGGCGTATAATTGTACTTTCATAGGCTTAGCCTTAATTGTCATGAAGTAAATTTTAAAACATAAAAAGAATTTTAAAAACTCAAAAATGGGAAAATATAAGAACTTTCTCTAAAGGAAATTTTCTTATTTTGGTAATAACAGGATATTTATAATAGGTGTTTAATCTTCTGCTAAGCAATTGTTATGATTTACATTTAATTACCTTTCAAATTGTATTTCTTATTGTTTCCTAGAATTGTGATCTCAATGAAAGCAGGATTTTTCTCTCTTTTTTAGGCTTTTTAAACACTGTTTTTTTATTAATTTGGCTTCCCAGGTGGCTCAGTGGCAAGGAATACGCCTGCAATACTGGAGACACAGGTCCTATCCCTGTGTTGGGAAGATTCCCTGGAGAAGGAAATGTCAACCTGTTCCTATTGCCTGGGAAATCCCATGGACAGGGGATCCTGGTGGGCTATAGTCCATGGGGTAGCAAAACAGTCAGACTTGACTTAGAAATTAAACGACAATGGTTTCATTATTTACAACAGTAATTGACAAAAAGTAGGCACTTAGGAAATTTAACCAGATAACAGGATATATCTAACAATTATTTTTGAATAATAAATTAGTAAATACATAAATAAATCTAAAATTAGAGCTGGAATTCCTGCTAAAATAATATCTATAGAAACTAAAAACCTCTCCTTTGAAAATTGTCTTGTGTAACATTGAAAATTTGGAATTTGACTTATCTTTTTTATTCTTTCATCACAAATCTGAATTGATATTTTGAAATAAATATGAATATGTTTCATTTACATATTTTTAAACTGGTAAAGTTAAAGAGCTCAACAGTTAAAGAGCTCAAATTTGTTCTAATTTGAAACATGAATCATGCTACTGGAAATAACGAATAATCTTTACTGAAATAAAATTAAGTTAAATTTTATTGTGTCACTGTTTATATTTGTAAACAATAATTATGAGTAAAGTTATATGCATATTTATTATATTAATAAAAGTTGCATTCTTCTTAGCTAAAGAAAAGTCTATAGATTGAAAATTCACTGAATTGAGACTTTAAACAAGATTTAATATTTTACTTCTGCACTCCAAATGTATCATGCTCATTTTAATATTAAATTAAAGTGATATTAAATTACTGATTAACACTTACCGTATCATGTGTGTTCAGTCTTGTCTGACTCTTTATAATCCCACGCACCATAGTCTGCCAGGCTCCTCTGTCTAAAGAACTGTCCAGGCGAAAATACTGGAGCAGGTTGACATTTCTTTCTCAAGGTGATCTTTCTGACCCAGGGATTGTACCTGCGTCTTTTGTGTCTCCTGCATCTCTTGCACTGGCAGGCACATTCTTTACCATCTGAGTCATCTGGAAAGCTCAAAACTGCCAACTGAGACACTTGAATTCCAACTATAACGTCCCACAAATTACTCACAAATTTGAAACATAAATAATAAAAAAAAAAATGCTCTTCTCTTTAAAAATAAACAATGAAAACTACCTATGAATATACATATTCTTAAGTTACACTTTATTTTATCAATACTATGCTTGATCTTATTTGATATTAATATGCTATATTTATAAAGACATTGTTTACAACATTCTTAACTATAGGGTGCTTAGTTTTTCATTTAATTTTTCTTAATCATCTATAAGGCATTAAACTACCTGCTGGAGTAAAATTTCTAAAATTCCTAAACACTTTAGAAGGAGATAATATTGTTATATTTGCAAAACTAGTTTCCTTCATGTATCATATTAGGTTTTGACATTTTAATCTATTACAAGAACCCTTTGTTGATTAGATTTATCTCTTTAAATTCAATTTATCTCCACCTAAGTGCTACTTTTCTTGTGACATAACATGATTTACCTGGACATTAGAGATAGAGTCTGATAATATTTCATCATCTGCTTGAATATTTGTTATATGATATCAAATATTCTTTTATATTTGAAAAAAAGCATTATAAATAATTTGTTTTGAATTGGTAAGGAAAAATGCATAACAAATGCCTAATATAATATTTTCCTTTCTTTTCATATTTTAAAAAATTAGTTATCCTCTTCACCAAGTTTCTCAAAAAGCATAGTTCATTTTAGTGCTATCAAGTCTTCACAAGTACAGAAGATTCTTTGAGTAACCACTAGAAGAAGGAAGAAGTAAAAACAGAAACTATTAAAAGCATTTCCTCTAGGAAACTGGGCTACTTGATGAGAATGGTGAAGTAGGGGATTATCACTTTTATTATATATTGATTAGGCTTTATACCTTAAAATATCAGATACAAATTCTACTTAGAACAACAATTATAAAATACAAATTCTCAAATATCTGGATTTCAAAACCATTTTTAAATTTTGTATTAGCTATGCATAAATGGTAAGAAAGAAAGAAATAAACTATCACATATTCCAGAGAGTGATAAAGGAGCAGGAGTTTGACAGTTAAGAAAAACTTGTTGAACAACAATTCTCTATTTCCCACTCCCCCTGGACTTAGTAACCACAGTTCTACTCTCTGCTTCTGAGTCTGACTATTTTAGGTACCTTAGGTAAGTGGAAACATGCAGTATTTGTCCTTCTGTGACCAGCTTATTTCATTACCATAAGGTCCTCCAGGTTCACTCATGCTATCACACATGGCAGAATTTCCTCCTTATTTAAGCCTGAATAGTTCATGTAAAATGAATTAGTTCTAGAGATCTGTTGTACAACACATCTCCTATAGTTAGAAATACTGTATTGTGCACTTAAAAATTTATTATGTAGGTAGATTTCATGTTGAATGTCTTTACCACAATCAAAAAAAAAAAAAAGGACCTGTTCCTCCTGGAAAGGTGAAGCAGATGCACAAATGAAGGAGTCGGCCTTAAGAAGGTCTGGTGGCAGACTATTCTATCAGAAAGAAAGAGAAAGCATATGTTTACAGTGGAATAATATATTGAACAATGACCATGGAAAAAGGGGAAATGAAGTGAGAAGAGAGAAATAAAACAGGTTAGATCAGGTTGGACCAGGCCTTGGAAGATGTGTTTAAATTTTAATCTCCTTGAGAATTCTAATAAAGTTCTAATTCCAATGAGAATTCACTGCAGTTTTTGAAAAGAAAAATCATGTGACCTAATACATATACTAAAAATACAAAAATATCATTCTAAGAAATGAAGAAAGAATTCTGGAGGGAAGAAAGTTGCGTATAGACATATACTTGATTACTTTAGTGGGCCTTCGTAGATTTCACAGGCCAAAAATCTTCAAGGATGCTCTATAAATGAGGTTTACGTAATTATGTTTTTCCTGTCTTGGATGGTGTGCTTGGTTGGTCATTCTATTCCTGGGTGGTGATATTGAATTTCTAAATAAATTATGTCACTTTATTAAGGGCATCTAATTATTGTCAAAGTAATTGTGAAGAATCCCTAACATCTAATCCATGCTTCAAAAATGTTTCTCGATAAAACAAAAAATGTCTAAGCGCAGAGCTGCTTTCCAGATCATTAAAAAAAAAAAAAAAGAAGAAGCATTAAATAAATCTTTTTTCTAAGATTCCCCCAGAGATAAATGACACATAGTAAATTGTTCTAAATGACATAAACTTAACTAAGAAAATAGAAGAAAGAATTTGAGAAACCACTTGAGAGTCAGGGTGTAGAACAACAATGTGGAAGTGAACGCTAGAGCTGTAGTTGCAGATGATGGCAAATAATCTCAATGCTGAACCAAGAGATTTGAAAATGTTTCCCAAGATAGAAGCTACATTTTTCCTATCATGTTTTGTGTTACCTGCTCATAGTAAATTGTGAAGAGAGAGAGAAAGAAAGGAAGGAAGGAATGGTAGGTATGGGAAAGGAAGGAAGAAGGACTTGTCTATAAGTTCTTAAAAGGTTTTACGTCACTTCCATTCATTTGTTGTTGTCGTTCAGTCGCTGACTAGTATCCAACTCTTTGCACCCCCATGGGCAGCAGCGCTCCAGGTTTCCCTGTCCTTCACTGTCTCTTGGAGTTTTTTTCTCAGATTCAAGTCGACTGAATCAGTAATGCTATCTAACTATCTCATCCTCTATCATCCTCTTCTCCTTTTGCCTTTAATCTTTCCCAGCATCAAGGTCTTTTCCAAAGAGGCAGCTCTTCACTTCAGGTGGTCAAAGTATTGGAGCTTCAGCATCAGTCCTTCCAAAGAATATTCAGGACATCCACTAACACTAACACCAATTCATGCTAATTAGAAAGGACAGCAGTGAATACAGTTAGAGAGTTTCATCAGAACTCTAACTAAAATTAAGATGTAAGCTCATAAGTTAAAATGTAGGTATCTGCCTGTTATATCACTATCTAAACAATTTTACTGCTGAATGTGTGCACTGCTCAGGTGCATTAAACTTACTATAACTCTACTTAAAAGAAAAAGGAAAAACATTATTGGAAGCTTGAATCTGAGAATACTCGGATGTTTTCATACATTTTCATTATCTGTTCCTTCACACTGCTCTATTCTTCCTGGCTGTCTCCAACCATGAAATAAATTTCAAGGCCCAGTTTAAAATGCATCTCCCCAGTAGTAAACATTTTTTTTCCATTGCTTTCATAGTAGATAACCATAAATTAATACATTCTCTTTCCTACCTTATATTGTAATCGTCTTTTGGCATACTTTCCCAAGCCCCATCTTCCTTCCTAGTGCACACACATCTAAACTGGATCAAATGACAAGGTTCTTTGTGGAAGATGGTATCACTGATATAGTTGGATGAGAGGTGTGTGTTTCCTCTCTCCCTTAAACGTTACCAAGTGGATACGAAAATTAAAGCAAGTAACAGAAAAACTCACCACCACACATACCTATATTTATGAGCAAAAAAGACAAAAACACTCATACAGTCCGTTCTAATGTTTTAGTAAGTTCCTAGCCTTCTTGCCTTTATCCACCTTCATAGATATCCTACAATTCATGTAGGATTTGCTTCTGACACAAACAAAATCCTTTTAGAGCAAGATGAAATTAATTTCTATAGAGATTCAAGTGACAATATTCTCTGAATCTAAGCCCTAGAGCAATAGCACCATTTAAAATTGTGTATATTATATTGAGTTTTTCTGTAAATTCAAAGTCAGAGATGTTTTTATAATATTCCCAAGAAATCAAAAATATTCAGACCAAGATTTAAGTAAAATAAGAAAGCCACAGAGCTAACATAGAAAAAGATAACATAAAAAATATGCAGTAGATTTAAAATTTTATATTGAAATGTATCACAAAACACTTTAGACTGAGGTTTCTCAACCTTGGCACTATACCACTTTGGATCAAATCAGGTTTGGTTGATGGGAAGGATGTCTTCCACACTGCAGGAAAGTTAGCAGCATCCTGGTTTCTAAGTGCTAAACGTCAATAGGAAAATCCTGTTGTGACAAACTAAAATGTTCCCAGACACAACCAAATGTTCCCTTGGGGGCAAATTAGCCACCCCCGCCCCCATTTAAGATCCAATGCCCTAGGTCAGTAAATCAATTTAAGATTATTTTTTGTTAATTTCTGGAAAAGCATAGCCTACAAAAATTGACACAAGAAGAAATTAAAATCTTAAACAATTCTTTACTCATAGTAACAAACCAAAAAATCCTGAAGACCCTACACTTATCCCCCAAAAATCTCTTCAATCAAATAGTATTTCTAGATGGACCACTGCATAGTGGATTTTTACTGTGCCAATTCAGCTGGACTGACACTTTCTTTTTCCAAAATTCTTTCCTACATAATTACAGCTTAGCTAAATGAAGTACTTGACAAGATATTTGGAATACAGAACTATGTAGCAGACTAATATTTTTATACTAAGAAGTTTTTTTTATTGTTTTTGTTTTTGTTTCTTTGTTTTTATGGACTCAAAATTGGGCTGTAAAACTTGGAGCAAAAAAAAAAAACTACCGAAAAATGATGAGTTCACAGTACTAATTTTTCTGCCCACATCTCCTGTAAGGGAACTGAAAACTTCTATGACTACCTTATAAGAAAACATCATCTTATATAGCTATAGTGCTTATATTTATGAAAATCAAACCTAAATTATAAAGTTACAGGTGGCTGAATCACAATGTAAATTGAATTCCCAAGTTTGCAAGAATTGTTATCATAAAACTTTTAGAGCTTTGACTGGGAAGGATTGGGGCCCTAAATATTAAGAGAGAGGCATATGGAAAGATTCCAAATACGACTGGAAAGTTAAACATTTAAACTCTCATAAACTTCCTTTCTTTTAGAATTATCTCTTCAACCTCTGTCTGAGGAGATTAGCTTCCTCTTGATTAGGAAACTATAATTTCCTCCCCACAGAGACAGTTTACTTGTAAGAAGAAACTGCTAATTCTCTCCATATCCTATCTCCAACCATTGTTAATACTCATAGATCTATAACCAGACTCAAGCTCCAACAAGGCCTAGAAGGCAATGCACAAAGTGTAACATAAAAAATATATATATTATAAATATCAAAATTTTTTCAAGTGTGATTTTAACATTTTAAATTTAAAAAACTAAGTAAACAAGTGAGAAACGATCCTAAAGTTGTTCAATTAAAGTAGAAGAAATACAAATTTGGCTCAGACTAGGTAGATTAATAAGGTCTCACTTAGCAAAGATTCTGGATTCTATATTTTAAATCAAGAAAATAGAAATAGCTTTAATATTTTGCTTTGCAGTTGACTAAAATCTGGGTCCAAAAAGTGCTTACATTTAATTTAACTAAGTGTTAGAACCTTTCAGCCATATTATTGAGGGATATAATCTTTTAGCGAGATCAAAATGGTAGAATGGATTTATTATGTCATGATTCAGTTCAGTTCAGTCGCTCAGTCGTGTCCAACTCTTTGCGACCCCATGAACTGCAGCACACCAGGCATCCCTGTCCATCACCAACTCCCTGAGTCTACCCAAACCCATGTCCATCGAGTCGGTGATGCCATCCAGCCATCTCATCCTCTGTCATCCACTTCTCTTACTGCCCTCAATCTTTCCCAGCATCAGGGTCTTTTCCAATGAGTCAGCTTTTCACATCAGGGGGCCAAAGTATTGGAGTTTCAGCTTCAACATCAGTCCTTCCAATGAACACCCAGGACTGATCTCCTTTAGGATGGACTGGTTGGATCACCTTGCAGTCCAAGGGACTCTCAAGAGTCTTCTCCAATGCCACAGTTCAAAAGCATCAACTCTTTGGTGCTCAGCTTTCTTTATAGTCCAACTCTCACAACCAAACATGATTACTGGAAAAAACATAGCCTTGACTAGACGGACCTTTGTTGGCAAAGTAACGTCTCTGCTTTTTAATATGCTGTCTAGGTTGGTCATAACTTTCCTTCCAAGGAGTAAGTGTCTTTTAATTTCATGGCTGCAATCACCATCTCCAGTGATTTTGGAGCCCAGAAAAATAAAGTCAGCCACTGTTTCCACTGTTTCCCCATCTATCTGCCATGAAGTGATGGGACCAGATGCCATGATCTTAGTTTTCTGAATGTTGAGCTTGAAGCCAAATTTTTCACTCTCCTCTTTCACTTTCATCAAGAGGCTCTTTAGTTCTTCTTCACTTTCTGCCATAAGGGTGGTGTCATCTGCATATATGAGGTTATTGATATTTCTCCCGGCAATCTTGATTCCAGCTTCTGCTTCCTCCAGCCCAGCATTTCTCATGATGTACTCTGCATATTCAAGCTGGTTTTAGAAAAGGCAAAGGAACCAGAGATCAAATTGCCAATATCTGCTGGATCATCGAAAAAGCAAGAGAGTTCCAGAAAAACATCTATTTCTGCTTTATTGACTATGCCAAAGCCTTTGACTGTGTGGATCACAATAAACTGTGGAAAATTCTGAAAGAGATGGGAATACCAGACCATCTGACCTGTCTCTTGAGAAACCTCTATGCAGATCAGGAAGCAACAGTTAGAGCTGGACATGGAGCAACAGACGTTCCAAATAGGAAAAGGAGTCCGTCAAGGCTGTATACTGTCACCCTGCTTATTTAACTTATATGAAGAGTACATCATGAGAAACGCTGGGCTGGAAGAAACACAAGCTGGAATCAAGATTGCCGGGAGAAATATCAATAACCTCAGATATGCGGATGACACCACCCTTATGGCAGAAAGTGAAGAAGAATTAAGGAGCCTCTTGATGAAAGTGAAAGAGGAGAGTGAAGAAGTTGGCTTAAAGCTCAATGTTCAGAAAACTAAGATCATGGCATCTGGTCCCATCACTTCATGGTAAATTGAGGGGGAAACAGTGTCAGACTTTATTTTTTGGGGCTGCAAAATCACTGCTGACGGTGATTGCAGCCATGAAATTAAAAGACGCTTACTCCTTGGAAGGAAGGTTATGGCCAACCTAGATAGCATATTTAAAAGCAGAGACATTACTTTGCCAACAAAAATTCGTCTAGTCAAGGCTATCGTTTTTCCAGTGGTCATGTATGGATGTGAGAGTTGGACGGTGAAGAAAGTTGAGCGCCGCAGAATTGATGCTTTTGAACTGTGGTGTTGGAGAAGACTCTTGAGAGTCCCTTGGACTGCAAGGAGATCCAATCAATCCATCCTAAAAGAGATCAATCCTGGATGTCCATTGGAAGGACTGATGTTGAAGCTGAAACTCCAATACTTTGGCCACCTCATGCGAAGAGTTGATTCATTGAAAAGACCCTAATGCTAGGTAGAATTGGGGGCAGGAAGAGAGGGGGACGACAGAGGATGAGATGGTTGGATGGCATCACTAACTCGATGGACATGGGTTTGGGTAGACTCCGGGAGTTGGTGATAGACAGAGAGTCCTGGCGTGCTGCAATTCATGGGGTCTCAAAGAGTCGGACACGACTGAGCAACTGAACTGAACTGAACTCTGCATATAAGTTAAATAAGCAGGGCGACAATATACAGCCTTGAGGTACTCCTTTTCCTATTTGGAACCAGTCTGTTTTTCCATGTCCAGTTCTAACTGTTGCTTTCTGACCTGCATACAGGTTTCTCAAGAGGCAGGTCAGGTGGTCTTGTATTCCCATCTCTGGATGTCATGATTATTTATCTTCAAAAGTACCCCTCAGGTAGACCAGAATACACTTCCTTCATTAAGTCTAGAAGAAATGTATTCATGGGGAGTCCTCAATGTTCTCAATGAATTTCTTTGTGATTACCTTCTATAGGTCAGAAATATAAGCCGAAACTACTGTAATGGAACTGGGCTTCCAGAATTCAATGGGGATAACGGCATTCCAAACAGAGGCACTTAATCCCTGGAGAAAACAGAATAATAGTAGCTCTTATGAAGGGCAGAGCTGAAGCAGAAATCACAATAGTCTATGCTGCAAAGGTTTTGATGTTGAATAGTTCATCATCTTGTACCTAGAACAAAAATAGATGAGTAGCCTATTAACTTTGTAAAAGTAAAAATCTGCAAGTGTGTTAAATGTAATGTGTTAAAGCACAATACAGCTGCAGACAAGACTCAACAAAATTATGGTAACCAGAATTATTTTAATGAAGAGAAGACTGAGTCCTCTTGAGGAAACACCTAGCTATATGGTCAAACATGGATACTGTTAATATTTCTACTAGCTTTCTCCTAAAAATCTGCAAATATTTACTGTGGTTACTCTGATCTGGTAAAGGTGAACCCATCAGATTTTTCAAAGATATTTGACACTACTCTGAACTCTCACTAGCTCCTAGTGATTAAAATAGCACTGTAATGTGCTAGCCAGAATAGAGGCTTATGAAGGTCAGATAATCACTGGAGTATGTCTATCTCATAGTAGACCCAATAGGTGCCTAAAACCCATCCTATGGCCAGTTTCTGAATTCAAAAATACATAATTGGCTAACATTATCAGTAACTGACCTGGTTCTTTCATCCATGGAAAGGGCATTGTTATGAAAGGGAAAGACAAATGGCTTGATCTCCTTTTATATATGAAATATAAGACCAGAAACAACACCATATCCCATGAGGGATTTCAGAGATTAATGCCACTATCAAGATCCTAAGATGCTGAAGTCAATTCCTACCACAGCTCATTCCACTTAACTATTTTGCTCGTACAGAGGACAGGCGTAAATTACTATTATGAAATGAGATTATTGAAAATATAATCATTCAGTGATTTCAACTGTATCTGCTAATCTAGATGGACAGAGAAGCCTTGTGTGCTGTAGTCTATGGGGTCACAAAGAGTTGGACATGACTGAATGACTGAACTGAACTGAATCTAGATATAGTTTCATTGCTGGAGCAAACTATTATATCCCTTATCAACTGATAGTGAATGATAGATGTGGAAAGTGTTTTTTTTTTTTTTTCCTCTAAAGTTTTGAGCAAAGAACATAAGAAGCAGTTTGTTTTCAACAGGCAGAGTCAGATAAATAACTGTACTGTTCTAGATCCAGTTTACACCGACAAGTAAGCTTTCTGTCACAGATTAGTCTGTAAAGACCTCAAACATCTCTCAGTTCAAAAAGATGTCATGTTTGTTCATTATACTTATGACATAATAATTTTGCATCTGGTGAACAGGAAGTAACAGCTGATCTAGAGGCTTTGGTAAGGCATGTATGCTAGAGTTTGGGAAATGCATCCCACAAAATTCAAAGACCTTGCCACCTTGGTTACATTTCTGAGGGGTCCACCTCATGGGTATGTTGAAATCTCCTTTCCAAGATGAAAGATAAGCTGCTGTGTCTTGTTCCTCTATTATTAAGAAAAGTTTTAACAGTCTATGGGTCTCTTTAGATTTGCGATGCCATATATATCTCACTTTGCTGTATTACTCTCACCCATTTACTGAATATCCTAAAAAGCTGCCAGTTTTGAGCGAGGCTAAGAATAAGTTTCCGCAAAATGTCCATCTGCCAAGAAAGCTGTTCTGCTGCTTGGACCATATGACCCAACAGATCCAATTCTGCTTAAGTGTCTATGGCAGAAAAGAGATGTTGTATGGAACATTTTGCATGCTGGTATAAATGATTCATAGAACGGAGCTTTGGAATTTGGGAACAAAGCTGTAAGAGTTCCTACATATAATTTTCATCTTGAGAAATCACTTGTTTTTGATACCTTACCTGAGTAGAGATGAAACATTTTTAAACAGGGTAGCCAGTTTTCTTGTAGCCTGAGATGCTTGTCATGAACTGGGTTTATCTCAAGGAAACAAATTGCTGCTAATAAAGTACATGAATACCAAAATTCAAATTTAAAAATTTCTATACTGAAAGAAGGCTGAATTAGACAAATGATATTTTAAAATTATCTAGTTAAAGGAAAATGATTTTCATGTTAAAATTCAATGAAGTCTTAAGCCACTTAACAGAACTTATCATTGGAGCAAAAATGTTTTGGGGAGCAAGACAAGCACCTCAAAAGGAGAAACAAAGACTAAAGAGTTGGGAGCCACTGTAATCAAGGCAGGCTCTGCTTCCCAGGCACCCTGGTCCTGAGCTGTATTCTTCTCCAATAAAGCCTGCTTTCGGACAGTACTAGCCCTTGTGGTGGGGGATGGGGGAAGTTTTTTAAAGTAAATCAAGAAATAAAAAATGTTCAGAAGAAATAAAACATATTAAATTAACTTTCAACTAAAGGGATTTTTTTTCTCTAGTCTGCGAGAAGCATGAATTTACCAGTTGCTGTTCCATCGCCCTACATTCAAGAATATTGAGGCATTCTCATTGGAAGTTATCTCCACCTCGAAAAAAGGATGAGTGAAAGGAAGCCAGCGGCCCACTCATCTGATGTCCAGCCCATCTCCAAAAAGATGTGTCATTTGCCTGATAAGTGTTTGCTTAAGGTCAAGCAAAGGTCTACACAGTCAAAGCTATGGTTTTTCCAGTAGTCATGTACGGATCTGAGAGTTGGACCCTGATGAAGGCTGACTGCTGAGGAATTGATGCTTTCCATTGTGGTGCTGGAGAAGGCTTTTGAGAGTCCCTTGGACTGCAGGGAGATCGAACCAGTCATTCCAAAAGGAAATCAACCCTGAATATTCATTGGAAGGACTGATTCTGAAGATGAAGCTCCAATATTTCGGCCACCTGGTGCAAAGAGCCGACTTATTAGAAAAGACCCTGATGCTGGGAAAGAGTGAGGGCAAGAGGAGAAGTGGTGACAGATGAGATGGTTGGATGGCGTCACCAACACAATGGACATGAGTTTGAGCAAACTCTGGGAGATAGTGAAGGACAGGAAAGCCTGGCGTGCTGCAATCCATGGGGTTGTAAGGAATAGGACATGAGTTAGTGATTGAACAAAAACAATGAGAAGCTTAGAATGTGGAGTAACGTGAAATAAGAAAAAAAAATGTGAATGCAAAAAGCTGTGATGGATTTTAAGGAGATGATTAGGTTCTACGGACTAATTGAGTAAGATAAGGACAACAGAGATTCCACAGTTAAGTCATCTGCTGTATTTTGATTAAGAGTTCCCTCCTGTGTGGTCAGGCCACTAGTGGTAGCTCTTCTGTTGCTCTTTGAATATTTCCAGCTAGACAAGTACTTGCTTCACCTACACTCCACTCAGATGACTATGATCTTCCTACATACTGGCCTCAGGCTCCAGCTAGATCAGTTCAGTTCAGTGGCTCAGTCGTATCCGACTCTTTGTGATCCCATGGACTACAGCACGCCAGGTTTCCCAGTCCATCACCAACTCTTGGAGTTGACTCAAACTCATGTCCATCGAGTCAGTGGTGCCCTCCAACCATCTCGTCTTCTGTCAGCCGCTTCTCTTCCCACCTTTAATCTTTCCCAGCATCAGGGCTTTTTCCAATAAATCAGTTGTTCACATCAGGTGGCCAAATAATTGGAGCTTCAGCTTCAGCATCAGTCTTTTCAATTAATATTCAGGACTGATTTGCTTTAGGTTAGACTAGTCTGATCTTGCAGTCCAAGAGACTCTCAAGAGTCTTCTCCAACACCACTTTCAAAAGCTTCAATTCTTCAGCATTCAGCTTTCTTTATGGCCCAACTCTCACATCCATACAGGGCTACTGGAAAAACCATAGCTTTGACCACACAGACATTTGTTGGCAAAGTAATGTCTCCGCTTCTTAACATGCTGTCTAGGTTGATATTAGCATTCCTTCCAAGGAGCAAGTGTCTTTTAACTTCATGGCTGCAGTCACCAGCTGCTGTGGTTTTGAAACCCAAAATAATAAAGTCTGTCACTGTTTCTATTTTTTCTCCATCTATTTGGTAGAGCCTGCCTTCATTACTGTGGCTCCCACAGTAGCCTCCTCTTTAGCCTTTGTTTCTCCTCTTTGTGGTGGTTGTCTTGCTCCCCAAAACATTATTGCTCCAATGACAAATTTTGTTAAGTGGCTTAAGACTTCTATGAATTTTAACATAAAAATAATTTTCATTTAACCAGATAATTTTAAAATATCATTTGTCGAATTCAGCCTCCATTCAGCATAGAATGCCTTCCTCAGTGATCAATGCAAAGAAATAGAGGAAAAGAATAAAATGGGAAAGACTAGAGATCTCTTCAAGAAAATTAGAGATACCAAGGGAAATTTTCAGGCAAAGATGGGCACAATAAACAACAGAAATGGTATGGACCTAACAGAAGCAGAAGATATTAAGAAGAGGTGGCAAGAATATACAGAAGAACTATGCAAAAAAGATCTTCATGACCCAGAAAATCACGATGGTATGATCACTGCCCTATAGCTAGACATCCTGGAATGTGAAGTCAAGTGGGCCTTAGGAAGCATCACTATGAACAAAGCTAGTGGAGGTGATGGAATTCCAGTTGAGCCATTTCAGATCCTCAAAGATGATGCTGTGAAAGTGCTACACTCAATATGCCAGCAAATCTGGAAAACAGCATTGGCCACAGGACTGGAAAAGGTCAGTATTCATTCCAATCCCAAAGAAAGGCAATGCCCAAGAATGTTCAAACTACTACACAATTGCACTCATCTCACTAGCAAAATAATGCTTAAAATTCTCCAAGCCAGGGTTCAATAGTACGTGACCCATGAAATTCCTGATGTTCAAGCTGGATTTAGAAGAGGCAGAGGAAACAGAAATCAAATTGCCAACATCCACTGGAAACATCCATCCAAAAAGCAAGAGAGTTCCAGAAAAACATCTATTTCTGCTTCATTGACTATGTCAAAGCCTTTGACTGTGTGGATCACAACAAACTGTGGAAAATTCTTCAATGGGAATACCAAACCACCTGACCTACCTCCTGAGAAATCTGTGTGCAGGTCAGGAAACAACAGTTAGAATTGGACATGGAACAACAGACTGGTTCCAAACTGGGAAAGGAGTACATCAAAGCTGTGTATTGTCACCCTGCTTATATAACTTATATGCAGAGTACATCATAAGAAACGCTAGCATGGATGAAGCACAAGCTGGAATCAAGTTGTTGGGAGGAATATCAATATCCTCAGGTTTGCAGATGACACCACCCTTATGGCAGAAACAGAAGAACTAAAGAGCCTCTTGATGAAAGTGAAAGAGGAGAGTGAAAAAGTTGGCTTAAAACTCAACATTCAGAAAACTAAGATCATGGCATCCAGTCTCATCACTGCATGGCACATACATGGGGAAATAATGGCTCCAGCTAGAGATTGTTCTTATCAGAGGAAAGGGGAGGAGACATGCCCTAATGTTAGATTCACTGATAACCAATGAGCCAAACTGAAGTCAGTTCTCCCTGTAACTGGTAATCCCTTCTCCCCACCTCCAGGAGCAATGACTCTACCATGTCCTGCTGGCTGGCTGCTGCACATGGTGGAGTGTTGTTCCAGGACTTTGCTTCAGAAGTAAAAGATCCCATTACTCACTAAACCGTTGCCATCTTATTCCCTTACCTTGAACTCTTTTTTTTTTTTTTTAATCTTGAAGTTGGACAAGTACAGGCTTTGCAAGCCTGCGGGCTGCAACCCAATACTTTATATCCCAACCTTATTTGTTTAAGGAATAAAATCAAAGTTGTTATCAACAATTTGGAGAGTAAGGGCACATTAGTGGTAGAATGTCAGCAATTGCAAAAAATAAACCTCAAATTTGGTGATTTCAAGTTGAACTGGAATAGAATTCCTCTGGAAAAATTTAAAATATAATTAGAATAATAAAACCAACAACAATAGTGGTAGCTGTAATAATATAAACAATGATAATGATTGCCAACATTAATGCACACTATCTGACCCAAGTAGTGTTGAAGTGCTTTACCTAGATTATCATTTAATTATCACTATAATAGATGAGTTAAAAACTGTTGTTTCCTCTGTTTTCAGTGAAGAGTTTGGTGAAAAAGATTAAGAAACTTGACAGAGATCAAAATTCATATAAATGAAAGTTGCAGAGGGTCAGAGTAAGTAGACTTGGCTCATCACCACTACGCTAGCATACTCTGGAGTCACAGAATGAGGGGAGAGGGAATTTAGCATTTGATTTATATTAGTTGACAGAGTAATTCTAGAACACTGAGTTTCTTTGGGTAATAAATGTTGTATTTGTGCTTGTTTTGTATTTATTTCCTAACTTTTATTAAGATTATTTTCATTTTATTTATGTGAAGCATAATTGTGTCATGAAATAAATATTGCTAGAAATATATTTCTCATACTGTCAACTTGTTGCCAAGTCATGCACTTACGACTGATTAAAACTGAGCAAGTACAATTATGTAAACAGATAAGTTTCATCCTCCATAAGACTGGTGATTTAGGAAATACACTTTATAATAAGTTAAGAAGACCGTAGAAGTATCACTTCCCCATAAATGAAACAAAGAAATCAATTTGTTACACAGAAAATGGGTAAAGTGGAAATTGGATTCTGTGACAACTCATTGAACAAACAATCATGAGCAACCACAATAAAATGTAATTTCCTTTATCTTAAATTCTGTAAAGTTAGCAGTTAGAGCTGGATTCTCATATATGCCATTCCATATAGTTTATCTTTCAAGCAAATGATTTTATATGTCAAATATCTATAGCAAGGATAATTCATGAGCTGAGATTTTAGGGGTGAAGAAATCAATGGAACATTGCACTGATGTTCCTTTGCTTCAAACTTATAACTGAACAATGTTAATTTTTTTTTTTTTCAGTTTTGTGTGAGCTCATGTAGCAACAGGAAAGCATAATATAATAAAGACAGCAGGGAGCTTCTCTCTAAAACTAGAATGAATTTACATTTGTCCATTATGTAAATGATTTTTCACCATTTTCCTATTTGCTTATTTGAAGTAGTGGCAGAGTGAATTTCCATGTGCACTTATGAAACTGTTTCAAAGTCTTTTTACAATAATACAGAAATACTCATTTTTCATAAACATTAAAATAAGTTACTGGTATATCTTTATTAGAAATAACGAATTGGTCAAATATGTTCTTATTTTCCTTATTTATCTTATACATAATTTATCTGCAAAGCTAAATCTGTCAATAGGCTTATTTCATAACCTGAATTAGCCATGGTTATTGTTTAATAGTTGGAAGTCATAAATAATTTTTAATAATTTTTAAATCCTCTAAATTTTTCACTTGAAATGGCAGAAAACTATGCATTTAATAGTATGTATTAAATACTAAATACTATGTAGTATTCTTGTCTTTTAATACTATGTATTAAATAAGAACAAAATAAAATGAAAATATCACATTTATATTATGCCAGATATCCTTAATCAAATTCTAGAAATGTGTCAAATAGAAAGTTTCCTGACTCTGCAATTTTTGAATTATACCCCTCTGGTTTTGTTCTCTTGTGATATATATACAGTTGAATTGATTTTGCTTTAAATATGAAAACTATTTTCCACCCCAGAAGTTAAAGTGCAATTTAAAATGAATGCTTTTCTATATATTTCATTTCAGCTTTACTTTTGACTCAGTGAATGCCATATATTTTTTTATTTCTGAAATTTAGTTCATTTTATAGCAGTTGCACAAATAGTCACTCAGTCAGTGCAATTAATAATATATAACAGCCAGGTAGTAAAAGTGTTTAAACCATTTATTTTCTTAGGTGTAAACTCTTGGGGTGGTTTGCTATGGCACAGATTTTTCACTAGTAAGCAAGTTTCTCTTGAGTAGTGTATGGTATTTTTTTCTGAGATTATTGTCCAAAAAATAATCTAAGCTCACAGCTCCATCCCAAATTGCTCATCTTTTATGCTGTAACTATCACCTTTGTATGGGTTTCCTAGGTGGCTCATGGTAAAGAATTTGCCTGCCAATGCAGAAAACAGAGGAGACATGGGTTTGATTGCTGGGTGGGGAAGATCCCCTGCAGAAGGGACTGACAACCCACTTCAGTATTCTTGCCTGGAAAATCCCATGGACAGAGGATCCGGGTGGGCTATAGTCCAGGGTGTTGCGAAGAGTCAGACGTGACTGAGCACACACACACATCACCTTTGTGACCACATCCCACATATTTACAACTAGTGCTCTAAGTTTTTGTTTCTGTAGTTATCTACTCAAAGTTACTTTCAAAGTATTTTCACTTTAACTTTCTCCCAACCACACAGGTTTAATAGTCATAAAAGAAAATCTGTCTTCCTACTACTCCTGTGCCTCTTTCTTTCCCTAGACTTTTCTTTTGCATTTGTATATAGCGTCCAGTCTGCCCTCTGCCCAGATATGAAGGCTTCAGTTTCTACTGCAGTGTTTACTTTTGTCTAGGACCTTCCATTGCTCTACTCAGAGATTGTGTGCCTGCTTTAACTCATTTTATAAAATGTCTTTATTTTATAACACCTTTGTCATCAAACTAAATCCCTTAGGCATCTAAGACTTTTCCATAACTGATAGAATGACTTCTTTTCAAAGTCACGCTTATATTTTATAACTTTGCAAACCAACACCTTTAGTTAAGTCATTTTTACTGCTTGTCCCCTTTGTATTTCCTTCTACACACACATGCTTACTCCTATTGGAAACAATTAATATTCCTTTCCTCATTTTATGCCTCACATTGGCAGCACTTTCTAATATGCTCAACTAATTCAAATCATATATTTTACTTTAAAGGTTGCCTGAGAATTTTCTTACAAATTCTGAATTTCTTATGCTTAAATATTTCAACACTTTGATAATCTCTTTTCATAACCTCACCATTGTGTGATGTACGGTGACCTGGAATTTAAGGGAAATTTCTAGAAGGAACATCCATGGGAGGGCGTATGCTCTCTTTCATTCCAATCTTAATTTTAACACAATGATGCTCATTTTAAAATGTTTCCTTATTTATAAATTATAATAGTGAAGCTTGTAAAAACCAATTGTAACGAAGTTATATAAATCTCAGGATTTCTATGGGAACATCATGCACAATGTAATTCAGAAGAGGAAACATGTAGGAAGATTTTGCAGAAATTCTCTAAGTTTAAAAATAAATCTTAGAAGATTTTTACTTTGCTTCAAAATGATACATGTGTGATTTAAAGTAAACGTCTTTACATTTTTTATCATTTAAATTTGTGAATTTATTATACACTCCAGTTTCTTAGTGTTTTTTTTTTTTTAAAGATCCAAGTGGGAAGCAGGCATATTTCTTGCACCATTTGACTTCATGCCACTATATTTAACCATTTTATGATTGGAAGCCTCTTACACATTCACTTGTAGAAAATAATTAGGGAAAATGGTCTCTCTCACAGTGACCCTCCTGCCTTCTCTCTGCTCCAAGTGGAATTGTCTGCTGGGGTAGGTACATTCTTGCTACAAAGACATGATCTCATTGTGCCCATTTTCAATTTCTTAATGATTGTCAATGAGAACTGGTGAAGCATGTAGTAGAGAGTGCAAGGTTATTTGTCAGGAATAGCACTGATCTGTGGAATACAGGTTAGGTAAGGAAGAAAGGAGTTGATGGATTAAAGACTACACTAGACTGAGGTCCTCTGGACACCAAATATAAGACAGATGTATGTGCATGCTATATATTAGATAGTGCTGTCAGCAACAATATCCATAAACGAAAGGAAACAATGAGAGTTCGAAACTTGTAGTTGAAATAGAGGTTTCATTCAACCCTGAGAGAAGTTCTAGAGTTTGTATAGCCAAATAGATTACAAGATCAACATGAAAATTTGCAATAATAACATAGAGAATATTGAAAAAAGGAAATAAAAAAAGAAAGAGAAATAAAAAGATTGAGAAGAAACTATGAATGACTATAAAAATAATCAAATTGAAAAATAAAAATTAAAAAATGAATAAAAAGTCATAAATATCATGAAAAATAAATTAAAAATCATAAACTGAATCTTGACAGAGCTTAACAAGAAATATCTAATAAAACTGTGTACTGCAATAAATTTGGGTATCTTCATATAAAAAATAGCTATTTTCATACAAAATAAAATTTCATGTTGTAAACTTCCTAAAAAAAATTGATAAAACATAAAAACATGTTTTGAACAGAATTAATTTGTTTTCTGATGCCTGGATTTAGGAATGGGAAAACTAAATGTAGGGTTCTGATAAAACCAGTGGGACACCATGGATGCTTAGGAAGATAAAATAATACTAACTTTAGTCATGGGTTAAATTAATCAATACAAAAAAATCTGCTTCATTGACTAAGCTAAAGCCTTTTGCTGTGTAGATTACAACAAACTGTGGAAAATTCTTACAGAGATGGGAATACCAGACCACCTGACCTGCCTCCTGAGAAATCTGTATGCAGGTCAAGATGCAACAGTTAGAACCCGACATGGAACAACAGACTGGCTCCAAATTGGGAAGGGAGCATGTCAAGGCTGTATATTGTCACCCTGCTTATTTAATTTATGTGCAGAGTACATCATGCAAAATGCTGGACTGGATGAAGCACAGACTGGAGTCAAGATTGCCAGGAGCAATATCAATAACCTGATATGCAGATGACACCACTCTTATGGCGGAAAATGAAGAGGAGCTAAAGAGCCTCTTGATGAAGGTGAAAAAGGAAAATGAAAAAGCTGGCTTAAAACTCAACATTCAAAAAAATGAAGATCATGGCATCCACTCCCATCACTTAATGGCAAAGAAATGTGGAAACAATGGAAACAGTGACAGACTTTATTTTCTTGGGCTCCAAAATCACTGGGATGACAGAGTATGAGATGATTGGATGGCATCACCAACTCAATGGACATGAGTTTGAGCAAACTCAGGGAGATGGTGAAGGACAGGGAAGCCTGGTGTGCTGAAGTCCATGAGGTGGGACACGACTGAGAGACTGAACAACAACAATTAAACAATTAATCAATACATGAAATATGTACTATGACATTAATAACGTTAAATTACAACTGACATTTTCAATCAGTATAGGCCTTTCTTCCAGCTTATTTTCCCAACATTTTTACTCTTTTTAATGTTTTCATATTTATTCTTTTGCCTTTTCCATGTTTAAGATCCTAATGTTTATTATTCAAGCTAGATTTAAATGTTTTTTTCTAATGTTTATTATTCTTTCTTATATTTATTATTCAAGCTAGATTTATGGGAGTAAATACTGCATTGCATTTGCAAACTTCAATGTTTAGCAATAGTGATTCCTCTGAAAATATAAAGACCAAATTTTGTTGAGTGATATTGAAGTCAAATCTGGCCTCTGTACCCAACACCACATTAAATCTCGGAGACTGAATTTTGACTAAAGTAAAAAATAACAGCTTTATTGCCTGTCTGGCAAAGAAGGCCATTGTAGGCTAATGCATTCAAAACTGTGTCCAGACCTGGAGGGGGTAGTGAGGAGTCTTACAGTAATGATTCAAAGAGGAGGTGATCAGCTTGTGGATATTCTTCTGATTGGTCGATGGTGAGCAGCAGCCTTAACATTCTGATTCAAACTGGTATGAGGTCTAAGTGCTGCTGGGTAGCATACATTTAACTTCTCCTACCTAATGAAAGTTTCAACATTTGCAAAGTTTCTCAGAGATATTGTTATGCTGGGCTCCAAAATCCCTGCAGATGGTGACTTTAGCCTTAAAATTAAAAGATGCTTGATCCTTGGGAAGAAGGTTATGAGAAACCTAGAGAGCATGTTAAAATGCAGAGACATCTCTTTGCTGACAAAAGTCCATATAGCTATGGTTTTTTCAATAGTCATGTATGGATATGAGAGTTGTACCATAAAGAAAGCTGAGAGAGGAAGAATTGGTATTGTTGTAGCCACGCGTTCTGGGAAACAAATTCACTCAGAAGGACAATGCAGGTAGTGGAGTGCAGTTTATTACACCGGCGGGCCCAAGACAGAGTCGTTTCTTAGCCAAGGACCCCGACCAGCATTTGTGAAAATCTTTTATACCCCATGAGTACGTGTCCGAACTCACCACACCAAATTGTTTGAGACTTACATAAACAAAGGAAGGGTAAATACAGTCACAATAATCTCACCATTCATGTGTTATGTGTTCAAACAGTTAAACAATTGGCCAATAATCAATAAGCCCGAGGTTACAGAAAAATTTATGTCCTGTCTGGAGACAGAGGTGATTAGTGTATATTTTCTCTTAGGCAATGGGTAATCTGGATATGATCTTCAAGATTCCCCTGTCCAGAGGGGGTCTTATCTTTTTATTGTCATTTCCATAGGCACTAAGTACAGAGTTTAGAGTCCATTAGAGAGGTGGCCGAGCATGATCAGCATGAACAGGCCTAAGACGGAGTCCAGGCCCTATGAATTCCCTCTTCAATACTTTTGAATTGTGGTACAGAAGATTCTGGAGAGTCCCTTGGATTTCCACAAGATCAAACCAGTCAATCCTAAAGTAAATCAGCACTGACTATTCACTGGAAGGACTGATGCTGAAGCTGAAACTCCAATATTTTTGGCCACCAGATGTGAAGGACTGACTCAATGGAAAAGATCCTGATGCTGAGAAAGATCGGAGGCAAAAGGAGAAGGGGGTGGCAGAGGATGAGATGGTTAGATAGCATCACTGACTCAATAGACATGAATATGGGCAAACTCTGGAGACAGTGAAAGACAGAGAAGCCTGGTGTGCTGCAGACCATGCAGCTGCAAAGAGTTGGGCATGATTTAGCAACTGAACAACAACCACAAATTGTTATGTATATCCTCTGATGGGGAACCAGGACCTTGCCCCAGGGCTGCACTATTGTTTTTCTTGACTATTCCTCCCTTATCTTCATATGCCATCCCTTTCCTAATTAACAGCTATTTGAACTTGCTCTTTGGACCTCAGGGAAGGTTATGGAGGCTGAATGAAGGCTATTTCCTATAATCAAAAAAAGGGGAACACAGAAAGGCTTTTGTACCCAGGAGCCCCCCAGGGTCCTGCTCAGTATCAATATGTACATGAAAACTCAACAACAAATAACATTTATTATAAGATTAAGCTTATCAAATTTGTAAACATGTAAATGGTATTAGAGGCTAGATTTATCTGTCAGTTTTTCTGTATTAGCAGAAAAGTGTTTGTCAACAAATGTAGGAAAGAAAAACAAGCAACAGTAATGGCATTTTATATGCTATCTGCGCTCTTAATATTTGTGCATTTATTTGACATAGCAAACACTTAATGAAAAGCATGCTCAAGTGAGGGATAGTGCTAGGCAGAGTAACACTGCTGGTAAATAAATTTGCTCTCCTTCTGCTTCTAGGAATCATTCAGTTTCTCTAAAGAAAGATATTTTTTGTTGCTATGCTTTGTGGGAGGAGGTTGAGATATTCATTTTGAAACAATCGAAATGAAGGAGAAATGTAAAGACAAAAATGGGAAAGGCTAATTCCAGAACGGATCTTCAAAATTGCCTGTGAGAAATAATCTATATTGTCAGAAATTAGGGTAATGATTTCCTTTGGGAATTGCTACTGGAAGCAAGGATAAAAGAGGCTGCTAGACTAAAATACTTAACAAAATTAGTGTACCCCCTAAAACAGTGAGCACATTTTTAATGCTTCAAGCATACCTAAAATAACTTCCTAAAGTGAAGTCGCTCAGTCGTGTCCCATCTTTGAGACCCCACGGACTGTAGCCTACTAAGCTCCTCCATCTGCGGGATTTTTGAGGCAAGAATGCTGGAGGGGGTTGCCATTTCCTTCTCCAGGGGAGGCAAGAATGCTGGAAGGGGTTGCCATTTCCTTCTCCAGGGGATCTTCCCGACCCAGAGATCGAACCCAGGTCTCCTGCATTATAGGCAGATGCTTTATCGTCTGAGCCTCCAGGGAAGTCAATACAAACTATGGAAATAGCCCATAAAGTCCATACACAACTAATCATGGTCATTCATATTCATATTTGAATACCATAATAAAGAAGGTTCTAAGATATCCTTCTGAGAACCATGATCCAGTGTTCTTTTAAGTGTAAATGACTTATATGATCTTATACTCTTGAGTGTGTGCACAATCTGTGAATATGTTGGGTTATCACTTCTATGATTAGTTTACTAATAAGCTAACTATGTTACTCAAAATGGAGATTATTCTTGTGTGGATGACCTAATTAAGTAAGTTTTAATGGAAGGTGAAACATCAGAAATGGATGAATACAAATGAAGATGTGAATTCTGTCAACAGTCGATCATAGAAGTCAATTTAATGAAACATTTTGAGTTCATAGATATTTGTTTTACTGTATTTTCTCTTTAAAATTATTATTATTGTTAATTATTATTATAGCACAATTATGTAATTTTATTAATTTCAACTCTTACCAGTCTAACTTTCTTTCTTCTACCTTCTTTGGGTTTAATTTGATTTTCTTTTTACAGGATCTGAAGGGAACAATTTAAGTCATCATATTCATAATTCTTTTTTCCCCAATATAAATACTTAAAGACACATTTCTAAAGATTGTTTTAGCTGTATTGAACAAATTTTTACCTACTGTGCTTCCATATGTACACATTAAAATATTTTCTATTTCCCTGAGTATTTTTTGTCCTAAGTGTTATTTGTAAGTGAAGTATTTAGTTTCCATACAATTTGAATATTTTAATATACCCCTTTTTGTGAATTACTAATTTAATTATATTGTATAAATGGAATCATATAATATGTGTTTTTTGTGGATGTCTTTTTATATCTGGCATAAAATTCGCAAGATTTTTCTATATTGTAGCCTGTATCAGTGCTTCATTCTTACAATGAACAGAATTCCATCGTATGAATAGAACACGTTTTATTTGCTTATTTATCAGCTAATGGACATTTGGATTATTTCCACTTTGGCTTGCTGCTATGAAATGGTGAACATAAGTTTTGGTGGCCATGTATTTTTATTATTCGTATGTATATATATATGAAAAGTACCTAGGATGGGAATTTCTGAGTTATATTTTTAACATTTTGAGAAACAGCCAAACTACTTTCCATAGAGTCTATATCATTTTACATTCCTACTGCTATTTTCATAAAATTCTGGTCAACAAGTTTCATGACCTATCCTTTTGATTTATTCATCCTAGTAAGTATTAATATTTAGTTTTAAGCCAGTCCTTTCACTCTCCCCCTTCACCCTCATCAAGAGGCTCTTTCGTTCCTCTTCGCTTTCTGCCATTAGAGTGGTATCAGCTGCATATCTGAGGTTGTTGATGTTTCTCCCACCTATCTTGATTCCAGCTTGTAACTCAACCAGCCCAGCATTTCTCATGATGTGTTCAGCATATGGGTTAAGCAAGCAAGGTGACAACAGACAGCCCTGTGATACCCCTTTCTCAACCTTGAACCAATCAGTTTTCCATACAGGGTTCTAACTGTTGCTTCTTGACTCACATACAGGTTTCTCAGGAGACAGGTAAGATGGTGTGGTATTCCCATCTCTTTAAGAGCTTTCCACAGTTTGTTATGATCCAAATAGTCAAAGGTGTAGCCAATGAAACAGAGGTAGATGTTTTTCTGGAATTCCCTTGCTTTCTCTATGATTCAGCGAATGTTGGCAATTTGATCTTTGGTTCCTCTGCTTTTTTTAAACCCAGATTGGACATCTGGAAGTTCTTGGTTTGCATAATGCTGAAGCCTAACATCCAACATTTTAAGCATTGCCCAACTAGCATAGGGAAGGAGTGTAATTGTCCAGTAGTTTGAACATTCTTTAGTACTATTCTTCTTGGGAATTGGGGTGAGGATTGACCTTTTCCAGTACTGTGGCCGTTGCTGTGTCTTCCAGATTTGCTGATATATTGAGGGCACCATCCTTTAGGGTTTTGAAGAGCTCTACTGGAAGTCCATTGCACCTACTAGCTTCATTAACAGCAGTGATTCCTAAGGCCCAGTTGACTTTACACTCCAGAATATCTGCCTCAAGATGACTGACCACATTACTGTAGTAATCCAGTTCACTAAGATCTTCCTTGTACAGTTTTTCTGTGTATTCTTTCCATCTCTTCTTGATCTCTTCAGTGCCTACTAGGTCTCTACAATTTCTACTCATTACTTCATGGCAAATAGAGGCAGGGAAGGTAGAAGTAGTGACAGATTTCCTCTCTTGGGCTCTAAAATCACTGTGGATGGAAACTGCAGCCATGAAATCAGAAGGCAATTGCTTCTTGGCAGGGAAGCTATGACAAACCTAGACAGTGCATTGAAAAGCTGAGACATTACTCTGCTGGCAAAGGTCTGTATAGTCAAAGCTATGGTCTTCCCAGTGGTCACATATAGGTTGTGAGAACTGGACCATAAAGAAGGCAGAGTGCCAAAGAATTGATGACTTCAAACTGTGGTGCTGGAGAAGACTCCTGAGAGTCCCTTGGACAGCAAAGAGATCAAACCAGTCAATCTTAAGGAAAGTCAACCCTAAATATTCATTGGAAGGACTGATGCTGAAGCTGAACCTCCAGTACTTTGGTCATCTGATGTGAACAGCTGACTCATTGGAAAAGTCCCTGATGCTGGGCAAGATTGAGGGCAGAAAGAGAAGAAGGCATCAGAGGATGAAATGGCTAGATGGCATCATTGATGCAATGGCCATGAACTTGGGCAAACTTCGGGAGATGGTGAGGGACAGGGATGTCTGTCATGTTGCAGTTCATGGAAATGCAAAGAGTAAGACATGACCAGGCAACTGAAGAACAACAAAGTAGGTATTCAGAAGTGAATGTCCTGTGAATATTCTGTTGTGTCACTTCTCTTTATTAAATAGTCTTTTTCAGTGTCTGTTGAAATGATCATGTGCTATGTGTCATTTGATCTATTAAAAGTGCAGTATATGAATAGTTCTACATATAAGATTGGCAAATGTATTCTCTTGCTGAAGCCCAGTTGACCATATCTACTTATTTTTATATGTTGATAAATTCACTTTTTCCTGGTATTTTCTGAACTTTCTTTGTCTATATTCATTAGGAATATTGGTTTATAGATTGTTCTCATAACATCTTTGTACTAGAAGGAAAAAAGCCACCTGTCTTATTTCTATGGCAGGGAAACTTTTTCACACTGATTCATGAACTCATTTTGTTTCTAGCTTGATACATGCAGAAATAAAGCAGGTTTATATTAACATAAGATATTCATCATTATTTTCGTGAGGTGTTCCTTTTCAATGAAAGAACCATGTTGTATTATGAGAAGATGCACATTTAATAGAATCAGCTGTATGGTGATAGATGGAAGCTAAATTTTTGGATGATGAGCATATTGAAGGGTATACAGAAGTAGATAATAAGATGATGTACACATGTAACTCATAAAATGTCATAAATCCGTATTACCTTAATAAAAAACAAATCTAAAAATAGCACATTTAAGCAGAAACTTACTGTCCTGCTTTATGGTATTTTTAAAAATGATTTTCCCCTTTTGATGTTGTTACTTCAAAGTTAATACCTTTAGACGTATATGTAGAGTAGTGTTTATGTCTCAAAAGTAGTTGGCCCATAAATATTATTTAAAATATGCAAGGGTTTACATTGGTATTATTTGCCAACCTCTCAAGTGAAGTTTATAAATAACTGATTCTGATGTTCTGTACATTATAATATAAATGAGTATAGGGTACAGTATTAAGCCCTTACCACAACTGATCATTAACACTCAAGAATGTTTTATGTTGGCCGGGAAAAAGTTGACTATCATTGAATGGAAAACAGAAACATGATTATACTTAGAAAATAAAGGCAGTAAATGGTTCATTTGCTCTGTTTCCATTTGCAGAATTGTAATAAAAATGCCAACTAGATTGATATTTCGGCAAAAGTACATTGCAATAAAGTTAAGAATACGAGAAGAGTTGCATTAATACACAACATTCCTCTTTGAGCCTGCTTTTCTATTTCAATTTCAAGAGATTGGGTATTTTCATCTCAGTTCTATTCATTTAGCTATTGATTTAAACAGAACTCTCTTTTCTATAAAATCAATGTTAACATTTCTAAGTTATTCCATTTTACTATGCTCTCTTAGATTTTAATCTTAATATTAAAAAAAATTACAACATTTGAGAGAAGTTACAGTCTTGTATATCATATAGAGTACTGAATGCCTTCTCGTTTACACATTATTAAGCTGCTGTAGCAGCAGCTGCATAGGATTTAGCACAACATATGGTGTTGATTCTTTCTCCTTTTTAATGAAAATCTGATTTATAAATCTCTTGCAACAAACTGGTGATGAAATGTTTAGCAAAGCTATAACACATATTAGTTGATATTTAAAAATGCCACATTTTTTTCTCATGAGCAAAATGATGAAGGTATGCTGAAAGAGGAGTGGAAATAAAATGGAAGGAAAGAATGAGAAAAAAATTGTAGAATTACAATGGACTAGCTAATAAATACTCCCTAAAATGAGTCTCATAAAATAATTTTACTTTTATTGGTTACATAATTATGTGAGATGTAATTTTAGAGTTTTTTGAAAATTGAAAAGTATTAAGGATATACTAAGGTGTTCTGTGCCTTTTTTTGGAGGAAGGTAGAGAGGTACTAAAGCAGTTAAGGAAAACTACACTATTTCAGGATGTGTCAGAATGCTACGTAAGACATTTCAAATAAGCATTTTTAATATGAATAACATTGATTTTTAAAATACAGAGAAATTATTTTAGCAATTAAAAGAAAATTAATAGTGTCCTTCAGGATCTAGATATATATTCCAAGAAAAAAACCTTGATGAAGGCTACCTTTCTTATTCATCAGTTCTCATTTGTCTATGCCTGTGGTACTTATTCTTTATAGAAGTTAACTAGTGACTTGACATCATCTCATGTAAGAAATGATTCTGACTAAAATATTTTCCTTAGGTTCTTGAAGATTCCCTGTTATGGTACCTGGGGCCTTTCCTATAAGTAAGGGACCACTTAAAATATCTTTCAGTGAAAATATATTTATCACTAGAGGATTTAAGAAGGGAGGAAACCGTCCTTTACCTCTAATGTGATTTAATGCAGGTGATTTAAGGAAAAATAGATTTTCCTTATATGTACATGTACACAGAGAAGCTTGATTTCCAATCTAAGTTTTAAACCTTCATTACAATACAAAACTTATATTTTGTTTACTAAAGATGCTATCATAAGCTATACCAGCAGCCCTTCTCACAACCGTCAACAATGGTGGTATCTTACTTCTAAATGTCACTTGTAGATTACAGATTGATAATTAGATGTGTTTCTTTATAACCATTTACTTAGTGCCAAGTATTCATGCGGTCTGAGGTTCAAAATATTAGGAATGACACTTTCTATTTTCAGAATAATCTTTTCTCTCTGCTGACCAAGTAATTTTTCCAGTCTTCACTTCGTCTTTATTCAGAATAAATCTCCACCCCTCAAATCCTGCCAAAAGAAGGCTTCCATATTTTTGAAGAATCTTCTTCATCCTAATTTAGACATGTCAAAACATGTCTGAATACTACAGTGGGCATGATTCAGCCATAATCTGGTAACTCCTCTAAGAATAGTGAAGCCAATATCAGAACCTCTAAGAAATAAAGCATTTAGAGCAAGCACCCTTAATGTCTTTCTTTATCTATAGTATCTATTATATCTGTCATGTGAAATGCCTGCCCCAAAGATGCTATTCTCCCAACTCCTAAAAACATGAATTATATAATCCAAGCAGGTAGATGGATTTATACCCTTTACCCCCTTTTGCACAATATTTATGAGGTTTTCTACTTTAGTTGTCTGCAACGCCAAAATAGTTTACATTATGCAACTTTTTCTGAATTTCATTTACTTCATCTCTAGGGGCTGACATTGATAAGACTCAGAGAAACTATCTTTTAAATCAAAGACCAAGTTAAAATCTGTAAATGCTTGTGTGTGAATGCATAGTTATGGTCAATATTACTTGTTCAGTTCCCATACCTTTGCACTGTATCTAACCTGTTGTATTCCTAAACACTATTAGGTATTCAAATTTGCATAAACTCTAAAGATCCCTTCATATGCACCTATGGAGAAATTACCATTGGAACAGTCCTCATATTTCTCCTGCTGAGGTTAACATTTTCTTATCTATAAAATAATGTTATTTTATTCATTACTTCATTTAAAAAAATAATGGGGGAAGCAGTAAAAGACTAAATTCTATAGGTTAATAAAACCTGGGGAGAGAGAGCTGTGAAGTTCTTTTAATTAGTCCAGGAGAAAGACTACTTCACCTAGAAATACCATTTGAGTTTTCATGCCTGTACTAGGCACTGAAATGCTTATTTCTGTGCCCATGACCCTTGCTTCCAATCCCAGCCTCTCTTTGTCCCTTTTTGACAGCTGAATCCTCTTCACTTAGGTCTGAATTCCAAGGCCAGGCCAGTCTAGATGGGATTTTCTCTCACCTGAATATAAAAGTGTTGATGATTCTAACTGGATATAACTCAGTATACAAGATGATGCCATTGACAGGATCTATGCTAACAGGATCATACCATTGGCATCTCTGGTAGAACAGTACTCAGTTGCCATCCGAATCGCAGTGGGTGAAATGAGTGGCCATTGTGCAGGGATTTTGTTCTAGAATGTTGGAAAACTTGAGCAACAGTAGGCTGTTGGCTACCTTCTTCAGATTTTCCAAATCAACTGGGACAAAGACCAAAAACGCAGGAAGACCTGATTCAGAAATGAGCAAGTAAAACAACACTTGAAACTAACAATACAATTGAAGAAGCAATAGAATTTCTCAAGCAGAACATAGTAATGTTCTGTGGATTTGTGAGAAGCTATTTGCTAGGTCTTGCCTCTTAAGAACACGGATGTGTTGTCACAGTGGTTTCAATCTGAGAAGAGAAGTGATTGTGACATGATAATGTCTCTACAGTGAGAGCCCCCAAATTCTCCAGAGTGAAGAGAAACAACTAGTTGGGCAAAAAGAAATCACCACTTAGTGTTCATTTTCTGAAGGTTGTCAAGCAACTTATGATATATGTACCATAATATTCCTGAGCAAAACATGCCTTCATCATTTTTTAAAGACCTTCATCTGTTTAGAAATTAGCCCACACGGTATCACAAATGAGTGTAAATGTGGAGAGAGAGAAAGTCTGTTGGATTTATTCCCCAGTGAAATATTATTATCTTTTTATTTAAGATGTACCTCATTGTGTTTTATAGGATAATGCGAACAACTGCAAATTTGTATTACAGTTTTAATGTTAAGGTTAATGTTTAATGTTTAAAAGATCTGTTTGCAATAAACTAAAGGACCATAATGTCCTTTTGTGGACGGTCTTAGAAATAATAGAATTATTGAATATATTAAAAAGATTCAACTAATATAAAATAATAATAATGTGGGGGGGGGATAACTGAAGTTCCAAGTTCTCCAAATGGATGTGCCCTGACATAATGTTTTTTCCTTAGTGAAACAAATTCAGTCTTTGTGACATAATTAGTGCAGCATGCATCTCCCAAATCTTACCATTCTGTTTCTCTTGTAAAATCAGAATATGTTATCATTTTTGCTTTTTCTGCTTCTCAGCACAGAAAACATTGGCAAAGAAGAAGTAAGGTAGCTGGACTCTTAAGCCATCTAAATCACAGATTATTCTTGTAGAAGGATCTTTAAGGAACAGCTATTTTTGTTTATCCCTGCTTTGTACTTTCCTTCTTACACCAGGTATCTCTTGACTTCTTACTTTTGCAATTCAGTCCCCTATAAAAGAAAACAGAGAAGGCAATGGCACCCCACTCCAGTACCCTTGCCTGGAAAATCCCATGGATGGAGGAGCCTGGTAGACTACAGTCCATGGGGTCGCTAAGAGTCGGACATGACTGAGTGACTTCACTTTCACTTTTCCCTTTCATGCACTGGAGAAGGAAATGGCAACCCACTCCAGTATTCTTGCCTGGAGAATCCTAGGGACGGCAGAGCCTGGTGAGCTGCCATCCATGGGGTCGCACAGAGTCGGACACGACTGAAGCGACTTAGCAGCAGCATAAAAGAAAAGGACATCTTTTTTTGGTGTTGGTTCTAGAATATCTAGAACATCTTCATAGAACCATTCAACTTCAGGTTCTTCAACATTACTGGTTGGGACATAGACTTGGATTACTGTGCTATTGAATGGTTTGCCTAGGAAATGAACAGAGATCATTCTGTCATTTTTGAGATTGCATCCAAGTACCCTTTGACTGTGTGGATCACAACAAACTGTGGAAAATTCTCAAAGAGATGGGAATACTAGACCATCTGACCTGCCCCCTGAGAAACAGGTCAAGAAACAACAGTTAGAGCTGGACATGGAACAACAAACTGGTTCCAAATCGGGAAAAGAGTATGTTAAGGCTGTATATTGTCACCCTGCTTATTTAACTTATACATCATGTGAAATGCAAGGCTGGATGAAGCACAAGCTGAAATCAAGATTGCTGGGAGAAATATCAATAACCTCAGATATGCAGATGACACCACCCTCATGGCAGAAAGTGAAGAAGAACTAAAGAGCTTCTTGATGAGAGTGAAAGAGGAGAGTGGAAAAAGTTGACTTAAAACTCAACATTCAGAAAGCTAAGATCATGGCATCTGGTCCCATCACTTCATGGCAAATAAATGGGGAAATAATGGCAACAGTGGCTGACTTTATTTTGGGGGGCTCCAAAATCACTGTAGGCTGTGGCTGTAACCATGAAATTAAAAGACGCTTGCTCCTTGGAAGAAAAGCTATGACCAACCTAGACAGCATATTAAAAAGCAGAGACATGACTTTGCCAACAAAGGTCCATCTAGTCAAAGCTTTGATTTCTCCAGTAGTCATGTATGGATGTGAGAGTTGGACTATAAAGAAAGTTGAGAGCAGAAGAATTGATGCTTTTTAAAAAAATTAATTTATATTTTATTGAGGAATATTTGTTTTACAGAATTTTGCTGTTTTCTGTCAAACCTCAACATGAATCAGCCATAGATATACATATATCCCCTCTTTTTTGAAACTCCCTCCCATCTCCCTCCCCATCCCACCCCTCTAGGTTGATACAGAGTCGCTGTTTGGGTTTCCTGAGATATACAGCAAATTCCCGTTGGCTATCTATTTTACATATGGTAATGTAAGTTTCCATGTTACTCTTTCCATACATCTCACCCTCTTCTTCCCTCTCCCCATGTCTGTAATTCTATTCTCTATGTCTGTTTCTCTATTGTTGCTCTGTAAATAAATTCTGCAGTACCATTTTTCTAGATTCCATGTATATGTTTTAGAATATGGTATTTACCTTTCTCTTTCTGATTCACTTCACTCTGTATAATAGGTTCTAGGTTCATCCAACTCATTAGAACTGAGTCAAATGTGTTCCTTTTTATGGCTGAGTAATAATCCATTGTGTATATATACAACAACTTCTTTATCCATTCATCTGTCAATGGACATCTCTAGGTTGTTTCCATGTTCTGGCTATTGTAAACAGTGTTGCAATGAACAATGGGATACATGTGTCTCTTTCAATTTTTGTTTCCTCAATGTATATGCCTAGGAGTGGGATTGTTGGGTCATTTGATGGTTTTATTCCTAGTTTTTTAAGGAATATCCATACCATCTTACATAGTGGCTGTATCAATTTACATTCCCACCAACAGTACAAGAGTGTTCCCTTTTCTCCACACACTTTCCAGCATTTATTTTTTGCAGACTTTTTGATGAGGACTATTCTGATTGGTGTGCTTTTAAACTGTGGTGTTGGAGAAGAGTCTTGAGTATCCTTTGGACTGCAAGGAGATCCAACCAGTCAATCCTAAAGGAAATCAGTCCTGAATATTCATTGGAAGGACTGAGGCTGAAGCTAAAACTCCAATACTTTGGCCACCTGATGCGAAAAACTGACTCATTGGAAAAGACCCTGATGCTGGGGAAAATTGAAGGTGTGAGGAGAAGGGGACGACAGAGGATGAGATGGTTGGATGGCATCACTGACTCAATGGACATGAGTTTGAGTAAGCTCTAGGTTTGACGATGGACAGGGAAGCCTGGAGTGCTATAGTCCATGGGGTCACAAAGATTCAGAAAGGACTGAGTGACTGAACTGTACTGAACTTTTCGGTTTTACATGGAAAGTAGTGAACTCTGACCACCTCCCAGTGCAGGAGATGCAAGAGACGCTGATTAGATCTCTAAATGGAGACGATCCCCTGCAGAAGGAAATGGAAACCCCTCCAGTATTCTTGATGGGAGAATCCAATGGACAGAGGAGCCTGTGGGCTACAGTCCATGGGATCACAAAAGAGTCGGACTCGGATGAGTCTCTGAGCAATGAACTCAAAATGTATACAACTGAAAATTACAGTTATTTTTAAGTAGATGTATAAATGTTTTTATAACGACTGTTCACTCTCTCTTTGTGAACCCATGGACTGCAGCATACCAGGCTTACCTTTCCTTTGCTACCTTCTGAAGTCTGAGAAATGACTGATTTTAGTTTTTCTGTTTTCACTTATGTTCATTACATTATTTTTCAAATTATAAGCCTTGAATCAATCATACATGTGAGTATCTATGAGGGTAATCGTTTCTAGGTTTATCTGTCTCATGCTACAATAAGTACACATATTTCAAGACAATTGAATTTATGGAAAATATACAGAAATACCATAGAAGTGAATATTTGGAGAAAAAAATCCTAATAATCACAGCTAATTGAAATTATAAAATATGACAGTTCCCCTTAACTGTTGTCAATATGAATGCTATTAATGCATTTGCATATACAAAGAAACTTTTGAAAATTCAAGTAGGAAAATTATATCAGCTCACAGATTAAACTGTAAAAATGTTGAGTACATTAATGATTAGTCATTAAAATCAATCCTAGGTAAGAACAGTAATAGTAAGTCAATCTTTTAGAAGTAAAAAGTAACAACATGTAGGTTGTTAATAGATCTTCAGTTCAGTTCAGTCGCTCAGTCGTGTCCAACTCTTTGCGTCCCCATGAGTCGCAGCACGCCAGGCCTCCCTGTCCCTCACCAACTCTCGGAGTTTACCCAAACCCATGTCCATCGAGTCAGTGATACCCCCCAACCATCTCATCCTCTGTCGTCCCCTTCTCCTCCTGCCCCCAATCCTTCCCAGCATTACGGTCTTTTCCAATGAGACAACTTTTCATATCAGGTGGCCAAAGTATTGGAGTTTCAGCTTCAACATCAGTCCTTCCAATGAACACTCAGGACTGATCTCCTTTAGGATGGATTGATTGGATCTCCTTGCAGTCCAAGGGACTCTCAAGAGTCTTCTCCAACACCACAGTTCAAAGCATCAATTCTGCGGTGCTCAGCTCCCTAGGGACATAATTTGAAAGATTAAGGTGATTGTGCTAATGAAAGCTATAAGGCCACATTAGCAATTCAGAAATATTAAAAATTAAAGTCAAAGTTATTGTTATTATCTTGTAGTACTAGCCAGGATATGTTCTAGGAATTATATCCCAAACTCCCTTAATGATAAATGTCACCAGACTAGACAGTGAAATATATTGATTACCAGGCCTCTGCCCCGAAAGTTTCTCATTTAGTAGATTGTATTCTGACATTGTTACCTACAGATTCCTGTGTCCCCCGTGGACTCTTCAGGCTAGCTTGAAAGTCATCAAGGTCAAGAGAAGGTCTGTGACCATGGCACACCCTGAGTCTTAACCTTCCTCATTTATACTTAAAGTTTGTGAAGCAGGTTATAATTGTTACATTATATAATCCAATTTTATGGGCACTTGATCACCTGGTCTTATTTGTGACTAATAGATGTGTGAAATATTTGACATATATTTCACATAGGTGGACCCATAGGGCTTCCCTTGTGGCTCAGACAGTAAAGAATCTGCCTGCAATGCAGGAGACCCTGGTTCAATCCCTGGGTCAGGAAGATCCCCTGGAGAAGAAATGGCAACCCACTCCAATATTCTTGCCTGGAGAATTCCATGGACAGAGGAGCCTGGCAGGCTACAGTCCATGGGGCTGCAAAGAGTCAGACATGACTGAACGATTAACAATTTGCATTCTTAAACTTAAAGTGCATAAGCATCACTTGGACAAGTTATTAACAGCAAATCCATGCTTTACCATATAGATTTCAATTCACTGGGTCTCTGGTGGGAACTAGGAATTCACATTTGAAAAAAGGCACTTCTTCTGGCTCTAATGAAAGTGCTGTATGGATTACATATTCAGAGATCCTATTGGAGAGGATGGATAAATTAAAACTACAGTAACTATTGGAAACCCACCTAAATCCAGGTGGACACTGTAGAAATACCTCTGTATTTAGAGCTTCCTACCAGCTGCCAACTTATTTCCTGAATTTTGTTATACATGGTGTAATTCAACCTCATGGGGCATTGTCTGTACTAATTGGAATTATTTTGAGGTTCATTCTATTTAAGAAAGAAAGCTGAAGGACAGAACTTCTGGGTGATTAAGTTAAAACAAAGCTCCTATTTGTTATTTAGATAAAATTGTTTCTTAATATCCAAGCTAAAAATAGATGTGACTATAATTATATTCTTTACCGATGTATCAGAAACCACACAAAGAAACTGGCATTATATTTCTTACAGGAAATCTTTCAATTTTGCAATTCACATTTTTGGTGAGGTAAAAAACAACTTTCATTATTATGCACAACAAGGTAAAGAATTTAGATTATGTGAGAATTTAAATGTTTCTGAACCTTTCTGCAATACAATGTTATGCACATGTTTTAAGACAGTTGAATTACTATGCTTCTCATTAATGACTGAGTAAAATTTTACATGAATGTGTTATAATTTTTCTGAATCTCATTAAATGTTGCATTCAATGAATTTTAGCACTGTAGCTATCATCTATCATATTGTCATGATCCTGAAACACACCAAATGCATATCAGTTGGTCACATTTACTTTCTAACTTATTTTAAATGTTTAATCTTAGGCATCTGATTTATTAGAAAGGTTGATTCAAAAATCAAATGTGAAGAATTTGCAGAAGAATGAAACTATCAATCATATAAACAGGATTTTTATATTGGTATATCAGTGTTTTAATATAGGTAAAATTTGTCAGTGTGATCAGCTTTATTTTCTTTTAATTTCAGATGATATAGTCCAGTTTAATGAGGAATAATAACATTGGTCTTTCTATAGAATTATTACCACAATGTAATCCGCAAAGTATTAACAGTTTAGATAAACACTGCTTGTGTGCATGTAAATGTGCTCATATGTCCTTGTGCACACGTGTGCATGTTTAATTACAATATCAATATTTTAAAATGTCATTATATTTATCTGTGTGAACATGTTTTATTTATATTTTGACCAGAGTGTTATTAATTCAACCCTGCTACTGAGCATCTATTTCTGATTTCCTAAAGACTCATTTTAAACAAAAGTGATGCATCTTTACCGAGGTTAGCTTTCCTCATCAAAATCCATGTAGAAAAATAATATCCTGATGGAAATAAAGAAGAAACACTGCACAGCCTAACCTTAATTTTAAAGGGATAGTTTTATATTTTCATCCCTGACATCAAAAGAAGAGGCATTGTACCACTTCAGTGCTTGAGCTTTTATCTGACTGAGATTATAAAGTAAGGAACTCTGGATTTTGTATTTGTTTACCAAAAACATCAAATTTGATTCAGCTTAAAAGATGTATTATTCTCTAATATGCTTTTCACATGTCATTGCTATAGCTAAATGTTCTCTTTTTTCCAAGAAGGCAAAGTAAGTTTTCCTTTATGAATATTATTTTTATTTTGTATTATAAGCAATTGTTTTTAACATTAATAGCTAAGAATTAACACACTCATAACAATAATGTTTTAAAAACAGAGTAAGTCACAATGTGAGAAAATTTAAAGCCAAAATAATTCATTTATAAAACACAAAATTGAAAAGTAATGAGTATTACAATTATTCAGGTATGGCATGAACAGTGTTTAAAAAGATTTATACACTTGTGTTTTATCTGATATTTCAGAATATAACTAAAAGCTCTGGTTTCAGTTCTAGGAAATCATCCTAGATACTTATTTGTCCAGGGGATTAGTTAAACAAATGTCCCTAACCTTTTTAAATTTGTCATCTCAGTTGAAGACAGCTCTTAAGAAGTGAATTGGTGGACTCTGAAACACATGGACACACTTTGTGGCTGTCTTATTATTTGAAGCTAAAAGGTAATTACAAATCACAGAGGTGGCAGTCACTCGAAGGGGTCAGGTTAAAAAGACAAGGAGAAAAATTATGGTCTAATTTTTTAAAAAAAGTATGTGTGTTTAAACCCAATTGAGTTATTTAATGAGTAGATTTAGAGAAAGGATGGTACCCTGTCATACCACTTTAGCGTACTGAATAGCTCAAGGGGAAAGCTTTGTGAAGAAGCTTTAATTAATTTCCTTCATCTAATCCTCTGTTAACACTGAACAAGCCTCTGTCACATGCATCATATGAATTCCAAGGACAAAGTAAAAGCCATTTAAAAGTAGTCATATCCCAATAAGGTTATTAAGAGACCATTTCAAAGTTCCTCATTAAAGTTAATGCATTTAGCACTAATACTATTCAAAAGCCATATCACAGTCCAGCAATTTCATAAAATATTGATTGCATTGGTGTGTTCTTATGTACTAATGTATTATAATTTTAAGTAACTTAGTGAGGCAAAAGTCCAGGTTATTTAGTTTCAGCTTGTTGTAAAAGATTGCAACTCCTATAACAGCTTTAAATAGCAATAGCTCAAGCCTTTGGGTAGATCAGTTTCTATATCTAAAATTGAGTGCCAGCATTATAGCCTCTGTATTTTATCTAGAGCTTTTCTCTCTCAGGGTCACACAAAGGGATAGGAGATTAATGGGGTGATGTATTAAAAAAGTTTTATGAATGATAAATATTATCCCTATTTTTCTGTAGGAGAAATGGAGTCACAGGCAGGTTAAGTAACCATTAAAACTGTTATCCTTTAAAAGGATTCACTTATGCTGCATTTAACTGCATTCCAAGCACTTACTCTCCACCGCTATGCTTAACTGTCACTTTGAGTGCCAAAGGTGGGGTGAGGGTAGGTGTCCTGTATAAAAATATGCAAATTTTAAATCATTTAAACTGTCTTTTCAAATATAAACCAATATATCAAGTTTAATGCTCAAAAACCAGAATTCTGCTTACCCTTTTAGTGAGATTTTCTTTAATGTAATGGGAGAGGGGAAAAAGAGAGAGATTTGCATATAAGGGTATTCTCCTTCAGTAAACTTACTAATGGGCTTCTGGGGTGGCTAAGTGGTAAAGAACTTGCCTGCCAATGCAGGAGATGAGGATTCAACCCCTGGGTTGAGAAGGTCTCCTGGAGAAGGAAATGGCAACCCACCCAGTATCCTTGCCTGGGAAATACCAAAGACAGAGGAACCTGGTGGGCTACAGTCCACGGGGTCACAAAAGAAGACATGACTGAAGTGAATAAACAATAGCAAACTTACTACCCTGAGCCTCTAGTACTATACTCTGCACCAGTGAAGAGCTGGTGTAGAAAGAGAGTAAAAAAGTCCATGTTGGAAAGTAGATAACTCTCCTCAATGATAACTATAGAACAGGTTGAAGGGAATGACAACATCTTAAGGGAATATTTTTCCTTTTCTTTTCCTGTCAAAATGCTGTTTAATTCAGCTTTAAGGCTATGTAAAATGGAATTTTCTATAAGGTCCTTCCTACAACAATTTTGTGTAAGAGTAGTAAAGTGTTTTAATGATGTATATTCCTATTAAGACCTTAGAAGAATATATTTTTTAGCATCATGGGTCAAATGGGAGAGTTCTTGAAGTGTATGAGTTGATGTGGTGGGAAAGTTAAAATAAAATAAAAGAAATAAAAAGCTCATTGTTCTATATTATTTTACATAAAATTAAATTTAATAATAATGATTTAGGAAGTGCTAAGTATTGCAAAACATAAATGTGAATGAAATAGAACTAATATCAGAGCTAGAGAGAAATTTTCATAGATTCACACCTCTGTATAAATTGGAGACAGACAGAGAAGGACCTGGGGAGAATCGTGCTTAAAATTTTCATACAAAACATTAAAAATCCACTCATATCAGATAAATTCTTTGTGTTTATGTTCCCTATATGAGTGATGGGAGCTATTTTAATGTTCCTAAATTCTTTCTCAATTAATTTCAAAGTTTTCCTACATATATATTGAAGAAAAATATTATGAATTTTTAAAAGAAATTAACTCGAATGGAAAATAACAAGGAATGGAGAAGAGAGGGGAGGGAAAGGAAGAAGAGAAGGATAGAAAAAATGCATCATTAATATTTACAAAAACAAGTGTTTGAGAGAATAGTGCAGTCTCCCCGCAAGGAATGGGGGATGCCAGTTTCTGGCGTTCCTTCTGCCAGCTCACTTGATAACTGTTCAGTCCAATTTACCTTAGGCTAGCCATGTATCCAGGCTTCCCAGGTGGCACTAGTGGTAAAGAACCCGCCTGCCAATGCAGGAGACTCAAGAGACACAGGTTTGATCCCTGGATCAGGAAGATCCCCTGGAGGAGAGCATGGCAACCCACTCTAGTATTCTTGGCTGGAGAATCCCATGGACAGAAGAACCTGGCGGGCTACAGTCCATAATGTCACACAGAGTTGGACATGACTGAAGTGACTTAGTATGCATGCATGCAGCCATGTTTCTCTTTGCTGACAAAGGTCCATAAAGTCAAAGCTCTGATTTTTCTAGTAGTCATGTATGGATGTGAGAATTGGACCTTAAAGAAGGCTGAGCACCGCAGAATTGGTGCATTCAAATTGTGGTGCTGGAGGAGACTTAAGAGTCCCTTGGACTGCGAGGGGATCAAACCAGCTCTGATACTTTGGCCACCTGATGAAAAGAGCTGACTCTTTGGAAAAGACCCTGTTGCTGGGGAAGATTGAAGGCAAAAGAAGAAGAGGGTAGCAGAAGATGAGATGGTTAGATAGCATTACTGACTCAATGGGCATGAATCTGAGCAAACTTTGGGAGATAGTGAAGGGCAGGAAAGCCTGGCACACTGCAGTCCATGGGATCTCAAAGAGTCGGACATGATTTAGCAACCGAACAACAAGGCTTGTTATTTCCTCCCTATTTTGCATAAAACATGGAAATATGCACATTTTCTAGGACTGGACTGAAACAAGTTGTGTCTTGAACACATGGTGAATTTCCTACTCTGTTCATATCAGAGTCAAAATATCCCAGGAAACTATACCACACAGAGATATAACACAACATATAACCAAAATAAGGTGAGGTGCATTTGGAACCAAGCAAAGAAGACTTTCCTAATAGATGAAAACTTTCCTAGAGCCTAGGCCTGAGGTAGTTAGTGTGTTCCTAAAAAAGAAATTTCAGCATGAATATAAAAAGAGGAAGAGAATGCTATGGAGTGATCTTAAAAGTGTAGGAAGGAATCATATTATGAAAAATCCTGAAATTATTATTAGTTTAAGATTCCATTAAATAGAAAATAGAATTTGTGGAAGTACCTTACATGGGATAACAGTAGGATGAGTTCTTGTTTCTGTAAATTGTTTCCTTTGCATGTAAATATTGGAGTGGAAAAAAAAAGGAAGGGGAAGAATTCAGCTCAACAGATTAAGGGTCATTTCAGTGGTTAAGAGAAAGATGATGGTAGCTGGAAGGAGGTGACAGTAGAAATAGAGAAAGTAAAGTAGGAGATAGAATGAAGAATTTTCCATGCTTTATGAGAGGTGAGGAGAGGTACCAAGGTGTCTTATATGATAACTGAAATAATGAATGTACATCCTATTTACAAAGAGATTCAGGAAGAAGAGAGAATTTGATGGAATAATACAAAAATTTAAGTTTGGCACATGTCAAGTTTGAGTGGAGCTGTCCAGTTATCTACTGGATATTATCAAGTTAAAAAAATAAAATTTCTTTCTATAAAGGAAGCATGTGGGTAAAATGGGCTTATAGACAAGCAGAGGTATTGGACAGACAGGGTTTAAAACCTTGACCATTTAGTTTTCCTAATGAACAGATTTTACCTCAATTTCTTCACTTGAAAATGAAGATTTTTAATAATGGCACCTCTTGGCATTTATCTCAGAGGATCATTGTGGAAATTCAATGAAATATTATATGCAAGTCACTTGGCATATGTCTAGAGTTTTATACATATTCACAAATGTTAGCTATCATTGCAATCACTATCATCACCATTTAAACATCTGGGAATGTGTGACTCTCTTAAGAATAGATATCTCAAGATTAAATGAGCAACATCAGCATTAGTATACAGTTAGAAGAGGAGGATCCAGAACATAAAACTGAGTAATATGGGCAGCCATGAAAGTACAACTATGAAAATTTCATGCTATAGATAGGAAAAAATGTCAGAGTCCAAAGAAAACAAGGGTCAAAAAAATGTCAACTTTATTTAACAATAATGGCATGTTAAATACAATTCATAATGAAAAAATATATATAAAGTTAGCATGTCTTAAGCATGAAGCTTTTGGAAGGTAGCTATCCATTAGTAGTTGCCAGTAGTAGATGGCTGGTATCAGCAAAATTTTTACCCTTAGCAGATGGCACAGTTTTGGGAATTGAAGAGAACAAAAGAAGGAGAAAAAGAGAAGAAACTGACAAATTTATCAATTAATTGGTTGGAGCATTAATCTTGTTTTTTTTTGGAGGAGAGCAAGGTTGGGTTATAGGAGAATTAATGCACTTGTAATCTAAAAGAGAGGAATATTGCCAAATAAATCTTTAGATACTCAAGTTTTGACAATGGCTTCCTTCAGTGGAGTAGTGATGAGTAATATGATCTCTTTAAACTGGTAGGACCAAGAAAAATTTCTCTTGAAAGTTGGAACAACTTTTTGGGTCAATGATGATCCATATTGCGCCACACATAAAAATGTTGTAAAATATCAATCATATAATGCATACAGTCACTGGTAAAGAGTCTACCTGCCAGTGAAGGAGATGCAGGTTTGATCCCTGGGTTGGAAAGATCCCCTGGAGGAAGAAATAGCTACCCGCTCCAGTATTCTTGCCTAGAAAATACAATGGACAGAGGAGCCTGGCAGAATACAGTCCTCAGCATAGCAAAGAGTGGGACATGGCTGAGCCCATGCACACAATATAGGAAGTATTAATATCAATCCTTGAAAACAGACATTTTACAATGACTTAATCTTGGACAATTTCTCCCTCCATATATAGATAAAAGTTTTCACAAGAATACAGCTATCTGCAGTGTCTTCTCATGAATATTACAGTATTTCAGAGACCATCTCTCCTTCAGATAGAGTCCTCCTCATCAGCATTTGTTCATGTTTAAGTCTCATCAAATTAACCAAAATCCTGCTTATTTGCAAACTTCACATGAATTACCATATTATCTCTCTCCTTTTCTTCATCAACAAACATCTTGAAAAAAGCTTTCTATTTTTAATTTCTTTTGCTCTTTTTCTCTTTTGTGAATTTTTCCCCATTTGCATCTTAAATGTGAACATACCGGTAGATTTTTTTTCTAGTTTATAGTTTCTCCTCATTCTGCATATTCTCATGCAGCAGTTTGACCTTCAGACATGTTTTCAGTCTGGATGATGTGCAGATACATTCAGCTCAGACTCAAATCCAACTGCTAACAATTTTAGTTCCAAATTAGAAGGTAGAAGGCAGACAGTGAAAATAAGTGGAATGTCAGACAGGTAAACATCTGAAATCATGGCTGTCCTGAAGGCGTGTGATGGTAAATTTATACCAGATCCCAAGATTGGAATAATCTAAGTCAGAATATGAGGCAATATTTTGTGCTGACACAAGATGGTCAGCCGGAATCAATATATTGGATGAATCTGAGCCTTGAAAAGATTATACCTTCATGAAAAAAATAGCAAGAAATAAAAAGTGCATTTGTTAACATGACAGAAATCTTCTAAAATGGCCTGAGTGCTAGATGAAGAATATAAGGTATATATGAAAAGTCATATACCGTAATTCTGCTATTTTATAGGATTTCGATTTTAAATTTACATTATTCACAGAGTTAAGGAAATACAAAGTCAAAAATTAAAGATCTGGCTAATTAGTATCTCTCCAGAGTCTTGATAGAAACAAAAGAAAATATTTTTCAAGCTAGCCATTCTGATTGATATAAAGTGTTAGTTTGTCTTTTCCCCAACATCTACATTTACTCAAGCAACTTTATATAATTTCTTTATTTCAAAAAATAGTCACAGGAGGTTTGAGAATACTTTTGTTGTTGTTTTTATTTTTTAAACACTATAGGAAATACTTAAGTATTTTTATACATGCAGAAAAAAGAGCAACAGATAAGAAAACTAAAACTGCACAAGTGAGAAAGACTTAAACATAGGGTAATATTTCAATACTGAAACAGATGGGAGAAGATAGAATCCAATGTAGAGACAGATATAACTTTGCAAATGAAAAGAGCAGCCAGCCTTTGGAACTGAGGGAAATCAAGCATGTACTCAAAGGAAGTTGAGTTTTTGAATAAAGTATACAACGAGATTGACAAAAAAAGAATGCCTATCCTGTGTCCTCTGATTTTGATCATTTTAATGAAGTACAAGGTAAAGTCAATAGCTGAAAAAAGGGGATAGCAGTGACACAGAGTTGACTGTATATTGATGACAGCCTGCAATAGCTACACAGAAAGCTTTAAGGTATGAGGACTTTGAATGTCGGAGTAGTTTAAATGATTGATAAGGGCTTAATAAAGAGCTGTGATAAAAAAAGTATTTAATTAGAATGAATGGGTTTGAAACCCACTTCTACCACTTATTTTGTGACTTTGAGTTTCTGATCATTCATCTGTAAAATTAGAGTAAAAATAATTTATATTCCTATAAGATTGCTAAGTTAGAGACATAATAATAACTAAAGTGATATACATGCTATTCAATTAGTTGTATTTTTTACTTGATTAGTAAGTAGGTATATAGTGACTGGATAAGAAAGTAGAGATGTTAATAGAGTAGGAAAATGGCAATGGGTCAAGACTCATGATATATACACTTTTACTTTTTTAGATCAAAAGTCATCAAGTAAGTAAGGATGAAGTAAAGAGTGAAGGAGATAAAAGAGTAAATGGTTTTAGTAAAGCAGTCATTTTTTAAGATATGGCAAATTATGCATGATGTCAATGTCTAAAATATAAAAAAATGCTAGAAAATGGAAAATTACTTTTAAAGATTCTTAGTAGATTTAGGATGTCTTCACCTGCACACTACCCACAATTTAACCAATCTCTGTGTGTGCTTTGCTCTTAACACTCAAATGATATTGCTTTGTTAAGATCTGACATCTAATTTTATTTCATCTAACAACAACATTCAATATAGTTGAACCCTTTTTCCTTTTTAAAATACATCATTTTAAAATACTCTTGACTGGCCTCCAAGTTGGTACGTTTTTTCCCCACAGTCCTCCTACATCCTTGTCTGTTCTATCACTATCTTTTATGAAAAAACTGCTTCTTTTTTAATGATACTAAATACTGAATTTGGGTGTCTTCAGTATATAGATATAGTTTACTTAGCTCTCTAAAAAAGTATAAATTGGCAACATGAGAGCCCCAATCTATATCCAGAGCAAATTTAATACTCAGAATTACTTAGAATGGAATAACATGTCTTTCTCTACCATGATGCTGGCTGTTTGAAACAGCAAGAATAGCCATCCATCTGCATGGCTTCCTCTTTCTCATGGTAGGAACATTAATTATGATTTATTCTTACTAAGAATAAGGAGCCCTTACTAAGGAGTTCTATATAAGCCATATGTATTTTTTCCCAGAACTCTTCTGTTCTAAACTTCTAACATTATTCTTTTCTGGCCATTGATCTCATAGCAGAGTTCTCCACCACAGCACAGAATTTAGAGTATTTCCACACCTTGGACATACATAGTGGATAACTAAGGGTATTGCTTGATCTTTGTCTACTAGGAGCATTTCCCATCACCCAACCCCTTCAGAGTCAGCCCAGAGAAAATGGGGGAGGCACTGTAATGAGCTAACAATCCATTTTCCATAGTGGCAATAGACCATACCAAAATTTCAACCAGGCCTCCTTCTTTCCACCTCTATCTATACAACCTCTGGTTGTAGGGAATCCTTTACAACTCTGTGTAGAATCATTATCTTCCTTAGATACATTTATTACCATCAGATCTGCTGGATTATATGCCCAAATAGTAGTCTGCAGTATGATGTAGCACTCTCTTTATGCTTCATTCAAATCAAGTAACCTTCTAAAATACCATATAAAGACACTGGAACAGTATCCACAAGCCCTCTAAAATTTAAGTGGTTCACTAAAAGACACACTTCATTTTTATTAACTGGAAGTTTGATATATAACAAGTATTCTAAATTAGGCGAATTTCCTCTAAGGTCACAGAGCACTAGACTCACATAACAAATAACTTCAGATCGATGAATCTTTGCAAGTTTCTCTCTCACCTTTGAGTTTGCCTGTGTCTTAGCAGGTAAGATTACATGCTACTAATGAGTATGATATCATTAATATAGTGAATCAGCATGTTGTTTTCTGGAATATCAGGATAGTCAAGATCTTAGTGAACTACATTGTAACAGGGAGTAAGAGAGTTAACAAGGTCCCGCGGCAACTTGAAGATTTGCAAACTGAGTGGTAGATGCAGGAAATTCTTATCAATGATCAGTTTCACTTTTCAAGACAATGAATTTCTCACCACTCCATCAGACAGATAAATGAGAATCAAAATGTTGTAGAAAGGTGAGTGAAATCTAGAATGAATAGGGAAGTATAATATAAATATCAATTTTGCTTCTAGGATCATTTGTAGCTTCTAGGATCATCTGTAGCATCAAGTGATATGTTGGAGGATATTAAAATTGACCACTATTCTATTCTGAGGGATTGTACTTACTCTTTCTTGCTTAAGAATTAAGGGCCCCCCCTTTTTTTTCTAACAGATTTTTATTCAGTAAGAGCACATGCTATTTAATTAGCTTGAAGGGTAAACTTTTATAAACTGAGTCAATACATCACTCACAGTTACTTGGATTTCATTAATTTCCCTGATTTCCAGAGTGAAGGCAATGATTTTAAAATCTTGGCTCCAGTGACTGTGTCTCATCTCTGAACACTGTAAGTTTTCCCAGGGTTCCATGGGACCAGGGATGGTTATTAGGCAAGACCACCAGTGTGCCCTCCAAGCCATGAGCTGTAGCAAATCCAGCATCCAGTCCACCTGAGCTGGATTCAGGTCCAAATGCAAATCCCTGCCCTAGTGGCCCAGTTTAGGCAAACTAATGTCTCTCAAAGATTTGATTACAAGAATCAGGAGATGGGAAGCAATTAGCACAGAAATGGCTTTCCTACCTTCCTTCAAGGAACTGACCTGATATCAATGGTTCTGTGTAATCTCATGGAGACATGCTGTAATTGAACAGCTACACTTTTTTTTTTTTTTTTGAGGGTGAGGGACTATGTTCAATTTGATCAAACACCACATTTTATTTCCTATTCCTCTTTTTCCCACACTTTTGCTTTCATTTGATTGCTACTCCTCCAACAAAAATGAATACGTGAGATTTGCCTCATATTTTGCTTTCTGGGAAACCAAAGTTAAAACGTAGCATTGATGCGACAGGTAGATAAGATAAACTTGAGGGCAGAGTAGAAACTGTTTAAGCATTTTATATCCTAATGATAAACGTAGGCATAGCATTTGTGCCTTTACTCACACTTACATTCCAACTCTCACAATATCGTTGAGACTATAGGCCATATCCAAAACAGCAGAATTATGAGTCTTTACTACAGGAGAGACTTTTACAGTTATGTTTTCCAAAAACAGTTTTCCTAGTATGAACAGATGCAGCAAATTAATTTTTCTCCTTGTAGAGCTATAAAAATATTGCAAATAACCTGTCAGTTATGACCTTTAGAAAGATATTGGTCTTTTAATCTCATAATGGTGAACAAGTAATAAAGTATAGCTGTACATAAATTGTATTTCAACCTCACCCATCCACAAGAATGGATAAAACAAAGAGCAGCAAAATACAGAGTTGTTCAGTACAATCACATACCAGGAATAAAAAGTGTTTAGTGTACAATTGGTTATTTTTCACATACAGAAAAGAAACATGTGACTGATAATCTTGCTGTTCTAGTTTGTATATAAACTAGCTTTTTTTACACCATGTTCAGCAACGTGTAGACCAAAGTTTAAGAGAACTATCCTAATGTTAGAATGAGTGCAAAGAGGATAGTATTTTAATGAGAAATATATGAAACAGTGAAACATTCAAGCCTACTTAAAGACAACTTTATATGATATTGAAGTTCATGTACCAATACCAATGAAAAGGGGCAATAAAGGATGTTCTTATATGCTGAATTTAAGGAGAGATATATATTGGAGGCTCTTTTTTGTTAACGCTTTAGCAGAAGATCACTCAAAATGATCTCTCCTTTAAAACAATATCTGTATTGTGCATAGTCAGCAGTTTGACACCTATGTATCTATGATAAGGCTCCAGACTGGTTTCTCTCAAGTTCTTTGGCAAGGTTAGAGGTTTCAAAGACACCTGTTTGAGCTACTAAGCCACCTTTACGTGGCATCGGGTCCAAAATTCTTGATCAAGTCTCCATTTACTTCTGGAAAAAAAAGAAATTGTGTGGCATTGTGAAGGGTACTTATACCCTCCTGCTCTCAGCATCTTAGAGTTAAACTTCAGAATCAAAACCATGTTCTAACCCACAGTTCTGCTTCTAGCATGCTGTGTATGCTTAGTCGTGTCCGACTCTTGCGACCCCATAGACTGTAGCCTGCCAGGCTCCTCTGTCCGTGGAATTCTCCAGACAAGAATACTGGAGTGGGTTTCCATTTCCTTCTCGAGGGGATCTTTCTGACCCACGAATCGAAACTGGGTCTCCTGCATTGCAGGCAGACTCTTTACCAACTGAGCTACGAGGGAAGCTTCCAGCATAGCTGACTCAATTCATACATCTTTTAACCAGTAAGTCAGGAAGTTTAAAAAAAAAATGACTTTATAGACTTTGGGTAAAAGATATGGAATCAATGAGGTCTGTGGTCTTTTCTAGATGGAAAGCTAGGTAGAGGCAGCTCAATTTCAACTCTGGTGCAGTTCTAATGAAGGAGGAAACAGAACAGGCTCTATCTTGAAAGCAGGACTCCATCTAGGGCCGGACTGTGGACTTTTAGCTATATGCCCAGTATCTATGGAAACGACATACCAGCTGGAAAACCAGACCCCCGGAAGGGAGAGCCCTGGAAGGAAGAGCCCCAGGGCTCTCTGCTTCCTAAAAGAATACCCTAAATACCTGTGTGACCGAATAGAATCATAAATTCTATTATGCTTGTTGCAGTATGACCACAGGCCTATTGATAATTGTCCACTGTTAACTACCTAGGTGTAAGGCATACGAATCACGGGTTAACTTTGATTGTATCTTTCTTTTCCTTTGTTCAGACTAGTTTCAGGGAATTTGGGGAAGTGGGTTTGGGCCAGTACCCTTAGGTTATATAAGGTTTTCACAAAAACTGGCCGGGGTCCTTGGTTAAGAGGAGACTCTGCCTTGGGCCCACCAGTGTAATAAATTGCACTCCACTATCTGCACTGTCCTTCTGAGTGAGTTTGTTTCCTGGAACGCGTGGCTACAACACTAAGCCACTTCAGTCATGTCTGACCCTTTGAGATTCCACGGACTTAGCCCGTCAGACTCCTCTGTCCATTGGATTCTCCAGGGAAGAATACTGGTGTGGGCTGTCATTTCCTCCTCCAGGGGATCTTCCTGATCCAAAGATCTAACCAGAGTCTCTTATGTCTCCTGCCCTGGAAGATGGGTTCTTTACCACTAGTACCACCCGGGAAGTCCTAGGCAATGTTGAAGTGTAATAAGGAAATAGCTGAGCTACAATGTTCAGGGATGACCAACTAGTACGGATAATATAAATAGAATAGCTTACTTAATATAAATAGAAAAACTAATATAAAACTAATAATCTAATATAAATAGAATATAATAAAATAATTGAATATAAATAGAATCATCTAATGTGATAACGATTAACTTCTTTACTGTTACAAGGATGCATGCATGCACACTCAGTTATTTATTCATATCTGACTCTTTGTGACCCCAAGGACTGACTGTAGCCTGCCAGGCTCCTCTGTCCATGGGATTTCCCAGGTAAGAATACTGAGGAGGGTTGCCATTTCCTCCTCCAGGCTTATAAGGATGACAAACTGTAATTTAGTCTCACTGTGACTGAAACAGAATCCTCCATCAAAGCCAATTAATGATCTTTGCTAATTCATATTTCTTCTGTTGGTTATTCACATATCCCAGTTTCAAGCTGCATTCAGGCAGAAACTGATTCTTACACCAGCTGCTAACAGAAAAGAGGACTCAATGGGCGCAGTCATTTTTACTTCCCAAACGTGTTTAACAGAATGAATGTCACATTTGATAATTTAAATTTAAACCAGCCCTATGTTTTTGAAAAAAAAAATGTATCAAATAAACTGTAAAGAAAAATTAAGAGAATATAGGAAGTGCAGTTAAGTTTAAAACATTTTATTAATGAGTTAAGTCAAATTGCAATGACAAAAGAAAGAAAAATAACAAAAGCAAAGTTTCAAACCTACCCATTGAATAAAATTTGGAATGCTATGTAGGTTACCTCTAATGAGTATGAGTCTTTTCTGACTCATGCTTTCCATGTATGAATAATGGATAAATTAAAAGTTATAAGAAGTACCAAACAGGCAAAAATGCTAGGATACATTAAATCTAAGTATCTATAAAGGAATTGTTATAGTAATTTCATTAATTGAAAGTCAATTTATCCATGCTCCCACCAAATTAATTTTCAACAGTGTCTAAAGGCTATGAGTTTGAGTTAGGATTTTTAAACTATTGTGCTAGGACAAGTTTAACTGAGATTATGTAAGCCAGGAGGTCCATTGCTTCTATGAAATATTTCTTGCCTACCTCTCCCACATTATAGTGGGAACTACAATTTCAGTGTCCCTCTTATTTATTTCTTTTCATCTGTATATGCTTTTTTCCCCTAAGAAAGTGATGACTTCTTCTGCTGGTCTAATTTTTATATTTTGTTTAATTTTATATGAATGTATCTTCCTCTAAAAATGATATTTTACATTATATTTTCAAAGGTGTGGGGGGTATCCTCAATTATCTCCATAGTTTCATTTTTTAAATTTTTTAAAAATTTTGGTTGTGCCATGCAGCATGTGGGATCTTAGTTCCCTGACAAGGGATGAAACCTTTGCCCCTTGCATTAGAACCTCTGCATCTTAACCACTGGAACACCATAGAAGCCTGAACCAACCCTTGTGTCACCATCTGACCCATATTCAAGAAACACCTCATTGTCATTTGATGAAACATAATATTTCATACCAATGACTATAGCTTGTTTTGTTGTATATGTTTTATTTGTTATATACATTGTGTGTAGTATGATGATGATTATAAGAAGTCATGAGATTATTTTTTATTAAATATATTTTTCCAAATAGCATCATCAATACATCAAAATGTACATTTAATATATTGTAAATTAACATGGAAGAAAGTATTTATTATTTTGACAAGTGATTCTAAATACTTTGTGAAAATGCAGAGAACTTGGTAAGGCCTAAATGATTTTCAAAGAGAAAACCAGTGTCGGAACACATGCACCTGATTTTGAGACTGACTATGAATCGACTTCATCACGTCGGTATGGCACTGGTGTAAATACAGAAATATAGATTACTGTAGCAGAAGATCAGGATATATATGTGCTCATAAATGATTACTTAATTTTCAACAAAAATACCAAGGGAAGAAGGGATATTTTTAGAACAAATTCTTTTGGAACGAGTAGATATCCATATGAAACAAATAAATAAATAACCTCAATCTTTACCTTAATCAAACAGAAAATTGGTTCAGAATGCATCATAGACCTACACAGTAAAAATTAGGAATAAAAAATAGCTTTCTAAACTAGAAAAGCAACATCTAATGTTGTATGTAACAGTTAAATTATAAAATTGACTTTATGATTGGACACAAGATTTTCTCCACTCTCACTAATTCTATTAAATAATGATCTAGAAGTACTAGTTGTGGACTTAAGTAAGAAAAATAAATAAAGACTATGCAAATGGACAGAAAAAAGTAAAACTGTCTTCACTCACAGTTGACATGTTTGTATACATTGAATATCTTAAGGAATCTATTAAAAAAGCTATTAGAACTTGCAAATCTGTTTAGCAAGGAAAGAGTACAATATCAATATATGAAAGTCAATTGTCTTTCTGTGTTCTAGCAAGGGAAAACTGGAAACTGAACATTTAAAAAATGTCATTTAGTGTAACATCAACAAACGTGAATATTTTGTGATGCATTTGATCCAATATATGTTAAGTGCTGAGAATTAGAAATTATAAAACATTACTGAGATAAATTAGAAAAAAAGACTAAAATAGAGACTTAATTGTTGTTCTGCAGACTTAATGCAGTTTTTTATGAAGAAATAATCAAACATTCTAAAATTTGTATATAAATGCAAATGATCTAACATAGCTAAACAATTTTGGAAGAGAGCATTTCCTATATAATTTTAAGACTTACTATAAAGCTACTATAATTAAAATAGTGTAATATTGGCATAAGGATAAACAAACAGAATAGGGAAAGTGAAAGTGTTAGTTGTTCAGTTGTGTCCGACTCTTTGTGACTCCATGAACTATAGCCCACCAGGCTCCTCTGTCCATGGGATTCTCCAGGCAAAAATACTGGAGTGGGTTGCCATTCCTTTCTCCAGGGGATCTTCCTGACCCAGGGATTGAACCCAGGTCTCCTGCATCACAGGCAGATTCTTTACCATCTGAACCACCAAGAAAGTCCTAAAATTATGGAATGCTTCACAAATTGCATCTCATTTTTGCACAGGGGCCATGCTAATCTTTTCTGTATCACTTCAATTTTAGTGCATGTGCTTAAGAATAGAGTCTAGATATAAACTCACACATCTACGGTCAAAAATGCTAAGATTGTTCAGAAAGCAAAAGATGATGCTCTAGCATATATGATGATGGAACATGCAAACCAGACACAAAGTAAGAACTACTCTGAAGTTAGTAAGATAGTAACATACATTTTCATGTGTGAGCTTTTCAGGTTTTTATGTAAGTGTCATCACAGCAGGAGGGAGCGATTTGAAGGAGGAAAAGCTAATAAAGTACATGGAGTAACAGAAGAGTTATAGAATAAGCTGCATTTCAAAAAAGAGCAACTTACTCTGGGTCAGACCAAAGACTTTAAAGCCCTGTTTTGATTATTTCACAAAATGCCTAGAATTGATACTCTGTAAAAGTTGAAAACTTTAAGAAGAAATCAGATAAGCAGTGTTGCAAACACTATGCCATATTCGCAATTTACTGACTACAAGCTGTGTGTGTGCGTGTGTGTGTGATTGAGAGAGAAACTGTCTGATACTCCCTTTAAGCTAATTAGGAGATATAGGATCTTTGATATCTCTTAGGAATATATACCGGCTTCCCTGGTAGCTCAGCTGGTAAAGAATCCACCTGTAATACAGAAGACCGCAGTTGGATTCCTGGGTTGAGAAGATCTGCTGGAGAAGCGATAGGCCACCCACTCCAGTATTCTTTGGCTTCCCTGGTGACTCAGCTGGTAAAGAATCCGCCTGCAATGTGGGAGACCTGGGTTCGATCCCTAGGTTGGGAAGAACTTCTGGAGAAGGGAATGGAGAAGGCCACCCACTCCAGTATTCTGGCCTGGAGAATTCTAGGGTCACAAAGAGTCAGACAAGACTGAGCGACTTTCAATTTCCTTTCAGGAATGTGTACATACTTTGGCACTGGCAGCTAGAAGCTGATGTGGAAAAAGACAGGTCTGAAAGATGGAGATTTCTCTTGAGAACTAACCTTTTCAGAACAAACTGGGCAGCAGACAAATATTCACTTTCCAGACCACAGGATGTAGTTAATATCAGTGATCTCATGATGGTCTAAGAAAACAATTACTAAAACTGACAGAATCCAACTGTCAGATCCAAACATTTGTTGTGCCTCTCTTCAAAAGAAATATTGGGTGATTTTTCTTTTAAATAAATGTTTGCAAATTTTGTCGACTTTTTTGAATTTGACTGCTGAATAGACTCAAGAACTTTTTCAATAAATATTTTTCCTAAAGCAGGTTTAAATGTAAATGAACAAAAATAATCCAATCCAAGATTTAAAAAAAGCAAGATTTGAATCAAATCCATATATTCTTTAGTGCCCAGCATGTATCATATATATATATTTCAGATTGCTTATTTTTATTCACAGACTTTATTTCACTGAATTCTGGCAACGAGTCTGCTGTTTATCAATAAATATTTTTCATTAAACTAGAGCAAGAATGATGAATTTCTAAATACAGCCTTACTTACATGCACGTTCCCTACTCTTCAAATAAAAAGAGTTTGTCATTTTTGCACTCACATTACATATTTGGGTTTAAGAATACAACAGAAAGGGTATTGAGGATAAGCATTTAAGAATATTTATAAGAAATCTAGTAAATTTGGTATCCTTGAAAAAATAAAATTTTACACCAAATGGCATAGCCTGATTTCTTATTGGAACAACAATGAGAATTTGAAGTGTTATTATATTTGTTCAAGGGCATCACACTTAAAAATTGGAGAAGCGTATTTAAGTGTAATTGTTAAGAGCAGACATCTGAGGTCAGAATATTTGGGTGAACTTAATACATCTGCCTTTTTTTTTTTTTTACTGTATTTACTTCAGTAAGTTATTCAGCATCTCTGGGTCTTTGTTCCTCATATATATATAGTGGAGATATGTATATGTAGATCTTCATATCTGTTGTCAAGAATAAATTAATTCATGAGAAACACTTAGAATGCAACCTTACACACATTAAAGGACTGTATGTTAGAGATTACATTTAGTCTAGTCTCCCATCTAGTGATAAAATTTTTCATTTCACATTTAATTTCCTAGGAGCATTTTCTAACAACTAGCATCTATAATAAAAACAAAGAAGTCCTCAACAATTGTTTTCACTTTCCCAACATATTTTCCATGTGTATTCATTTCCCCTTTGATTAATGCACATTCTATAGCTGGTTAACCTACTTTCCTGAAATTTCTCCCTGATGGTATTGTCGCCTCAAATTTCATTTCAGATGCTCCCTCCTACATTCTAAAGCCCAACTAAATCCCCTGATATAATAATCATCTCTCCATCTTAGTTCCATAATAATTATCACCTCTGTTGTAGTAAAGATTTCATTCAGCTTGACTTTTTTCACCCTCATTCAGATCTTAAATAACTCATTTTTGAGGTTTGAGTTGGCTCATTCTCCATCACATGTATAACTTGAGCTTTTTGTTGTTGTTGTTGCTTCATTATAAAACTAATAGTTTTAGAATGTTCAGCATATCTTAATAATACCTCTTATGTTTATATATAATACCTGACATAATGTATAGTTGTGGCTTCGCCCTGTGGCTCAGCGGTAAAGAATCTGCCTGCAGTACAGGAGATGCAGGAGCTACCGGTTCAATCCCTGGGCTGGGAAGAACCCCTGGAGGAGGGCATGGCAACTGACTCCAGCATTCTTGCCTGGAGAATTCCTTGGACAGAGGAACCTGGCAAGCTCTAGTCCATAGGATCACCAAGAGGTGGACACGACTGAAGCATCAGAGCATAGCACAACACACAATGCATAGTTAGGATTCAAACTGATTTCTTTTCCAACACTTTTATTTGTGGGCATTTAAATAAACATTTATCCTTGCTCTGTTTTCTAATTTTAAGTTTAAGAAAAAGTAATATTTTTCCTCTGTATTTTCAAGTGGTTTTATAATATTTTAAAGTGTATTTTTCTCACATAGTGCTCAACCATAATATTACAAACATTGCATATTATATTAATATGACTAAATTGCTGTAATTTAGTTTATTAACAGGAATATATTTCATGAAATATACTGTCTAATAAGTTTTCTACTTGAATAATTTAAAAATGTGCTCAAAATGGATAATAGTGAATAACAAAACTGTCATTCAAATTAGAGTTCTCGCTAATTATATGTTCGTGATATATTCTAATTCTTTAGGCATTTAAACATAAGACAAATCTAAAAATGCTTATAATTTAAATTAAAAACATAGGAGTAAAAATAACAGCAAGGACAAGCATTCCTAAAGCTCCTACAATTTATCACACAATTTAAGAACTTTACAAATGCATTTATTAGAAAAATAAAAGCTTGACACTATTTCTGGTACTATTAAATTTGCTTATGTCTCCTTGTACTCTTGTTACGTTCAATAATTTTGTTAACAAATAAGTTATTTTGAAGTTGAAAATAATATTTTATGCCTTTTTTCTTTATTTTAATTTAAGAAGTTATTTTCTGCTTTTTCAAATAAATGTATCACAGTGGGTTTTCATATATTCTGACATTCTGTGGAGGAGACTTTCATACACAAATATTTTCTAATAATTTTCTCTTAAAAATTCTTATAGGTTTTTTTTTTTTTGTAATTTTAAATAAAGGTATTTATTTCTAGTCACCAGTGGCTCAGACGATAAAAAATCTGCCTGCAATTCAGGAGACCTGGATTCGATCCCTGGGTAGGGAAATTTGCCCAGAGAAGGAAATGGCAACCCACTCCAGTATTTTTGCCTGGGAAACCCCATAGACAGAGGAGCCTGATGGGCTACAGTCCATGGGGTAGACAGAGGAGCCTAGCAATGTACAGAAGAAATAAATATACATGAAATAAAAGAGAAAAAGTAATTCTTAAAATCCGTAACTATCAACAAATCTTTTTTATTTACTATACATTTTCCAACATATCTAATACCTGTAATCATATGTATCATTCTATGAAAAAAGTTGGTGATGTTATAAAGCAGCAGTGAATTCAATGTAAGTATTTTTATTCATAGAAAAAAATAATGAAATGTTTTCCGTCTCATAATCTATCCTTTTAAAGAGGTTCTCTAGTTCCATCTTACTCCTACCCCCATCTGTGTATGTGTGCATATTTGAAAAGTTTTAGATTTTTACTTGGAGAAAACTTCATAGTGTGACATGTCTCTCTAATATGCCCAGCTTGGGGCCTAATTTTTCAGGCTTTTGTGTACTTCAGTCTGAATGCAAGAATTAAGATCACTGGAGTTACACTTTAAAACTTTATGGGCTTGTTTTTTGTTAAATAAATTTATTTATTTTATTTGGGGGCTAATTACTTTACAATATTGTAGTAGTTTCCGCCACATATTGACACGAACCAGCCATGGGTCCACATGCGTTCCCCCTCCTGGACCCCCCTCTCCCCTCCCTCCCCATCCCATCCCTCCGGTCGTCCCACTGCCCCAGCCCCGAGCACCTGCCCCATGCATCGAACATGGAATGGTGTTCTGCCCCACATATGATAATATACATGTTTCAATGCTATTCTCCCAGAACGTCTATGGGCTTGTTTTTGAATAACTGTGAGACCGGGCCCATTTTCACATTAGCAATGACTTGGAAATTATTTCTCTGGCTAACAGACAGATTCAAAAACCACAATAAATAAAATTAATATTTTAGATATGATCATAATAAATTCATTAATAAGAGATTAGGTCGGAGGGAAAATATTTTAATGCACATTCTGTTAATAAACAAAATACAACACACATTCACTTTTAAGTGAATAGCCAAGAGCTCAAAGTACTGCCTGTATTGCAGTTTGGGAAAAAGAATTTCCTTTTAAATAAATAGTTGCAAAGAGTTGGACATGACTGAGCAACTGAACTGAACTGAAATTTAGTCCTGGTTTATTTCCTGAAGCAATCTAACTTTTTATTCATCAAGTTAGGTTTTTAAACCTATGAATTTCAGCATATTTTTTAATTCTTCTAATAATAGTGTACCATGAACTAAGTAGTTCAACACTAATCATTTTCACATAGTGGTTTTCATTGTTTAAAGCAATGAAAACCACTTAACCACAAGGATATCCTTCATTGAGAAATAGGATATCATCTAGAAATGCATTACCATAGTCCCAGAATATATATTATCTAATATTCACTGGGCCTCAGAGAGACAGACTGAGCTAGTAATAAACCAATCTGTTTTATTAATTTTAATTTACTTAAGGGTCATTTAGTCCAAACTAAATATTGATTATCATTAATTTATTCAAGAAAACTTATTGAGCACTGATTTAAGGGTAGGTCCTTCTCTAGGCTGTGGAATTTCTATAAGTTTCTAACAAACATGAATCTTAAACTTATGGAGCTCAGTCCTATAAGTCTTAATGATACCAAAGTATCTTTTGTAAAGAACTTTTGTTGTTGCTGTTCCTAAAACAGACTCAATTCAAAGAAATAAAGACAAATTATATTCTTACATAAAATTTCAAAAAAGCAAGAGAGTTCCAGAAAAACATCTATTTCTGCTTTATTGACTATGCCAAAGCCTTTGACTGTGTGGATCACAATAAACTGTGGAAAATTCTGAAAGAGATGGGAATACCAAACCATCTGACCTGTCTCTTGAGAAACCTGTATGCAGGTCAGGAAGCAACAGTTAGAACTGGACATGGAACAACAGACTGGTTCCAAATAGGAAAAGGAGTATGTCAAGGCTGTATATTGTCACTCTGCTTATTTAACTTCTATGCAGAGTACATCATGAGAAACGCTGGGCTGGAAGAAACACAAGCTGGAATCAAGATTGCTGGGAGAAATATCAATAACCTCAGATATGCAGACGACATCACCCTTATGGCAGAAAGTGAAGAGGAACTAAAGAGACTCTTGATGAAAGTGAAAGAGGAGACGAAAAAGTTGGCTTAAAGCTCAACGTTCAGAAAACTAAGATCATGGTATCTGGTCCCATCACTTTATGGGAAATAGATGGGGAAACAGTGGAAACAGTGTCAGACTTTATATTTTTGGGCTCCAAAGTCACTGCTGATGGTGATTGCAGCCATGAAATTAAAAGATGCTTACTCCTTGGAAGGAAGGTTATGGCCAACCTAGATAGCATATTTAAAAGCAGAGACATTACTTTGCCAACAAAAGTCCATCTAGTCAAGGCTATGGTTTTTCCAGTGTCATGTATGGATGTGAGAGTTGGACGGTGAAGAAAGCTGAGCGCCAAAGAATTGATGCTTTTGAACTGTGGTGTTGGAGAAGACTCTTGAGAGTCCCTTGGACTTCAAGGTGATCCAACCAGTCCATCCTAAAGGAGATCAGTCCTGAGTGTTCACTGGAAGGACTGATGTTGAAGCTGAAACTCCAATACTTTGGCCACCTCATGCAAAGAGTTGACTCATTGGAAAAGACCCTAATGCTGGGAAGGATTGGGGGCAGGAGGAGAAGGGGATGACAGAGGGTGAAATGGTTGGATGACATCACCGACTCGATGGATATGGGTTTGGGTAAACTCTGGGAGTTGGTGATGGACAGGGAGGCCTGGCGTCTGTGACTCATAGGGTCGCAAAGAGTCGGACACGACTGAGCAACTGAACTGAACATAAAATTTCAGATTGACTTAAGTTAAGAAAAAGGAAAAAATAGAGAAAGAGTATCTTTCAAATCTCAAGCAGCAACAACAACAAAAAAATCCATTTCTGGTTAAAGCCTTTACCTCTTGTAAAATAAGGATGCTTAAGCTTTTTCTCTCACTTTCATAGGAATAAATTTTTATTCTTTTATGAAAGAATTTCCTGGCATTTTCCTTACTAAAAAGAAACCATTCTTATATTTTTTTAACCTGATTTTCACAGCACCAGGACCCAGCGTAATCAAAGTCATTCACCAGAACGACAGTACGTTGTAACAAGGCCTTCTACTGCTGCCTTCTGTCAAGAATGGATTTTTTTTTTTTTTTTTGATGTAGAGAAGCCAGGAAGAAATACAATGAAATGTGTGCCCTTTAACATTTCAGAACTGGGAAACTGATTCACTCTGCCCGATTCCAGTTAAATGTAATAGATGTATTTTTGTACTTGTTCAAGCCTCAGAGCTTCTGATAGACATTCTCTAAAATACTCCTATAAATAGAACGTTTTCTTCCTCTCTGTTTATTTTCCTTGGAATGGCAGCTGCTTCAGCTTGATGAGATTGAGACCATTTCTCTGAGGATCAGGTGCTCATTCAGTAAGATTAATGAACAGTATGAAAGCTTAGTTTGATATTTCAAAAAGTAAATATTTATTTATTCATTTATGTATGTATGTATTTTTGATCACTATTTATGGAACTCTACCCCAAAACCACGAATTCTAGCTCCTCAGGCCTAATTCAGGGTTACCTGTAGACTTTAAAATATGACCAGTACTCTATTTTTTTCTAATTTCCCCAATATTCAGCTCTAGTAACACAGGACTTTTGTTCATCTTGATAACTAATTCTAAGAAATAAAAGATTTTTCTTTATTTACTATTATTAGACTCTCAATAATTGCCCTCTTATTTTGTCAGTTTGTTATAATTTCATCAGGATGATATTTTGACATCCTTGAGGCTCCAATAGAAACAGTAGTTTTTTTAGCAACATTTATTTGTACAGAGATTTCGACATTCATTCATTTGCATTATCTGTCTTATCACAGGACCTGAGTGAAGAATGATGGTGAAGGTTTCTACAAATACATATTCTCAGTTGAAGGAAACATTTTTCTAATCCTCTCCTATGCTCATTAAAATGTTTTGAAGGTAAATATTAAATATGTTCAATACTAGTTAAAATTAAAGTATTATTTCACTGTGAATCTATCAATATTGCTGCATCATAGTAGTAGGCTGAAAAATATCTGCCCCCAAAATACACACATTCTCATCCCTGGAGACTGTGAATGTGATCTTATATTGCAAAAAGACAAGAGTATTTGCAGATGTGAATAAATTGAGGTCTTGCAATAAAAATTATGATGGATTATCATGAGTATGCGTGTGAAATTGCTCCAGTCCAGTCTGACTCTTTGTAATCCCTTGGACTATAGCCCGCCAGTTTTCTCTGTCCATGGAATCCTCCAGACAAGAATTCTGGAGTGGATTGCCATGCCCTAATCTAGTGGATTTTCCTGACCTAGGGCTCGAACCTGTGCCTCTTATGTCTCTTGCATTGGCAGATGGTTCCTTACCACTAGTGCCACCAGTATGCCCTAAATGCCATCATACGTATCCTTGCAAGGACTCAGATTTTACACAGATAGGGGGAAGGCAATGTGAAGATGGAGCAGAGAGATACTTAAAGATGCTGGCCTTGAAGATTGGAGCAATGGACCACATTTGACAGGATGCCTACAGTACGGGAAACTAGAAGAGTCAAGGAAAACATTCTCCTTTAGAGTCTCCGGAGGAACCATGGTCCTGCCGCCACCATGATTCCCATTAAGTAATACTGACTTTCATCTGGCTTCCAGCACTGTGAGAGAATAAATGGAATATAGTTTTTTTTGTTTTTTGCGGGGGCTTCCCTTGTGGCTCAGCTTGTAAAGAATCTGCCTGCAATGAGGAGACCTGGGTTTGATCCCTGGATTGGGAAGATCCCCTGGAGAAGGGAAAGCCTACCCACTCCAGTATTCTGGCCTGGAGAATCCATGGACTATATAGTCCATGTGATTGCAAAGAGGTGGATATGACTGAGTGACTTGCACTTTCACTTTACTTGCTTGTTTTAAGCAATGTTTCTGCTGAATTATTGTAGAAACTTTTTATGACTTGAGAAAATTATTCTTACGTTATCTTCTTGATTGAAGGCTTAACTAAATTTTTTCTTAGTTTTTAGTTACTTCTTTAAACATCAATGTCTTCCTGGGAACTTTTTTTTCATATTATATATTCATTGGCTCATAATCCATATGGTTGCCATTTATTCAAATTTAGTAAGAATATTTTAGTGCCTTTATTCTTTGTGTGCAGACATTATAGTTGCTTGAATAGACTGAATGATATTCATGTCTTAGACACAAGTTGTTCAACTCTTTATGACCCTATAGACTGTAACCTGCCAGGCTCTTCTGTTCGTGGGATTCTGCAGATAAGAATACTGGAGTGAGTTGTAATTTTCTCTTCCAGAGGATTTTCCCAACTCAGGGATGGAACTTGCCACTTTTATGTCTCCAGCATTGGGAGGTGGGCTCTTTATGACTTTAGTGCCACCTGGGAAGCCAATATATAAAGGGACATTGGTAAGTAATTTTTGTTGTTGCTGTTTTTCAGTCACTAAGTCCTGTCTGACTCTTTGCGACCCCATGGACTGAAGCATATCAGACTGCCCTGTCCTTCACTATCTCCTGGAGTGTGCTCAGACTCATGTTCATTGAGTTGATGATGCCATCCAACTATCCCATCCTCTGTCACCTCCTTCTCCACCTGCCTTAAATCTTTCCCAGCATCTGGTCTTTTCCAATGAGTCGGCTCTTTGCATCAGGTAGCCAAAGTATTGAAGCTTTGGCTTCAGCATCCGTCCTTCCAATGAATATTCAGGGTTGATTTCCTTTAGGATGGACTGATTTGATCTCCTTATTATCCAAGGGACTCTCAGGAGTCTTCTCCAGCACTGCGGCTTGAAAATCATTAATTCTCCAGCAGTCAGCCTTCTTGATGGTCCAACTCTTACATGTGTACATGACTACTGAAGAAACCATAGCTTTGACTATATGGACCATTGTAGGCACAGTGATGTCTCTGTCTTTCTAATAATTTTTCACATAGAGTAAATCCAGGTTTTATTATGACGTAGTTCTCTCTATTTTTTTCCTTCTTCAGTCTGCATCACCATAAGCACTTCTTAGTTGATATTCAGACCTTCGCTGTGATAGGCCAGTGAGGTTCAGGAAGAAAGAGTCCTCCAGGACATGTAGACACTCACAGTTTCTTCAGTGTTGGATTGTTTCACATGTTCCCTGATCCTTTTTCTCTTATATTATATCTGTTCCTCAGGTGGCAGAGGATGAGACTGTTCAACAGCATCACTGACTCAATGGACATGAATTAGAGCAAACTCTGGGAGGTAGTGAAGGACAGGGAAGCCTGACATGCTGCAATCCGTGGGGTTTCAAAGAGTCGGACACAACTTAGTGACCAAACAGCAACATTCCTCAGTAGGATACATATTATTGAGGTTGCATTTGCATCTATTTTAAATTTCTGCTGCTGCTGCTAAGTCGCTTCAGTTGTTTCCGACTCTGTGCGACCCCATAGATGGCAGTCCACTAGGCTCCTCCATCCCTGGGATTCTCCAGGCAAGAACACTGAAGTGGGTTGCCATTTCCTTCTCCAATGCATGAAAGTGAAAAGTGAAAGTGAAGTCACTTAGTCGTGTCCTACTCTTAGCGACCCCATGGACTGCAGCCTACCAGGCTCCTCAATCCATGGGATTTTCCAGGCAAGAGTACTGGAGTGGGGTGCCATTGCCTTCTCCGTTTCTAAGCTCCCTTTAAAAAGTTTCATATTCATGTTTTGCAGAAATGCTACCTTCTCAAATCTACTAAATAAAGATACTTATTATTTGTGTTTATTTTTTCTATTAATTTCTTTCATTAATAGATAGTTCTTTCACTTGCTCCAGCTAGTGCTCCTTTTCTATGTTCTCCCAGATGTTTGGTCATTATGGACTTTTCTGTGTAAATTTATAACAATAGTTAACACTGATCAATATTAGCAGTTGAAGTGGCTTATTTTTATTCACTCAGCGCAACACTAAATGTTTCTTTCTTTTCCAAACAGCAGATGCACTTTTACTTTACGTGATTTCTAGCTGTGGTTGCAATTATGAATTTGAGTCTGGTCTCACTTTTCTGTTGAGCAGGAAGAAATAGCCATTTATATGTTAATCATCAGAAGTTTTCCTAAATGCCTCTTAGCTTCTCCTTCCAGCTTCAACACTCTGGGAACCTGCCATGCTTGATCTCTTGGCAGGGTATTCTGGGACAAATTCTCTAGATACAGAAAATGATAAGAGGTAGCAGGCAAAAGTAATCTATTTCATACTTGGCTATAAGAGAGTTTTCTCTAGGTTCCCAACTATTTCTTGACCTAATGCATTTTACGATATTTGGAATCACAACTATTTTGAGGTTTCTTAATTTTGCCTTTATTGAGCTTCAGGTTAGGTTATCCTCTAAAGTCAATCTGATCTTGTTGGCTCCGTATGCTTCAGAAACAACTCAATAATATAGTTTTACAAGGGACTCTTCTTGATTTTTCAGGACCTCCAAGTCTTTAACTGTTTATTTTATTTTGTGATTATTCTGTAATTTCAATGTGATTTTTGAATGAAGAAATTAACACATGCCTTTAGCCATTTCAAGGACTTCCCTTGTGACTCAGCTGGTAAAGAATCTGCCTGCAATGCCTGAGACCTGGGTTTGATCCCTTGCTTGGGAAGATCCCCTGGAGAAGGCAAAGGCTACCCACTCCAGTATTTTGGCTTGGAGAATTCCATGGAATACAGTCCATGGGGTTGCAAAGAGTTGGATACGACTGAGTGACTTACACTTTCACTTTTAGTCATTTCAAACCCCTAAGTCTCACATTCCTTTTAGATATAGTATTATCACAGTGAAGGAACAGCAAAAACAGTTAATAACTATCAGGGTTTAATATACATTACAGTTCTCTGAGTTATGTATGGAAATATGTAAATAGCAGTTGAAATCTAATCCCTATTAGAAGGAAATGCACATTCTTAAAGGTGATTATTTTAACTTCATTATAATTAATTTTAATAAAATCACGTACCAATTTTATGGAATTCAGTTTATCATTAATTAAAACGAAAGCTTTGATTAATGCATCCACATTAAAAGTGGTTTTTTTAAATTAAGTAAGAAAGATACACTAATAAAGTAAATGTGAATTTTATTAGTAAATAAGGAAAGTTAATTGGCTTGAAATGAACTAGAAATAGACATATCCTAGATTTAAATTGGATGTAGAATAGAAATCCCACAGAGAATGTAACTTTAATTCACAAGCTAGTACGGTGAATTTTACAAATTATAAGTTGAGTGTGGGTGAAAAATCACTTGGGTTTCTTTTTACAATATGCGTTCCAGGTCCTCAATTCCAAACACCCTAATGGGATTCACAAGAAACTAAATTCCTCACAAGAATCCTGGGGAAATTCTAATGAGAGACACTTTTCAAAGACACTATATACTCATTTACCACTCTGAAAAAATGCTTAACAGAAAGAGCTAATCAGATTTGACAATGCAGCAGCAATGCTAGCTATGAGTTAACTATAATAACAATTGCAAAAACAAACAGATTATAAGTTGTTTCTCAGTCTGCTATGAACTTTCTATTAATGATTTCGATTAATCCTTATTAAAAATGTGAGTTCGTACAAATTAAGTTCATACTTTTAATAAAGAATTTAGTAAGGAAAAAAAGTTAGTTCTAATCTCTTGTAAATAGCATATATCAGCACTCTCTAACAGCAGAAACTTCTCCCATAATCCTCCCTGATAGACAATTCTATCTAAACTCATAGTTGGTTCTAACAGTGAAAGTTGAAAACTATGTATATTTATGTAATCATAGAGATGGTACAAAAGTAACTGCAGTTTCGGACTGTTAATTTTAAATCACTATATTAATACTATGTTAATATGTCACATGACTAATAGAAGGACACCTTTCTGATGGAGAAGGCAATGGCACCCCACTCCAGTACTCTTGCCTGGAAAATCCCATGGACAAAGGAGCCTGGCAGGCTGCAGTCCATGGGGGCTCTAGGAGTCGGACTCGACTGAGCAACTTCACTTTCACTTTTCCCTTTCATGTGCTGGAAAAGGAAATGACAACCCACTCCAGTATTCTTGCCTGGAGAATCCCAGGGACAGCGGAGCCTGGTGGGCTGCCGTCTATGGAGTCACACAGAGTCGGACAGGACTGAAACGACTTAGCAGCAGCAGAAGCATAATGCTTCACTATTTTACCCGTTGAATGAAACTTGTTGGATGAGTTATTTCTAAATATTTAAATTTTTGTTCTATTGCAACAGAGAATTGTTTCCTTCTATGATGTTTCTTATTTATTAATTTTATTAGAAAATTAAATTTGATATGTAATTGGATTGCTAATTTAACACATTACTTATTTAATTGTTTTATTAATTACTATAATTGCCAGATGATATACCTATAAATAGCGAAAATTTTGCACCACTGATGCCTCTCATATAATCATATAATCATATGTTAATTGAAAGATACATACTGACCAAGAACTGTGTCAAGCACTATGTTGAGTGTTAGAGTTAAAAAACAAAAAAGGGAAACCTTGCCTCAGTAAGCTTACAATCCAACTGGCAAACTCAGACATTTGCCAAATAATCATACAAAAATATAATTCCAAATTGTGAAAGTTTCCATTAAGAAAAGAGACAACATTTTTAAAGTATGGCATGAGGCATGGGATAAGCGGTTCAGATTTTAGAGAACAACTGCAATTAACTTGAAGTATTAATATTAAAGACTATTATTTTACTTGGGTGACACTATTTGAAAGCTCTAGACATGAGGGGTAACAGGGAACACTTGAGAGCCTAGGACATGATGCCTGGGACACAGACCATAAAGAGGGAAAAGATAGAAGAGTATATGATCTACTGCTATATAAGAAATAGACCTCCCCCAATTTGTTGTTGTTGTTGTTGTTCAGTCGCTCAGTAGTGTCTGTCTCTTTGCAACCCCATGTCCACTGAGTCAGTGATGCCATCCAACCATCTCATCCTCTGTCGTCCCCTTCTCCTCCCACTCTCATTTTTTCCCAGCATTAGAGTCTTTTCAAATGAGTCAGCTCTTTGCATCAGGTGGCCAAAGTATTGGAGTTTCAGCTTCAACATCAGTCCTTCCAATGAACACTCAGGACTGATCTCCTTTAGGATGGACTGGTTGGATCTCCTTGCAGTCCAAGGGACTCTCAAGAGTCTTCTCCAACACCACAGTTCAAAAGCATCAATTCTTTGACGCTCAGCTTTCTTTGTAGTCCAACTGTCACATCCATACATGACCACTGGAAAAACATAGCCTTGACTAGACGGACCTTTGTGGACAAAGTAGTGTCTCTGCTTTTTAATATGCTGTCTAGGTTGGTCAAAACTTTCCTTCCAAGGGGTAAGCGTCTTTTAATTTCATGGCTGCAATCACCATCAGCAGTGATTTTGGAACCCAGGAAAATAAAGTCAGCCACTGTTTCCCCATCTATTTGCCATGAAGTGATGGGACCAGATGCCATGATCTTAGTTTTCTGAATGTTGAGCTTTAAGCCAACTTTTTCACTCTCCTCTTTCACTTTCATCAAGAGGCTCTTTAGTTCTTCTTCACTTTCTGCCATAAAGGTGGTTTAATCTGCATATCTGAGGTTATTAATATTTCTCCCTCAACCGCTGCGTTCCTGCTTATCTTACTTAGTGGTAGGCAATTCAATAATCTATATTTGTATTGTCTCTCCCTTCTTTCCTGATGCTTCTTTTACTTCTGCTCCCTGGAATTGAACATACCTCCTCTGCCTCAGGCTCAGATTTCTGAAAAGATTAAACTACTAGTTTGTACTTAGAATGCTAATCTTCAGGGTGGGATTTTGGAACTGAATTTTATCCTCAACTGAAAGCAATAAGAACACCATGTAGCAACACAATCTCTAAAATTTTTACCTGTAATTTGAGTGAGACACAGTTGGAATACAAAGGCTTGAGATTTATAATGGCTAAGACACTTGAGCAGTATGACAACAAAAATAATTATAAGGATTGTGAAGTGAGTTGGCTTTTTATAAACTGCTGACTATAAGAATGTACTGTATAGGTTGTTATTTTTAACTCAAATTTTAGTATAAAAATATGTGACCTTCAAAAGTTAGAAATTTGAAGGTCACATATTTTTATAGCAATCCCACTGCTGGGCATATACACCGAGGAAACCAGAATTGAAAGAGACGTGTGTACCCCAATGTTCATCGCAGCACTGTTTACAATAGCCAGGACATGGAAGCAACCTAGATGTCCATCAGCAGACGAATGGATAAGGAAGCTGTGGTACATATACACAATGGAATATTACTCAGCCATTAAAAAAAAATACATTTGAATCGGTTCTACTGAGATGGATGAAACTGGAGCCCATTATACAGAGTGAAGTAAGCCAGAAAGAAAAACAACAATACAGTATACTAATGCATATATATGGAATTTGAAAGATGGTAACGATAACCCTATATGCGAGACAGAATAAGAGACACAGATGCATGGAACAATTTTATGGACTCTGAGGGAGAAGGTGAAGGTGGGACGTTCTGGGAGAATAGCATTGAAACATGTATATTATCATATGTGAAACAGAACACCATTCCATGTTTGATGCATGTGACAAGGGCTCAGGGCCGGGGCAATGGGATGATCCAGAAGGATGGGATGGGGAGGGAGGTGGGTGGGGGGTCCAGGAAGGGGAACACATGTAAACCCATGGCTGATTCATGTCAATGTATGGCAAAAACTATTACAATATTGTAAAGTAATTAGCCCCCAACTAAAATAAATAAATTTATAAAAAAAAAATAAAAATAAAAAATAAATAAAAATCATAAAACAAACAAACAAAAAAAAAAGTTAGAAATTTGCATTCCCATATCCCTTACCTAGATTTTCCAGATTTCATTGGAAAAAAAAAAAAGAAAGTAAAACTGTTAGTCTCTCAATCGTGCCTGACTGCACCATCAGCTGTAGATGATGGACCAGGCTCTTCTGTTCATAGAAGTCTCCAGGCAAGAAAGCTGGAGTGGATAGCCTATCCCTTCTCTAGGGGATCTTCCTGACCCAGCAATTGAATCCAAGTCTCCCACATTGCAGGCAGATTCTTTAGCTTCAAAAATTAGAAGTCTGCATTTTTATATTCTTTTATCACCTATCATGTAAGGTCATTAAAACTGTTCTGAAAATGCCTTAAGGCCAGTAGTGTCACTGTTCTTTCAGATTAAGGAGATGTCTTGTGGTGGAATAAAGGAAGGATTAGAATGTGTATACTTATCCCATCCACAGAGCTGTGTTCCCCCCTCCAGTCTGAATCACTGTAAGCACTTCTAGCTGACCTTTGCTGTGGGATGCCAAAGGGGATCATGAAGAAAGAGTCTTTCAGGGCATGTAGACTCCCCCAGTTTTCTTGGTCCAAGGTTGTTTCACACGGCATTGCAGCCAACACTCATCCTTCTTTAAGTATCTGCTCTTCTAGAGTCCTAACAGTTTGGTTTTGTTTTGTGTTGTTTTTAAGAACATGCTATGTTTACCAATTTTGTTTAGTTTTGTCTTGTTTAAGGATGTGTTTTATCTATATGCAACAATATTATTGCATTATTTGGAGCTTTAGTCATCTCTTAGTTGTCACTTTCTAAGAAAGACAACTTCACATCTGACTCTGATGAGTTGTAAATTCTTCAGTATGTATTACCTGCTTGAATTGTCACATAATAATAAATATTACACTGAAAATATTTTACGATGAAAGACCTTTGGAATAAAATACCAGTGTAATATTGTAAACAAAGTTGCAACATATTAAAAAGGGAACTTTTTAGCAGAAGTACTTAGTAATTTCCTCACAACTTGACATAGCTTTAAATCCACACCTCACTTAGAATGATTGCTTCTATCACAGAGCAGTCCTACACTGAGATCTATTCCATTATTGAAATAGCTGAAAATCAATGTGTTGTTGGGGGATATATAGTCAGTTTCAAATTCCCATTTTTAGTATGCTTTACAATAAATGCTCAAGGACTTAAAAATATTGTAGCTAAGTGATTTGCCCTTGAAATTCAGGAGTAACTATTATGTATTTTGATTCTGACATTTTATATAATAGTAAATGCATTTGGTTCAGAGTCCTAAATATTTCCAAATGACTACAATTTTTTCAGTGCCAGGTAGTTTGGAAAATTGCTTTGAATCTCATTTTTTATTACTCATCATCTACACTATGCCATCCAGACAAGAGAATGGTGAAGTAAAAAAGTATTGTTGATATTTTGGTTACATTACAAAGTCCTCTCATTAGCATTTATTGATGTGGAGCTTTTTTTTTTAAGTGCAAGGACTAAGATCACTAAAAGTGTAAAATAATATGCCTTAAATTTGCTGTTGCTATTAATCAACTTCTGCTATAGGAATGCTATTTTGAAGGTTAGTCACAAAAATCCACAATATCAGACACGTAAATCTTAAATGTATTAGAATAAACTGTTGCTGTTGTTCAAGCATTAAGTTGTGTCCAATTCCTGCAACCCTGTGGACTGCAGCACGATAGGCTCCCCTGTCCTTCCCCATTGCCCAGAATTTGCTCAAACTTGTGTGCAAAGAGCTGGTCCAACGGACCATCCAACCATCTCAACCTCTGCCACTAACTTCTCCTTTGTCTTCCCTTAACTTTTCCTAATTTTAGAAAAACTATAGAAACGAACATTACAGAAAGTCAAGTTAAAAGCTTATTATCATTTGTGCTAAGAAAAAAAGATCATAAATTCATTCTATTCTACACTTCAAAATATATTTAGTTCTGTTGGATAGCATCATCAACTCAGTGAACCCGAGCTGAGCAAACTCTGAGTGACAGTGAGGGATAGGGAAGCATGATATGCTGCAATCCATGGGACTGCAAAGAGTTGGTCATGACTGAGTGACTGCAAAAACAAAATATTACATATGATCTAAGATTTACCAGGGTTTCCCAGGTGGCTCAGTGGTAAAGAATCTGTCAATGCAGGAGATACATGTTGAATCCCTGGGTCATAAAAATGCCCTGGAGGAGGGCATGACAACCCCGTTCAGTATTCTTGCCTGGGACTGAGGAGCCTGGTAGGCTGCATGCAGTCTGAGGGGTCACAAAGAGTTGGACAGGATTGAAGTAACTGAACACACAAGCAAGATCTACTAAAAAAAAAAATCAAATTATATTTCTGAATTTTAGTGATTATTGATTTTTTCAATCTTCAGGAAATGAATTTCATGGCACCAAGGCTTAGTTCAGTCAAAGTGAGTTAATTTTTTTTTTTTTTTGCCTATCCAATGTAAGACAAGAAATAATCAAATATAAACTATAATGTCTTTTGTCTGCTACAATGTGTCAGACACAATGATATTTATCTGCCAAATCTATTCAATCCACTCTTTCCCTAGTTGAAATTCTTCTTTCATCTAGGGAAAGCATTGTAGCATAGTTCCAACGATGAGATAAAAACAAGTCATTGAACGGAGCTTTGGGGAATATTTTGAAGATTGGCAAGGCTCCATAAATCTGCATTTGTGTTTTTGCCTTTAGATGCTTTATTTTTTTCCCACTCTTTCCTCTTCTTTATGCTTGGAATAATGACAGGTTGTCAGAAGATCATCAGTCTTTCTATGAATGCTGCTGCTGCTGCTGCTAAGTCGCTTCAGTCGTGTCCAACTCTGTGCAACCCCATAGACTGCAGCCCACCAGGCTCCTCTGTCTCTGGGATTCTCCAGGCAAGAATACCAGAGTGGGTTGCCATTTCCTTCTCCAGTGCATGCATGCATGCTAAGTCGCTTCAGTCATGTCCGACTCTGTGCAACCCTATGGACAGCAGCCTACCAGGCTCCTCTATGCACAGGATTCTCTAGGCAAGAGTACTGGAGTGGGTTGCCATTTCTATGAATAGGGGAATGGAATCCACATGCTAAAGATGGCAGAGAAGGAAGCTAGAAAGTGCCCGAGCCTTCAATGACATTGGTCAGAAGCTGTATATTTAAGTACAACTTATAACAACAACAAAATACCTAAAAGAGAGGAGGAAGAAGACGAGGAGACTGAGAGAGAGAGAGACTTGTAATGAAGGGTGTTCTTTAGTGTTTTTCTCCCTTGTTTTCACTCTTTCTTTAAGAAAGGATGTAATCATAGGATAAAGTGCACAAAAAATGCTCAGTATTTATAGCTAACTTATTAAATATGCTTTATGCAAGAAGAAAAAAAATCATTGCATGATGTGGTTGAAAGAACTGTAAAACTGTCTCCCCAAGATTTTGTATTCTGTAACTGTTCAGCTAAGCACTGATATGGGTACTGCTGAGAAGAGTCTTGATACATGGAATTTTTACCTGCAATTAAGGTTACCAGCCCACTGATTTATATGAGGAAGTTTATCCTGGCTTATCTGAATAGACCTAATGTAATCATCAGTTCAGTAGCTAATTGTGTCCGACTCTTTGTGAACCCATGCACTGCAGCACGCCAGGCCTCCCTGTCAATCACCAACTCTCAGAGTCTACCCAAACCCATGTCCATTGAGTCGGTAATGCCATCCAACCATCTCATCCTCTGTCATCGCCTTCTCTTCATGCTCTCAATGTTTCCCAGCATAAGGGTCTTTTCCAATGAGTCAGCTCTTTGCATCAGGTGGCCAAAGTATTGGAGTTTCAGCTTCAACGTCAGTCCTACCAATGAACACCCAGGACTGATCTCCTTTAGGATGGACTGGTTGGATCTCCTTGCAGTCCAAGGGGTTCTCAAGAGTCTTCTCCAACACCACAGTTCAAAAACATCAATTCTTTGGTGCCCAGCTCTTTTTTTATAGTCCAACTGTCACATCCATACATGACCACTGGAAAAACCATAGCCTTGACTAGATGGACCTTTGTTGGCAAAGTAATGTCTCTGCTTTTTAATATGCTGTCTAGGTTGGTCATAACTTTCTTTCCAAGGAGTAAGAGTCTTTTAATTTCATGGCTGCAATCACCATCAGCAGTGATTTTGGAGCCCAGAAAAATAAAGTCAGCCACTGTTTCTACTGTTTGCCCATCTATTTGCCATGAAGTGATGAGACCGGATGCCATGATGTTAGTTTTCTGAATGTTGAGCTTTAAGTCAACTCTTTCACTGCCTTCTTTCACTTTCATCAAGAGGCTCTTAATTTCCTCTTCACTTTCTGCCATAAGGGTGGTGTCATCTGCATATCTGAGGTTATTGATATTTCTCCCGGCAATCTTAATTCCAGCTTGTGCTTCATCCAGTCCAGCATTTACCATGATGGACTCTGCATATAAGTTAAATAAGCAGGGTGACAATATACAGCCTTGACATACTCCTTTTCCTATTTGGAACCAGTCTGTTGTTCCATGTCCAGTTCTAACTGTTGATTCCTGACCTGCATACAGGTTTCTCAAGAGGCAGGTCAGGTAGTGTGGTATTCCCAACTCTTTCAGAATTTTCCACAGTTTATTGTGATCCACATAGTCAAAGGCTTTGTAATCATATGAACCCATAAAAACCAAAGACATGAGTCAGTCAAAGAGTTGAAGCTAGAGAGATCTGAGCAATGAAAGTGTCTTGACCCATTCCCGATGGGTTGAAGATGGATGAAAGAATGGGGTCAGGAGCTAAGGAAGAATAGCGGTCTCTAGAAGCTGAGAAGGATCCCTGATCCCTAGCCAGCAGCCATTTAGAAAACAGGGGCCTTGGCTTCACAAACACAAGGAAGTGAATGCTACCAACTACTCACAAAAGCCTGGAAGTGGATTCTCCCTTAAAGTATCGAGAAAGGAACACAGACCACGGGGGCTCAAAGTGCTCACTGTGCTCACTTGCTTCAGTCGTGTCCAACTCTTTGGGGCCCCATGGACTGTAGCCTGCCAAGCTCCTCTGCCAAGCTCCTCTTTCCCAGGCAAGAATACTGGAGTGAGAAAATCCCCTTCTCCAGATGATTTTTCCCACTCAGGGATCAAACCCATGTTTGATACATTGCAGGCAGGTTTGTTACTACTGAGCCACTGGGGAACACAAAGAATCAGGCACAACTTAGCAACTGAACAACAACAAAGGAACCCTGTAGACACCTTGACTTTAGCCTCTGAGACCCAAACAAGCTGGCTTTCAGACTAACTGCACTGTGAGATAATGTCTGTGTTATTTTAAGTCTTTAAATTTGTGACAATTTGTTATGGCAACATTACCAAACTAATAATCATAGTAATACAAGAGAACCAATTTAGGACATTTGTGTAACATGTCCTAACAGATTAATATTTCAAAAGATTAGCTTTTATCAAATTATTATGCAAAGATCAGTGACAAGGTCCCTGGAAAATAACTAAGAACTTAGTGTTTTAGTTGGGGAAGGGAAAGTAAGTATCATGACATGCGACCAGCGTGGACAGTGTGTGCCACTATGGATAGTTCTTTGTGAGTGGGTTTCCCATCAGAAGTATGATAAACAAATGCCAAAAACTACACTACTTCATAGTTTTTCACTAGTGGAAATTACTCAAAAATCTTATAAGAATTACTATAATTTCAACAAACTGATTTTATTAACTTTTATATTCTTATAACTCTAAGATTTGAACTACAATGATATGATTTACTAGGAAATATTTGCTGTTGTTCAGTTGCTCAGTCGTGTCTGATTCTTTGCATCCCATGGACTGTAGTACACCAGGCTTCTGTGTTCTTATGCAATACATATTTTGAATGTATTTTAATTATTTTACACACACACAAAATAAGAGTATTACACTTCAGCTAACAAAGTACCTTATTAGCTGATTAAATAGTAGATGGCACAGAGTACCGATTATTATGCCATCAATCACTTATAAGATGAAAACATTGACTAAATAGTCATTGTTGTATTTACCTGAATCCCCTAAACAAATGACAAAGTACCCAGTACACAAGAAGAGAAAAATGGTATTGGAGTGAACTGTATATTAATACCTATACAATTTAAGCAGGAACGTGACCAAGACTAAATGTTAACTGAATACGTATGTCATTTTGATAAAAATTTTTAAATAACACTAAAAAAATCAAAATTCAGCTTTATTGTTAATTATTTACTATCTTTAATTTTCTAAACAAATATTACATGAGTACTTGTCATGTAGCAACTATCATTCAACACATTTAGGGAATGAAAAATTCTCTGGCTTGAAGAATTTCCGGGGCATGTCAGACAGTTTGTCACATAAAATAGCTGAAGATATTTATTAGAGCTTTATTCATCACCCAGAAAGGGGTAGAGGAGGAAATGTTTAACTTAAGGAATGTCATTTGTTTTTTATCTGCTTGCTTGCTGGGAGAACATTAGTGAAATCATCTGAGAATATAAGTGATGTGATATTATCATTTAGAAATTCTGAAATGGGAAATAAAAGAACACTTACATAGAAATATTAAATTATTGTATGGCCAAAAAATTAAGTACATGCTTTTGACTGAGGTTTTTCAAATAACAATGTATTCTTGTTAATTATGAACTTTAGAAAAAATACAAATAAAAAAAGAGAAATGTATTCTAGTTTTCAGGATCAAGCAGAGGGTAATATATTCTAGGCAGTGACAATAGAAGATGCAACTCGCAGAGGTGTGAAAACTCATGAAACATTTGAATGATGACAAAGTGTTCAGTAGAGCTGGAACAGAGAGGTTTTGCAGCCAGACAAAGTATGCTACTGAGAAGGAAGCAGGGACAAGATCACAAAAGTTCTTGAAAATGCTGCCAACAAGCATTTTACTTCAAACTAGACTCTGGGAGGTCAATGACTCAAGTGAATTACAGAGGAATGACCATATTTCCATTTCAGAACAATCACCCTGGCAGCAATGTGGGGGATGGTCACAGGGGAGTCCAGAATATGAGTACTCAAATAAAGAATTAATGAGCATTAGCCCAAAGCCAGCAGAGATAGGGTGGCAAGGGGGCTTCAGGAAAGATCTAAGACATCAAGTCTGCAAAACTTTCTGATTGATTTGAAATGAAGGGAAGGGATAGCCAAAGGAATATTCAAGAACCAGTCCAATTTCCTGGTTTTCAAAGCTTACCTCATCACATATATTTGTGATAAATATATATCGAGATTTTTAAAAATCTTATTTACATTTAAATTTCAGAGTTAATCTCAATATCTCCTAATAAAGTTAGCCTATAAGTTATGATAGGGGCTTCCTAGATGGTTCAGAGGTAAAGAATTCACCTGCCAATGCAGAAAGCAGGAGACTAGGGTTTGATCCCTGTGTCAGGAAGATCCCCTGGAGGGGGAAAGGGCAACCCACTCCAGTATACTTGTCTGGAAAAATCCCATGGACAGATGAGCCTGGCAGGCTATATTCCCTAGGGTCACAGAGTTGGACATGACTGGGCACACATGCATAAATTATGATGCCGTCTATTTTTTTCCCTAGTACTCAAAAGCAGTAATTTTATTTTTCGTGTAAGCATGCTATAAGTAGCTTGAGAAAGATTGCTTGCAGAATATTTCTTTTAATAAGCTTTTTTCTTGTATGTTTGAACGTCTCAAAATATAGTTTGTGACATTAAAGAAATTAAAAAAAACACACAGATAATTCTAAAAGATATTATGAAATGTGAAAGCATAACCAATACAATCTAACTTTGTTAAAAAAAAAAAAAAGCATTAAAACATTGAGTATTTGTTCACATACATTTCCCATGGATTTGCAGCAGTAATTCATGTTAAAGCAATCATGGTGTCTGCGTGAGACTGCTTTTCTTCAGTCTTGCAGAATTTTCACCAAAACTGGAATCATTTTCCTGATGTTAGTGTGCAAGTAAGATGAGGCTTCACCTTTTATAAGTAGTAAGTAAATGCAGGTGGGTGAAATAATTTTTTCCTATTAAAAAGACCACAAAATGTATTATTCTTGATGAGCTCCAATTCTATTACGTCATTGAAGTACCACATATATTTGTAGAGAAAATATACGTATAAGCAAAGCAAGGTGAGTGAAACAAAAATTACCCATGATCTCAATAACAATTATATATAATTAAAATATTGTTGTTGTTGTTGTTCAGTCGATCAGTTGTTTCTGATTCTTTGCAACCCAATGGACTGCAGCATGCCAGGCTTCCCTGTCCTTCACCATCTCCTGGAGCTTGCTCAAACTCATGTTCATTGAGTCAGTGATGCCATCCAACCATCTCATCTTCTCTAGTCCCCTTATCCTCCTGCCTTCAATCTTTTCCAGCATTAGGTCCTTTTCTAATGTGACAGAGAGAGAGAGAGGGAACACTAACTAGTTGACTAGATAATGAAACTCCCTAAGCAAAGTCTACCATTACAGGGATTATAGGAATCTAGAGGTGGGCAGGAATATTCTGATTCTAGTACATCAAAGCAATTAGTCTCTGGGTAAGCAAAATCTGGATTTAACACACTGGCCGATCTTGGGGCAGCTGGATGTTGTCAACCAGCTATCCTTCCTGCAGAACTTTTTATTGAATAAAGATAGAAGCAGGACACTTCTCTCCATCCTTTGCTTCACACAGGTTCTCTTCTCTATCATGTTTGGAAAACAGCTCCTCCATAGTTCAAGGGGAAACTTATGAGAAGTTAGTGGGAAGAGGTACAGTTGCCATTGCTGTATGTGTGTTCAGAGTACACTAAATGCTCATCCTCTCCCTTCTCAACCACCTATAATAATTTTCTCCCACCCTTAACTATTATCACACACTTGGTAGCTTACCCAACTTTGTGATCCAGGAGTAGCTACATAATATGAAGTGTTCATTGTAGAATGAAGTGCAGGACTCCTTGTTCAAAAATACTGAGAGTTTAAAAAAAATAATAATAAAATTGCCTAGAATTTCAAGACTATGACATCAGAGCAATAAACCAAGCATCAGTGTGGGGCCTTTCATTTGACTATGGAACTGCCCAGGTCTAATGCCTATGAAGCTAGCTCTCTTTTAGCCCAAACATAAATTTCTAAAGAGACTGAAACGTTGGTAATCATCCCTCTGTCTGACTGGGATTGCAGCATCCATCCACTCACAGTGACAATTGGGTAAGTACCAAATTTTATGAGAATGCATAGTCATTCCTGAACTGAGCATGAGGAAATGGGTTAATATCAAGATTTTAGATGTGGAAACAGTAAATGGGAAATTAGAATTCACTAAATTATAAAAATGAAGATTTCTACCTTAACAAATATTTCAATATTTATGTCAGTTGAATATATTTTTTTAGCTGTAATTTACTTGGTTTTCACATGTAATTATATCTCCTATCTCCTTAGATCTGTGATTTCTGAGAAAAAAAATCCTGAAGCTTTGTGATTCACACCCACTTTATAAACTAACTGAGCTGAAGATTGGTATTTAAAATTCTTGTGTTCTCAGAAGTTGACAGCTTGCGGGAAAAAAAAGTTAAAAAAAAAGCAATACTTAATGGAGAATATGAAATTTATTTGGAGAAGTATAAAAATATAGTATTTGACAAGTAAATATGCCCTGGGTAGTAGTTATTAATAATAATATGTACAAAGCACTTTCCAGGCACTAGGAAAAATTCTAATTGCTTTACATGCTTTTTGTTTTAATTATATGATAAATGCCCCATTTTATGAATAAAGAAGCAAAATGCGCACACGCATGTATGCTAAGTCACTTCAGCTGTGTCCAACTCATTGAGACCCTATGGACTGTAGCCTGCCAGACTCCTCTCCATGGGATTCTCCAGGGAAGAATACTGGAGTGGGTCGCTGTGCTCTTCTGCAGCGGATCTTCCATATCCAGGGATCGGACTGGCGTCTTTTACATCTCCTGAATTGGCTAGGGGGTTCTTTATACCACTTGCATCACGGTGGAAGCCCCAAATATGTGAGGGTTACATACTTAATCAGTTTTTAAAATTTATTACAAATTAATAAAATTCATGTGCTGGTATAAATTAAATTAAGTTTTGAATCATTTACTTTAAAAATTTTGTTAATATTGTCCTCAAAGAGAAAAATATACTCCTGAGTTTAATTAGAGAGAAAAGTGGTCATATTTTGGGAACTAGATAATAATAATCTTTAAACAGTGCTGGAACCCAAGAAGAGGCTGTCTATCATAAGGTTTTTTGTTTTGTTTTGTTTTGTTTTTTACAAAATTACAGCTTTATTGAAATAATTTATCTACCATATATTTTACCCCTTAAAGAGTATAATGTTTAGCATTAGTGGTCAAGTGTTCAGTGTTTGGTATTTTCACAAAGTCCAGCAGGCGTCACCACTATCTCAGTTTGGAACATTTACTACCCCCCGTAAAAAGAAATCCTGTAACACTCTCTCCTCTGAACTTCTACCTCTTAACTCTTATTAATTCATAAGTTTTCCAAAATTGAATAAAGCCCCATTGAATCCTAACCTAAGGCCTAATTTTTTGTTTGTTTGTTTTTAAGCTGTGAAAGATTTATCTCTTTGAAGTTTATGATAATTTTGCTTTTAAGAGATTGCGATGCCAAACAGGGTTTGACAACCCTATTAATTCAAATGTGTTACTTTAGATATTATAACAAAATTCAGGTTTTCTCTTATACAATGTACTAAGACTGTTGCTTAGATATTTTAACCCCTTAACGTGACTCTGTATTGAATTTCTATGGTGGTGGTTTAGTCGCTTAAGTCATGTCCAACTCTTGCGACTCCATGAACTGGGAACTTACCAGGCTCCTCTGTCGCTGGGTTTCTCCAGGCAAGAATACTGGAGTGGGTCACCATTTCCTTCTCCAGGGGATCTTCCTGACCCAGGAATCGAACCCGAGTCTCTTGCATTGAAGGCAGATTCTTTACTGACTGAGCTATATGGTAACTGTGTATTTCCCAGAAATCATAAAACATTCAGAAGTTATGCCATCTCTTCCCATTTCCTGTTGACTTTCATTCAGATCAAGAGACCATGTCACTTCAGAAATCACTAGAGTGCCCTACATACAGTTATTGTTGCTATTCTCCTCCCTAAAATTAATATCAAAGCTGCCATGATAGAATTATAAAGAAACCATTTAGGAGTACTTATAAGAAAGAAGATTATCTTGGATGATGACAGAAAAGAGAAAAAAATGCAGTTAGATGATAAGAAGTTGAATCAAAGCAACCTGCAAAATAAACATTCATGTTAGTTTAGCATCCTTTTCTCATTGTATTTTAAGAAGAGTATTGATTTAAGACATATTTTACCTGCAAGTATATTGTTATTTTTGGAAAATAATGATATATTTCATCCTGTTTTCTGGAGTGACTGAAATTGAAGGCAACTCTGGGACCAATTCCTCAATTTTATAATGAGTAAAGTTTGTATTTTGATCACTTACTTTCTATGTAACCAAAGATAGCGAAGCTCTATACAGTCAGCAAAAACAAGACTGGGAGCTGACTGTGGCTCAGATCAAGAATGTCTCATTGACAAAATCAGACTTAAATTGAAGAAAGTAGGGAAAACCACTAGACCATTCAGGTATAACCTAAATCAAATCCGTTACAAATATACAGTAGAAGTGACAAATAGATTCAAGGGATTACATCTGATAGACAGAGTGCCTGATGAACTATGGATGGAAGTTCGAGACATTGCACAGGAGACAGGGATCAAGACCATCCCCAAGAAAAAGAAATGCAAAAAGCAAAATGGTTGTCTGAGGAGGCCTTTTAAAAGCTGAGAAAAGAAGAGGAGCAAAAGGCAAAGAGGAAGAGGAAAGATATATCCATTTGAATGCACAGTTCCAGAGAATAGCAAAGAGAGATAAGAAAGCCCTCTTCAGCGATCAATGAAAAAAAAAAAATAGAAGAAAAGAAAAGAATGGGAAAGACTATAGATCTCTTCAATAAAACTGCAGATACCAAGGAAACATTTCATGCAAAGATGGATACAGTAAAGGATAGAAATGGTATGGACCTAACAGAAGCAGAAGATATTAAGAAGAGGTGGCGAGAATACACAGAAGAACTATACAAAAAAGATCTTCATGACCAGATAATCATGATGGTGTTATCACTCACCTAGAGACAGACATCCTGGAATGAGTAGGCAAGTGAATCTTAGGAAGCATCACTACAAACAAAGCTAGTGGAGGTGATGGAATTTCAGTTGAGCTATTTCAAATCCTAAAAGATGATGCTGTGAAAGTACTGCACTCAAAGTACCAGTAAATTTGTAAAACTCAGCAGTGGCCACAGGACTGGAAAAGGTCAGTTTTCATTCCAATCCCAAAGAAAGGCAATCCCAAAGAATGTTCAAATTACCATACAATTGCACTCGTCTCACACTCTAGCAAAGTGATGCTGAAAGTTCTCCAAGTGAGGGTTCAACAGTACATGAACTGATATCTTTCAGATGTTCAAGCTGGATTTAGAAAAGACAAAGCAACCAGAGTTCCAATTGTCAACATCCATTTTATTACAGAAAAAGTAAGAGAATTGCATAAAAACATCTACTTGTGTTTCATTGACTATGCTAAAGCCTTTGACGGTGTGGATCGCAACAAACTGTGGAAAATTCTTCAAGAGATGGGAATACCAGACCACCTGACCTGACTCCTGAGAAATCTGTATTCAGGTCAAGAAGCAACAGGTAGAACCGAACACAGAACAATGGACTTGCTCCAAATTGGGAAAGGAACACGTCAAGGTTGTATATTGTCACCCTGTTTATTTAACTTGTATGCAGTGTAGGGCATGGGAAATGCTGGGCTGGATGAAGCACAAGCTGAAAGCAAGATACCCAGGAGAAATATCAATAACCTCAGATATGCAGATGACGCCACCCTTATGGCAGAAAGCAAAGAGGAACTGAAGAGCCTCTTGATGAAAGTAAAAGAGGAGAGTGAAAAAGCTGGCTTAAAAGTCAGCATTCAGACACCTAAGAACATGGCATCTGGTCCCATCATTTCATGGCAAATAGATTGGGAAACAATGGATACAATGAGAGCCTTTATTTTCTTGGACTCCAAAATCACTGTAGATGGTGACTGCAGCCATAAAATTAAAAGACACTTGCTCCTTGGAAGAAAAAACAACCTAGACAGCATATTAAAAAGCAGAAGCATTACTCTGCCAACAAAGGTCCATCTAGTCAAAGCTATGGTTTTTCCAGTAGTCATGTATGGATGTGAGAGTTGGACCATAAAGATAGCTGAGCGCCGAAGAACTGATGCTTTTGAACTGTGGAGTTGGAGAAGGCTCTTCAGTGCCCCATGAACTGCAAGGAAATCAAGTCAATTCTAAATGAAATCAGTCTTGGATATTCATTGGAAGGACTGATGCTGAAGCTGAAACTCCAATACTTTGGCCACCTGATGCGAAGAACTGGCTCATTGGACAAGACCCTGATGCTGGGAAAGATTGAGGGCACAAGGAGAAGGGGGCAACGGAGGATGAGATGGTTGGATGGCATCACCGACTGGATGGACATGAGTTTGAGCAAGCTCAGGGTGTTGCTGATGGACAGGGAAGCCTGGCGTGCTGCAGTCCATGGGGCCACAAAGAGTCAGAGAAGACTGAGTGACTGAACTGAATTGTTTGTGTTTTGATCACTTAATTTATCCATTTCATTGAACAACTAAGAATGTTTGCATTATTTGGTAAGCAGATTCAAGATTTCTTTGAGGAATAGCAAACATGTTATCTTGAGTCCCAATTAGAACCAAATAACTTTGGAGAAAGTAACTGAAAATTCCTGATTATTGATGAATAGAAAGTGTGTGTGTGGGGGGAGTTAAGTATGTGGAAAATACAAAAGTCTTTAAGTTGCTGCTGAAGAATTATATGTTCATTTTTCTCTCCAATTGATACTATCAGGCTCATTTCAAGCTGGTGTCCTTAATATCAAAGGGTTTCTTTGTCATATAATATTATTATTTAGAACCTTCTCATAGTCATTTAATCAAATCCTCAGAACAGGAGCTGAGTTCCAAGTCGCAAGCAAATTTTGAGGTTAGGAATAAAATAAAGATTAAAAAAATAGTCTATATCTTCAAGGAAATTAGAGTTAAGTGATGAACATTTGCACATACCTCAACAGATTTGTGTAAAAGACAAATGCTAATATAGAAGTTTTTATTTAGCTGTGATTTGGGGTTTAAAATGAGTGTATTTATCTCCCCTTTTAGTTTCAAGGAGTGTACACCTAAACTGCACAGTAAATGTGAGCAAAAATTAAGGGAAATAAATAGATAAGGTCAAACTATGAAATATTAGCCCAGAGGTGTGTAAGGAAAGGATTATATGGAAATGATTATATAGAAATATCTGAGGGAAAAAAATGAGGTGAGTAAGACATAAGATTATAGGTTGGAGTATAAATTCACCCATTCCACAAAGGGGTGGAAGAGGAGTGCAAGACTGGGTATAGACCCTGGAACTAGCCTGCCTCCTCGAAGACCTGACTTCATTTAATAATCTGGGTGCCTTTGGCCAAATTGTTTACTTTTCTCTACCTAAATACCTTAATCTGTAAAACATGCCTGAAAGATGAAAAAGACTTAAATGAGATGAGATATATAAGCACTAGCCCTCTCTAGGCCAGGAAATTTAACCTATTATTTCATCAAACCAATTATTCATGGATTATTTTATATTCAACTAAAGTTTATTTGTTCATGTTGTTCTTCAATTAATGTTTAAGACAAGTGCCCTTTGGCTGGCACTCAAGTGACCATTTTTGCCCCTTGTTATTATCAATGTTTACCTCTCTAGATCATGATAAATTAGACATCCACTTCCCTGGTGGCTCAGCTGGTAAAGAATCCATCTACAATGTGGAAGACCTGGGTTCCATCCCTAGGTTGGAAAGATCCCCTGGAGAACAGAATGGCTACCCACTCCAGTATTCTGGCCTGGAGAATTCCATGAACTGTATAGCCCATGTGGTCACAAAGAGTCCGACATGACTGAACAACTTTCACTTTCACTATGAGTTTCCACCTCAAAATATTTGTTTTTAATGACTTTTGTTTCAACATTTATAGGCTTGCTACATTATATTTCAACTTTATAATTTTTTTAGTCACTTGAGGTTTAGCATTACTTAAACGTTCCAAAATAAAACTCATTAAGGAGGTAAGTGTAACATTTATTATTTATCAGGTTTAGAGGAGTACAGCCAACTAGAGAATACTAACAAATTTCTGATTGCAGCCTAGAGAGTTCTCAGGACTCTTTTGAGCTGGAAGTAAAAAGCAGGGCTGACAGATCATTTCTAAAGAGCTCGTGGAACACAAATGACATTGTGTGAAGATAGAGGCATGATGAGAGGACTGAAAATCCCTCTTTCCTCTATGGTTGAGGGATCTGGGCTTCTCTGGTCGCTAGCAGTAAAGAACCTGCATTGGCTGGAGAAGTAAGAGAACAGTCTCTGGGTTGGGAAGATCTCCTGGAGAAAGGCATGACAACCCACTCCAGTATTCTTACCTGTAGAATTTCATGGACAGAGGAGCCTGGGGCTACAGTCTGTGGTGCTGCAGAGTCGGACATGACTGAGTGACTAACACTTTCACTTTCTTTCTGTGGTTGATTTGCTATACCCCTGGTTATCCTTATCATTCAGTGGTACATGTATGAGTGTGGCCGTATACAAATGTAACTGGCTACAGTGAATAGAGAGCAGAGGAGATTCACTGAACAAGTAGAAGGAACTCTTTCACAAAATCATGAGTCATGGGGGACCAGTGCATCCATATTATAGGAGATTTAACACTACACTAATGAACAAATGAATTCACTCACAATACTAAAATAAAAATGATATCACAAAAGATGAAACACCCAAATTCTCCAAGTAAGTCTTAGAATGATTCAGAAAGAGAACAAAGAATGTCTCAGCTAACATTGAAAGGGAGGGTCACGGAGAATTAATGATAATATGCTAGCAAATGGAACATGCGAATATATAGTAGAGAAGAGCAAATCTGATTCCATTTTTCTGTTTCTTTTACCTCAAAATTTGTGTTCTATTTCTTTTGCTACAAGTAATAACTAAAAGAATGTTGCCTACAGCCTGAAATATACATAGCTCATTTTCAAGGCTCTGATCTGTAAAAGTATAACATTTTCCCATTTATATAGAAACAAAAAGCTACAGAACAGAGAAGACAAATATTTGTCTTGTTGGAAGCTCATAGGAACACTGTGACCATACCTACATGGACAGCTGTAAGAACAAAGGATTCAAGTACAAGCAGTTTGCAATAACCAATCACATCCTTCCTTTTAAAGCCTGAATTCCAACTCTAGTAAGATGGCTTTTTGGGGACACTCTCCTACCATCTCCTTGGTCTGCTGGTTTTTAGAATAAAGTGGCTTGCCCCAACACTTGGTCTCTCAATGTATTGGCCTGTCCTGCAGCAAGTAGGAGGAGGTTAGACTTGATAACAAACAGAACTCTCCACAAGTATGGCCAAAGAGAAGAGAAATTGGCTGACAATCATGGAAGAATATTCTTTCACTTTTTTTTTTTTAAGAAAAACTATCATGAAAAAGACAGAAAAGAACCACATGTTAGAGGAAACCTAATTCAAAGTACAAAAGAAATATCCCCATAGAGACTTAATGATAAAATAAATCCAATATACAAGGACTCAAAATTGAAATGGAAGCCCATAGAGAATAAAGCAAGTCTCACACAAAACTAATAAATAATTAGACATGGCAAGTAACAGAATAGATGCTGCTGAAAATGACATCACTGCCAAAAAAGAAAAGTAAAAACTTACAAAATGATATATAATTCGAAGAAATTAGGAAGAGGGTAACAGATAATGAGGACAGGAAAAAGAAACCTTCCAACTGAAAGATAATTGGTATTTCTGGATACCTTAACAGTGAGAATAAAAATATTTTAAAATGACATATTTTTTCTGAAAGGAAATTCATAAAAGGAGGAATAACTGAATTTGAAGCATATAAGAGCACACTGGGAAGTGATACAGATAATTGACATTGAGATATATCCATTTTAAGTTGCAAAACTTTAGGAATAATAAAAAAAAAATTAAGCAACCAGGCAGAAAATAGCAATTTGCTTTCATGGGGTGAAATTCAAGCTGGGCCCAGATTTCTTGTGAGTGCCATTTAAAGCCAGAAGATAAAGGAGCCATCAGCATTTTCTTCAGGTAAATAAAATATGACCATTACAGTTCACGCGGTCACAAAAGAGCAGGAAACAACTGAGCAACTGAACAACAACAGCCGCATATTATGCCTAATTAAGGTCTTGTTCAGCCATGAAACCAGAACATGTACATCGTCAAAGCTGAAAAGCTTAAAAAAAAGAGACATTGGTCTTTCTTGAAGAAAAATCCAGCTGAGCGAAAGACTCATAGAGAAGCAAACAAAGGACTAATGTGATATTTATTCAGAGAAGCAGAGAAAACAGAAGGGTTATGTCTGTAAAGTTCTGAGAAAAAGTGTGAAATAAAAACTTTCTATATATCTTTTTTTTTTTTTTGAACTGGATAAAAGTAATACTCAAGCACTCACAAACAGGCAGAAACTCAGACACCTGCAAATAATTTTTACAAATATTCCTAACAAAGAAAAAATTAGTTAAATCCAATGAACAGAGATAATTGAGACAAAATAACTTATGACTGGAGAAGCTTTGACAAAGAAACTGATGGCCATTAAGACAAGGACTCAAACATGTTCACTACAAAGGAAAACTAAGAAATATAAGACTTCAACACATTTGAATTACTGTTGATGTAATAATGGACAACATCAGAAACACTCTAACATTTTTATGCTTATTAAAATTGTTGGAATAATTTCTAAAACAGCTATGGATGAAGTGATGTATATCCTAAAGCAATCTTTATTTGGCCTTATATGGTGGAAAGACTTTAGTCTATTTTCAAATATAATTTATCTAAAACAACTGTGGAATTTAAGACTATAGCAGAAAAACTTAAGTAACAGAAATGATGAAGTTGGGAAGAGAATGAGTAGAGATGTGGGAGGAAATGTAGGTGATCTAATTCTCAAGAAAGATTCCATTCCAATTCAATTATGCCACTTTATATAGATAGGTAGATAGTGAGAAGTGAGAAGTGAAGTCGTTCAGTTGTGTCCGACTCTTTGTGACCTCATGGACTGTAGCCTACCGGGCTCCTCCATCCATGGGATTTTCCAGGCAAGAGTACTGGAGTGGGGTGCCATTTTCTTCTCCAGGGGATCTTCCCAACCCAGGGATCAAACCCGGGTCTCCCCCATTGCAGGTAGACACTTTATCCTCTGAGCCACCAGGGAATCCCTGATAGATAGATAATGCTCCCTTAAATGAGAATCCTTAAATATTTTCTTCAAAATCTACTTAACTTCAAAGTAACATCTAAGAAGAAACTTTTATTTGAATAATATAAATTTGTATCTGAAATTCACCATGGCTTTCACGATCATTTCAGCTTCTTTTTAGTACTTCAAATCCAAATAAAATTGTATTTGTTGAAGAGAGCAAGTGACTTATAGCAATTTGCTAAGAAAGAACATTTTTATATAATTTTATTCATTTATTTATTTATTTTTGGCTGTGCTGGGTCTTTGTTGCTGCACAAGCTTTTCTCTAGTTGTGGCAGGTGGGGGCTAGTCTCTAGTCGCAGATGTGGGCTTCTCATTGCGGTGGCCTCTTGTTGCAGAGCACAGGTTCTAGGGGACGCAGGCTTCAGTAGTTGCAGCTCTCGGGCTCTAGAACAAAGGCTCAATAGTTGTGACACACGAGCTTAGTTGCTTCCCCACATGTGGGATCTTCCCATATCAGGGATAGAACCCAAGTCTCCTACAAGGGCAGGCAGGTATTTTTACCACTGAGCCACCAGGGAAGCCTAAAATAACAATTTTTAGAAAGGTACATGTGAAAACATTATAAAGGAGGTGATCTCAGGGAACAATGGTGAAACATATAAGGAAGGAAGCGGAATTCAAAGGAAGGCCAAAACAAAGAGATATTATGAAGATTTTCAACGCTCTGGGTTGCTGCTTGAATGATTCCAAGGGACTGTATGAGAAGATGTGTGGAGGTATCTCAGGATCAGGGAGCAAAAAGAGAAAGCATTGATATATCAGTTCCCATTCCAATAGTTTTCTAAAACTTACTCCATAATATGTTGCCTATATGCAGTGGACAGGATGCATTTAGAATGATTAAATATCCTCATATTCATGGGACTGAGGGGGTTTCTGAGAGACTTTTGCTGTTAAAAATAGGAAAGGTCAGGAAATAGTGAAATGAACTGGTCTGGTCACCTTTGGTTAAATCTTACTTCATGCGTTGGAGTCAACATGAGAATTCACGTGGTCAATGGTATAACTCATCTGTTGTTGAGATGAGACTCTTCTCTGCTGAAGAACAGTTCCCTTCAGTGGTGGCTAGAATCAAAGTGAATATAACAGAGTTCCTACAGTGGTATACAGAAACATGCCACCATTTGTGACACTAAATATCTTATTTCTCTAGGAGTTCTAGCTGTCATGTCACAAAAGGGATCCTGTGTTGTTGGGAGAAAAAGTTGCCATCGTTTCTTCTCTAAGAGAGGGGAGATGTGATTACCTTCCATCATGGAGACTCTTTAAAGCTAGTATCCAGCCAGAATCTTTGAATGGACTCAAGCCAAGACAGTAAATGAAAAAGCAATAGTCTCCATTGGTGCAGGGGACTCAGGAATCTAGGTAATTTATACATGCAGCTGTTGGATCCCTTCATAACTGTTTGGCCTAATCCTGAATGTATCATTTTCATTATATAGTCAACTTCTGCTGTGAGCACTTGACTTTATGGCTTGATGATATGATTATGCCCAGTTGAGGATAAGTAGCTCTAGTCACAGGATCACCTGAAATCCTCGGGTCAAGTTTAAATAGAACATAGTGGCATAAGAAGCTGTTATTCAAAATAGGAGTAATTTACTGTCACAAAAACTAAGACTTTGTCTCCCAACTTCAAGTAGGCTCTCTAATTAGGATATTTTAAGCTTCATCATAGCTTTTCATAGCTTTTTTTTTTTTTTTTCAAGGAGTAAGCATCTTTTAATTTTGTGGCTGCAGTTACGGTCCACAGTGATTTTGGAGCTTAAGAAAATAAAATCTGTCACTGTTTCCACTTTTTCCCCATCTATTTGCCATGAAGTGGTGTGGAGAAGACTTCTGAGAGTCCCTTGGACAGCAAGATCAAACCAGTGAATCTGAAAAGAAATTAACCCTAAGTATTTATTGGAAGGACTGCTGCTGAAGCTGAAGCTCCAATATTTTGGCCCCCTGATGCAAAGAACTGACTCATTGGAAAAGACCTTGATGCTGGGAAAGATTGAGGGCAAGAGGAGAAGGGGATGACAGAGGATGAGATGGTTGGATTGATATGACTTAGAACTGAGCACAAGCTCAAGATTGTATTGGGTTGAGGTGGGCCCTAAGTCCAATGACTAGTGTCTTTGTAAGGAGAAAGAGACAGAACGGGTAAACACAGTTTCAAAGGCCATGTGATGATGGAGACTGGGATTGGAGGGATGCAACTTTGAGTCAAGTCATGCCAAGAATTTTCCAGTGATCATCACAAGTTAGGGAGAAGAAAGAAGGATTATTGCTTAGAGTCTCCAGAGGGAGCATGATACTGCTGACACCTTAATTTCAGACTTCTCACCACCAGAACTGTGAGAAAATACATTTCTGTTGCTTAAAGTCATGTACTTGCAGTATTTGCTGTAACAGCCCTAGGATACTAATACCTATACTCTATGCAATAGATTTACCAGTGATATTCCAACTGAACAAACATTTCTTTGTGATATTCTTATACAGATGGACATTTGCCAAACTTTTATGACTTGCAATTTATGATTTTGCTTCTGTGACAGATTCATAATGGGAGCTTTGCAATAACAACAACAAAAAGTATTGAGTGAAGGACAATATTGTTTCTCCTCAAAGATTAAAAACTGGTTTGACAGGCTGTAATTGGAGAATGCGAATTTTCTGTTTAAAAATAATGAAATAAAAGCAGTTTATTTCAATTCATCTTTCTCAACCCCTGGAAAATACCCAAAAGAATAAAAGAATAGTAGAAGATTAGAGCTTTAGTACAATGGGAAAAAAAAACATAACACATAATTCCAAGATACAAACAGAATTATACTAGCCAAAATTGTGAAATATTAACCTAAACAGGAGTGCATAATGTTTGTTTTTCACAATCTTCTTCAGTTCCCAAGATATCCATACATTAAAAAAAAAAAAAAATGAGTTCATCATCCTGCATAATCTCTTCAAAGTTACAGCTAAGACATTAAGCGTTACTGGAAAACTGGGGTACCATGGAATATATCCTGTTGGGACCTAGATATTTTAAACAGAAAAGCAAGTACCTGGGAAAAAAAAAAACAAAACAGAGCAACAACAACAAAATACTAGTAAAAATAAACAGAACCATTTGTACCTTTTCTTTCATAGCCAGATAGTTGCGTCAGTGAAAGCTAAACAGAGGACAAAAGAAGAGTATTTCCATAGATTGAATGTTCATGTACTAAAACTTAGTTTACAGTGGGATGGTATTTGGAGATAGGGCCTTTGGTGATCTTAAGAGTGAGCCCCTTATGAAGGAATGATACCAAATCTGCTAGTATCTCGCTCTTGAATTTCCCAGCCTCCAGAACTGTGAGAACTATGTTTTTGTTGTTTATGTGTTACTCAGTCTATGGTACTTCATTATAGCAGTCTGAACAGATTAAGAGAAAAACAGAGGGAGCAATCCATGACTTTCTGAGTTGAGGTGTGCTCTGGATACTGTGGTTTTCAATACGATGTGTTCTCAACACTACACTTTGCTTTCTTCACTTTCTTTCATTCTTCTGAGGTGTAAACTTGCAAGCCATGTATTTCAGACACCCTAGCTTGCTAAATTTCTCTTGATTTTTCTACCAATTGGAGACACTAAATAGAATTTAAAAGAAAGAAAGAAAGAAGAAACAGAATATTACTTTGCTGTTGCTTTCAGCTTCTGTCAGCACCTGGGGCTGTGAGAATAGCAGTACCATAAGGGCAAAAAAGGCATCTTGATCTTGTTCTTCTTGCAATGGAACCTCCATTCTAGGAGGAGAGTATGCAGAGGTTAGGGGCAGAAAAAGGCAGACCAGCTCTGCAGATATGCAAAAATTTACTGAACAATATGCTCGCTGAAATGGCTGCAATTTGTAATATTTAACCTACATTTTATAAAGCTGTTTTTAAAGGTGATTTTATGTAGCAATGAATGTCAGCAGCTTTGAGAGTAGTTTAGCAGCAATGGGAGAATGGGTTCCTGATTTTTGCTTAACCACAGTAGCAGACACAGAGACCTCGCACCTCATACTCTCAGCAACTCTGGGGCCAAGATGGTCAGATGAGTTGTAGCCTAAAGGCAGAGACAGTTTCTTGATCTATGAAGAGCAACCCACCTCTTCACTTAACACCTCTAGCCACTCCATCACTCTTGCAACCGATGGTTAGCTATAAATTTCTCCATCCTCAAATACTGAAAGGTGTTCCTCATTGAAATGGACACTTGAATGATTCAAGCTAAGGGTTTTGTTGTGTGATGAATCACATCCACCAAATGTATGCTGAAACCAAAGAATATTTTCTATCAACCAAGCAATTTGTTGAGAAAGTTTGGAAACAGCACCTCTGAATCCATGCCCCAGAAGGCCCCAGTTACCACAGTTGCCAACATCTCTGACAAGCAGCAAAAAAAATTCAAAGATGGATCATACTTAGAAAGAAAATGAGCTCTATGCACATTTTTTTTTAAATCAGTAAAAGACATTTCTAATGAAAAGATGGTTACAGTAAAACCAAGGGTATGAAGGAAATGCTTCTCATTATTCTCACAGGATTTATATATAATATCATCTTTATAAGTAATACGTGAAATTTGAACAATGAGAACAAGTATTCCAAAAAGACTTTGTAGGAAGTCCAAAGAATATGGAATTGAGTTGCAAAATGTCACAATATGACAAAAAATGAAAAGCTAAAGCATTATAAGTGAAAAAAAGCTAGATGTTTCTAAGTAGTTATGAGGATGACTCAGGCAGAAAGAGAGGGAAGGAGAGAGGAATGTAAATATGACCATACAAAGAATGATAGATTTAAAAAGAAAGTATATCTAACATATATTATGGATATTTTTAAGAAATAAGCAAATGGAACACGAAATATAGAGAGTCTAAAGTATAATTATTTTTAACATTTTTTCTGAAATAAAGACAGAAAATGTGCAGACTGAAGGGGCTCATACATTTCCAAGAAATAATGAAACCTAACATTTATACCTAGCATTCCAAATCAAAGCATATTCTGGAAAGGATGTTAAAAATCAGGTACAAAGAAAGAATCCTAGGAGTAGGCGGGGAAAAATCATGTACCCTACTATCATGAAATATCAAGCTGAATTTGACTTCTTCACAGTAATATTCATGCAAGGAGACAGTTTGATTAGTATCTAAAATACACGGAGAAGGAGAACATGTGATGCAATTATTTTATAATCAGCTAAGTTATCTTTTGATTATAAAGAAAACTTTTGAGTATAAAGGAAAAGTATGTCGTTTATGAATAGCAAGGTCTGAATCTCCTAGAGGAGAAGGCTAGATGGTGACAAAGTAGGAATAGGGAGAAATAGTGCCGAAATCAACTGATTAGGTGGTGAGAACTAAGGGATATTTTTTAAAATGTTGGAATAGATACCCATGCTAACCCATTTAATAAAAAGATTAATTTTTATTTAATTAAAGTGGCAGAAATGTAAGTGAGGTGGTCACAATAATCAGAGCAAAAGTAGTGAAAATATTCAGCCAGTCTCCTTTGGGTTGTAGAGTCTGTTAAGTTTGACTCTGTCCCCATATAAGGAGTCTTGTCCATATGTAAGTCTCCTGTGGGGACAGAGTGCAAATCTCATTTTTTCTATGCTCACAGCTTTTTCAGAATCAAGTCACCTAATATCATTCAGAAAGAACTTTAAACAGCATCTTCATCCTTTCTGTGAACTAATGTGCAACTTGGATTCTGGCTTTCCAGTCAAACCCACCAAAACCTAGTCTACATCTTCCTTAAGGACACAACTCTGGAAACGGAAATCTTATTTATCCCTAGTCCACATCCATCTTTCTATTGTTTCATTTTTAAAATTGTTTCTATTTATTTTTTCTGACCGTGGTGAGTCTTAGTTGTGGTGCGTGGGTGTTCTCTAGTTGCAATGAGCAGGGACTACTCTTTGTTGCAATGCATGGGCTTCTCCTTGCGGTGATTTCTCTTGTTGTGAAGCATGGGCTCCAGGCATGT